>NC_041739.1:13115766-13736301 GCF_004115215.2 Ornithorhynchus anatinus
AAGTGCATAATCAACCCAGGAGTGCTGAGGTGACAGAAGGTGGATATACGGGAAGAAGAAAAATGTTTTGGCGAAAGCCCGCTGGAAGAAATGTGATTTTAGAGAGAGCTGCGGACTCACGGGTTTGAAGAGGGAGGGAGTTACCGGAGGAAGGACATTAGCACAAGGTCAGAGACAGGAGAGACGAAAGCCACGCGCACTGGAGACGTGAGCTCTACCGGATTGAAAAGTGTGAGGTGGAGCGGGAGGAGAGAGTTGATAAGTAGGAGGAGAGAGACGTTTGAGTGGCTTGAGGACAGGAGACCCTGCTTGAAGTGAAGAGGTATCCACTGAACGCGTCTGAGGGTCAATTAGTCAATCGCTGGCATTGATTGAGTGCTTATTGCATGCGGAGCACTGTAGTAAGCACTCCGCGTGGCTTAGTGGAAAGACCCCGCGCCTGGGAGTCAGAGGTCCTGGTTCTAACGCCGACTCTGCCGCTTGTCAGCTGTGTGACCTTGGGCAAGTGACTTAACTTCTCTGTGTCCCAGTGACCTCACCTGTAAAAAGGGGGTGAAGACTGTGAGCCCTAAGTGGAACAACCTGATGACCTTGTATCTACCCCAGCGCTTAGAACGGTGCTCGGCACAAAGTAAACGCTTAACAAATACCAACATTATTATTATTATTACCCTATGGTGTGGGAGAGTATCCTACAGTAGACATGATCCCTGAAGAGTGGGGAGACATAAACCAAATGACCTTTTAGATCTGGGTAACACCTGAGCGTCTCTCTCCTCGGTTCCCACCTGTGATTTTTTCCCCACACAGCGCTCTCCACCCAGTAAGTGCTTAATAACAATCGTGGTCTATGTTACGCGCTTACTGTGTGCCAAGCACCGTCCTAAGCACCGGGGTAGATCCAAGGTATTTGGCTTGTCCCACGTGAGGCTCACAGTCTTCATCCCCATTTTACAGATGAGGTAACTGAGGCACAGAGAAATAAATTCACTAAATACGATTGAATGAACGGAGAAGTTAAGCGGCTCGCCCAAGATCCCAGAGCAGGCGAGTGACGGAGCCGGGATTAGGCCCCACGTCCTCTGACTTCCGAGCCCGTGCTCTTCCCCCTAAGCCACGCTGCTTCTCGTAGTAAATGCTCTTATTACTCCTCCCGCTTCTAGTATTTCTATTCCAAATGGAATGTCTTTTGACAGTGTAGGGAGGCTTCCAGACTCAGTGACTCAGGCAGAGGTGGAGGAGGGCTTGGCCCCGGCAGCTGCTGAGCTACTAAGGTCTCCGCCGCCGTCTAATTTACCCAGGCGGTTTGAAAATCCTGGGAATGTGGCAGGCTCAGCCATCGAGGCAGCTACTGCATTCCTGACCTTCGACAGAGTCTCTCCGCTCCCCTCTCCGTTCCTCGATCTTCCCGCTGCCTGGGCCTTCCTGCTCACGTGACAGCCTCAAGGGGTCAAGAGAAAAGAACAGCTGCAAAAAGGCGGCCAGGCTGTGACCCCGCTGTTGAAAGGGAATAGCTGAGATTTGGTCAGAATAGGCTGTTTTCATAAAAATCTGTGTTCAAAGGCTGTTTTTTAACGGTTCCCTGTCCTCGCTCCGTTTTCCTGCAGTGAATGGTGCTGGTGTCTCGGTGGGAGTTGGGATTTGGCTAGTATTTGGATACACCAGCCTTTTTTTCAGGAAGGAAAGACACGGGGAATTCATCTTAATGTTGCCCTGTCCTTTACGGACGTTCTAAAGCGAGTTCTGTTCCTCCGTAAAAAGGCAGAGAGCACCTTGTACAGTCATGCACACACACAGGATGGCAAATCTACCTGCAGAAAGAGAATATTTCATCATCCCAATTTATGGCTTAGTATGGCGATTCACTTCTTATGAAATATTAAATGTCAATACATTTTACTTGAACATTTCCTATGCTGTGACTCTCCCCAACTGATGAAAGGAATTCTTTCACTGGACGTTTTTTGCTTAATCATCTTGCTAGTTTCAAGAAGCTTTTCATCTTAGGATCTCAATGTACTTGCGTTGCTTTTTACCATATTCCATCCCAAGCACCTAAGTGCTTTTGTACCTACCTGACAGGAACAGTAGGAAAAAGTGAATGACCTAGAGATTAAGCTCTTTTTCAGAGCTACGCGGTGAGTCGGTGAGGAAAAAGTCAATTGCGACTCTCATTCTGGGCTGCAGACTCTGAGGCGGGTCTTCTCTCTTGCCCTAAAATAACATGACATTTCTTTGCCCTTTTTGTGTTTGGCTTGAAATGCTTCAATATCACCTGGCTTTATTATGAGTTCCTGAGAACCTGAGGTAGGAATAGATGAAAAATGTACTCTTCGGTCAATCAATCGATATCTTTATCGAACACTTACTTAATAAAGAGTAAGACTAGGCTTGCGAGAGTAAAATCTTCTTAATGGATTGATCCCTCAAGGAACACGCACTAAACACTAACCACTAAAATAAAGCTCCGGTAGGAGGTAGCAAGCTTTAGTTAGCACTCTCCAGTTTATGATAAGTAGAATGACCCCATTCAATATTTTAAATTGGGAAAACAGTAGTATTTTAATTAAAAAAAAAAATTTTAATGAATGCACAAACAAGAGGGTTCTGTGATTTTATTATAATTGTTGATGAACAAATGCTATCACTTCATAGTATGAAAAATTTTGTGTGCCTCATCAACGATGTACAAACAGGGGATTATTATCATTTTGATTAATAACAATAATAATAATAATTGTGGTATTTGTTAAGTGCTCCCCTCCCCTCAGCATTGTGCTCATTTGTATATATTTGTATATATTTTTATTACTCTATTTATTTTGTTAAAGAGGTGTACATCCCCTTGATCCTATTTATCGCGATGATGTTGTCTTGTTTTTGTCCGACTCCCCAGATTAGACTGTGAGCCCGTCACTGGGCAGGGATTGTCTCTATCTATTGCCGAATTGTACATTCCAAGCGCTTAGTACAGTGCTCTGCACATAGTAAGCGCTCAATAAATACTATCGAATGAATGAATACTACTTGCTGAGCACTGTACTAATCGCTGGGGTGGATACAAGCTGATCGGATTGGACACCGTCCTCTGTCCCATATGCGGCTAACAGTCTCAATCCCCATTTTACAACACACAGGGAAGTGAGTCGACTTGCCCAAGGTCACACAGCAGACAAGTGGTAGAGCGGGGACTAGAACCCAGGTGGTTCTGACGCCCAGGCCCGTGCTCTATCCACTAGGCCATGCTGCTTCTCTATTTCAGGTGACAGGTGTTCAATACCTTTGAAAAATAGCATTTGTGTGTCTTAAAGTTGCTGAGCAGAAAGCAAATACGGTTACCTAAATTGTCGTTGAGGAAGATTAGGTGCTATTAGAGCGCACAGTACTGCATCCTAGACAGGGAAGCAGCACGACTCAGTGGATTAACAGAAAATTACACTTCAGGATTTCAGAGCTCTCGATCTTGGGAGTTAGAGTTACCCACTGACATTGTAGTTTAGTAGAAACTCTCTTGCCAACCAGTTCTTTCTCTGGCTATCTCCTGTTCCTAAGAAGAAGAGTCTAAGAAATGAGGAGAGATTTTTTTGAGCAATAAAGAATGCTGATTTGGAAATGACAAAAGGGCTCTCTCCCTGAGGATAAGAGAAGTCGGGAGGTAGCAAGTTGGAGCTTGGGGACAGAGAGTGGGATTTCAGAGATGGGGAGGGTCGAAACGGGACACGGCGACGAGATGAGGAGATCCAGCGTGTGCCAAGATTAGCGAGTGGGTGGACGAGGAGCGGAGCAGGAGGCCTGTGGAGTTGAGGAGAGGAAGTGGGCGGCAGGATATTCGAGTCCCCGAGGATCAGCGCAGGGGAGGAACGGGAGAAAAGAAATGGGAGAGAGGCCTCAGAATTCACTCGGAAAGGTGGAGGGTGGTGCGGGGAAGGCGGCAGATGACTGTAGCTAGCCATCGTAGCGGGCGGAGGAGGTGGAAGAAGTGGGCTTCAAAGGAAGAGGAACTGAGGGATGGAAGTTATGAAAGCAACATGGTGGGTCAAGGAGTGTAAATCAAGGGGAGTGAAAGAGGGGAAGCCCCACTGGGAAGCTTACTGTGGGCAGGAAATGTGACTTCCGACTCTTATATTATTCTCTCCCCAACACACAGTTAAGGGCTCAATGACTATGACTGTTTGACCTATTGACCGCCTGAAAGGACAGCGGGGGGGGGGACAGTGTCATCTGGACCGAGCCAGGTCTCTCCCAAGAGCACGGGATAGTGGTCTGCGCGCAGTAAACGCTCAATAAATATTCAATCAATAGTATTTATTGAGCGCTTACTATGTGCAGAACACTGTACTAAGCGCTTGGAATGTACAATTCGGCAACAGATAGAGACCATCCCTGCCCAATGACGGGCTCACAGTCTAATTGGGGGAGACGGATGGCGGAGCAAAATAGAACGAAACAAAAACAAGACAACATTATCATGATAAATAGCATCAAGGGGATGTACACCTCATTAACAAAATAAATAGGGTAATAAAAAAATCTATACAAATGAGCACAGTGCTGAGAGAAGGGGAAGGGGGGAGGGGGAGGAGCAGAGGGAAAGGGGGCTCAGCCGAGGGGAGGTGAAGGGGGAAGGAGGAGGAGCAGAGGGCGGAGGGGGAGCAGAGGGAAAAGGGGGGAGCTCAGTCTGGGAAGGCCTCTTGGAGGAGGTGAGCTCTCGGTAGACACGAAGGAGCCGTTTGGAAATCCACTGATCTTCCCTCTCTCCCTCCCTCCGTCAATCGTTCACTGGTATCTACTGAGCGCTTCCTGTGTGCAGAGGAGATGGTCATCTCTCTTACGGCCTAGAAGTGACAAAATCCAGGAGCACTTTGGTTCCCGGGCATATGGGCCGGGGATATGGGGATACGGGGATACGGGGATACGGGGTGGGCCAAGACCCTCTCCCCAACCCCAGTCAGCCTGTGGTGCTGAGCGGGCCGCCTTCTCGTCGAGGGACGCGTGAGCGTGGGAGGGCGGCAGTGGGCCGGGGGCCGGGATGATGTGGGAATCCCAGGGATGTAGGCCGTTCCCTAGGCCACGTCCTGTCTCTGGCCGGGAACGCCCTCCCTCCTCAAATCCTCCAGACAAGGACTCTCTCCCTCTTCGAAGCCTTATTGAAGTCCCATCTCCTCCAAGAGGCCTTCCCAGATTAAGCCCCATTTTTCCTCATCTCCACTCCCTTCTGTGTTGCCCTGA
Organism: Ornithorhynchus anatinus; assembly: GCF_004115215.2. NCBI lineage: Eukaryota > Metazoa > Chordata > Mammalia > Monotremata > Ornithorhynchidae > Ornithorhynchus > Ornithorhynchus anatinus. Next base: position 13,120,996 of record NC_041739.1, read on the forward strand.
CTCGCTCCCTTTGCTCTCTCCCCCATCCCCCTCACAACCCCACCGCCCTTAGGTACATATCTGTCATTTTATTTATCTGTACTGTCTGTGTCTCCCCCACACCCATAGACCGTGAGCTCCTTCTGGGCAGGGATGTCACTGTTTATTGTTCATTCATTCATTCGATCGTATTTATTGAGCACTTCCTATGTGCAGAGCACTGGACTAAGGGCTTGGAAGGTACAATTCGGCAACAGATAGAGACGATCCCTGCCCGATAACGGGATCACAGTCTAAACGGGGTGGGGGGAAGACAGGCAGCAAAGCCAAACAGAACAAAACAAGTAATCTGGCGTAGATATCATCAAGATAAATAATAATGGTGGCATTTGTTAAGCGCTTACTAGGTGCAAAGCACTGTTCTAAGCGCTGGGGGGATACAAGGTGATCAGGTCGTCCCACGTAGGGCTCACAGTTTTAATCCCCATTTTACAGATGAGGTAACTGAGGCACAGAGAAGTTAAGTGACTTGCCCAAAGTCACACAGCTGGCAAGCGGCGGAGCTGGGATTCGAACTCATGACCTCTGACTCCCAAGCCCAGGCTCTTTCCACTGAGCCACTCTGCTAAATAGATTCATAGATATATACACGTCATTAACAAAATAAATAGAGAAATAATTTATACAAATATTCACAGTGCTGAGGGGAGGGGAAGAGCAGAGGGCGGGAGAAGGGGGGATGGGGAGGGGAGGAAGAGCAGAGGGAAAGGGGAGGGTCAGTCTGGGCAGGCCTCCTGGAGGAGGTGAGCTCTGAAGAGGGGAAGAGAGTTAGTTTGGCGGAGGTGAGGAGGGAGGGCATTCATTCAGTTGCATTTATTGAGCGCTTACTGAGTGCGGAGCACTGAACTAAGCACGTGGAAAGTAGGATTCAGCACTAGAGACAATCCCTGCCCGCACCGGATTTACAGGCTAGAAGGGGGGAGACAGACATCAAAACAAATAAATAGGCATTAATATAAATAAATAGAATTATAGATATATACACGTCGAAACAAGTAAACGGGCATCAATAAAAATAAACAGAATTATAGATATTTGCATATATGCACATATATATGAGAAGCAGCATGGCTCAGTGGAAAGAGCCCGGGCTTGGGAGTCAGAGGTCGTGGGTTCTAATCCCGGCTCCGCCGCTTATCAGTCGTGTGATCTTGGGCAAGTCACTTCACTTCTCGGTGCCTCAGTTCCTTCATCTGTAAAATGGGGATGAAGACTTGTGAGCCCCACGTGGGATCACCTGATCACCTTGTATCCCCCCACAGCGCTTAGAGCAGTGCTTGGCACATAGTAAGCGCTTAACAAATACCATCTTCATTATAGGCGCATATACACAAGTGATGTGGGGCAAGGAGTAGGGGTAGAGCAAAGAGAGCAAGTGGGGGTGATGCGGAGGGGGGAGCAGGGGGAAAGGGAGGGCTCAGTGTGGGAAGGCCTCCTGGAGGAGGTGAGCTCTCAGTAGGGCTTTGAAGGGGGAAAGAGAGGGAGTTTGGGGGAGGTGAGGAGGGAGGGCGTTCCAGGTCAAGAGGGAGGACGTGGGCCAGGGGTCGACGGTGGGATGGGAGAGGAGGCCCGGTGAGGAGGTGAGCGGCGGCAGAGGAGCGGGGTGTGCGGGTTAGGATGGAGAAGGAGAGAAGGGAGGTGAGGTGGGAGGGGGCGAAGGGGATGGACGGCTCTGAAGCCAAGAGTGAGGAGTTTTGGCTTGATACGGAGGTTGATGGGCAACCACTGGGGAGTTTGGAGGAGAGGGGTGACAGGCCCAGGGCGTTTCTGTAGAAAGATGATCCGGGCAGCGGAGTAGAGACTGAAGTGGGGAGAGGCAGGAGGTTGGGAGGTCAGCAAGGAGGCCGATGCAGTCATCCAGGCGGGATAGGATCAGAGGTTGCATTATCGTGGTAGCGGTTTGGATGGAGAGGAAAGGGCGGATTTTAGCGAGGTTTATTGTCATATTTTCCTAAGTGCTCGGTACAGGGCTCTGCACACAGTAAGGGCTCGATAAATACGACTGAATAAGTCACTTCGCTTCTCTGAGCCTCAGTTCCCTCATCTGCCAAATGGGGATGAAGACCTTGAGCCCCACGTGGGACAACCTCATCACCTTGTACCCCCGCACTGCTTCGGACAGTGCTTTGTACACCGTAAGCGCTTACAAGTACCATCATTATTATTATTGAGCGCTTACTATGTGAAGAGCACTGTAGTAAGCGCTTATGTAGAATTGGGCAGCAGATCGAGCCCATCCCTGCCCCCCGACAGGCTCCTGGTCTAGAAGGGGCTAATAATGATGCCGGTCGAAGTCGGTCATTCCTTCCATGGTCTTTATTGAGCGCTTACTATGTGCGGAGCACTGTCCTAAGCGCTGGGAATGCACAATTGGGCAGCAGATTGAGACCAACCCTGCCCCGCAACGGGCTCCCAGGCTAGAAGGGGCTAATAACAGTGATGGTCAAAGTCGTTCACTCATTCGAACGTCTTCATTGAGCGCTGACTGTGTGCAGAACGCTGTCCTAAGCGCTTGGAACAGACGACTAGGCAACAGAGAGAGAGAATCCCTGCCCGACAGCGGACTCACAGTCTAGAAGGGGGAGAGACAGCAAAGCAGAAGAAGGAGACGGGCGTCGATACCATCAAGAAAAATAGAGTCCTAGAGATAAAGAGACGTCTTTAAGAAAGTGACTGGCCACCACCTGTCAGCTGTATGACTTTGGGCAAGTCACTTAACTTCTCGGTGCCTCAGATACCTCATCTGTAAAATGGGAATTCATATTTTTATTACCCTATTTATTTGGTTAATGAGGTGTCCATCCCCTCCATCCTATTTATGGTGATGATGTGGTCTTGTTTTTGTCCGTCCGCCTCCCCCGATTAGACTGTGAGCCCGTCATTGGGCAGGGATTGTCTTTATCTGGTGCTGACTTGTCCATTTCAAGTGCTTAGTACAGTGCTCTGCACATACTAAGCGCTCAATAAATACTATTGAATGAATGAACAGTGCACTGCACAGAGTAAGCACTCAATAAATACGATTGAATGAACAGTGCTCGGCACATAGTAAGTGCTCAATAAATACAATTGAATGAATAAATGAATAAACAGTGCTCTGCACATAGTAAGTGCTCCATCGATACTATTGAATGAACAGTGCTTGGCACAGAGTAAGCGCTCAATAAATACGAATGAATGATTGAATGAATGAATGAGCAGTGCTTTGCACATAGTAAGCTCTCAATAAATACGACTGAATGAATGAGCAGTGCTCTGCACATAGTAAGCGCTCAATAAATACGACTGAATGAATGAACAGTGCTCTGCACATAGTAAATGCTCAATAAATACGACTGAATGAACAGTGCTCTGCACATAGTAAGGGCTCAATAAATACGATTGAATGAATGAATGAACAGTGCTCAGCACATAATAAGCGCTCAATAAATACAATTGAATGAATGAATGAACAGTGTTCGGCACATAGTAAGCGCTCAATAAATACGATTGAATGAATGAACAGCGCTCTGTACATAGTAAGCTCTCAATGAGTACGATTGAATGAATGAATGAACAGCGCTCTGTACATAGTAAACTCTCAATGAATACGATTGAATGAATGAATGAACAGCGCTCTGTACATAGTAAGCGCTCAATAAATACGACTGAATGAACAGCGCTCGGTGCATAGTAAGCGCTCAATGAATACGACTGAATGAATGAACAGCGCTCGGTGCATAGTAAGCGCTCAATGAATACGACTGAATGAATGAACAGCGCTCGGTGCATAGTAAGCGCTCAATAAATACGACTGAATGAATGAACAGCGCTCGGTGCATAGTAAGCGCTCAATGAATACGACTGAACGAATGAACGAAGTGTTCTGCACCTGGGAAGCGCGCAACAAATACGATTGAACGATGGAATGAGTGACCAGCGGTGGGCAGAGAGGAAGCGCTGATGTAAGCCCGTCAAACGGCAGGGCCTGTCTCTATCTGTTGCCCACTTGTTCATCCCAAGCGCTTAGTACAGTGCTCCGCACATCGTAAGCGCTCAATAAATACTATTGAATGAATGAACTACGATCATCAGGGCCGGGGGGGGGGGGGCGGGGCGGGAGGAGGAGGGGGCGGGGCCTCGGTGACTGACAGGCCGGGGCGGGGCGGAGCGCTCCCTCCCTCCCTCCCGCCCTCCCTCCTTCCCCCCCCACCCCCCCCTCCCTTCCTGGCCGTCGTCTTCCCCGGCGGTCGGTGGGTCGGGTGTGGGTCGGTGGGGTCCGGGCGGCGCCGGGTGCCCGAGCAGGACGATGGCGGCGGAGGTGAGGCGCGCGGCGGGGGCGGGAGGGGGGAGGGGGGAGGGGAAGGGGCCTCCCGGAAGTGGCGGGGCCCCCGAGGCGGAGGGGGAGCGGCCCCGCACGTGCCCCCCCCCCCTCCCCGGCCCTCCCGGGGGCGCCTGCGCACACGGGCGCGCGCCCCGGCCGGCCACGCCCCCCGGAAGTGGGCGCCGCTCACGTGACCGGGGGCTGGGGGGGGAGAGAGAGACAGCCACCCCCCCCCCCTCCCAGAGCGCGCATGCGCGCCTCGCACACCCACCCCTGTCCCACACCCTCGTCACCATCATCCTGTTGGTACTGGTTTAAGCGCTAATTAGGTGCAGAGCACTGTTCTAAGCGCTGGGGTAATAGTAGTCATCATCATGCTGATATTGGTTAAGCGCTTATTAGGTGCAGAGCACTGTTCTAAGCGCTGGGGTAATAGTAGTCATCATCATGCTGATATTGGTTAAGCGCTTATTAGGTGCAGAGCACTGTTCTAAGCGCTGGGGTAATAGTAGTCATCATCATGCTGATATTGGTTAAGCGCTTATTAGGTGCAGAGCACTGTTCTAAGCGCTGGGGAAATAGTAGTCATCATCATGCTGATATAGGTTAAGCGCTTATTAGGTGCAGAGCACTGTTCTAAGCGCTGGGGAAATAGTAGTAATCATCATGCTGATATAGGTTAAGCGCTTATTAGGTGCAGAGCACTGTTCTAAGCGCTGGGGAAATAGTAGTAATCATCATGCTGATATAGGTTAAGCGCTTATTAGGTGCAGAGCACTGTTCTAAGCGCTGGGGAAATAGTAGTTATCATCATGCTGATATTGGTTAAGCGCTTATTAGGTGCAGAGCACTGTTCTAAGCGTTGGGGTAATAATGATACTAATCACACTTTGTTAAGCACTTACTAGGTGCAGAGCACTGTTCTAAGCACTGGGGTAATAATGATACTAATCACGCTGATATTTGTTAAGCACCTACTAGGTGCAGAGGACTGTTCTAAGCGCTGGGGTAATAGTAGTTATCATCATGCTGGTATTGGTTAAGCGCTTACTAGGTGCAGAGCACTGTTCTAAGTGCTGGGGTAATAATGATACTAATCACACTATTTGTTAAGCACTTACTAGGTGCAGAGCACTGTTCTAAGCACTGGGGTAATAATACTAATTGTCATGCTGGTATTGGTTAAGCGCTTACTAGGTGCAGAGCACTGTTCTAAGCGCTGGGGCAGATACAAGGTAATCAGGTTGTCCCACGTGAGGCTTACAGTCTTAATCCCCATTTTACAGATGAGGGAACTGAGGCCCAGTGAAGTGACTGGCCCACAGTCACACAGCTGACAAGTGGCAGACCCGGGATTCAAACCCATGACCTCTGACTCCCAAGCTCGGGCTCTTTCCACTGAGCCATGCTGCTTCTCTGTATTATATATGTATGTATTGTTCATTCATTCAGTAGTACTTATTGAGCACTTGCTATGTGCCAAGCACTGGACTAAGCGCTTGGAATGGACAATTCGGCAACTGATAGAGACCATCTCTGCCCAATGACGGGCTCAGAGTCTAATCAGTCTAATCGAATGTATGTATTACATACGTGGATTGTTATATACGTATGTACTATATATGCACGTCTCTGTGCGTACATATATATATATATTATAATAATAATGTCGGTGTTTGTTCAGCACTTACAAGGTGCCAAGCACTGTTCTAAGCCCTGGGGGAGATGCGGGGTCATCAGGTCATCCCACGTGGGGCTCACAGTCTTCCTCCCCCTTTGACAGAGGAGGGAACTGAGACCCAGAGGAGTGAAGTGACTTGCCCAAGGTCACACAGCTGACAAGGGGCGGAGTCGGGATTAGAACTCACGGCCTCGGACTCCCAAACCCGGGCTCTTTCCACTGAGCCATGCTGCTTCTTCTACACACACACACACACACACGCTCTCTCACACATGATAGCATTCATTATATATGTATATATTACATACATCTATTTTATTATATACATGTGTTATATATGTGCATGTCTTGTGTGTATATATGCACTCTCTCACACATAATAATATGTATTATATATGTATATGCTATGTACATGTATTTTGTTATATACATATGTTTTGTATATGTCTGTATGTATATATGCACACGCACAATAATACCCATTATAGATATAAATACTACATACATGTACTCTGTTACGTACATATGTATTATATATGTGCTTGTCTGTACACACACATACACCATTAGTGGTTTTAAGAAGCCACATGGGCCCAGCTGGAGAAGCCCAGGCCTGGGACTCAGAGGACCTGGGTTCCCATGCCGACTCCACCTGTTGCCTTGGACAGGTCACTTCACGACTCTGGGCCTCAGTTACCGCCTCTGGAAAATGGGAATTAAATCCTCCTCCCCTGTACGTAGCCTGTGAGTCCCTTTTGGAGCAGGTAATAAGTGTGGCGTTTGTTAAGCCCTTACTACGCGCCAGGCACGGCACTAAGCGCCGGCGGGGATACAAGCAAATCGTATTGGACACAGTCCCTGTCCCACACGGGGCTCACAGTCTTGATCCCCGTTTTACAGATGAGGAGACCGAGGCACAGAGAAGTGAAGTGACTTGCCCAAGGCCACGCAGCAGACGAGGGACGGAGCCGGCATTAGAACCCATGACCTTCGGACTCCCAGGTCACTGTGCCTACTGGATGTCCAACCTGGTCAACTTGCTTCTTCCCCAGTGCTTGACACATATAAAGTACAGCAAATATCATTTTAGGCAGACAGCTCCACCGGGTATTAGTTCACCGGGACTTTTCTGCTTGAATAGCGTTATCGCTTGGGCTCAGGTGTAGTCGTCCTTCCAGGCACCCCTTTGGAAGCTCAATCAATCATATTGATCGGGTTGGACGTCGCCCCTGCTCCACGTGGGGCTCACGGTCTCAATCCCCATTTTCCAGTTGAGGGAACCGAGGCACAGAGGAGTGAAGTGACTTGTCCAAGGTCACACAGCAGACAAGTGGCGATGTCGGGATTAGAACCTGTGACCTTCTGACTCCCGGACCCGGGCTTTGTCCGCTACGCCATGCTGCTTGCTTTGTGCAGCGCTCTTGGAGAGGAAAAAGTAAAGTTAATAGACCCAATCCCTTCCCTCAAGGATTTTACAATCTAGCAAGATGGCGATTAAGCCCATTTAGTGCCACAGAGCTAGAGTAACACCCAACCTGGAGTTCTTGCTGCCGGGAAGCTTGTTTTCGCAACGCAGCCGCGGGGCGAGCCGATAAGGATTTTCTTAATCACTCTAACCCATTATTTTACCTAAGCGAGTACTCTGATGGAGCATGATTATATCACTTCATATCACATCCGGTGCTTTTTACGTTCCTTTTCTTTTAGGTTGTTTATTTTGTCAGGAGAGCTGGTGTAAGTAGATTTGGAGGTTGTTCATATGTTGATCCAAATGTGATTGAAGGGAGAAGTTGTGGCAGGATTGTTCAGTCGCTGAGGATGCCAGAGGACAGGATTGTTGTTGACAATGACTAGTGTGGACTGGCCAAACATAAACTTGTAGTTGAGCAGATGTCATAGCACCAAGGTATGGGGACACTCACTGAAACTTGAAAAGAGGTTTAAAACAAAACTCTTCATCTTTATCACAAGAAATCTAGGCCAAAAATGTCGGCCTGCCCACGGAGACTGGCTTAATTCATAGACAGGAGATTCATCATGAGTTACTCCAGGGAACGTGAGGGATGGGGAGAGGAAAAGTTAGAGAAATATGGTATATCTCTAAACGGAATCAGTGTCAAGGAGGGAAACTACAAATTTCTTAACAGTGTCCAGTTGCCACACTGGAGACTGAATATTGAGCTTGGCGAACTATTGCTTTGACTCTAAATTGGGATTTCTCATTTTTGTCCGTCTGTCTCTCCCGATTAGGGTGTGATCCCGTCATTGGCCAGGGATTGTCTCTATCTGTTGCCGAATTGTCCATTCCAAGCGCTTAGTACAGTGCTCTGCACATAGTAAGCGCTCAATAAATACTATTGAATGAATTTCTCCAATAAAAGCAGGAGTTAAAAATTCTTCGATGCTTTTGATAAGCTTTTTTGGGAGATTCTACCATTAAAAGTGATGCTCATGGGTAGTTAAAGTTAGTTACTGTTATTGCGGCGTATTTCCAGTGCCGACATGTTAAGTGATTAGCTTCGGGGTGAGCGCGGCCTGCCAAACGCTTTTATGTTCCACTTGTATAAATTCCGAGATTGATTACGGTAGATAAATGCTTTGCCTGATCCAATAGCAGATTTATCTTTGGGTCTGAAAAGCTACCGCTTCACTATCGATGAAAGAGAATATTTAGGGCCTATTTAAGAATAGCCACTTGACTAGGTCAATGTCGCTCAAATTATGTGGCCGGGGCTCTAACCTTAAGCCAAACACATACTTAAATGTTGCCTCCCTTTAAAAAAAAAAAGCCCTGGGGGGATGAAAGGGGGATGGGTGTGTGTGTGTGTTGCTGCTATAGGGTTGGAAGGTCTCAGTCATTGGCATTACCCTTAGTTTGCCCTGTGGTGTTCTATTCACATCACACTTCCATCTGGACAACAAGCGTCAAAGAAAACTCGGATCCCGTGATTAAATCTGTAGGCGTGGAACCAAGAGCCAGTGAATTTAGGGATAGGACCCGCACCTCCTGACTCCCGTGCTCTACCACATTAAAGCCAGCTTTCCGGATCCTCTCTGCGGCAAATTTGCGTCTCTTCCAGTTGGAGGGGTTTTTTTTTGTGTGTGGTATCTGTGTGAGTGATTCACTGTCGGTGCTTCTCAAGGCATTTCTTTCTCAGTAACTGCCACAAGTGATAGGGATTCCAGAAGAGTTTTAAACCCAGTCCCTCTTGAGAAAGGATGATCAGAGACTGCGTTCTGAGGTGCGACCATATGAGGCAATCGTGGGATACCCACGTTAGCTGCGCGCTAGTTGGTATTTGCAATCGTGGCATTAGTCAGGGAGAGGGAGACCTTGTGGGCGTTTGGGAGGATGGGGAAGAGAAGCACAGGGATAGTGCCTGTAATCAAAAAAATCTTTCAGAGGTGGGAGATGGCTTTCGCCTATAAGTGGACATTTCAACCACTATCTAGAATAAGTTGAGGAGCTTTAATTTTAAGTGATTTAGCTGGAGATCACACTGAACTCTGATTTTTTTTTTGTCTTTGAATAACCCGAAACAAAAAACCCAAAGAACTGCGAAAAATTCGGAAAGTAATCTGATTTTCCTGCTCTGGCTCACAAAACATTTTGTTTCATCATTTACAAGTGCGACGGTCCGGGAAGCTGATTTTTACTTTTATGGCATTTAAGGGCTTACTGTGTGTCAAACACTCTTCTAAGCACTGGAGTCGGTACAAGTTACTTAGTTTGGACACAGTCCCTGTCCTGCATGGGGCTCACAGTCTAAGTAGGAGGGAGAACTGGGATTCGGTCCCCGTTTTACAGTTGAGAAAACTGAGACCAGAGAAGTTAAGCGACTTTCCCAAGGTCTCCCGGCAAGCAGTTGGCAGAGCCGAGAATAGAACCCAGATCCTTTGACTCTCAGGGCCATGCTCTTTCCAAGAGGCCTTTACTGCTTCTCTGATTTTTAAAGCGGTTCTGCTTTTTTTCAGGGCTCCTTGGAGATCACACAAAGTATGGAAGATGAGCCTCTTCTGGATGGACAGCTTCTCCAACACGATTTATTACAAGCTTATTTCAGGCCCACATTCCAAACCATTCCTACAGTCATCGTAACAAATCTCCTGTTGTTAGTACAGGTAAGTTTCTTTGACTCCCTAATGGCAAGCTTGTCACTTGATGTGGTCTGTGTGTTTTGATGTTGTACAATAATAATAATAATAATGTTGGTATTTGTTAAGCGCTTACTATGTGCCGAGCACTGTTCTAAGCGCTGGGGTAGACATAGGGGAATCAGGTTGTCCCACGTGGGGCTCACAGTCTTGATCCCCATTTTACAGATGAGGGAACTGAGGCACAGAGAAGTTAAGTGACTTGCCCACAGTCACACAGCCGACAAGTGGCAGAGCTGGGATTCGAACTCATGAGCCCTGACTCCAAAGCCCATGCTCTTTCCACTGAGCCACGCTGCTTCTCTAGATATCCTTCCATTATCGATCAGGTGGTGGTATTCATTGAGCACTTAGTGTGTGCAGGACACTATGCTTAGCGCTTGGGAGAGTACAGTACAACAGAGTTGGTAGACCTGTTCCCTTTCCACGGGAGCTTTCAGTCTAGAGGGGGCAACAGACGTTAAAATAAGTGATTTTATTGTGACATTGATCAAAATGCCCATAAAGTGGAGTTGGGCACGACTATGATCAAGTTGGGAAGAAGAATAAAATATTTACCTATACATAGATTAAATTTGCTAATTGATGATACCCCGAATTTGTCTAGTGCCTTTATTATTACAAAGTGATGTTCTCTTATTATTATAATAATAATAAATGATAATCATGGTATTTGTTAAGCACTTACTATGTGCCAGGCATTGTACTAAGGGTTGAGGTAGATACAGGCAATACAGGCAAATCGTGTTGGACATAGTCCCTGTCCTTCGTGAGGCTCACAGTCTCAATCCCCATTTTACACATGAGGTAACAGAGGCACATAGAAATACTCTTTTTTGTCCTCCCAACATCCCTATAAGATAGAGCGAAGTGGGTAGGGTCTCATTTTACAGACGAGGACACTGAGACAAAGAGCCTTCATGATTTGCTGGGATGCAGATGACAGAGCTGGGCCTAAATTCAGGTATACTAATCCCTAGACCTGTGTGTTTACCATTAGACATTGTTCCCTCTCCACTGAAGAATAGGTTTTTTGGATATATTTTCTAAAAGATATTTATGAAGAGCTCACTGTGTGCCTGATATTGGGATAGATACAAGATAATCAGGTTGAGCACAGTCCATGTCCCACATGTAATCCCCATTTTACAGATGAGGCACAGAAAAATTAATTGACCTACCCAAGGTCACGCAGCAGACAAGTGGTGGAGCTGGGATTAGTACCCAGGTCCCCTGACTCCAAGGCCTGTGCTCTATCCACTAGGCCACGTCGCTGCTTCCTTATTTTTAGGGTCACGTCTTCAAATCATCCCCTGGGGATCAGTTTTGTAATGAGTGCCACTCTCAGGAAATGTTACAAATCTGGCCCGGATTGGGACGTTGGGTTTCCTAAGGTTCGTATGGACTGGCAAGGGTGAGGAAGTGACTTCATTTGGTCTGAAGTTTTTCCTCTCCCCTAAGCTTCACTCCTGACCTATTCAAAGCCAGGCTCTCCTCCTTGAAGTACGTGAGGCAGGGAGAGTGGTGAGTGATGTTGTCTGTAGTGATGGGAAAGACAGAGGAAGGACAAGGTTTGGATAGGAAGATGAGCAGTTCTGTTTTGGACATGTTAGGTTTGAGGTGTTGACAGGATATCCAAGGAGAGATGTCCCATAGGCTGTAGGAAATGTGAGAATCAGAGAGGGAGAGATGCAAGGCTGGAGAGGTAGATTTGCGAATCAGTGTAGAGATGGTTGGAGTGAGTTCTCCAATGGGGGTGGGTGAGGAAAGGAAATAGAAACGACGCAGAGCTGAGCCTTAAGAAATTCCCACAGTTAGAGGGTGGGAGGAAGAGTAGGAGCTTGCAAAAGAGAGTGGGAAGGAGTGGTTAGAGAGATAGGAGGTGAACTAGGAGAGGGATTGGGTCAATAAAGCCCATGGAGGATAATGTTCCCAGGACAAGGGACGGTTTACGTTGTCGAAGGCAGCTGAGAGGTCGAGGAGGATTAGGATGGAGTAGAGGAGACTGGATTTGACAAGGAGATCACTGGTGACCTTAGAGGGGGCAGTTTCCATGGAGTTAAGGGAGTGGAAGTCAGATTGGCGGGAGTCGGGTTGAGAGTTAATAATAACGTTGGTATTTGTTAAGCGCTTACTAGGTGTCGAGCACTGTTCTAAGCTCTGGGGTAGATACAGGGTAATCAGGTTGTTCCACGTGAGGCTCACGGTCTTCATCCCCATTTTACAGATGGGGGAACTGAGGCACCGAGAAGTTAAGTGACTTGCCCATAGTTACACAGCTGACAGGTGGCGGAGCCAGGATTAGAACCCATGACCTCTGACTCCTAAGCCCGTGATCTTTCCACTGAGCCATGCTCCTGCTGAAAGACTGTGCAGAGGAATGATAGGAGGGAGACGGGGGTGACTCCTGGAGGGTGCGGTGGGGTCAAGGGAGGGGAGTTTTTTTTGAGGTAAGGGGTACTTGGGCATATTTGAAAGCAGGGGGAAAGAGCTATTGGAAAGTGAATGGCTAAAGATGGTGATCAGGGAGGGAAGAAGGGAGTGGACAAGTGTTTTGATAAGGTGCAAAGGGATGGGTTTGAAGGGGCTAGATTCTGACAGAAGGTGGGAAATCTAGTCTTGAGATTCTGCTTGACAGCATCCACCAAAGATCAGTTCCCTTTCCTTCTATGTTTCTGAGATCTCTATGTGAATAGGCCCCACAGTGATTCCTACTCACTTAAAGTGGGCTTAGGCTTCGTTTGCTATCTCACCCCCGCTGAATGTTCAGTTTTTTCCTCCGTGAGCTTAATAGAACCGGGCACGGAACCAAAGAATTAAGTATCAGTTTATTTAACTTAAAACCCCAAATGAAACGTTAATTTTGGCACTTCTCTTCCTCCCCCTAGGTTATATTTGTCGTCTTAGCGTTTTTAATAGAGATTCTCTGTTCCTATCCCAACCCAAATGAGGACAAGTGCCCGGGAAATTACACCAGCCCTTTGAGGGTTCAGACCGTTGTCATCATTGGGAAAATAATACTGTGGACTCTGCACATGCTTCTCGAGCGTTACATTCAGCATCACCACAGCAAAGTCAGAAATAGAGGCTACCTCATGATCTACCGATCCACAAGCCATCTCAAAAGGCTCGCCTTAATTATACACTCGACCGGTGAGTCCAGTTGTCTCCATTTCTTCCGGAATCACCGGGGTGTCGGAATTGTGTGTAAGCCCGTCATTGGGCAGGGATTGTCTCTTTCTGTTGCCGAATTGTACATTCCAAGCGCTTAGTACAGTGCCCTGCACAAAGTAAGCGCTCAATAAATACTATTGAATGAATTGTACGTGGTGGGCTCGCTGTGTCCGTGTGTCCTAGCTTAGCGCACTAGAGGGAACCTGAAATCTGGCTCTAAGACTTGCTGTGCCAAACGCCCTGCTCTCCCCGTCGAGGTCCGTGGGCAGAGATCCCGTCTGCAGACTCTGTTGTATTTTACTTTCCCAAGTACGGTGCCTTGCACACAGGAGACGCACAATAAATGCCATCGACTGATTGAACTCCATTGTACAAGTGGGGATCTGGGGAAGCAGTCCGAGGGGACGTGAGTAAACGTCACTGGAAATCCTGACTGAGAGCGCTAGACTCAGATCAGTCAATAAGGGCTGTGTGAACCTGGGCAGGCTCCTTCTTCAGCCAGCACCGCCTTCATTTCCCTCACTTCTCCAAAGGAGTTGGGAGTAACGGCCCACTCACCGAAGCACCTTGGCTTCTCAGCAGCCGATCTGTGAGTAGGCCCTCAGTTTACCTCTGAGTAGCGTGTCGGCAACCACCGTGTCTTGGGAGGAGCTTTTGGTTCGGTTCTCCGAAACCTTCGATCTGACCAGAAACTGGTTTTCCATCAGGATGTCTCACGTGAGCATTAGCCGAAGAGCCGGTAAACTTCTCGAGCCGCCCTGGTTCCCGGCACGTGCGGGAACAGGTGAGGCGGCGGCTCGGCCGGCTCCGTGAATCGTAGTCGTTTGTCGGCGAGGTATCGGGGTGATACATCATTCCTCCCGAAGCCGAGGCACGGGGTGCATACGCCCGTCCCCGACGGGGACCAGCCTCGCTAAGCTGGGGGTGAAGAGGGTGGGGTTGGCACGTGTGACGAGGGGCTCTAAGGGGTTGATTCTGTGAAAACCTGGGACTTTTAGTTCCAAGAAGGACACGGCTTCCGTGGAGGTGGGCCGGGGCCTGGGGGGGAGGGAGAAGGAGGGGAGCCGCCAAGCCCAGCCTCCCATTACCTGGTTCAGAGATGGAGCTGGTCCTGAGCAAGGTTTTAAAAGCTGGGCCTGCCCTCGCCCTAGGATTTGAGAGCTGGTCCTGGGCCTTCAAAGAGAAGTGGACGGAGTGCCCAGGCACGCAAGGGTGATGCAGACGAAAGCCAGGCTTATTGGGAGTGTAGCCGGGCAGTCTTCTAAGTGGAGGCCTGCAGAAGAATTCTAATTGGCACCGAAAGCTTAACCGCAACTTGGTTTTCAGGATAATAATAATGTTGGTATTTGTTAAGCACTTACTATGTGCAGAGCACTGGTGTAAGCGCTGGGGTAGATCCAGGATAATCGGGTTGTCCCACGTTAGGCTCACAGTCTTCATCCCCATTTTACAGATGAGGGAACTGAGGCACAGAGAAGTGAAGTGACTGGCCCACAGTCTCACACAGCTGACAAGTGGCAGAGCTGGGATCCGAACCCACGGACCTCAGACCCCCAAACCCGTGCTCTTTCCACTGAGCTGCGCTGCTTCTCATTTGACCCCAGGATTTGACCCCAGTGGTCACAGGCCAAGAAAACCCGACGTAGCTGAGAATGGAGAGAACAGCTTAGTTTTATTTGTGTATTTATTTAAAAAAACAAACCCTCTGATACAGTTGAGAATCAGCACTCCTGTTCCCATTTTAACAAAAAGTAGGAGAGACCCTAAAAATGCTGTCACTCTTTAGGACCATCTTCTTCAGACGCTGTTGCCACGATTACGACTTGACATTTATAATCACGCACTAAAGACGGACAAAGGGATATCTTGGGGAATTCTTTTGTTCCCGCTCTAATAGACCGTAAGCCCCTTAGGGGCAGGGAATGTTTCTACCAACTCTGTATTTTACTCTCCCAAACATTCAGTACAGGCTCTGCACACAGTAAGCACTCAGTAAATACCAGTGATTGCTTCCCACGGTCAGAGAACTGTACATGAGTGCATCCTGTTGTAAGGATTCAAACCTCCTCATAATTGTGCTGTGTACTCGGTGCTGACTATCTTGCCAGGCACTGTATTAAGCACTGCCGAAGATACAGGAGAACAGATATTGAAGCCACATTTTGCAGATGAGGGAACTAGAGGCGCAGAGACTAAAGTGACTTGTCCAAGGTCACATGGCAGACACGTGGCGGAGGCGGGAACACTGTAGACAGTGGGAGCTGTCTGCGGTGATAGGAATTTTTCCTAGGTTGGCACACGCTGTGGTCCGTCCACATTAACGAAAGCCGGTGAACTCAGTCTTCCAAGGCTAGAAACGACTTGTACTTGTGTATTTAGTTGAGTTTAATTAGGGATACTCTGAGGGGTGGCCACCAGGTAGAACTCTGAAGAGTTCTGTTAAGAGTATCTGTTAAGCGCTTACTGTGTGCAGAGCACTGTTCTAAGCGCTGGGGTAGACAAGGTAATCAGGTTGTCCCACGTGAGGCTCACAGTCTTAATCCCATTTTACAGCTGAGGGAACTGAGGCCCAGAGAAGTTGTGACTTGCCCACAGTCACCCCGATTAGACTGTAAGCCCGTCAAACGGCAGGGACTGTCTCTATCTGTTGCCCACTTGTTCATTCCAAGCGCTTAGTACAGTGCTCTGCACATAGTAAGCGCTCAATAAATACTATTGAATGAATGAAAGAGCGAAGACGCCAGAGTATAGTCTTCCAGCAGGGTATGTTTGCTGTAGGGTCGTTGAAGAGTCCTGCTTAAGATTCGGGCCTGTGAATCAGTCAATCAGTGGTGCTTATTGTGTGCACCCCACAGCACTCATGTATAGATCTATAGTTTTATTTATTTATATTGATGCCTGTTTACTTGTATTGATGTCTGTTTCCCCCCTTTAGACTGTGAGGCCATCGTGGGTAGGGATTGTCTCTCCTTATTGCTGTACTGTACTTTCCCAAGCGCTTAGTACAGTTCTCTGCACCCGGTAAGCACGCAGTGGATACGAATGAGTGCAACGCACTGTAGTAAATGCTTGGAAAAGCATAATATACCAGAGATGGTAGACATATTCAGGGCTCATGAGTTCGAATCCCAGCTCTGCCACTTGTCGGCCGTGTGACTGTGGGCAAGTCACTTAACTTCTCTGTGCCTCAGTTCCCTCATCTGTAAAATGGGGATTAAGACTGTGAGCCCCACGTGGGACAACCTGATTCCCCTATGTCTACCCCAGCGCTTAGAACAGTGCTCGGCACATAGTAAGCGCTTAACAAATGCCAACATTATTATATTCCCTGTCCAAGAGGAGATTACACTCCAAACTGTAAGTCATTATAAACAGGGAATGTGTCTGCTAATTAATAATAATAATAATAATGTTGGTATCTGTTAAGCGCCTACTATGTGCAGAGCACTGTTCTAAGCGCTGGGGTAGATACAAGGTAATCAGGTTGTCCCACGTGAGGCTCACAGTCTTAATCCCGTTTTACAGATGAGGGAACTGAGGCCCAGAGAAGTGAAGTGACTTGCCCACAGTCACCCCGATTAGACTGTAAGCCCGTCAGTGGGCAGGGATTGTCTCTATCTGTTGCCAAATTGTACATTCCAAGCGCTTAGTACAGTGCTCTGCACATAGTAAGCGCTCAATAAATACTATTGAATGAATGAATGAAAGTGGCAGAGCCAAGATTCGAACCCATGTTCTATGGAACCAAGTACTGACAAGAGTGCTTTGCACATAGTAAGCCCTCAATAAATGCCACTGATTTATTAGAGGGAAGGGATTCACTTAATTTCTATATTTACAAGAAGCTTTCCCTGATTCTCTCTCCCTTCTGCATCACCTATGTACTTGAAGCTATACTCTTTGGGCATTTGGTATTCACCCCCGTCCTCAGCCCCACAGCACTTATATATGTTATTGGTAAATTATCTGTTTATGCCAATATCTCTCCCTGGAGACCGTGAGCTCATTATGAGCAGGGACCGTGTCTACCGACTCTGTTAAGTAATCTCGTTCAGTGCTTACAGTAATGTTCTGCTCACAGTGAGCGCTCAGTGAATACCACCGACTGATTACAACCACTCTTGCCGAGTTGAAATGCTCTTAATTATTTTAGATACCCTGAATGTAGATTCCTAAATATCACTGTTTGATTACAACTACCCTTCCCGAGTTGAAATGCTCTTAATTGTTTTAGATACCCTGAATGTAGATGCCTAAGTTCATCGATCGGTGGTATATATTGAGAGCTTACTGTGTGTTGTGTCCTGTAGTGTAGGAGGATAGAGTAAAACGGAGTTGGTAGACACATTCCTTGCCCACCAGGACTTTACAGCCTGGGGGGGGAGGCAGATATTAACATAAATAGATTATGGATCAGTACAAATGATTATCAAATTTGAGAGGGCAGGCGTTTTGCAAAGCACCTCTGCCAGGCTATTTTCCATGTCTGCCAAATACAAGATGGGAAAACGTAGCATTTTTTCCTTTTTGAAAAATATTATTCAGACGGTACCATTTTACACTCTGTTGACATTTGTGATTTGCTTTGATCTTAACTGGATCAGCGTGGTCTGGTGGAAGGATCACAGGCCGAGGAGTCAGAGGACCTGGGTTCTAGACCTGGATCAGCCTCTTGTCTGCTGTGCCACCTCGGGAAGTCACTTAACTTCTCAGTGCCTCTTTTTCCTCATCTGTAAAATGGACGTTCCATACCCGTTCTACCCAGGAGCCCCGGGTGGGGCAGGGTCTGTGTCTGACCTGCTTATCTTGTATCTACCCCAGCACTTAGTACAATGCTTGGTATTTTGTGTGTGCTTAAGGAATGCCTTTTTTATCATTATTATTAAAGTGATCTTATACCCATCAGACCCATCAAAGTTACTAATGAGGAGTTGTGGAAGAAGGGAAATGGCACAGGCCACCGCCATCGTAGGCTGGCCAGTAAACCGGAAGGATGACATGGGTTCTTGTCAGAATGCATGGAGACTACCTATCCTTAGCTCCCCTTCGTACCTCTTCAACCGTGGAAGAAATCGGTATTCTGGATGTGGCTCTTTGTTTCCTCTCTGGATGCAACTTGTGAATAAAGTGCCCACAGATCGCAAGGGTTGCATTTTAAAATCATAGCAGACGCTTCCTCTTCTGGATCGTTAAACTACAAATCAAATCTGAATCAGAACTCTGAAAGCCTGTCTACTGCATAGAAATGGGCCTTTTTGTGGCTTGTGAACTCAGTGTTTTAGGGGACGTGTCTGATTTGGAATATCTCTCTTGTTTTAGGCAATGCAGCAGTTCTCCTCATTTGGGCTATGGAGCGTTCTTTTCCGGACCGTGGTCAACTATACCTGGATTTTATTTTGGGGATCCTGGTCTTGGAGCTGATTGGTTCACTCATATGTTTAGGCATTTACACAGGTGAGAATTGCCAGTTATTTGCACAGGTGAGAATTGCGATCATTGATCTTCTAACTGTGGCAGTGCTTTTTAAGTGTTTTATTTCCCAATTAAGCCCCCAGCCCCATTCCCTAAGTAACAGGAAATCCTTTCCTTGCACCTCCTGAACTTAAACTCTTCTTTACTACCCGTCCACCTCATTGCTGGGGCCCTAGTTTCAAACTAAAGGATAGGGAGAAAAAGCTTCTACTGTCCTACGTAATTCTAAGCTTCGAACGTAGGCCGTACTTATTGACGTACCTATTTCAGCACACCACTTTAGAGTTAGTAATTATGAATCTTCTGGGCAAGTAAGCTTGTTTATTGTGAGGTTAGACAATTACCAATCATTAAAGCATACTTGTTTTTAACTAATAAAATGAGTCTACATACCACCTGTGGGGTGTTAGTCCTTGAAAACGTAGCATTCTTTTTCTTCTTGAATGAATATTATTTAGACTGTATTCTTGACATATGTGATTTGCTTTGATCTTAATTTGGTCAGCGTGGCCTAGTGGAAGGAGCACAGGCCTAGGAGTCAGAGGACCTGGGTTCTAATCCTGGGTCAGCCCCTTGTCTCCTGTGCCACCTTGGGAACTCACTTAACTTCTCAGTACCTCTGTTTCCTCATCTGCAAAATGGGCGTTCAATACCCGTTCTTCTACTTAGAGTCCCGTGTGGGACAGGGACTGTGTCTGACCTGCTTATCTTGTATCTACCCCAGCATTTAGTACAATGCTTGGTATTTTGTGTGTGCTTAAAGAATGCCTTTTTTATCTTTATTTATTTATTTATTTATTTATTTATTTATTTATTTATTTATTTATTTTTCAAATCATTCTGGGTGGCCTAAGTGGGCATGATTATTGTTACGTGACCCTAAAGATAGGTATTTCCCTGCAAAAGATTGTCTCCAAAGGCTGGTCAGAAAGATGACCAGGATGCCCTGATCATCAAGGCCCTTAGCTTCCATTATTTTTATTCTCTCCTTGGCCACTTTTTTCACATTCCCACCCCAAACCTAAGAATACCCCATAATGTGCAGTTATTACAGCCTCTCTGCTCTGATGTTTGTTCCTGCTGGGATTAACTTTAAAAACACTGTATCTGTCGATCGTACAGCTGACACAGTAGTCTCGTTTCTGACCAAGTAGATAAGTAAGCTTGCAAGCATCCTGCACTGGTTTATCCTGAAGTAAGTAGGAAATAGAATTACAGTCTTGCTTTTTCCCACATGCTGCCTGCAAACTCAAAATATGACCATTTCATGAAAACGTCCGGGTCGAAATCAGATGTAGCAGCTTTATCTGTTCGAGTATGAATTTTACCCTCCACCCACCTCTCCCCATCTGCTGATTACTTAAGCTGATTGAATAGGATCTTTTTTGGTTTCACCCGAGTATCTGTTTTTCTCAAATTGGAGTAACCTTGGGTGGCCCGTAGGTTTCCCCCCCAACACTGGCACTAACCATCTTTTTGGAACTGCCTAATAGATACTTAGATGATGAAATTTGCGAGCCCGTCTGTAGCTGCTGCTAGTTTCTCTCCACCCTGCACCGCACTGAAGGATCCTCAAAAGGGAATAGGGGAGTGTTCCTTTTTCATCTGTCATCTTAATTTGAACTGGGCTACCGGCCAGTGGAAAGCATTAGTCTTGGTAACTGTTTGAAGTTAAGCTGTAGTCTCTAAAGCTTGTTGACTGTAATTAAGAAAGGGCATTTGAATCCCAAGATTCTCACCTGCCGCAAGATGGGGAAACATGCTCTAATCTAAAACATTTCAATTAGGTTTAGGTTTGAACCTCATGGCAGACTGAGGGGAAAAAAGAAGTTAAAAATCAGGTCTAATCAAACCCCGACAGTGTAGAGCTTCAGAAGCAAAAATTCAGTGTAGCGGAAAGGGCACAAGTCTGGTATTAAGAGGACTAGGGTTCTAGTCCATCTCTGTCACTTGCCTGCCCTGTGACATCGGGAAAGTCACTCAGTCTTTTTCATGCCTCAGTATCTTCATCTGAAAAAAATCATTCCTGTCTTCCCCTACCTTGTAGGAATGGTGGGAAGGCAAAAATGTGCAAGCGCTTTTGAAATAAAAGAGCTATGTAAAATCAAGATGGTATTATCGCATCTCAAAAGTTAATAGGTAGGTAGGGAGGGACCTTTTTTTTTTTTTACAAGGAAGTCATTTTTGCCATTTGAATTTTCCCAAATGCTCATTAAAGTGTAACACACTCAAGGAGCATTCAGTAAATACATTGCTACTACACACAGACACACCGGTAGAATGTCCGACTTCAACAAAAGTTAGGCCCAGCCTGGGAAACCACTCTACTCCTCTCCCTTCTCCAAACCACTTGACTGCTCCATTTGTTGTCTGACAGAGAAAATATTGCTCTGTTTTAGAAATCTAATAAAAATTGAAATTTGTCTTTAAACTCTTGACGTCAACCACTTCAAAGCATTCAGGAGAAACCAAAGGGATAAATGCTGCTAGTTCAGGCTCCTGTCTAGTGAGGCATTTTTCCACCATGCCCCTCTCCTTCTCTCCCTCCCCTGTGCTCGTGATTATAAAAAAAACAGAAAACATACACATACAAAAAAAAACAACTCTCTGAAAGCACCAACATAGTTGTAAAACATTGCACCCAGTGTTTAGTGTCTGACAGGGTGCTTGCAAGAACCATGTCATGAATATCTTCTAATTCAGATTCCCAATTTTTCCTCTAGTAATTATTTTGACTTTACAAACCCTTCTGGAATCTACTTTTGACCTACACGATTTCCTAGGGTAACAAATTTCCATTCTTCTTACCCACTATGTGTCCTCTTTTTTTTTGTTTTCTTATTGCCCTCGGGTTTCAATAGAGTTACTCTTTCTTGGTGTTTGGGGATTTAGTAAATGAATGAAATTACTCAGCAGGCAGGTAAACTCCCAAATCTTCAGTACGTAGAGGCCTAGATCTGTGTCAGCTACTCTGCCGAAGCTTTATCTCTCTGTGATCTTTTATTTTCCCTCGCTCACGGGCCCTTCAGGGATCTGGCCCGATTCTGGTTAACAAGGTACCAAAGCATGGCGTAAAACCAGCTTTTATTTAACAACTCCCTAAGATCACGAGCCTAATAATAATAATGTTGGTATTTGTTAAGTGCTTACTATGTGTAGAGCACTGTTCTAAGCGCTGGGGTAGATACAGGGTCATCAGGTTGTCCCGCGTGAGGTTCACAGTCTTAATCCCCATTTTACAGATGAGGTAACTGAGGCACAGAGAAGTTAAGTGACTTGCCCACAGTCACACAGCTGACCTTGTGACTTCTTGAGTGAAAACCAGCTAACCGTCTAAGAACTCTATGTTTTCTGATTCATTGATGCCCCTAATGGTTATTAAAGTGATTGGCACATAGTAAGCGCTTAATAAGCACTATTATTATTATTGATAGGGTTTGGGGTTTTTTAGAGTCTGGAAGCACAGCCAAACTTATCTAAAAGTCGCCCTCTAGACCCAAGATGAATTTTTTGTGGCTGTACTAGTGGACTATCAAAAAACAGTTTACTATTATATTTATTGTAGCAATAAAATGGTAATCATATCTGTCTAGAGGCGCCCTACTTTTAGACACATTTGGATTTGCTTCTGGACTGTCAAGAGAGTGGTTAATTTTATTTACAGTTTGGGCAGTATTTAACCAAAAACTATAGTGAAATTGTTTTTCCCTATTGGAATGCAGTGCATTAATTTTCCCAAATCAGGTATGTGTTTTTGAGGTTCAGATTCTCTGGCTCTAAAGTGGCTATCTTTTCACTCCCAGGCATAGTCTACTAAAAATCAGGGTGTTTATAATGGACAGTGAGAAACTGCCTTTTTAAAAGTTTTTTACCCATTTTACCATACCCAAATCGTTTAGTACAGTGTTTTGCACATAATAAGCGCTTATAAAAAGCAATTGAATGAATGAAGACTGTAATATCATTTGTGGGAAATAATGCCTACTGACCCCAAACAGCACTTCTGACTTTACCCTTCTAGGAAATGAGTAATGTTGGTATTTGTTAAGCGCTTACTATGTGCAGAGCACTGTTCTAAGCACTGGGGCAGATACAGGGTAATCAGTTTGTCCCACGTGAGGCTCACAGATAATCCCCATTTTACAGATGCGGTAACTGAGGCACAGAGAAGTTAAGTGACTTGCCCACAGTCACACAGCTGACAAGTGGCTGATTCTTCAAGGAATATTTCGGTTAGCATATAGTGAACCTTTTTAATACTACTAGACCAAAGGAATTGAAGTTGATGGTATTCAGGCAAGACCTTTGATTATGAAATACATGAAAAATGAAATTTTGTGATCTCTCTTTTATTATTTCATTGGCCACACTGGAGAACCACTGGTCTGGTCCAGCAAGTAAAAGGGAAAAAAAATCACAACATTAAGACATTTTGAGTTCCTCCATTAAGAATGGAGATAAAGGCATTCCCCCTATCATCACTGTGACCTACAGTACTATACAGTGAATTTCTTCATGTAAATTGGGAAAGTCATTTGACTTATTTCATCTTTAAGTAAAGATATGCCACTCGACTGACCTATTCATTTCAGCTAGGACTTTGTATGGGTGTATGACCAAACTTAAGATAGTTTATATTAATTTCCTCTACTCCGCGTCCCCCCCCCCCCCAAAAAGGACAGTTTTGTCATTTTTAAAAGCTACAAAATTTTTGCTGGTAATACCAATGTTTAGAACAAACATGGGCCACAAAGAAGGTAAGTGGACACAAATCAGTTTCACTTGGTTCTGCCAGAACAACGTCTTTAATATGTGTTTTTTGGCTAGAACATTCTTTTGACACCCAAGGCCTCTTTGGTGAAATGTGCGCGCGCTCACTTGTAAGCATTCAGCATCAGACGGGTAAGTACTGCAGCGTACATTTTCCTTAACGTGAAGCTTCACGAGAATGTAACCCTCATTTTTCCGAAGACCGAAATCAACGGTTTTTCTGCCAGTCAGTATCCGTGAAGATAAGAGTTGTCAAATTTTCCATTCGGTAACACTCAACTAATACCATTCTTTGTCATTTTAGTTAAAATAAGAAAATTTAACAAAGCCAAACTGAGACCTGATATAATTGAAGAAGAGAAGCTGTACGCCTACCCTAGTGCTATTACCTCAGAGACTGGGTTCAGGTAATGTTTACTGAGAAATAAGGGTTGGGATTGGGGAGGGCATTCAAAGTCACTTTCGTTCAAGTGGCCTGAAGTCACTATTTTAATGCTTAATATAAAGAAGCCTGACATCATTCATTGGCTGAAGCATAACTTTCTTCCTCTTCCTCCCAGTCCCCCACCTGTTTATCAGAGAAGCAGTTTTTTGGAATGAAGTGCCCAGTCTTTTCACTGTTTGGGGTATAGTCATTCCAAGCTAGTTTGCTAAAGTATGATCCTGTGTTGCCCATTGTGCCACAAAGGGGGTAATTCTTGGTAGCCCAATAAAACATGAACCATGCAAGCCACATTTCAGTTAGAGTGTGGTAGGATTAATGAGCCATGTGTACAATTTGAGATGGATAGTGGAACCAACATTGGAACCAACATTGGGGTAGGTGATGTTTAATGATCCCAGGAAAGTGTTTGTGTGCTTCGGAAATTGCACCAGTTGGAGTTCCTGATCTCCACAGTATGCTGTGGGCTATTTTTGATGGCTCCAGGAACGTTTAGACTTCTCGATTAAATAACCTCAAACCTTTAAAATGGATATCCATAGTCTTTCTTTTATCTTTAACTTAACATCGCTTCACCCTCTACAGACAAAGACCATGCCCTTGGCAGCGTGGCTCAGTGGAAAGAGCACGGGCTTTGGAGTCAGGGGTCACAAGTTCGAATCCCAGCTCTGCCACTTGTCAGCTGTGTGACTGTGGGCAAGTCACTTAACTTCTCTGTGCCTCAGTTACCTCATCTGTAAAATGGGGATTAAGACTGTGAGCCCCACGTGGGACAACCTGATTCCCCTGTGTCTACCCCAGCGCTTAGAACAGTGCTCTGCACATAGTAAGCGCTTAACGAATACCAACATTATTATTATTATTATTATCCTGTATAAAACACTGTGTCCAGAGACTCTTCCTTTTTTCCAACTGCAATCCCTCCTGCTTCAATTTAAAGCCATCACCTCTTGCGAAGTTCCTAGTGGATTGGAGACCAACTGGCCAACATGCTCCCCAATAAGAATTTTTCCCGATAAGACTGTTGTTAAGTTCCTCTCAACCTGCTTCTCTTGAGGGGAAACAGCCCCAGTTATTTTAATCTTCCTTTCCAGGACGGGATCACCAATTTAAACGAAGAGAAGTGATGAGACTAATTTTCTACCTCTTTTTTAAAAGCCAGTGACTCAAATTAGACACATCTAATAAAGCGCAGGAGTTTCGCAGAAGGATTACTTTCTGACTCGCACGTAATTTCACAGTACTGTGTTGGCTTCTTTTAGTAAGAACATTATATCCATGACTCATATTCAACTTCTGGTCTATTGGGAGCTTGGAGTCCTAACTTAACTAAGCCAGTGCTGCCCAAGTTTTGGTTTTGCTTCAAGGAATCCAGAAGACTCAAAGAAAGGTCGCGCTGCACCTGACTTTCCCAAGCCGGTGGGGTGCTGGGACTCACAGACTCATGCAAGTGACCAAATCGTCCCCGGGAATAGGTTTTTGAATAAGGATCTGGAGAAGCAGCATGGCATAGTGGAAAGAGCACGGGCCTGGAGTTCAGAGGACCTCAGTTCTATTCCTGGCCCTGCCACCTGCCTGCTGTGTGAGCTCGGGCAAATTACTTCACTTCTCTGAGCCTCAGTTTCCTCATCTGGAAAATGGGGATTAAGTACCTGTTCACCCTCCTACTTAAATTGTGAGCCCCATATGGGACAAGGACTGTGTCTGCCTGATTATCTTGGACCTACCTCAGCGCATGGCACAGAGTAAGTGCGTAACGAATGCCACAGTGTATTAGTGTTATTAACGGTTGTAAACTAGTATGACTTGAGAGAGTGCATGTGCAGTAAAATCCAATCTAATGAAACCCAGGCTCACCGGGGCCCACCAAGTCACAGTGGTTTGCCACAAACCGCATTAGATGGAAAGCGGTGTGACCTAATGGACAGAGCGTGGACCTGGAAGTCAGAAGGACCTGGGTTCTAATCCCGACCCCTCCGCTTGTCAGCTGTGTGACCTTGGGCAAGTGTCTTAACTTCTCTGTGCCTCAGTTTCCTCATCTGTAAAATGGGGATTAAGACTGTGAACCCCTCACATGGCACAGGGACTCTGTCCAGCCTGATTAGCGTGTATCTACCCCAGTACTCAGTACAGTGCCTGGCATTCATTCAATCATATTTAATAAACGCTTACTGTGTGCAGAGCACTGTATTAAGCACTTGGAACACAGGGAGCGCTTAACAAACAGCATATAAAAACTGGGGGAGAGAGAGATTATCTGTGGGGGGCTTTACGATGAGGAGAGTTTCAGGGTAGTAGGAGGTGGAAGGTGGTGTCGAGGACCCATCAACGCTACAGTGGGGCATTTTCAAAACAAGATTTTGCCCAGAGGAGAGGGGAGAGAGGAACCCACAGGTCCTTTGCCGTGAAGTAGAATCCCGCTCTGCGAGTTGTTTCTCTGCCAGGTCACCGTGCAGTGACCGTCTGATCAGAGGAGCCCCCTTCCTCTCTCCCCGCCTCTCCTTTTCTTAGAGGGAGGGACTGGAGAAAGACCAGTCGAGAAGTTCTGGCACGAAGGGATGTAAAATCGGATCTCTGAACTCTGGACATATATTTTCCCCATGCTCAGCCCCATAGCATTTAGAATAATGACGATATCTGTTAAGCGCTTACTATGTGCCAAGCACGGTTCTAAGCGCTGGGCACTTATGTACATATCTCATAATTATATAGTATAAACTGTTTATTTAGAGTAATGGCTGGGTCCCCCTCTAGATAGTAAGCTCCTTATGGGCGGGGAACATGTCTACTAACTCTGCTGTACTCTCCCAAGCAGTTAGTACAGTGCTGTGCACACAGTGAGCGCTCCGTAAATATCATTGATGATGACGATGATGAAATCTCAGAAGCAGATCGTATAAATTCATGAGGATTTTGAACCTGCTCTTTTGAAGTTCACTACTTTGAGCGAAAATTTTGGTAACAGAGGCTGCTTCACTGTGGCCAGAAAACATTGCTCTCATACTTTTTTAACTAAAAGGAAGGATTCAGTAATCTCTTTCTTAAACTAAACATTCTCTTTTAGATATAAAACGAAGGCAGTAAATTCAAGTGGAGTTGGCTGGCATTCTTTCCCATCACACTTTATAAAATGCTTCTTAAAAGGAGCAATCCATCTTATGTTTTTAACCATAACTGTGTGATTAAAAACTTAATTTCCTACTCAGCTCTCCATGATTCTCCCCATATTGGCTTACTTGCCAAGTCAACTGTCTGCTAATTTCAACCACATTTGCTTATCTAGTCCTTAAATACGACTTGGCTAAGCCTTGAGTTTAGCGTTGTTTCAGTATAACAGTAACATTTACTTGATGCAGTTCCGGAGAAATATATTTCTATTAGTTTTGAGTACTCGTTTAGTCTTTTTAAAAAGAATACAGAGATTAATTTTTTTTTTCCCAGTTTAGACCCACGTGTTCTCTGAACCCGTTAGTGTCAGTGTCAAACTTTAAGGTTCCAGACTTCCTTTTACATAAAGCATCTACTTTAAACCTAAATCATGATTCCTGAAGATAGCTGACACTTAGATTGTGAGCCCCCGAGGGACAGGTTTAATTCCCACCTGTTTACTATCTCCTAACACTCAATACAGTGTACTGACTACAGTGAGCGCTTACTAAATACTTACTAAATACTTCTCCTACAGGGAATGGAGAAATTGCTTCATGGATTACATTGAACATTTCTAAAATAGGTTTGTCAGCTCAGAGGAGCTCAAATTCTCTTGGAGAAAACCTCTGGGTGATTAACCAAAGCAGGAGGTTGAAAGCGTACTGATGTATCTGGAATTACAAAAATATCTTGTCCTCTAGACCTGATGGGCGTTGTGCAAACACCTTACCTTAGGTAGAGTGTAAAGTGTTATTTCAGTTCCGATGCCAGGATAGCGTAACCTGCTCATATTTTGGTCATTTCCAGGACCAGTTCGAGTTTAGAAGAAATCATTGAAAAGCAAGGAGATGTGATTGAATATCTGAAGAGGCACAATGCACTGTTAAGTAAACGACTACTGACTTTCACATCTCCGGATTCAGTGACTCGGGCAAATAGAGTGTGAAGGTATCTAAAGACAGCCGTGTGTTCAGGGGGAATCTAAGCATGCAGTGCAGATGACCTTGGAAAAACAATCACAGTCCATTGCTGCTTTTATAGAATTTCTATACATATGTAATCTGTATTGGAAGCTGAATTTTGTTTACATTTTTTCCGGTCTTAGTTTCTTTTCAAAAATCACTATTAAGCTTTTGAAATTTCGTTCTGGTTTTTGAGCTGTGAAATATTTATTCTATGGAAAAGGATCGTTTTACATTCTTTTGAATTGGTTTCATCACTTTTCTTACATGTAAAGGTGTGTACGTACAGACTCCCCCAACTCTTCTGGAGACTCCTCAAAAGTCTGGTTGGCATGAGGCAGTTTACAATGCCAGGTTGCTCCAGGAAGTTTTGAAAGAAGTGTGAATCAACTGCTTAAGCCAGAGAGGTTGAGTCATTGCAGTTTTCTTGTGAAGAGTTTAAAAATTCCCTGGGCTGACAAATGAGCCTGGCCCAACTTCCAGGAGAGCAACACGCTCTGGAGGATGTCACACTTGCAGGAAACTTGTCTAGAGAACCATGCTCACACCCACCTGTAGAGGAACCTTTTTGAGCCTTCAGCTTCTTTCCCCCATTGCGTAGCAGGAGACACCTGCAAATGCTGGCTCAGGCTACTTACAGCCTTTCTTCGAACATTCAGAATGCCTGCAGCTCCAGAAGCACTTCTGTTGGACTCCCCTCTCCCCTCATGAAAGTCAGTCACATCGGGATGGTGTTGGAAGAGGATCAGTCAGTTGGTGGATTGCAGCCTTCCACATTTAGTCTCTGAGGTGGCCTTGCATGTTTCACCACTCCTTTGGAAAGAAACCAATCCCATGGTTCTTCAAATAACCGATTCTCAATGGAGCTTTAGAGGTGAAGCTAAAAGAGCCAAGCTGACCATCTATTTTACCCAATTACTATAAATTTCATGATTGCCATAAGGCAAAAGATCTGTAATTATCATAATGGAACTGCCTTCTCGTCCCTCCCACCCCACTTCCAAGAAATCGTTTGCCCACGGTGACTTTAAACCTACCTATTTCAATTTGGTGCCTTTAAAAAAAAACGGTAGAGGAGAAAATCACAAGTGCAAACATATGTTTCTCAGTCTAGTGTTCCAGTCCCACCTCTTTTTTTTTTTTAGTTCAAAACTCAAGAGTGAACCATTCGGCACCAGAAGCTAATATGACACTTTGTGAACCTTGCAGTATTATGCCATTGCCTGTCATATGCTATCTCCATTGCTCTTTCTAAGCACTGGGAGAGCTGGTGGGTACTGGCTTCTTTCAGTGCTGGGATTATTGTTAGAATTCTTAGAGACACTGGGTCAAAACCACTAATGAATCTGGAGGATGGGAATCTATATGTATGGTGAGTGAAGGGGAATTTTAAAGAATTCACAATGCCTAACTTCTGGCTGTGTGTATGTGGTGTGTGTGTCTGTGTGTGGGAGCATGTGTGTAGCTTCTTTTATTATTAGTGAATTCAACTAGATTCTCTACTTTGGTTTTTTTCTCCACCTGCCTCTTCAAGCCATTACCTCCTCAATGATGAACAAAGTTTCACTTTCATTCAAGGAGAAAAGCTATTCATTCTGCCTTCTCTTTCCTGGTCTTCTAATGAAGTAAATCCTTTCCTACATACTTGCATTGGTTGTCCTTTATTTATTTTGTAACTCTCTGTGGAATCCATTTTTAATCACCTGAATAAAATACTTATGTATTTGGAAAAGAACCAGCCATACTGTAGAAAAAGTACTTTGAGGGATACGGTGAACATTTTCTACGTATATATGATATTTTGTGTATATATGACCCTGTACATAAGATGAAGGAACATAACTGTTTGAATAATAAATGCACTTGGAGTAATACTGAACATTCTCATTTTGATTATATGTTGATGAGGATTAGATGCTAGTAAAAATGTCAATAAACTGGAAAGTCATCTTTCTAGAACACTTTAATGTTCACTCAAGGGATTTTTTTTTTTTTTTTGGTAACTTTTGGGCCTTCTACCTTTCTAATCCAACAAAATTAATGGATTGTTGAAGACTCCGAGACAGAGATGGATGTCTGAATCAGATCAGCAAGCTGATTTATATGGTGGGCAAGCTCCGAGGAGTGCTCTGCTAGGGCAAATATTTGACTTTTCTTAAAGATACATAGGCGAGCATTGGCATTGCACTGTGGGATCGTGTCCTATGGAGCTTTCACGCTGGAATAAGGAAGAGAAAGAACTTTTACTGTGCTGGCCTGACCTGAAGCCACAACTCTGCAGAGAGAGAATGGGGTTCATTCATTCTTTCAATCGTATTTATTGAGCGCTTACTCTGTGCAGAGCACCGTACTGAGTGCTTGGAAAGTACAATTCGGCAACAAATAGAGACAATCCCTGCCCGACGACGGGCTCACAGTCTAGAAGGGGGAGGGAACCTGGCTACCAGCTTTGTTAGAGAGCAGTCAGGTGGGGAAGTTCAGAGAGGCTGGCAAACGACATCAAGAAGGGCGAGGGAAAAAAAGCTCAAGGCCTGAAGCAAGGAGAGAAAATTGAGATATTTGAATCCTTATTGTGTGTTCTGATAGCACTAACTGCTTGAGTCTACGGTCAGAAGCATAATAACTAATAATGGTATTAAGTGCTTACTACGTGCCAAGGACTATACTAAGCACTGGGATAGATACAAAGCAATCAGATCCAACACAGTCGTTTTCCTACACAGGGTCACAAACTTTGAGCCCCACAGGGATTGTGTCCAACATAATTATCGTGTACCTCCTCAGTGCAGTGCCTGACACCTAGCGCTTAAACAAATACTGTTAATATGATGAATACTCGGTCATTTTCATCTTATCCAATGGTGCTACGGCCCTAAATTCAAAGAGATTGTTTTGGAAAAAGACACCTCTTTTGTTATAACGGCGGACAAGCTTTTGGCTAGCAGGCTGGATGAGGAGAGAGAGATGAGGAAGTGCAGGCTGGGACTATTTTGATCAGCATCAGACCATATGTTTGGCCAGCGAGCCTTAGCCAAATGCGCAGAATTGCCACTGGCCAATTTGAGCTGCTAATCACACACCAACCCATTCAGAGCCGAGAATCAAGCTGCGCACACGTGGCCGGAGTCAAGGGCAAGGGAAGGTTTCAATCGTGCTGAAGGACCCTTAAATTTAAGCAGATTATTTCGACTAGACTGTCCAACGCTTCCAAGATTCATCAGGAATCTTCAATCTTACTTGGTTAAAAGTGCAGAGCCCCTTTTTCATAGCACTGTGTAGTTATGCTAGGGGCAACCGAGTGAAAGGAGATTATGTGTGGGGTGATGGTCAGCTTTTCACTGAGGGCAGAACAAAAAGAGATGCCACAGGAAGATAATGTCAAGACTTCCTTACAGGGAGAATTGTTAAAGACTGGAAATCTGTTTCTGAGAGACATTGTGGATTCTCTTTCTGGGGACATTAAGCCTCTCTTCTCTCTGCCTGCCCACAAGGAAATGAAATACTTTGGATAATAACTGTGCTATTTTGTTAAGCACTTACTGTGTGCCGGTTTAAGCACTTCATATTCACCCTACCCTCAGTCCCATAAGCACTCATGTATATCGCCATCATTTATTTTAATGTCTGTTTCCCCTACAGACTAAGTTCCTTATGGAATTATCTACCACTTAGTATAACGCTCTGCACCACAAGCACTCAATAAATACCATTGATTTATTGCATCGATTGTATTGTTTACAAATTGGCAAATTCTACCTGCCTCCCGCTGTTAGAGGATAAGCTTTTTGTGGGCAGGGAACATGCCTTGTGCTTCTGTTGTTCTACACAAGCACTACAATGCATTGCACTCAGGAAGCTTCTCAATATATTTCATGAGACATTTTTGTGAGTTAAACCTGAGTTAAAATTGCGTTCCCCTTTTGGAAGGCAGAACCTGAATGGCCGCTTTTTTCTGTTAACGTTTCATAGATATTTATTTCAAAAATTTCTCTATGAAAAGGAAGGGATATGGAAATTATTTTTACTCTGGTAACAAGAGTTTTAAAAAGTTGACATAGAAATGTTTTGCCCTGTGGTACTAAAATAATGTTTTTCAAAATAGGTGGTTTGAAAAATATGAATTATTCCAAGTACATAATTTGCTAAAATGAAACAGGTTTGCCTAGGATTACCAGAGGCCACAAAACCCCAGAGCCTAATGGGCAAGATCAAGCAGAGGGTTTATACCTTTTTCAAAAAGTCAAACCCCAAATGAACAAGTGTACTTTATAATCATACTGACACTGTAATAAACACACACATTTGCTCAACTACTAGCAGTTCTGAGAAATTGAACAATTCCTCCTTTCACCCTACCTGCTGATCTATTCTAATGCCCTTACATTTTGAAGTTGGATTTGTGTTCTCATCACTTTTCACTTATTCCTCCTTTCTATGTCTGTGCTCTTCCACAAGTGACCAAGTCTGAATTGCTTATTTTGTAAATGTTTACCCCAATGTTCAGCACTTTGTATGTGCTCAATAAGTACATTTATCAGTCACTTGCAGAGCTTTCATCTCTCTCTCTCCTGCTAGACCTCCGTAACATTACACCGAGCAATCCCATTATCTGGGGGTTATGTTCCTGACAAACCCCGCTTTTCAGAAAAGTTGTTCTAACTGCTTTCCCTACAGGGACTGTGTCTGATCCAATTATCTTTTACATCTATTCCTGCCCTTAGCACATAGTAAGTGCTTAATAAATACCATGATTATGCGTGCGTACACACAGCCGTTTCTTCTGATATCCAACTGCATCCTAGAAAGATGTGCAGTGATGATGCGGTGGGACAGATAGAGGTAGGGGAATCAAAGACCTCTGGTTCTACGCCCAGCCGTGTCACCGGCCGCAGTCACCCCACGGGTAAGTTGTTTGGCCTCAGTGGACCTCAGATGTCTCATCTGTAAAATGGAGACCACTGTTCCTGCCTGTCCCCACCTCACAGAGAGGGTGTGAGGACAAAGGTGAGATAAGAAATGTGAGAGCACTTTGGGCAATTAAAGTTTTATATTCAAAATTTAAACATTCTCTAATTGTAAAAGGCACATTATGGAAGAATTTGATGTATTAGGAAAGAAAAAGATCAAGTAGCCACATTCACCCTAATAACACGATAGCTTCTCTTTCCTCCCTCTTTCTTCTGCCACCCCCATTTCTGGGATTTACAACGGGAAGAGTTTGTGGCTGAAAGGGGTCTTCAGTCAAGGAGGATACAGCGGTTTATTCTGTGGTTAGTCAGATTTGTCTTTGCTCGCAAAAATGCCTGTTTCATTAGAAAGCAAGGTGTCAAAATTGCCTTTTCACATTCCACAAAACTGGGGCTGGGGGGAGTAACCTCGTTAGCAACTCTTGCAAATGCTGGTTTATCCTTGGGCCTTTTCTGACATGACCACTTTAAAAATATATATTTTACAGAAGAAAGACTATGATCTTGAACGGACTGACACTTCCAACCAACTGGAGTGATTTCAAAAGCTTCAGATTGCACCGGCCAAGACTGCAGAGGCGTAGGCTTTTTTGAGATGATTTTCTGGAATTCAGTTTGCAATGCTGTTCTTCGGTAGGTTTCCGTACGTTCTCCATACACTGTGGAGAGAGACTAGAATGGGAAACACTCACACTTCAGAAGAGAAGGATTCACGGTCGCCATGAACTAGGGGAAAAGTATCTGCCAGTCAAGAACAATCACTGGGGTAGGAGAAAGGAGATGAGACAGTCCTCAATGGTGTCCGAACCCATAATTTTTTTTTAAAAAAGCAAAAAACCCAAATGTAAATGAGGCCACCAAAAAACCTACTTGTCTTAAAGCAGTCCCATCTAACTGCTAAGCAAAAAATGCCCTTATTTTTCTTAAAATTTCAAGTTAAAAAAAAATCCTGACTTGCTCAGTTGAATATATATATATATATACCTGAATACCTACAAACATTTTTACTTTGCTGTTTACAAAACACTTAAACCTGTTAGTGGGTCACACCCAAAATGAACATCTGGACAGTATTTTCTTGAGTCAGTGACTCATGGTTTATCCTCCTTCAAAATTTGAGATAGATAAACTTCCCAGATCTTTTAGAAAAGGAGGCTGGAAAGCATGTAGAACACTAAGGATTAAGGTGGCACCTTATCCGGTACTCTAATAATGAAGCTTGGGAGTGCTGAGATACGGGCAGAAGCTAAAGGAACATCTTTAAAGAGAATGACTGCAATTGCAAAGAGCTACATTAGTAAGAAGGATTACTGCTTGATGCTTTCAAATATGCTGCCTAGCAAGAAAGTCACAAAAGAAAATGAAGCAACGCAAACCTAGAAGCTAGGTTTCTTCAAACTTCAAAGCCCTTTTGAACCGTCTTTTAAATGTGTCTTCCCAGGCTACGGACTATTTCTCATCCTCTTTTTTTCCGTGTGTTGTATAAGTAATGGAGGTGCAGATCATCAGTAAATGACAAATAGGAAAATCATAAACGTACCCTTAAATGTGCTGTACTTTGATATAGAGAGATGATCGGGTGTAAAAGAAGGGCCGGGGGAAGGGGGGGGGGGAGGAAATGGGAGGATGAATGAGAAAGGTTTGGAGCCATTCGGTATTTTTAAACTTTGCGACTATTATGCCATTCTACAGATGTGTCTACTCCAAGGACCTCAGAGTCGCCTGACGAACCGACTCATCCTACGACATCCCCAGTGAGGTAGATTTTGACATTTCTGTCATTCTGCTGCAGTGAAAGCAGAAGGAGCTACTGACTGGCTTTAAGGTCACAGGAATGAGGGTTGCAGCTAGGAAAATTCCCTTCATCCCAAATGGCGGCTCCCAATTCCCTACCCAGTTGCAGGACTGCCCTCGTGAGCCTCCCCCTCCAGAGAACAGGATGGAGAAAAGAAAGAGAACTAAAAAACACGCAGGTCGTTTAGTTCCTCATTCCCAATCTGTTACCGGTCTGATTATCAGAGGAGTCGAGTGCACTCCGGGGTAAAAAAAAGGCCGAAGTTTTTCGGTGAAAGTCTCGGTGAAGGTATAGATGTGAGATCGATCGTTCATGTTGTAAAAGGACACCTCGCCCAACTCATAGTCCAGAAAAATGCCAATCCGCCTAGGCTTGACTCTCAAGAGAAGCGGCGTTGGGTTCGAAGTGAGAGCGGCGTATACGTCTCTATTCCACAGCCGTAACCTCCAGTAGCCGCCTTCGGGTGACGGCGTGATCTTTCCTTTCCTGGTGACGGACTCTCTGCAAACCCCCAGGGTCCACTGGGTTTTGTCCCCCACTTCCACTTCCCAGTAATGCCTGCCCGAGGCAAATCCCTCGGAACCCAGGACGAACGGATAATAAGTGAACCTCTCGGGGTTGTCGGGAAGATCCTGCTTCGTGTCCCCGAACCTTACGCTCTTACGGTCCTCGGAGAGGATCAGGTTGGGATGCGCCGTCTCGGGATCCAGGGTTACGTCGGCTTTGAATTTGCGGATCATTTTCTTCAGAGCAAAATGCTGCAAGGGAAAGCTGCACGTGTCTTTCTTCAGTTCGATGGAGACCGCCGCTGGAATTTTGATATTTTCACACCTGCTCAGGGTGCTTTTGATGCCCTTCAGCAATTCCACCGCCGACTGCTGAGACCTCTCCTCGATCTCGCTTATCAGTTTATTGAGGGAGGAGCCGTGGTCGGAGAGTTTGGTGACGTTCTCGTTCAGTTTCTGGAGAATCTCCTTTTCTTCGTCCTCCAGCCTCCTGAGGACCGCCTGCTGCTCCTCATTGAGGAACTGGTGGAGCTTCTCGAACTCGGAGGCTAATTTCTGCCGGCGGCCCTCGACCTTGTCCCTCAGCGCCCCCGGTTTCCTCTGCTCGCTGGAGATGAACTTCCGCACGTCCTCCACCTGCCTCCGCAGAGGGCCGAGGTAACTCCGGAGCCTCTTCTTCTGCGCCGGGGCCGCTCTGTCGACGGGCCGCACGCTGTGATCCCGGTGGTCGCAGGAGATGCGGCAGACCAGGCACACGACCTCCTGATCCTTCTCGCAGAAGAGGCTGAGGGCCCGGTGATGCTTCTCGCACACGGTCTCTTCCCGCCTCTTCCTCTTGCTCCTCTTGGTCTCCAGCTGCCGGGCGATCTCCGCCACGTTCCCCAGCTGGCGGTTGGTCCTGAAGTTCCTCAGCTGGAAGCGGCGCCGGCAGACCGGGCAGGGGAAGTGGGCCTCCTGGTCCTCCCAGCAGCGGGCGATGCACGACCGGCAGAAGTTGTGCCCGCAGTCGATGGTCACCGGGTCGTTCAGGTAGTCCAGGCAGATGGAGCAGCTGGCCTCCACCTGCAGGCTCTCCAGGGCGCTGGCCGTGGCCATGGCACGGGGGTCCCTGCCGGACGGCGGGTGGCCGGAGGACACAGGGGTCCCTGCCGGACGGCGGGTGGCCGGAGGACCCGGCCGCCTGCCGCCTTCTCTCCCGGAGGGCGCGGGGCTCGCTGCGGCCTGGGGGATGGGGGCGGCTGCTGCTGCTGCGGGTGCTGCTGCGGGTGTGACCGCTGCTGCGGGTGCGGCTGCAGGGGTTGTTGCAGATGCTGCTGCAGATGCTGCTGCAGGGGTGACTGCTGCTGCAGGGGTGGTTGCAGATGCTGCTGCGGATGTGGCTGCTGCTGCTGCTGCCGCCGCTGCTGCTGCTGCAGGTCCCGCAGAGGCCGCTCCCGGCCTCAATGGCAAACGTGCTCTGACCGTCGCCCGGGCCGCGAGGCGCCACCTTCTCCCCCACGCGCCGGTGGCAACGTCCGCGACGAGGCCGGGCCGGTCCCGGCCAATCAGAAGGCCGCACCGGCCGCCCCTCCTCGCCGTCGGCCAATCAGCCACGAGCGGCCGGTCCCCGCCTCCCGGCTCCGCGCGGCGCAGCCAATCAGGACGGCGGACTCGCCTCCCCTCTCCCCCCCGCCCCTCCAGGCTCCGCCCCCGAGCTCCAGCGTTGCTGGGGGGGAGGGGAAGAAAAACGTCCGCCTCGGCGCGCTCCCGTGGGGCGGCAGGTGCACCGGCGCCTCTCGGCCGGCAGGTGGCGGTAAGGAAACGGCCGTTTGGCCGTTGCATCCGACGGCTGGTCATCGGTATTATTATTATTATTATTATTATTACTACTACTACTAATTCTTTCAATCGTATTTACTGAGCGCCTTCTAGGTGCAGAGCACTCTACTAAGCGCTTGGAATGTACAGTCCTACCACAGGTAGAGACAATCCCTGCCCAATGACGGGTCCAGTTGGTATTAATAATGTTGAATAATGTTGGTATTTGTTAAGCGCTTACTATGTGCCGAGCACTGTTCTAAGCGCTGGGGTAGACATAGGGGAATCAGGTTGTCCCACGTGGGGCTCACAGTCTTCATCCTCATTTTCCAGATGAGGTAACTGAGGCCCAGAGAAGTGAAGTGACTTGCCCACCGGTCACACAGCCGACAAGTGGCATGTTATGGTATGCTGTCCTCTCCCAAGCGCTTAGTACAGAGCTCCGTCCACCGTTAACGCTCAATAAACCCCAGCCCTGCTTGGAGTGTGAGCCCCATGGGGGACAGGGACGCAGGAACTCTGTCCAACCTCATTGACTCGTACTATTTCAGTGCTCAGATCACTGTTGGACACATGGTAAGCGCTCAACAAATACCATTTAAAAAATCAGATTGCTTGATTCTTATAGCCATATCTGTAATTTATTTATTTCTAATAATAATAATGTTGGTATTTGTTAAGCGCTTACTATGTGCAAAGCACTGTTCTAAGCGCTGGGGGATACAAGGTGATCAGGTTGTCCCATGTGGGGCTCACAGTTTTAATCCCCATTTTCCAGATGGGGTAACTGAGGCACAGAGAAGTGAAGTGACTTGCCCAAAGTCACACAGCTGGCAAGCGGTGGAGCTGGGATTAGAACCCATGACCTCAGACTCCCGAGCCCGGGCTCTTTCCACCGAGCCACGCTATTTCTCTCAATGTCCGTCTCCCCCTCTAGACTGTAAGCACATTTGGGGCAGGGAATGTGTCTCTTTATTGTTTAATTGTGCTGTCCCAAGCGCTTAGTAGAGTGCTTTGCACGCAGTAAGCGCTCAGTAGATATGATCGATTGATCGAAAAGGAGGGGGGCAACGGCTTGGGGAAAGATGGTCAGCTAGGCCAGAAAGCCAAGCCCCGTTCCAGGTGGGCCGCCGGGATGCTCTGACCCCTGGGTCCGTCAGACTCCTTGGGCCCGGGCCCCAGCTGGGAGCAGGGCAGATTCAGCAGCCACACCGTAGCAAGAGGCCTCGATGGACTTTAGGAAATTAATCAATTAATGACGCTTTATTGAACACTTACTATATGCAGAGCACTGTGCTAAGTCCCTGGGAGAGTACAATACAACAGTTAACAGATACAGTCCCTGTCCATAATAGGCTTATAGTCTGGAGGGGGAGACAGATATTAATAATAATGATGTCGGTATTGGTTAAGCACTTACTCTGTGCAGAGCACTATTCTAAGCGCTGGGGTAGATACAGGGTAATCAGATTGTCCCACATGAGGCTCACAGTCTTAATCCCCATTTTCCAGATGAGGTAACTGAGGCCAAGAGAAGTATTTAATTAATTTAATTTAACGTTGGTATTTGTTAAGCGCTTACTATATGCCGAGCACTGTTCTAAGCGCTGGGGTAGACACAGGGGAATCTGTCCCACGTGGGGCTCACAGTCTTAATCCCCATTTTACAGATGAGGTAACTGAGGCACAGAGAAGTGAAGTGACTTGCCCACAGTCACACAGCTGACAAGTGGCGGAGCCGGGATTCGAACCCCTGAACTCTGATTCCCAAGCGCCGACTCTTTCCACTGAGCCACGCTGCTTCCCGTATAAATACATTAGCAGTGTATCATACATAATTTAAGGATATGTGCACCTAAGTGCTGAAAGAGAAGCAGTTGGACTGGAAGTCAGGAAACCCGGGTTCTAATCTCCGCTCTGCCCCTTGCCTGCTGTGGGACCTTGGGCAAGTTATTTAACTGCTCTTTGGGACAGTTTTCTTATCTGTAAAATGGGGATTCTCCCTCCCACTTAGACTGAGCCCCATGTGGAACAGGGACTGTGTCTCCCTGACTATCTTATCCCCAGCACTTGCCACATAGTAAAGGATTAATAGACATCCTTGGCATTAAGAGATCATCCTTCCTCTTTTTTCAGCAGTGGGGCTGGGTCTTCTTCCCGATTTTGGCCACTGTACTTTAAAGAGGATGTCCATAAACTGGAGAGGGCCAAGAAGAGAGTAACAAAAACGATTAAAGGGATGGATTATGAATCCTCCTGTGACATGGATGAAAGGAACTGAATTCCTTTCTTCTGGTGAACAGAAGGCTAGGAGGGATTACAATTACCTCTGAGCACATGATTGGTTTTTATTACATTTATTTGTTCTCTGGGGGGCCTAAACAAGAGGATGGGGCGTGCGGTAATTCATACACCGATCCGCGTAGGTAGTCGACTCTCTTTTTAACAAGCATCCAAATAATCTTTATTTACAGGAATCTTAAAGTTTGCCCCTTTTATATCCCCATAGGAATCTGAGTTAGTTTTAGTGTAACATTTTCAGTTTGTTAAAATGAGTTTATTGCCAATTTGTGTTAGTCACTGAATATCTTTAAAAGGCTCACATTTTTCCAGATTACATTGACTAAGAATAATACGCAGAATGGTCAGGGTTGATGTCTTTTTGAATTACGATTAG
The DNA here is from genome assembly GCF_004115215.2 of Ornithorhynchus anatinus. Lineage (NCBI taxonomy): Eukaryota > Metazoa > Chordata > Mammalia > Monotremata > Ornithorhynchidae > Ornithorhynchus > Ornithorhynchus anatinus. The sequence continues at coordinate 13,160,886 of NC_041739.1, forward strand.
TGTGTGGTTAACACTTGAAAATCTGGGTTCAATGATACCGGTAAGTGCGGAAACCGGCTTTACTGACCATTACCTGGAGCAGCCAGGCGGCTGAGAAGAAGGGTCCCCTGAAAAGTGAGAACGCTGGGCCTTGTTGCTCTCAACTTTCTGTCCCTTCCCACCCTTTTGAATATTTCACCAGCACCCTCTTCGACCCCTCTCAGGGTTGCACCAGGAGAGTTTCTACCAGGCTCCCCCTCTCCCTCTTTCACCTCCCCTCAGCTAAGTCCCCTTTCCCCCCTTTCCCCCTGCTTCTTCCCCTCTCCCTTCCCCTCCTCTCAGCACTGTGCTCATTTGCATATATTTTTATTACTCTATTTATTTGTTAATGAGGTGTGCATCTCCTTGATTCTATTTATTGCGATTAAGTTGTCTTGTTTTTGTCTGTCTCCCCCGATTAGACTGTAAGCCCGTCGATGGGCGGGGATTGTCTCTATCTGTTGCCCAATTGTACATTCCAAGCGCTTAGTACAGTGCTCTGCACATCATAAGCGCTCAATAAATACTATTGAATGAATGAATGACTACGGGAGGGAGAGCCAAGCAGAGGCCCGTCCATTCCATTCCCGGCTCGGCTAGCGAGTGTCAGGCAACCTGCTCCAAGTCAAAACTCACCCGGGCCGGGCAGCAGCGGCGTGGGAGGGAGTCGAGGGTGGAGACTCAGGTTTACTGCACGGAAGGAGTCAATGGTGAACCACTTCCGTATATTTACGAAGAAACTCTACGGATCGACCACCGGAACGATCGCAGATGGAGGCGGGGCGTTGTGGGACAGGTGTGTCCGTGGCGTCGCTACGGGTCGGAAACGACTCGACGGCATAAGACGAGACCAGAATGTAGCGAGAATCCAGCCCAGCCCAGCGTGGCGCCCAGGGAGAAGCTAGGGCTAACAAGAAAAGTTTGAACTGCGATCGTTAAACTCAAGTCGGCCCCATTTAGGGAAAGTGAAGGGACTGTCCTAAGTCTCCATTATGGGCACCTAAGTGGTGTAAGAGGTAGCAATGGAGAACTCATCTGGGCTCCCGATCGTAGCCCGAAGATATTACGTGACATCCTCAGGCCAGAGGTCCAGGCTGTGAGCTCGTTGTGGGCAGGAATGTTTCTTTGTTACACTGTACTCTCCCAGGTGCTTAGGACATTGCTTTGCACACAGTAAGCGCTCGGTAAATACAAATGAATGAATGAGTGAAGGCGGAGAGCATCATTTGGAAGCACGCCCACGGGCAAAGCGGTAGGTCCCGCCGCTGAGCCCACAGCCCACAAGCTGCACAGTCTGGGTTCTCCTCCTGCAACAGTCAGTGGCAAATGGTAATAATAATAAGAATGATGATGATATCCGCTAAGCGTTTACTATTAGAGAAGCAACGTGGCTTAGTGGAAAGAGCCCGGACTTGGGAGTCAGAGGTCGTGGGTTCTAATCCCGGCTTCGCCACTTGTCTGCTGTGTGACGTTGGGCAAGTCACTTAACTTCTCTGTGCCTCAGTTACCTCCTCTGTAAAATGGGGATTAAAAAATTTGAGCCCCACGTGGGACAGTCCGATTCCCCTGTATCTACCCCAGCGTGCAGAACAGTGCTCTGCACATAGTAGGTGCTTAACAAATACCATAATTATTATTATTATTATTATGTGCCAGGCACTGTAGTAAGTGCTGAGGTGGACACAAGCAAATCAAGTTGGACCAAGGTGCAACCGCAGTCCTCGGCAGCTGGAAATGCCACGGAGGGAGTCTCTGTGCTTCCAAATCATTGGATCAGTGGTATTTATTATGCGCTTACTGTGTGCAGGACACTGTTCTAAGCGCTTGGGAGAGTACGAAACAACAGAGTTGGTAGGCACGTTCCCTTCCCTCTTATATTGTAATCTTCCATGTGCCTGTTGATTGACCAGAACCTTGTTCCTGCCTGACTGTAAACTCCTTATTGGCGGGGGACTTGTCTACACACTGTTGTTATATTGTACTCTCCTAAGTACACTGCTCTGTCCGTAACAAGTAATCAATAAATACGATCATTTGATTGACCGACTCTTGCCTGCCTGCAGGTAGACAGGCACGAGCAGAGGGGAGGGACAAGGAAGGTGTAATGGGAGCACACGTCGGAAAGCTCCTGCGTTGCAGAGTGTCTTATAATAATAATAATAATAATAATAATGTTGGTATTTGGTAAGAGTTTACTATGTGCAAAGCACTGTTCTAAGCGCTGGGGGAGATAAAGGGTAATCAGGTCGTCCCACATGAGACTCACAGTCTTAATCCCCATTTTCCAGATGAGGGAACTGAGGCCCAGAGAAGTGAAGTGACTTGTCCACAGTCACACAGCTGAAAAGTGGCAGAGTCGGGATCTTATCCCATTTTAATATGGTATTCCTAAATGTTCTATGGAATTGACTTTCACGATCAATGTTTCAAGTTCAAATCTCAGGGCTAAGGGTTAACAATAAATTCATTTGCTTGCTTCATGTCCTCAACCTAGAAATGATCAGATTTTGCTGAAGATAATAATAATTTTGGTATTTGTGAAGCGCTTACTAAGTGGCAAACACTCTTCTAAGCACTGGGGTCGATATGACGGTAATGAGGTTGTCCCACATGGGGCTCACAGTCTTAAGCCCATTTTACAGATGAGGAAACTGAGGTACGGAGACGTTAAGTGACTTGTCCAAGGTCGCACAGGAGACAAGTGGCAGAGGCCAGGATTAGAATCCACTTCCTCTGACTCCCAAGTCCGTGCTCCGTCCACTAAGCCACGTGCTTCTGGCTTCGTCTCCGTAAGGCTGTAAACTCCTTGTAGGCAGAGAACAGATCTTCCAACTCTGTCATACTGTACTTTCCCATGTGCTTTAACAGAGGAACCTGCACAGAGTAAATGCTCTTTAAATACCACTTTAAGAACACTTTGGGAGAGTACGATCGATTAATCAATTAGTGATTAATCAATTGATTAATCGATCGTACTCTCCCAAGCACTTCATACAGAGTGCAGTTCATAGTAAAAACACAGTAAAAACTGATTCTTAGGGCTGAGTACCTTTTTTAGGTGGATAAAGGGAAAAAGCTGGAATCTCTTCGTAAATCTGAGTAAGAGAAGATTCGGGACTTTTTTCTCTGGCATCAGTTTCTGGGATTATAAATAGTTATGTACCCAGGAAGGTGAAGGAAGCAACGATCACAGGGAGAAGTGTTTTACAGAATTTGTTTAATGCTTATAAGCTGTGTAGAGCTCGTCCTCTTCAAAGCACAGTCAATGGATCTTTCTACAAAGTGCCCACCACTGAAGCTCCCTGGTGCTCAAGAGAATTCTTCTTGGGCTCTTTACAATTCAGAAAGGGGAAATAACATTCTTCTCTTCTTTTAATCTTCCCACTGGTGCCAGATTATTCATTAGGTGTGGGGGAATGTTTTCGGGGAGTAACTCTCCAACTTTCTTCCATTTAAGTTAAGGATAGGCTTGGGAAAGCAGCTGCTTGTTAATTAATCCTCACAATACCTCTGTGAAGTAGGTAGCTATTATTCTCATTTTAGAGATGGGGAAATGTGGTCAAGGTTAAATAACTAGTCCAAAGACACTCAGGCAATCGACATCAGAGCCAAGGTTAAAATAATAATACTTCATATACTGCTATTTATCTGGGAGCTCAAGGCAATTAGCACCGAGAGATTTTTTTAACTTCTTGTCTGTGACATGTTATTTCAAATCCCCATTTTTAATGACAAGATAGACTTTTTTTTTACAAAATAGTAATGCTATTAACATTCTAGATACAACATTGTAGCTGAGATGTGGGTGGTGAGTTGGCCAGTGATCATTTTAGATTGAATCTCGGTGGGTCTGACTTTTTATAATAATTAATGTATTGGTTAAATGTTTTCCTTGTGCCAAGCACTCTACTAAGCCCTGGGATAGGTTCAAGATAAGCAGGTCGTCTGCAGTCCTTGTTCCACTTGGGGTGCACAATCTAAAGGGGAGGGACGATGTCTCCCCGCTTCTTAGAACCTTCAGCGCTTGGGAGAGTATAATACAACAGCATCGGTGGACGCTTTCTCTGCCCACAAGGAGCTCCAGTCAAACAGAAACTCTGGCCTCCTGACTCTTCATTCAGTCAATAGTATTTATTTATTGAGCGCGGACTATGTGCAGAGCACTGTGCTTAGGCCCCTGCTCTTTCCACCAGCCAGTTGAACTGAGGACCTTCAGACTCCCAGGCCCATGTCTTATCCAATAGGTCACGGGTCTTGAGCTCGAATCCTGCTCTGCCACTTATCTGCTGTGGAAACTTGGGCAAGTCACTTTGCCGTGCCTCAGTTACCTCACCCAGGAAATGGGGATTATGACTGCAAGCCCTATGCGGGACTGTGACCCACTTGATTATCTTGTAGCCATCCCGGTGCTTAGTACAATGCCCGGCACATATTAAGCTCTTAATACCATTAAAACAAAAAAAGATGTTGATTTTGTTGCCGTTGCTTAGGTATTATCCTTCATATACGGTGGGCAGCGGTGCTCAACCGTCTTCCGTAGCGCTGCCATTATAAAAGCAAATGACCTGATGCCGTTATTTTATAATCCAGTGACTAGATGTGAAAAATACAAATGCACAGTCAATCTAGATGGTTACTTTTTTGATTAAAATGACAAAAATCAGAAGCAGCTGAGTATCCTTTTATTTGACAGTTATCAAAATCAACTAAGAAAGGACTTCTCCGTCTATCCCCATATTACGTTTACAAAAGCTCTAAGGCAGATTTTTGAAAATTTTTCTTTGGATGCAGGAACTTTTACATAAGACAAATATAAAATAAACATTGTAAAAATTCATTAAAAGGAGATATATTTGAAGTGCATAAGTTTTTATTTCACAAATATACAGACTAGTTATTTTATAAACATAAATATCAGCATAGATAATAACCTAGTTTATTACTTAGATGTACTTGTAGTAAGGAACAAGAATTCACCCAGAACCAAGACATCTAGGATTTTCACTTTGATGGTACTTTTAACTTTTTACTTGGTTTCCAAAAAGAAGCAGTTAAATAAATTCCTGTTGTTGGGTTTCCTTAAATTACGGTGCCTCGTTGATATACTTGTGTTTCTGCATCTATAGCACAAAAAAGCGATATTGCCAGAGTTTTTAATTAGAAATTCCCACATATTCAAATCCATATTCTTTTCTTTATAAGCAAAATTTTTATTGCCCTCCCTGATAATGTAGTCCATTACAGTAATCTAGAACGGGCACTTTAAAATGTGATGAAAATTAAATAATGTAAAGCCTCATCATTTAAGTTTAAATAACACAGTTGCAACTCAGCCTTGAACTGAAGCTAGATGAGATTCCAAAAGATACTTAAGAAGAGGTTTTGGGGGGAAAACTGAGTTTCATTTATGCTGTTCAAGTTCCCCTGATCATTACTGCTTCTCCTGTTAATTGCTTCTGTAGCAACCAGATCGGCTCACTCAGACCGAAAATAAGGATAAATAATGAGGGAACCAGAGGATGGTCTAGAATCACCCATATAATTGTGTTTTCAATAAATCATCATGTTACGATGATTATCCGACGCAAGAAAATTTATGTACAGTCTTGAAAAATCTGTCAAGCATAAACCCATAGGAACCTGGGTTTATTAGCCCAAACGCATGCCTCTCAGAAATTAATATTTTTCATCTCTGAAATAACGTGCACGCTTAATCGAGACAGATTTTATGCGATTCCTGTACTGCCAAATGAATTTCAATAGCATAAGCACCAATACCTCTATAACACAAAAACCTATTATCTTTAAATGGTAACTATTAAATAATTGCTTGCTCTTAACCATTTGCCATTTTAAAGCAATATAACAAGCACTACCAGAAATAACAAGTTTTGAAAACATCCACAGCTTGTGCAGTAATCCAGTCCTATTTTATGTCAGTTTGTTTTTTTCAGAGGCATGATTTTTTCTCTCTTAACCTTATAAGACCACTGATGTTCAGAAAAGATAGTGACTATCTCGATAACCCTGGCATTTTCAAACACTTGCAGGACGGAATCTTTCTGTGACTCCAAATTATTTCTCCTCTAAGAGAAACGGAGTCTCTGGTCTCACAGTTCCAACAGGAGGCTGAGAAGAGACTTGGGTGGTTTCAGGTGATTCGTTTTAGGATGTGGATTCCTCCAGAGGATTTCTTGGGAGAGCTTCTATCCTTCACTGCTCTTCCCCAGCGGTGCAGATGGAAATTACTCAGAACGACTTACAATTGGGAGATAAAAAAAAATTTTGATTAAATGTTAACATCCAGCCACTTCAGTTTCCACATATACTTCAGACAGGAATTTGAATTCTGGACCCCTAGCAAGAAGAGGAGCAGAGTGGCCTAGTGGAAAGATTACAGACTGGGTGTGAGGAGACCTGGGTTCCTATTCCAGCTCTGCCATTTGCCTGCTGTAGGGCCTTGGGCAAATAACTTTTCTGGGCCTCAGTTTCTGCATCTGTGAAATGGGGACTCAGTATTCATCACCTCTCCACCTTAGACTGTGTGGTCTGTGTGGGACTGTCTCTGTGACCCTAACTGTAGACTGTAGGGCTGTATCTGATCTGGTTGTATTGTTTCTACCCCAGTGTTATGCACATATTAAGTGCTTGAAAAATACCATCATGGTTATTTCAACAGTGGGAGGCAAATTCTGGCCTTGTGAAAATACGCATTTTCAGAGCAGGTTAAAGCAACTTATTTGCTTCTGTTGGGCGCTAGAGGGAAGAGTGTTTGAAGAATGGAAGTACCTGCCACTTGGAGATGGAATCAAGAATTGGTCTAGGGTGCAACACTGTCAATCAATAAATCAACCGGCTAAGGAGCAGAATTATGTTCTTCTACTCTTTAACACTCTCCATTACCCTCCATGTTGGGCCACAAACCACTAGCTTGTCCACCCAACGTCCACGTAAGGCAGGTACTAACAGAACATGGGAACACCAGAATTCTCCTTTGCCATCCTGGAGGTAACACATGTACATTATGTTACATGCATTTTACAGCTTACACGATCTAACATAATGCCATAGGACTTGTGTGGGGATATGTCCCTGGGAGAATCTCTGTCACCTCTTTCCTTTGCTCCAGATTTGTTGCGTTTCTCTCTCAGGACCCTGGAAACAGAATCTCCATTACAGAGCTGGGGGGCTCGGCAGTAGCAGTTGTGTCAGGGGGAGGTTGGGTCTTTAAAATAAAAATACCAGACACAAAGGCATCTGGTGCCATACTAGTAGCAGACAAGGGACGGAGAGTGTCCTAAATAAAATTGGGTAAATGGTCACCCTACCTCCACACTCTCAGGGCAGCAGAGAAGAGTTTGGAGATTCCCCTGAAGACAGGATCTGGAAATGGCAGTCCTGGGCAACCACCAGTTCCAAAAAATCCTAGCCCACGCCCTGCCTCTCAGGCCTGAAATGCCCTCTTGGCTCAAATCTGACAATTACTCTCCCCTGCTTCAAAGCCTTTTTGAAGGCACATCTCTTCCAAGAGGCCTTCCCAAAGCCCTCCCTTTCCTCATCTCCCACTCCCTTTTATGTCCCTTTGCTCTTTCCCCGTCCCAGCCCCACAGCACTATGTACTTATCTGTAATTTTATTTATTTGTATTGATGCCTGTCTCCCCCACCTCTAGACTGTAAGCTCACTGTAGGCAGGGAATGTGTCTGTTTATTGTTTTCTGGTAGTCTCCCAAGGGCTTAGTACAGTGCTCTACGCATAGTAAGCACTCAATAAATATGATTGAATGAATGAATGAAAAAGTGATTAACCCCAATGAATCAGTGGTACTTATTGAGAGCTAGCTGTGTGCAGAGTACTTGTGTACTCAAGTTCAATAAAATAGAGTTGGTAGACATGATTTCTGCCCCAAAAGAGCTTACAGTCTAATGGTTTAGCCAGACATTATAATAAACTACATATAGGGTAAGGGCAGAATAGAGGGATAAGTACATAAGTGATTTGAATAAGATTTCATTTAAAAGCAACTTGTATCATCTTTCTTCCAATCTCTTGCTACTTTACAGGAAATTGTTTAATTGCACTGTTTAAGTGATTGGGATTATTTCTAATGATATGCTGATGCCAACCTGTCTTGATAGTGCATTTGATGGAAATTTTAAAAGTTAAATGCATTTTCTGCCTGAGGACCAACTCTTTTTTCCACTATTAAACTTCTCTTTCATTGTAATGATACGTTCCAAATGGATTGTTCCTTTTAATTAGATGACCCGATTACAAAGATTGTTGTGTGAACAACCACAGTGATTATTTTGGCATTACTAATGAGGTTGGGAATATGTTCTAGAAGTAAATACTCTGAAGCTCCACAATCAGACCTTTGCTTATTGTGCTTGAGTTACAACAGTGAGATAGTGAATAGCTACTTTATGGGCACCTTTTGGAGAGTCTATTAAACAGGTAAACGAATAACAACGTCCGATGCTGGTGCAAGCCTGTAGGAACCTTTAAATGTCATAATTACATTTTAGGCCAGGTCTGATATTAAGCATTAGCAAACATATTCAACTGTACGCTAGCTAAAAATGCTAGTTATTTCATTTGCAGAGGGAAGTAGGCAACTTAAATAGGATGACTGTCACCCTAAAGGATATTAGGTTCTGTCTGTTCCAGAATTTTTGCTAGGCTATTGAAATTCTGGATAGGTACAACAGGTTAGAATCCTACCAGTAAGAAAGGGGTATTGTTTTTTAACCACTAAGTCACTGGTTCCGTTTAAATGCACTCACATAGAGAATCCTGTATTTAACTGCTACTATCTAGGATGACTCAGGTAACCCTTTCGGCATTCCAATGTCTGGTTTCAAGAGGTCTAAAAGGATGTATATTTGATTGAGGTGGCCGCTTTTGTGGACTGGAAATGGGGGGAGAGAAGGGGAGCAAAAACAAAAATGCCACTCCAGGAGGATTTCTGAGAAGAAATGCCAAAAACTGGACAATTCCTCCAAACTGGGATGAGTCGATGACCCAAATATTGAGATATCTAACATCAAGATGGCAATAGAAAAATGAAATAAATGCCCACAACCCAGCATCGAGATGATCACCCTCATATTTACTCATATTTACCACAGGGGAGTCTGTTCTAAGGTATGGGCTGCCTTGGATCAGAACTGTGTGTATATTGGAAGTTTCTAGAAAAGCTCACCTGCAGAGTCCTCCTTTGACCCAGGCCAGGTTTGGATGGGAGAGCAGAAGTCTATCCTGGTTTAAGCTCCCTATATTGGACCTCCTTGGGCTTCTTCAGACTACTGTGGGAAACTTCTTGCCACACTGACTCTTTACCTATATTCTAGGCATACTCTGATGCATCCAGACCAACGGTGGGTTGAGAATGTGGGGTGGGAGAGTCAGTACATGTTTGTTTCATGGCAAGAGGATTCTGGGATGTTTAGATGTCCAATCCTGTCATATACCCTCTCTGTTTCTTGCTTTCTTGATTATTAAGAAGGAAGAAGTTTTACAAATTTGAAATGATGGACCAATGACCAGCAAGAGCATGGGCCTGTGAATCAGAGGATGTCAATTCTAATCCCAGCTTCTATTCCCAGCTCTGCCATTTGTCTTCTGCGTGTGACCTCGGGCAAGTCACTTAATTTCTCTGGGCCTCAGTTACCGCATCTGTAAAATGGGGTTAAGACTGTAAGCCCCATGTGGGACAGAGACTGTGTCCAACCTGGTCACCTTGTATCTCCTAAAGTGTTTAGAACAGTGCTTGGTGCATAGTAAGTGCTTAACAAATAACATAATTACCATAAATTGTTATTAAGAATAATAGCAAAAATTCACCCTAGTAATAGCCAAGAGATTTTACCACTGTACGATGAATACCACAGAAGAATATAAGCCATTAGGATATTTAATGTCCCTATTTTTCAAAGGCTGATCTGAAAAAAACTGCACCAAAAAAATGAAGAATACTCAAATTATCTACGTATTGCAGAGTTCTACATTAAACCAAGAGTAAGAAAACATTTGCTGCCTCCCTAGCCAATATCAGCTGGCAAAGATGGAGGAGTGTAGAGTTTTGTCTGCAGAGTCTCTAAATATGTATCCATAAAAGTGAACGGAATCAGTGAGCTATATATCTCAAGGATTTCAGATAATGTGAAATTCGATATGTGCCGCGGACTTTAATATTTACTTTTGTCAAGGGTGTCAACTGAGTGGATGTGGTCATAATCTAATCCAGAAATTGATGTTTGCAGTAGATGCTTTCTAAAAAGTGATTTTTAAAATGTTGTCAAGCAGTCTGAAGGAACTGGGTAAGATTTGACTGGGTTTTTGGCTAACTGCCAGCATGGTGCAGGTGAGTATTTGAGGTCTGTTTTAGGTCAATTTTCCTGCGGATTACAAATTTACTCACATATGAAGACTTCCTGAACTCTCACCTTTCTAATTTCACTGAATATCTTGGGTAGTTCCTTTTTTTTTTAAGGAAATCGAAGATATCTTATGGATAACCGATGGTTTGCATTATGCAAGATATCTCTCTGCTGCTAAATCATATGCAAGAATCCTCCTGCTATTGCTATTTGCACTAGTGTAGACTCTGTTCTTTATAGAAGAGTTCTAAGCAAATATGATGCACCTTGGTTCCACCCAGCACAGATCTGACCATTATTTATAAATGACATTGAAATGCCTAGGGCATTATCCTGACACACCAGATTCTGTAAAATTCAAAAACCTTTCAGTACATGTTGAATTCAACAGTTCGATTGCCTGCTTCTCAGAAACTTCACCATTTGCATTTTCCTTGAACTCTGTTCAGTTATAAAAAGGCATTTTCACACCTTGGGTTACAAAGGAGGTATTTTGCCACAGGTAAAGAAGAGAAAAGTGCACTTGGTCTAGTTGGTCTCTGTACCGGTTAGTTTCTCATTACTGTACTTTAAGAGGTAAAATGGGTTATTTTGCTGCAGCCCCCTGCCAATTTCTTACTGCAGTGCTTTTAAACCTGGTTGGAAAAACATTCATTAAACAATAGGCATTGAATTGTTTCCTTCCCCAAATGAAGCCATAAAACAGGGTTGCATGCTAACAGACTAACCTATTACTGCTTGCATATGCATATTAATCAGCTAAATAGCATATCAGGGCTCACTTTGAAAGCAGGGGTTCTATTAAAAATGCACATGGTGCGGTAGAAAAAAAAACTATATTTGAACAAAAAACCAGTACCTTTTGGGAAGTGATTTTAATTCCACAGGATAAATGAGTCGATTTAAGGATCGCCAGGATGTGCAGTAATTTTAGAGGCCGTGGAGGGGGGAATGAAAAGATTGTGGTAGGTAGAAAATTAAGGAGAAACTAATTTTGAATCTCAAACAGCAAAAGGCAAATTAGGGTGGTTGTAAGATTCAGCTCCTGACTCCATCCTGGAAGACACTGTAATCAGGACCAGTCATACTAGTAATGTTGGAATGCTGCCATATAGTTTAGCTAAAAACAAATAAGTTCTGTATAACTTTTCAAAACCCGGTTTTCGGGGAAAATAAATCATTACGAAGAATGACGGCCAAACAAATCAAGTCTGTGGTTTGGGTAAGGAAACTGATTTTGAAATGCTTTAAAATGTAAGTATGACTTGGAAATGTGCTTCTTCTGGATAATATGCTTTAGCTACCCACAGAGGATTTCAAAACATATGTTTATAGGCACTCTGATAATTACATTCTCCTGGCGCCTGATTTTATGAGCACCGCTAACACAGATATGAATTACCACTGCCTAAATTTAGAAAAGCCATTTTTTATGCTTAATACCTCAGGGAAATGGCACTCGGGAGTGGAGAGGCATACATCTTCTTTGGGGACAGTTGTGTCTGTGTAATTTTCTGCGCAAGGCCAGGTTGGCTGAAATCAGAAGAGGAAAAATCACAAAGTGTTCTTTAGGAAGCTGGCTTTGTTGGTGTCTGGAGGAGGCGAATTACAAAACAACATATTTGATACAAGCTGCTGCCCTGATGCTATTTCATCAATTGCTGTTGGTTTCAGAATTGCTCGGTATATGCTACATCATCCACTAAAGTATTCACTGCACATTAAGCAACGATAAACAGGAAAACCAGCAAAGTAAATCACTTCAAAGCTGAGTCGCGTCTGTGTTATCATTCTCTTTCGAAACTTGCTTTTTACTAAAACATTTACCTGCCCTCACCATTTGGGGAGAGTAAATCAGTCACACATCTTTTACAAGAGCCTTGACCAGAGTGAGTTTTACTACAGTTCAGGGTATTTGTGGATCAAACCCTGTAAACACATTTCTTGTCTCCTGTATTGTAAGGAAGGATCGGACTGTCTTTGGGGGGGAGTAATGCACAGAGAAGAGGGCAAGTCCAGGGGATCACCCTTTGAGATTTATTCCTGCTCTGATTGAACTTTTGGTTAACAGAAAGGAAGAGTCTGAATTGGAGCCAACAGTGAGCACGTTATTAACCTAATGCAAATATTCCTGACCATTCGTTTTCCTGTTTTACCCAGAACAGTGAGCTTTCATGCTTAATCCATCAAAATTAGCTTTCTTGTAAATCATTTTAAATGCTTACCTTTAAATACATCTTCCTATTTGCCCTTTGAGCTTGTGCTTTGTTGGCTCAAACAATTAACTCTCCGTGTTACTAAAAACCTTCAGCCTTGAGTTAATGTAAATGAAAAAGGTAAAGACGTTACAGAAGACTTTCCTTTGGCTGTCTTTACGCTGCATGTACCCCATTAAAACTCTGACAACAAAATCCCCAACAAAAATCCCCAGAGAAATATCATGAATACATTCTTTTTATTTTCAGCAGTACCACGACTCTCTTGCCTTAGTTCCCCACCGATGCTCCTACCTGCACCCAGCCTCAAGTGACTCAACAAAGAGAATAGTTTTTGACCAGTTTGAGAGTTCAGCTGCATTCTGCTGAGTTGTGATTTCTTTTTTCCAGAACAGAAAAAAACCCAGAAGAGTCTAGTCCAGAATGCCACAAAGTCTTTACATGAATTGGATTATGCACCTCATTGGCAAGCATGAAATTCAATTTAGCAACTTAATTATGCCACTCTAGTTTTTTTGGCCCACGTCTGACAAATATTGTCAGGAGCGGGGCATTCAGTTTTCTTTGAACTCAGTTAATGCACCGGTCCAAAGCTGATAACGTCATATTTTTCTTCATATTCGCCTTCAACCATCAGTTGAACGGTATACAATACTAATGGCATTTGTTAAGCGCTTACTATGTGCCAAGCACTCTTCTAAGCGCTGATGAAACTCGTTAACCAAAGACAACACACTACCTTCGAATTCAGAAACGGTTTCCCAACAGTCACCTCCCACTCTCCCCGATTGGCAAGCACATCATTTATAAATTAGAAGTTGTGAAACAAAGAAAAAAGAAGAAATAGTTAACATCAAAATTCCTACCTGGCCTCTGTCCCTCGATAAGGAGTAGACCCATCATGAAAAAGAGAAATGCCAAAAGGAGCTGCTGGAATCTCATTTTTGCAGTCACACACACACACAGAGAGAAAGGATATCTATAGCACTCCCAGCAGATCAAACAATCCCTCAAATACTCCTGCTGTATCAGTGGGGCTTGGCTCGCATTCTAATGCCAAGCTTCGGAGTGAACTGCCAGCTGCATTTTCTAGCAAGGTTAATGATCACATAAGACAAGGTTACTGGTGCTGCATTGTGGTCAGTGCCTCCCCCTTTCCCTGAGCCCCCTCCTTTCCCCCTTCTTTGTCACTCCCCCTTCTTTTCCATAAGCAAATAGTGGAGAAATGAAATGTCCATGTAAACAGTAACTCCACTCAATGCGAGGGCAGGGAGCGCTCGGAAGAATGCCTCGAATGCCTTTAAATTCAAGCTAGGTAAGGAGAAATATGTAAAACAAGGCATGATACTCCCCCCCGCCCCACCCTTTCCATTTGCAACTGTTTAAACTTTGCATTGCCCATCTTGGTCCCACATGCAGAAAAGCCATGGAAATGACAGGAAGTCTCTCTTTTGTCCCTTTCAGAAAGCATTCTGAAGCACATACTTAAGACCTTCCAGTGCTTTGTGGCAGGGCGAGCTGCTTATATGCTGGATCTTCCCTAAAGTAGCTGCAAAACGTCGTTTATTCATGGCGAAACTAAGCTTTTAAAACTGACGCCCGTCTTGAGTCCCATTTAATGAGCATTGGAGGCCTGACTCGGATGCTTCGATGCTTTGTGATGGGAGAAGAAAGTCTTATAATATCTTCCAGGCCTGAAAAAAGTTCAAACATCTGTATACTGAAAATACCATACGATTCAGAAGGAAGGAAGGCCAGCTCGGATCTAATGCACACAGAAGAGGTGCAGAAAGACCCACTTGATTTTTTAAGGATTTCTTTTTTTGACATCTTTAAATTCAAATACATCGTGTCTGCATTTTGATAGATGAAAAAATCTGCGGGTTCCCCCAGATCGCTTTTAGGGAAACCAGACTTCTGAAATCAAACAGGACAGTGTAGACATCCGCTAAAATCTGTTAAATACGGATGCAATCCTGGTTGTAAACTGCATAATCTCCGCTTGGCTACAGAAAGCCTAGGGACCTGGGTTTCTCCTAGACTTGACGTCAGCTCTTGGGGTTGTGTTGGTTCTAAAGATGGTTCATTATCTCTTGCAGATTTCCTATGAATTTTCTGAGGCCAGGCGCCAGCCTCCAGAAACTCTCAGAAGATGGTCTTAAAGATTCTCTGAGTGATTCTCAGAGCCTGTTGAATCCCAAGAGTCTCGAAGGGAGTGCTTAGAGATAGTTTTCAAGTTCCTTGGATCATCAAACGGATTCATAAAAAAGATTAAACTAGATAAAATGCAAATGGACCATTTGATCGACTCTGTTTGAATTCATTGCCAGGGAATGCGATGAGATGACTTCCGCCGGGACCACTGTTACCTGCCTGTTCTTTGAGCACTGAATATTCACCGAAATACTGTCCTTCCCATCTTGGGAAACACATAAGAAAGCCATCAGCAGCCTGGCAGACCGTGTAGCCTTGTCTAGTCTAAGTTAAATGTCTATAAAATAATGGTAATAATAACAACAATTAAGGTACTTGTTAAGTGCCTACTATGTGCCAAGCTCTGTTCTAAGCACTGGGGTAGATAGAAGGTAGTCAGTTCCTGGCCCACATAGGTCCTCACATTTTTAATCCCCATTTTACAGATGAGGTAATTGAGGTGCAAAGAAATGAAGTGACTTGCTCAAGGTCAAACAGCAGACAAGTGTCAGAGCCGGGATTAGAACCCATGGCCTCCTGACTCCAGTCCATGCTCTATCCACGACACCCTGAATGATGGTATTCAACCCTTTTAATTGCTTGTGAAATTTGCACTTGCTATAGAGAATTATCGAAGAGTTTTTGTCCTTTTGGATGTAATTTCCTTTACTTGTAATATATTTTAATATTACTCTCCCCCATTAGATTGTAAGCTCCTTGCAGACAAGGATCCTGTCAATTAACTGCACTGTACTCTCCCAAGCACTTAATATAGTGCTCTGCACAAAGTGGGTGCTCAGTAATTACCACTGATGATTGATAGTTCTAGCTACCCAGTACCTGGCTTAGTGCAGAGCAACCTAGTAAATGCTTAACAAATACCACTATTATTATGTCATATTTAACTTGAAACGTGGGAAAGAAGCAGCAGGCAGACAGATCGATTGACCCAGGATTGGAAACTTGTCTAGTTCTGTGCTGATCAGAAGCAGAGAAGCAGTGGGTAGAGCACAGGTGTGGAAGTCAGAAGGACCTGGGCTCTAATACCGATCATCCCCTTGTCTACTCTGTGACACTGGGCAAGTCATTCTACTTCTCTGTGACTCAGTTACCTCATTTTTTAAAATGGGGATTTAATCTGTGAATCCGATTTGGGACAGGAACTGGGTCCAAGGTGTTTAGCTTGTGTCTATCCCATTGCTTAGTACAGTTCCCCACACATGAGAAGCAGCATGGTATAGTAGGTAGAACACGGGTCTGGAAGTTAGAAGGTCATGAATTCTAATCCCTTGGATCCCATGAGATCCACTTGGCTGATGTGTGACCTGGAGCAACTCACTTAACTTCTCTGTGCCTCAGTTATCTCATCTGTAAAATGGGGATTGAGACTGTGAGCCCCACATGGAACAGGGACTGTTTGCAACCCGATTTGCTCATATCCACCCCAGCACTTACTAAAGTGCCTGGCACCTAGCAAGTGCTTAAATAATACTATAATTGGTTAAATAACACTATAATTATTATTTTTACTATTATAGTAAGCGCTCAAGAAATATATTTTTTAAAAATTACCTAAGGAACCTTCTGGTTCAAGTCCACCCAGATCCAACTTTGTGCCAGACCAGTCTGACACTGGGGGCTTGAGTTCCAATAAACCTCTGGACCATCCTGAGCCCCTGAAGAGGCAAAAATCTACCAGTTGTATTGTTGCAATCAGAGGAGGTGACTTCATTTGATCAAAGGCACCATGTAGTCACTAAGGCGAAGAAGCTGTCACAAAATACAAAAGCCCTTTCAAACTCTAGTCACAAATCAAAGGATCCACGAGCCATTCTTTTCATTCATACCTACACCTGCAGCAAAATACCATGGAATTCAAAGGTTGTGTCTTTCTTAGGAGCTAATTTTAGGCCTATAGAATAGAGGCTTCTCTTTAAATAGTAATCTGAACCATTGAAATCAAACACTGGTTGCTGTAGCTAATTCATTTCTTCTCCCTCTTTGCTTCTCTAATGAATAAATAGGAGTTAGAAGAGGCTTCTGAGTCTAAATCAGAAAATGCAGAAGAGCAAACTAAGGTCTAAGTTCTCCAGTCCTTTCTATTGGTGTCATTTCCTGTATTTTTAAAAGTTAAGCCTCCATCTGACTCCTATTCTAACTGCTGCAAACAAGTGGGGAGAGAAGAGAAAAGCTGGAGGAAATCACTAAGGTATAAAAAGAGGAAATAAAGAGAAGGGTGGCCAGTACCTCCCCTCAGCTAAGCCCCCTTCCCCCCCCCCCTTCCCTCTGCTACTCCCCCTCTCCCTTCCCTTCTCCTCAGCACTGTGCTCGGTCTGCTCATTTGTATATATTTTTATTACCTTATTTATTTTGTTAATGAGATGTACATCCCCTTGATTCTACTTATTGCTATTGTTTTTGTTCATTCATTCATTCAATAGTATTTATTGAGCGCTTACTATGTGCAGAGCACTGTACTAAGCGCTTGGGATGAACAAGTCGGCAACAGATAGAGACAGTCCCTGCCGTTTGACGGGCTTACAGTCTAATCGGGGGAGACGGACAGACAAGAACAATGGCACTAAACAGCGTCAAGGGGAAGAACATCTCGTAAAAACAATGGCAACTAAATAGAATCAAGGCGATGTACAATTCATTAACAAAATAAATAGGGTAACGAAAATATATACAGTTGAGCGGACGGGTACAGTGCTGTGGGGATGGGAAGGGAGAGGTGGAGGAGCAGAGGGAAAAGGGGAAAATGAGGCTTTAGCTGCGGAGAGGTAAAGGGGGGATGGCAGAGGGAGTAGAGGGGGAAGAGGAGCTCAGTCTGGGAAGGCCTCTTGGAGGAGGTGATTTTTAAGTAAGGTTTTGAAGAGGGAAAGAGAATCAGTTTGGCGGAGGTGAGGAGGGAGGGCGTTCCAGGACCGCGGGAGGACGTGACCCAGGGGTCGACGGCGGGATAGGCGAGACCGAGGGACGGCGAGGAGGTGGGCGGCAGAGGAGCGGAGCGTGCGGGGTGGGCGGTAGAAAGAGAGAAGGGAGGAGAGGTAGGAAGGGGCAAGGTGCTGGAGAGCCTTGAAGCCTAGAGTGAGGAGTTTTTGTTTGGAGCGGAGGTCGATAGGCAACCACTGGAGTTGTTTAAGAAGGGGAGTGACATGCCCAGATCGTTTCTGCAGGAAGATGAGCCGGGCAGCGGAGTGAAGAATAGACCGGAGCGGGGCGAGAGAGGAGGAAGGGAGGTCAGAGAGAAGGCTGACACAGTAGTCTAGCCGGGATATAACGAGAGCCCGTAATAGTAAGGTAGCCGTTTGGGTGGAGAGGAAAGGGCGGATCTTGGCGATATTGTAGAGGTGAAACCGGCAGGTCTTGGTAACGGATAGGATGTGTGGGGTGAACGAGAGGGACGAGTCAAGGATGACACCGAGATTGCGGGCCTGCGGGACGGGAAGGATGGTCGTGCCATCCACGGTGATGGAGAAGTCTGGGAGCGGACCGGGCTTGGGAGGGAAGATGAGGAGCTCAGTCTTGCTCATGTTGAGTTTTAGGTGGCGGGCAGACATCCAGGTGGAGACGTCCCGGAGGCAGGAGGAGATGCGAGCCTGAAGGGAGGGGGAGAGGACAGGGGCGGAGATGTAGATCTGCGTGTCATCTGCGTAGAGATGGTAGTCAAAGCCGTGAGAGCGAATGAGTTCACCGAGGGAGTGAGTGTAAATGGAGAACAGAAGAGGGCCAAGAACTGACCCTTGAGGAACTCCAACAGTTAAAGGATGGGAGGGGGAGGAGGCTCCAGCGTAGGAGACCGAGAATGATCGGCCAGAGAGGTAAGAGGAGAACCAGGAGAGGACAGAGTCCGTGAAGCCAAGGTGAGATAAGGTACGGAGGAGGAGGGGATGGTCGACAGTGTCAAAGGCAGCAGAGAGGTCAAGGAGGATCAGAATGGAGTAGGAGCCATTGGATTTGGCAAGATTTTGTCTGTCTTGTCTCCCCCGATTAGACTGTAAGCCCGTCATTGGGCAGGGACTGTCTCTATCTGTTGCCGATTTGTACATTCCAAGCGCTTAGTACAATGCTCTACATATAGTAAGCGCTCAATAAATACGAATGAATGAATGAATGAATGAATGAATGAATTTATAGAACATTCGGAGATGTGGCGAAGTTTTTCTGTTCTGAAGTGTCTGATTTAAGGGAGTTGTCTTATATCCTAAATCAACTTGATTTTGCAGTAATATGGTAAATTTATATAATGTTTGGCATGGAAGGATTGCAGGAGATGGGTTTTATATGACAAATGTGTCAAAAATGTGGTAGTCAAAATGAAAGTGAGATATTATCCTCGGGAGTGAATGTCATGCTGAGAATGCCTTGCCCACTTACCAATTATATTTATTGAACGCTTACTCTGTGCAGAGTACTGTACTAAGCATTTGGGAGAGTATAACACAATATAACAGACACCTGGACAATGAGCCCATGAAAATACAGTCGTGAATCTTTCGAGTCTCCTTGTCATTTGTCCTACCACCAACAGGACATACGTTGGAATCATTTTTGCAGTAGTGGTGATGGTTTGCCCTGAGCCATGAAAACTCTTTCACCTGATCCCCTATGCCCAGCAAGGGGCCGCTGT
Source organism: Ornithorhynchus anatinus (assembly GCF_004115215.2). NCBI lineage: Eukaryota > Metazoa > Chordata > Mammalia > Monotremata > Ornithorhynchidae > Ornithorhynchus > Ornithorhynchus anatinus. Next base: position 13,180,327 of record NC_041739.1, read on the forward strand.
GAGAAAACTCACAGGGATAGTAGTTGATTACATGATAAAAATTATTTCCCATTTAAAAATGGATTTACTCTTTATCCAACCTTTGCTAACACTTCTGAAGAGGATCAGACTGATAGCGGGAGAATCTGGCATGGATAGCAGTAATATAGTAAAGTAATAGATTATGGTAACATATGCTTCTCTCACTCTATGTAGATCTAAACATAGATAAAGAGAAAACTGTGTGTGTATCTGTGTGTGTATGGAGTATATGATGCATAGATCTTCATCTAAATTTCATTCTCAAAGTTGATGCTGAAATAGACATGCATGGAGGTATGGTTGAAAAGACTGATAAATGACAAATACTCTTTTGTATTGTGGATATACGTAGAGATAGTTTCTGGTAGTACTGATGTATTGCTCACAAAGGACCTATCTCTGTCTTAGAGACAATCTCCTGGAATATCAGTCATCTCAAACTTCTATACCCTTTCAGGGTCGCACCAGAAGAGTTTTTAGTACTCTACCAGTTTCGACAATGGGAGGGAGAGTCAAGCAGAGGCATTTCCATTTCATTTCTAGCTTGGTTAGTGGCCGGCAAGTGGAAAGCAATCTACTACAAGTCAAAGCTCAACCTTTGCTGGGCAGCAGCAGCATGGGACAGATTCGAGGGTGGAGACTCAAGTTTACTGCACGGAAGGCGGCAGTGGTGAACGACTTCCATATTTTTACCAAGAAAACCCTGGGATCCACTGTCAGAACGACCGCAGAGGGAGGTGGGGCATTCTGGAAGAGATGTGTCCATGGTGTCACTATATGTCAGAGATGACTCGACAGCATAAGACAAGGCAAATTTCTATTAACTCATTCATTCATACATTCATTCAATTGTATTTATTCAGCACTATCTGTGTGCAGAGCACTGTACTAAGCGATTGGGAGAGTACAATATAAAAGTAAACAGACACAGTCCCTGCTCACAACAAGCTTACAGAAGAGGGAACATGTCTGCCAATCCTGTTATACTGCACTTTCCCAAGAGCTTAGTATGGTGCTCTGCACACAGTTAGCGTTCAATAAATGTGGATGGTTGATTGATTGATCTCTTGATTTGTGCCTTCCAGATAGACGAAGTCTCTGAAAAGTTCCATCCCGATCCATCAATCCGTGATCTTTATCGAGCACTACTGTTTAGAGCAGTGTGCCAGGTGCTTAAGAGAGTACACTACAATAGAGTTGTTAGACAAGATCCCTGGTCTCAGAGTTTTCAATTTAGTGTGTTTACAATCCAGAGGACTTCACTATGTTTTCAGATCCACAAATCAATGGCATCTATCCGGTGCTTATTGTGTGCAGAACACTGCATTAAGCATTTGGGAGAGTGCAATACAACAGAGTCGGTAGACATGTTCCCTGTACACAGGAAGCTTCCATTCTAGAAGGGGAGACAGACGCTGATATAAATTAATAAAATGAGGACGTTTCTAAGTGCTGAGGGGCCGAGGATGGGGTGAGTATCAAAGACTTTCAGTCTGCAGATCCAAGGACAGAGGGAAAGGGAATAGGCGATGCAGAAGGGAGAGGGAGTAGAGGAAAAGAGAACTTAAACCTTGTATCTGCCCTCCCTGATCTGCTTTGTTCCCATTCGGGATGAAAAGGAACATCTTGTTTTAAATCTTGCTATGATCCATTCTCAGATGTTCCACTCAGTAAAGCTGTGTTGCAGTAAGTTTTGTCATCTTCCCGATGAACTAATTTCATTCCAGGATCCATTGTGGGTAATCTCGTCCTGCCATTTGATGTTGAGTATAGTTCATAGGTGATGATGAAATTGCTCAAGAAGTTGGATAAATCTGCCATAGGAAGTCCAGATTGTCACAGGCACGTAAACTGCTGGCCATTATATTGTTTAATAGATCTTCTCAACTTGCTACCCCTCTGTCACTAAAGTCTGTCAATCTATCGAAAGCCATCCTGAGAGCAGGAATACGGTCCACCAACTCTGTCGTACCCTCCCAAGTGTTTAATATAGCGCTCTGCACAAAGTAAACATTTGAGAAGCACTGTGGCCTTGTGGATAGAGCATGAGCTTGAAAGTCAGAAGGGACTGGGTTTTAATCCTGGCTCCACCACTTGTCTGCTATGTGACCTTAGGCAATTCTCTTCACTTCTCTGTGCCTCAGTTACCTCATCTGTAAAATGGCATTAAGACTGTGATTCCCATGTGGGACATGGATTGTGTCCAACCTGATTAGCTTGTATCTAACCCAGCCTACAGTACACTACCTGAAACATAGTAAGCACTTAACAAATGATATAACAATAAGGATGTGCTGCCTAGTTAGCAGATTTTGCAGATAGCGTTTTTCTATATTGGCAGTGAAAATCTTGGAGTGTGGGAAGGACTTCCTGGGTGTAGGCTAAAACATAAATTTGACTTTCTTCAGCCTTCCACTTGGTCTGCAGTCTGTGCTGACTGCAAAGCAACTCATAACCACCTTTATGCCTGCTCAGCACTTTTCAGAGCCAGGTCTGTTCATGGTGTCAGATGCTTTTTATAGGGTCTTTGAAAACAGAAGGTTAGTCTGGGTGGGACTCCCTCCAGTTTTCCTTCATTTGTTGGGCTGAAAAGATCACATCTGCTATATTTTGATTTTTATTCCTGATTCCCCATGGGTTACCCCAGAACTGAAGCAGGTGTAGATTTACAGACACACTTACCATATGACGAGTGGTTAATCCATAATCTTCTTAAAAAGAAAGCCAAGTTGACCTTTGGTAGTTATTTATAGCTATTTCATTCATTCATTTCCGTTAGCATGCATCATCGTGGATTTCCTGAAGGTTTCTTTAGCCTAATATATTTTCTTAATACATATTGGAGAAATTGCTGACCCCAAGGCAGCATGATATTAATCAGAAATTAGAGAAATAGTTTGGAACACAGTCATTCTGACCATTCTATGGACCTTCCCTGTGAGTTTTGGCCTGTTAACCTCAATTTACTGGCTGTTAGTTTCTCCATTTCCAAAAGGGTTAATAATAGTAATAGTAACATAAACATGCCAGGCTGAGTCAATATCTGCAACATATTCTGAGGTGCTTGATTGACGGGAACTCGGTAGGTACAGGTTATCTGAATAATTCATATGTACATAAATTTTCCAGAACCTCAGATGCCCCTCTCAGGATTGCACTGGAGAGTTTCCAGGACTCTACTAGTATCGGCTATGGGAGGGAGAGACAAACAGAGGCCTACCCATTCCATTCCTAGCTTGGGTAGTGGCTAGCAAGTGGAAGACAATCTGCTACAAGTCAAAACTCACCTGTGCTGGGCAGCATCAGCATAGGAGAGAGTCGAGGGCAGAGACTCAAGTTGACTGTGAGGAAAAAGGCAATGTTATTATTATTATTATTATTATTGTTGTTGTTGTACTTGCCCAAGCGCTTAGTACAGTGCTCTGCACACGGTAAGTGCTTCATAAATAAGACTGAATGAATGAATGAATGGTAAACCAGATCCATATTTTTACCAAGAAAACTCTTTGGATACACTACCAGAATGACAGAATGATTGCAGGTGGAGGTGGGGTGTTCTGGGAGAGATGCGTCCATGGAGTCGCTATGGGTCGGAGATGACTCCACAGCATAAGACAAGACAATTTTCTCATACTGCATAATCTTGTGATGTTTAAAGAAAATGAATACAAAGGCTCATTCATTTTCACTTTCTATAAATGAAATTTTATGCGGACTAAGTGGGTTTATGGACAGTTGTGGGAAAAAAATGAATTGGAAATGTCTGAGAAGCTGAAGTTTAAATATGGGAAATTCTACGTGTAGGACATTTATTCAGCACAAATCTCATTCAGATTTTTCCCATGATCTTCCTGGGCATATGTTCTGGCAGCAATGATACGACTGATCAAAAATGCTACATCAGCCCCAGACTGAGCCAAAATACATATTTGTGCAAGAGACCATAGCTCCAAAAAAAGGCACGATTTGGAGACTGCGGACATCCACCTAGACACTCATTTGTCTGGAAAATGCCAGTGTTATGGGGAATTTTCGACACTTAAGTATATAATACTCAAAACTAACAAGGGCATTGGGTTGTGGGTGAGATTTTTATACAAAGTCTATCCAAGTTCCTCACTTACTTATCATGATTATTACCCACAGTTACTGGGTTAAAGTGATCTTAAAAACCTCCAGTGGTTACCTGTCAACCTCTGCACAAAACAAAAACTTCTCACTCTAGGCTTCAAGGCTCTACATCACCTTGCCCCCTCCTACCTCTCCTCCCTTCTCTCTTTCCACTGCCCACCCCGCACGCTCCACTGCTCTGCCGTCCACCTCCTCACAGTCCCCCGTTCTCGCCTATCCCGCCGTCAACCCCTGGGCCACGTCCTCCCGCAGTCCTGGAACGCCCTCCCTCCTCACCTCCCCCAAACTAATTCTCTTCCCCTCTTCAAAACCCTACTTAGAGCTCACCTCCTCCAAGAGGCCTTCACACACTGAGCTCCCCTTTTCCCTCTGCTCCCTCTGCTCCCCCTCTACCCTTCCCTTCACCTCTCATCAGCTAAACCTCTTTTCCCCGCTTTCCCTCTGCTCCTCCCCCTCTCCCTTCCCCTCCCCTCAGCACTGTACTCGTCCGCTCAACTGTATATATTTTCATTACCCCTTTTAATTTTGTTAATGAGATGTACATCACCTTGATTCTATTTATTTGTTATTGTTTTAATGAGATGTTCATCCCCTTGATTCTATTTATTGCTATTGTTCTTGTCTGTCTGTCTCCCCCGATTAGATTGTAAGCCCGAAGGGCAGGGACTGTCTCGGTTACCGATTTGTACATTCCAAGCGCTTAGTACAGTGCTCTGCACATAGTATGCGCTCAATAAATACTATTGAATGAATGAATGATCGCCAAATTTGAAGTAAGGGAAGTTCCCTTAATATCACACGTGCAGAGATAAGAGAGTTTCCCTCCTTTATTTGAAATGGAGACTTCTCCATTCTTTCCGAGGAGATGAGTATGTTATTTGGAAAAAAAGAGGTGTTGGAATTCTTCCTTCTTTTTTCTTCTTTGTTTCTTGGAATCAAATCCAGTCACGAGGTTTTTTATAATCAATCTTAATGGCTTCGTAAGCAACAATTATGATTTATTGGATAAGTTATATATTCTGAAACCCTCTAATGAACTCTATCATCGCAATTTTGGAATTTTTAAAAGAGCTCATTTATATGGGGCTATCATGACCATTCATTTGTAAGACTCCTGGGATCTTATTCTTCTGAACAAGAGAGCCTGGGGGCGGGGGAGGGCTTGAGGCGGTTAAAGCATAGGAAGAGGTAGTAGGCATTGTGAGTTCTGGACCTGGGGGAGTACTGACTTTGGTTTGTGACCACAATTAAGATCGTATGTTTTGGTTCCTTCCTTTGTAAAACAACGAGAATTTGAATCTCCTGCCCACATTAGTTAGTTGTATACAAGCTTTAATACTTGGAATGAACTTTGAAACTGTGAGAAAGGCCAAATACAGAAATGACTGCATTATTTCTACAGTGTGATATTCTTCAATAAGTAGTGAAAGTAGTTGTTAAAGCGTTTACTGTGTGCCAAGCACTGTGCTAAGCTCTGGGAAAGTACAAAGTGCTGTGGGGCTGAGGGGAAGGGTGAATAAGAGGGGCTAAGCAGGGCATGCAGAAGGGAATGGGAGAAAAGTAAATGAGGGCTTAGAGAAGGCCTCTTGGAAGAGATGTGCCTTCAGTAAGGCTCTGAAGTTGGGGAGAGTCACTGTTTGTGGGATATGAAATGGCCAAGAGGGAAGGCGTTCCAGGCCAGAGGCTGCAAGGTAGGTTAGAATAAATGAAATCAAAGTACAAATGAGTAGGTTGACATTAGAGGAGCAAAGTGTACAGGGTGGGTTTTATAGGGGAGCAGTGAGGTGAGGGAGGAGGTGGCGAGTCATTTAACTCCTCTGGGTCTCAGTATCCTCAACTCTAAAATGGGGCTAAAATAACAGTTCTCCCATCTTTAGACTGTGCATACAGAGTGGGACAGGGAATGAGTGTGTCATGACTTTCTTGGATCTATCCCAGGTTTAAGTGAAGTGCTTGTCTCATAGTAAGCACTAAACAAATATTAAGTATTATTGCCCACATTTTATGATTTGTGAAACAGGAGGCACAAAGAATGGAAGTAGTGAGGCCTAGTGGAAAAGTCACAGGCTTAGGAGTCAGAAGACCTGGGTTCTAATTCCAGCTCTGCCACCTGTCTGCTATGTGACCTTGGGTAAGTCACTTAACTTCTCTGAGTTTCAATTCCCTCACCTGCAAAATGGGGATTCATGACCTGTTCTTTCTCCTACTTATTGTGCATCTTACCCAGTGCCGACAGTGCTTGGCACATAGAAAGCACTTTGCAAATGTCATTATGATTACTGTTATTATTATTATTTCCTCAAGGATGTATAGTTGAAAGAGAGATGATGTCAGGAAAACTATTTTGTTCTTTGACATAAAGTCCATAAAGGCACTCAAATACTTATTCCCCTGTGTCTACCCCAGCGCTTAGAACAGTGCTCTGCACATAGTAAGTGCTTAACAAATACCAACATTATTATTAATTTTAGAGTAAAAAAAATAAACAAACTCAGGTCAGAATATCTGACCCCTGGTCAGAATTCTCCAGCTACAGAGTACTGCACTGTACTATTCTTTTCCAGAACTGTAAGCAGACTTTATATTAGAACCTATTAGGCTAAAAGATCCTGCCTCTATATAAATCATGATTACTACTCTATCTTTCTGTAAATAACATTAAACTGTCCAATCACTCCATAACACATACAGTAAATCTCAACCAGGTCTTTAAGAAACATCACCATACTATCTCTCTTGCCAAGAAAAAGGTCCCAGAGTAATCGCAGGTGTGGGATGGCACTGCTTGTCTCTTCTTAGGACTGATTGGAAGAAAAAGAAAGCACACACTTGAAGTAACTCTTTCTAAACTGCACATTGCTAACACATATGGATGCAATTACTGCGTTTTCAGGGTGGAGTGGTAACATCAGTAACACTAATTTCATCCAGCCTGCCAGATAGCCACACTTGAGTTCCTCGAGGACAGCTTCTATTTAACTGACCCTTTGTCCTTTTGGGGAAACAGTCAATCAGTAGCAGATGCACCGAGGGTGTTTTAGGGAAGGAGAGAGGAGAGCAGGGAGGGATGGTGTGCTGGTGGTAAGGGTTCGTGATAACTTTGAACAAGAGAAGGCTGAATTGGGGGAGGACCGCAGGGGAGAAAGAAAGGGGAGCAACAGAACAAGAGACCAGAGGAGACAAGGAGAAAAGAAAGGAGAGGGAATTAAAGAATTTCCAATGAGTCTTCACTTGTTTACAATGCATTCATTTGAAGAAATTTGCTTTGCAAATTTAATTGCAGTGTGTCTTCAAGTGCTGGAGGTCGGGGTGATTGTTCTCAACTATGAGCAGCTCGAAAGCAACACATGGAGTCAAATGGGGGGAGGGAGTTGAGGGAATGGGAATCATTTAATCTCATGGAAAACACTTAAAACCTGAACACACCAATTTCAGGCAGGCTGGTGATACTAACTCCCTTTGAATGAGTCAAACAGTCTCTGTAGGATTGGTTAACATTTGAATGCATCCTCTAGGTTGCAGAGAGGAGTCCTATTTTCTCTCAAATTTTGACTTGGAAAAATAGAAATGAAAAAAGCCAGGGAAAAACACTTTGTCTTTGCACTCTTTTACTACTGCTCAGCTCTTGCTCTGTCTGAAGTTCTGATCCATTTGTGGATTTCCACTAGGTGAGAGCTCCTGACAGCAAAATGGGTGGAGGAAAATTGCGGGGCAGAAGTGGTAAGGGGACTGTGTTGTTTTATTTTTTACCCCCGATCAACCTCTCACCTTTCCCCTCCGGTGACAGGGTTTTCGAGGCTGGGAGAGACTCTTCGAAGAAGGTCAATGTAACCCTGCCACAGTGTAACTTGGTCACTCAGAACAATGAAAAAGGGTCTGTGCCTCTCCACCCTCAAGTAAAATGCAAAGTGAAAAAAAACAAGATGGAGAATCAAAGGAAGGGAAAATAAATACAAGCTAAAATACTAAGGCAGAACCCTGTTTATTGTCAAACCCGTACATTGCTTGAACAGACTATACTCCAAACTGTAGGAGCTTAACTCAGTTTGATGGGGTGTTCCTATAGGAAGGTTTGTAAATTGAAAGAGAGACTGTTGAATGTCAGTGTCCCTTGTTAACTTAGAATGTGCCAGAGTATACTCCTAATTTAGAGAGCTACAAACGTAGTGACTAAAACCAGGGCTACTCTCTTGCTATTTCTAAAAAAAATTGAAAGAAAGACACAAAAATCTTTGCCCACAAGCTCTGCACATAGAACCCAGCTACATAGCCAATTATTTACTGAATATTTACTATAACTAAGTGCTCAGGAGAGTACAGTGTAACAGAGTTGGTAAATAAAAGTTCCCTGTCCACAAGGAGTTTACAGTCTAGAGGAAGCTAATCTTAGTCATAGCACAGGAGAGGCTTGTTGATAGGATTTGGCACCTCTCCATTGCTCTATTTAGTGAGTTTAGTAAATATTTGCATCATAAAAACTCTAGTAGTCTTTGGATTCTGGTGTGTCCTGAACTCTCATATGGTTAAAACTCAGGGGGCCAAACTTTTAACTAGCTAAATTTAGTGGGTCCTCTAGGGTTAAGAGAGGCTAAGATTGTCATTCTCTTCTTGTACCTCTCTTTGGGATGACAGAACAAAATTATTATTGGACCAAAGGGAATGCGATTGTTTAATAGCAGTCCCTGACATGTGCAATGGTTTGTATTACCCGAGAGACATAATGGAATGAATCAAATTTGAATCAAAAGTGCTAACTATTCATGAACAGAGTCACTAAGTTTTCACTGGTTTTGACACTGTTGCCTGGATTTCAGTTCTTTTATTAATTTTGGGCACTCATTTCTGAAATGCCTATTTAGGAAAGAGAGGAGCATTCAGTACTGTTACTCAGATAGCTCTGACCATCGATAAGTGGTATTGAGTGCTCGATGTGTGCAGAGCACTGTTCTAAGCACTTGGGAGAGTACAATATAATGGGTTGGTAGACACATCCCCTGCCTCCAACAAGCTTACAGTCAAGAGGAAGAAACACACATTCATATAAATAAATTATGGATAGGTACATAAGTGTTATGGGACTGAGGGTGTGTTGATTATCGCCTGCTTAAAGGGCACAGATCCAAATGCCTAGATGACACAGAAAGAAAGGGAGTTAGGGAAAGAGGGTGTAGTCAGAGAAGCCCTATAGGAGGAGATGTGCCCTTAATGGCTTTAAAGGAGGGGAGAGTGGTGGTCTGGCTTGTATGGAAGGAAGGGGAGTTTCCAGCCCACAAGGAACATGTGGAAAGGGATCGGTGGCTAGATAGATGAGATGGCGGTACAGTGAGTAAACTGGCACTAGAAGAGCAGAGTGTGTGGGCTGAGTTACTTTAAGAGATCATAGAGATAATGTGCTGAGGGGTTGGGGGCAGTGATTCTCTTCTAGTTGGTTGTGGACAAAGGAATGGCAATGCCAGAAACCAGAACCCTGAGTGTTGCTCAGTGGCCAGACGTCCACTGCTGTGTGATAGCGACAGCAGTGGTGGCTTTGGAGGCCTTGGTGTAGCTTGGCTTAGTCAAGCGTCTTGTGCTTCATCTTCGTTATATTCAGCCTCTTTAAACCTGGATAAAGAATCTTAAGGGAAATCTCTGGAGGAAAATGGATTTCCGAATGGAGGAAAAAATCACATAGGGGGTTCACTTCAAGTAGCCTTTGATGATTTCACAGTTGTTAAAGTTCACCAGATGGGTCCCTTCTCCCTCAACATCTTCCACAGGCTTAATCAATCCCTTAGTTGGGGTGCATATTTGGGAACCATAAGAGACACCAGAGTGCCTCTTTACACACCAGGGAAGCAAGACTTTGGCTCCATTCTTTAAGATGAAGGGATCCAGAAGCTACCAAAAGGAAGATGTATGCAGCTCACTTTCTGACTCTGAGATGGGGTCCAGAAGGTTCTCCTTGTCAACTACAGGCTCAGAAAGTAGCAAAGTATTAATACGAATCACTAAAATATCAAGAAAAGTCTTCTTTTCATCTTGACATCTTCTTCTTGACGTCCCTCAGGAAAAGCCAGGATGGAGGAATGGGGGAGAATTTATTGCCACCATCATCTTCTTCAATGATGTATCACCGTCTACCCTGTGCTGGTGGAGATATTTCTAGTATTTCTAGTGTACTCAGAGTCCAGCTACAGGTACTCACTCTGCTGCCTGGAGTACAGCTGAGGGAGGTCTCGCCATCCAGATTGTCTCAGCAGAGTTTTGCCCTAGTATTCTGTGGGCAGCTCCAGAAGAGTGGCTAAGGAGCTCCCTCTGGGGCAGCCAGAAGTATCCCCAAAATTTCTGGCACTGCACGAACATATCATAGCCACCATCCTGGCCATCCTCTAGAAATCGGCTCTCCCAACTGGGATGACCCCAGCTATAATTGGCTGTTACTCTGATTGCTGTTGAAAAAGGGGAGATAAAGTCTCTTCTTCTACTCTTCGGCTCCCTGCTACTGATGCCCGGGGCAGGAGCCACAGTGCGTGGTAGATCCTTTCCTGCCAACTAGCCGAAAGTGGGATTCCCTTCGGCTTCTACTCCGACCTGGGTAGGCGTCATGCAATGACATTAGCATAGGTCCACGACCGATCTCTTTTCGTCAGGATACTGAGGACTTGCTGCGTGGGAGAGAAACTGCCCATCCCCTGTGTCTGCTCCAACGTGGGAAGGATTCAAATATCGACAGCGTGAGCCCTTCTGAACTTCTAGACCATTGAAAAAGCTGAGGTTGCAGCTGTGACATGATTTTCTTGCCGGTTCACTCATTCATTCCATTATATATAGAGTGCTTACCGTGTGCAGAGCACTGTACTAAGCATTTGGGAGAGTACAATACAACAATAAACAGTCACCTGGACGGAGTCTGCAATGCTGTTCCTCTAACCACCATCTTCTAGTGGCCTTGTCATATTGGTCTTCATGCTCGTCTCTTATAATTTCATGTTTTCAACTTTCCTTTAGTGTCTTTTGCCAGCTCCCTCTCGTTACCCGTCCTCTTGATCTAAGAGCCCCTTGGTGGCCAGAGACTGTGTCTAATTCCCACCCAGATAGTTTTTGCCAGCGTTTAATAGTGCTCAGCACGTGGTGGTGCTTATAAGTGATGTTACTACTCCAGCAGATCCTACTGTAGGCTTTTTCAGGTAGCAGACAAGAAGTCCAAAATTTGCTACAATCTTGCTCAAACCAGGATTTCAGGTCACTTTAGAATGGACAGCCTAAGGTTGCTCTCTCTCTCTCCTGCTACTCTCAGAGCTCCAACATGGCCTGTTGGCCTAAGAGTCCGGGGCAGAGATGAGACACACTACAGAGCAGCAGAACAAAGCTTGGGTTGAGATGGCAAAACAAGTGGCTTGGCATTTTGGCCTTTGTAATCACTTTAGCGAAAGAGTGGACCATCGTTTAAAGGCTTTTTCACAGAACTGCTTTGGCTTCCCACAGACTTCATCAGGTCCATTAAAAAGTCAGGAAGTCTACTAGGGAGGAGAGGATTAATTAGTAGACAGAATATGGGGGTGTCAAAGCTGAGCACTATTTCCAGCTGTTCTCCTAACTCCCCGGGTGGGTTGAGATGATTTATTTACTCTCTCAAAGGTCCAATTTCACATCCTTCAGAAAGGAAATATTGTTACATTCTCTAGTTATCTAGGGGAATATTTTGAGAGTTAAAAAGGTGCTTGGAGATGCTCAGATAAAGGGCAGCACATGAGTGTGAAGTGTTATGTTTATGATGACATAAATACTCTGGTCGTAGCTAATTCTACCCGTCCCTCTGAAATGTCCAGGAGCTACAAATCCGTTTTCATTAAGAATGCTAAAAATGTATCTCTAGATAGTGACATGCTTGGTAAACTATTGACCTGTGGACTGAATAACTGATCTCAAGTGGGTAATAATCACTTTGATATATTGCCCAAAGCACATCGCATACAGTACACTTGGATAAAATATTACTTATTTGGGCATTAGTAATTCAGGGTAATTGCATGTGTGGAAATTGGAAAAGACAGTTAGTTATGAAAAAGGTATGAAATGTCATTCAGCATTCATCATGTTTCTTCTGGTTTCCTTTTTCATTTCGCTTTTGCTTTTTTTTTCTTAAAATGTGACTGTGTTCAATACATCAATAGTAATTATTGAGCATTTACTGTGTATAGAGAACGCATTCTACTATTACTTACATTATCATTTTAGTTTTAGTAGGATGGGAGATGAGCTTGTATGGGAGAGTAAGCATCATTGGATGTTCAGGCAGAATCGACATGGGAAAATTACTCAGGTATCTCAAGCCAAAACTCTATTTCAGGTTCCAGTAGGTAGATAATGGAAGACAATATTTTGGAGGTAGAAATACCTGGTTAATTTGCTAGAGTTGATTCACCTTTCCTGTCCTCTGTCCTAATCCCGGCTCCGCCACTTGTCTGCTGTGCGACCTTAGGGAAGCCACTTAATTTATCTGTGCCTCAGTTACCTCATCTGTAAAGTGGGGATTAAGGCTGTGAGCCCCATATGGGACGACCTGATTACCTTCTATCTACCTCAGTGCTTAGAACAGTGTTTGGCACATAGTAAGCGCTTAAGAAATACCATCATTATTATCATGATTAGTCCCTCGTAAGGGCAATGGGCTAATGCGGGGGCTCATGGGCTGACTCCCAGGACCTTCAGGTTTAGAAGGGTCCTTAACTTTTTTCCCCCACCCCTGAGACGTTGGTAGTGACTGGGAGCCTCCCGCACCTACCGACAAGATCCCTGCTTGAGATATTAGAAAAACAGCTCCCAAAATTCAGACAATGGGAGCTGCACAGGTGCAGGGGAAATGGGGGTCTGCAGTTGCTGCTGCTGCTGCTGCAGACCAGCCCACTCTCTCTGACACCGTGTTTGTGTGGAGACCATTTAAAATGTATCTGCTGTGGAGAAGGTGGCTGATGAAATAGTGAGAGAAAGGATAATCGGGTGTGGCTGTAGATTTGCAGTTCAGCTCCCGCCCCAGAGCTGGTCTGGCTCGCAGCCGCCACCAGCATTGCCTAGTGGATAGAGCCTGGGCCTGGGAGCCAGAAGGATCTGGGTTCTAATCCCACTCCTCCACTTGTCTGCTGAGTGATCTTGGTCAAGTCACTTTACTTCTCTGTGTCTCAGTGACTTTATCTGTAAAATGGGGATTAAGACTGTGAGCCCTATATGGGACAGGGTCTGGGTCCAACCCGGTTATCTTGTATTGTATCTACCCCAGCGTTTAGAACACAGAATAAGCGCTTAACAAGTGCCATCATCATCAAGTGGCCTAGCCCAGTCCTGGGGGCAAGGTAGCCCACATTAGGCTAGGAAGCTAGCTGACACCCGGAGCCCTGGTGGGTGGTGTGGGTAGCTCTTAGAGGATAGCCTGGCCTTGTCCCCGTCCTCCTGCTGTCCTGGAATGCCCTCCCTCCTCACCTCCACCAAACTAACTCTCTTCCCCTCTTCAAAGCCTTCCTGAGAGCTCACCTCCTCCAAGACGCCTTCCCAGACTGAGCTTCCCCTTTTCCCTCTGCTCCCTCTCTGTTCCCCCTTCACCTCCCCTCAGCTAAGCCCCCTTTCCCCCCTTTCCCTCTGCCCTTCCCCCTCTCCCTTCCCCTCCCCTCAGCACTGTGCTCATTTGTATATATTTTTATTACCCTATTTATTTTGTTAATGAGGTATACATCCCCTTGATTCTATTTATTGTGATTAAGTTGTCTTTGTTTTTGTCCGTCCTTCTCCCCCCGATTAGACTGTAAGCCCGTCAATGGGCAGGGATTGTCTCTATCTGTTGCTGAATTGTACATTCCAAGCGCTTAGTACAGTGCTCTGCACATAGTAAGCCCTCAATAAATACTATTTAATTGGACCCAGATCCTCCTTATTGAACTCCATCTTCCCTTTCACATGACACGGAACTGGGGATAATGAGAAATTGATGTCCACATGACTGGATTTGAAGAAAAATGTATCTAGCTGCCCGATACTGAACACTTTAGAAACTCATCTTAAATACTTTATTTCTAGAAGTGCTAACTACCCTCTTGAGACTGCAGCAAGTTCTTGAATTTTGTTCTTTGGTCCTGAAATGGATTTTTAGAATGCCTTCAAATAAATGGAGGGTGGACAGATGCCTTAAGTTAAAAAGATATCGATGTTGCTAATCTTAACTAAGCTGATTCTTTTAAGTCTCCTTATTTGGGTTCACCTATCTTTTAAAATATATGTTTTATGTACCAGTGATGTTTATATAAAAGTTCTGAACTCCTAAGAAGGAAAATACTAAAATAATGTGTATATGAAGTATTGGACTTTACTGGGAAAATTTTTGTCATATGTTGTGCTATAAAGAACAGAAATATAGGTTGGGAATCTGACCTGTTATTATTATTATACTATGTGGAACATCTTATGAAATATCTAAACTATGTCAAATTATATCATGCATTTCTAAAAGTAAAGAAAAATGTTTGCTTTAAGGAGAAAGTTAAATCAGAATTTCATGCTTATTTTTATTCGCATTTCTTTAAAAAATGCAAAAAAAAAATCCCAAGAATATGTGCATTTATAATGACTCTGTGCTACACTGTCGAAATACACTAGTTCAAGCATCATGAACTCATCTAAAGTGGTCTACTGGGGCTTTGTAGTTGTTTTAAGCACTATTTAGCTACTGACAGAAATAATATTGTTCAGCATCACCTTGCTCTGGCAGACAGTTGGAAAATCTTCCGTTGGTAGAGCAATTACAGTTGCGTTTTGGTTCTTTATTTTAACGTGCATTCATCTTTGGTTGAAACAGGTAGAACTCATTTGTGCCTGTTTTTTGTTCTTTTTCTTCAAATGGTATTTGTTAAGCACTTACTATATTCTAGGCATTGTAATGAGCGCTGGGGTAGATACAAGATAATCAGCTTAATAATAATAATAATTATGATATTTGTTAAGTGCTTACTATGTGCAGACCACTGTTCCAAGTGCTGGGGTAGATACAGGATAATCAGATTGTCCCACATGGGGCTCATATTTTTTAATCCCCATTTTTACAGATGAGATAACTGAGGCACAGAGAAGTTAGGTGACTTGCCCAAGGTCACACAGCGGACAGGAGGTGGAGCCGGAGTTAGAACCCACGACCTCTGACTCCCAAACCTGGGCTCTTTCCACTAAGCCATGCTGCTTCTCAGGTTAGAGACAGTTGATATCTCTTGTGGTGCTCACAGTCTTAATCCCCCATTTTACAGATGAGATAACTGAAGCACAGAGAAGTTAAGTGAGTAAGTGAGTTGCCCGAGATCACACAGCAGCCAAGTTTTAGAGTCTGGATTAGAACCCAGGTCCCCTGACTCTCAGGACCATGCTCTAGCTAGGCAACACCACCTGTTGACAAAACTGCAAGGAAGATACAAATACAAGGGTGAAAAATAGAGTTATAGGAAAACAAGGTGGCCTAAGAAGCAGCGTGGCTCAATGGAAAGAGCCTGGGCTTGGAAGTCAGAGGTCATGGGTTCGAATCCCCGCTCTGCCACTTGTCAGCTGTGTGACTTTGGGCAAGTCACTTCACTTCGCGGTGTCTCAGTTCCCTCATCTGTCAAATGGGGATGAAGACTGTGAGCCCCACGTGGAACAAACTGATTACCCTGTATCTACCCCAGTGCTTAGAACAGTGCTGTGCACATAGTAAGTGCTTAACAAATACCAACATTATTATTAAGATGGCAGGGAAAAAGAGGGAGAAGTTACAGGTATTTGGGGAAGATCCCTCTCACATGCTTTCCCAGGGATAGGGCTTGGGGGGATGGGAAATTAAGAAAGTTGCCTCCCAAACTTTCAAAACACCAACAGTAATTACTAAGGTAGCCTTAAGAGATATTAGTAGAAAAGCTCAGGACTGGGGGTCAGGAGTTCTGAGTTCTGATCTTAGCTCCATCCCTTTCCCACTGTGTGACCTTGACCAAATAACTTCTCTGTGCCTCAGTTTCCTCATTCGTAAAATCAAGATAAAATACCTGTTCTCCCTCAGACTTTGAACCTCGGCGTGGGACTGGGGTTGTGTCTGATCTGTTATCTTGTACCTTAGCATAGTGCTTGGCCCAAATCCGGTCTCTGGCCTGGAACTCCCTCCCCTTTGTGATATGACAGAGGATCACTCTACCGCACCTTCAAAGCCTTATTAAAAGCACATCTCCTTTAAGAGGTCTTAAGAGATATTAGTGGAAAAGTTCAGGACTGGGGTTCAGGAGATCTGAGTTCTGATCTCAGCTCCATCCCTTTCCCACTGTGTGACCTTGACCAAATAACTTCTCTGTGCCTCACTTTCCCGCTCTGGAAAATCAGGATAAAATACCTGCTCTCCCTCAGGCTAAACTTTCATTTTCTCTTCTCCCACTCCCCTTGGGTGAAACCTTTGCAGTTGGATTTGCACCCTTTACTCACCACATCCCTAACTCCACAGCATTTATGTGCATAGTCAAATTTATTAACTTGTATTAATGTGGATCTCTTCCTCTAGTGCTCAGAACAGTGCCTGGCCCATTGTAAATGCTTAACAGATACCATCATCATCATAAGCTCATTGAGGGTAGGGAATGTGTTCACCAACTCTGTTACAACCACACTCTCCAAAGTGCTTAGTGCCTGCTGTGCATAAAATAAGAGCTCAATGAATATGATTGATAAATGCTTAATAAACACAATGAAGATAATGATGATTATTATGATTATGTTCAGCCAGTTCTTGCCTTGAATATAGTTTTGAATATATGCCATTCCTTAGACTGCAAAACATGTTTCAGGCAGGGACTATGTCTGTTTATTGTTATACAAGTGCTCGGTACAGTCCCCTGCAATAAATTCAATAAGTATGATTGAAAGAATAAATTCCTGCAATAGGCTTTTTTGGTTGGTCACTGACCCTCAACCATTTCATTATATTTTGGACCAAACTATGATTTGAGCCTTTAGCCCTGCTCCATCATTTCCCAATCTCTTTCCATCCCCTGGATTTTACTTGGCAGAAATGGTTTCCATATTTCAATTCCTCCAGTTCCTTTTGAACAAAAATCAGTTGGGGCTTCAAATTTGATCTGCTGTTTCCCACTATTTTAGCTGAAATACCATATACTTAATACTTAGCCATGGTATTTTGGTTGTTGTGGGTGGTTATTTGTTATCCCAATTTCTGGGATGGTTTTGCATAGCTCTGTCCTACACCATAGCAGTAATTGGCATAGTTAAAAGCAGAAATGACCTTTTAAAAATACAATCTCAGTGGAGAAATTTCATCCTGAATCTGGATTTTCAGAGCACTCCTTTTGATAGTCTGAAAGTGGGGAGCCAGCTCCTATCGTTGAAATAATAGATTCCTAGTAAGCTATTGCCTCTGGAAGTCATTTGTAATTAATAATAATCGTGGTGTTTGTTAAGTGCTAACTATGTGCCAAGCAGTGAACTATACACTGGGGTAGATTCAAGATAATCAGGTCTCAAATGGGGTTGACAGTCTAAGTAGGAGGGGGTTAGGAATTGAATCCCCATTTTGCAGATGAGGGAACTGATTAGACCGTAAACCCGTCAAACGGCAGGGACTGTCTCTATCTGTTGCCGACTTGTTCATTCCAAGCGCTTAGTACAGTGCTCTGCACATAGTAAGCGCTCAATAAATACTATTGAATGAATGAACTGAGGCACAGAGAAGTGAACTGACTTGCCCACAGTCTCACAGCTGACAAGTGGCAGAGCTGGGATTCGAACCCATGACCTCTGACTCCCAAGCCCGGGCTCTTTCCACTGAGCCATGCTGCTTCTCTAAGGTAATCAGGTTGTTCCACATGGGGGTCACAGTCTTAATCCCCATTTTCCAGCTGAGGGAACGGAGGCACAGAGAAGTTAAAGTCACTTGCCCAAAGTCACACAGCTGATAAGCGGCAGAGCCAGGATTAGAACCCACAACCTCCGACTCCCAAGCCCGTGCTCTTTCCACTGAGTCACGTTGCTTCTCACCTTCCAATGTCAGATGAATGTGCCCACGCCCACAAACACAGATTAATTGTCACCGTGGTACAGGCTTTTGTTGCCTGAGGTCACTGTCTGATGATGACGGAGGCCACGTTGCACTCTATCCCAACTCCCTCACGCTGTCCAATGACACTGGCTGATCATGATTGGCACTGCTCGCTATATTCACACTGGCCAGTGTTGTCTGCTGATTGGCACTATGTTGCACGCTGTTCAAACTGGCTCGTGTTATCTGATGTCATTGATGATGATTAGTAGCACTTTTGCTGAATCCAAACTGGCTTCCGCTACGGGATGAGCGCTCTCCAATTCTCTAACAACGTTCTAGCCCAACCCTATAGTGAAAACATTTTCTCTGATAGAAATGAATGTTTGGTAAGTTAAATATGCTCTTAAAACAATCATTCAATTTACTGTTGAGTAGTCTGGAGTAGTGGATAGAGCACGGGCCTGGGAGTCAGAAGGTCATGGGTTCTAATCCCAGCTCCTCCGCTTGTTTGCTGTGTGACTTTGGGCAAATCACTTAATTTCTCTGTGCCTGTTACCTCATCTGTAACAGGGACTTTGTCCAACTGATTTGCTTGTTCCACCCCAGGGCTCAGTTCAGTGCCTGGCACGTAGTAAGCACTTAACAAATACCACATTTATTATTATTATTGTTAGCCGTGCTATTATTGTTGTCATTATTGTTATCAGCCCTGGGAAAGGAATGGCATGGTTTTAGAGAAAGACTTCCCATCATCATCCCCATTTTTGTGGGATGACTTCCAGCAAGAAGGGGGGGTACCCCCAGATGTGAGTGGCCAGGGCCAACTTCACAGGGTCCTGCATCCTGAGTTCAAAGAGTTCAAATTGCCACCCCACAAGATTTGTGGCAGTGGGGTGATGTCAAAAAAGGTTGCTAGTTCCCATGTGGGGAAACAGTGATTTCATTTTTGATTCCCAAATCTACCACATCCCTCCCTTCTCTCTTGCCCCATCCTCCCCACTGTTCAGCCCCTGAGGCCGAGGAGTTGCAGCGAGCTGAATACTGTGGCTACTGAACTGGTTCTTTCCCCAGGACAGCAATAGCCAGGGGTAGAGGGGAAAAGAATCCTTTCATCTCCAGGTTGAGTCTCCGGCTGAACTCTGGCTGGGGTCACGGGGTCCACCGGCAACCCTTTTCCTACCATTTCCCCCTGCTCCAGTGCACATCTCCTGGCCTGCAGTCTGCTCCTCTCTGCTTCTTCCCGCTATTTTCACTCTGCACTGGGCCTTGCTTGACTCTCCCTTCCCCACACTTCCCGGCTGGGACCCAAAGGAGAGAGTCCTGGAGATCATTGTGGGGCATGGACTCTGGGCTTGGCTCTTTGAGGCTGAGGCTGTGGGTTCTGACTTTCCTCCCCCTGGTCTCCCTCAGAAACCCATTTAATGAGCCGTGGTGGCTTGTCCGTCATCTACTGCATGCTGACCCCTTGCTCTCCCTAGCCTCAGTCTCCCTACTCCAGGCAGCCCCTCAGCCTTGGCCCCAACAACTGTAGTGGTTTGGATGAGCCTGTTTCCTGGCCTCTGGCCAGGCTAATGCATGATCTATACGCTCCCCGCCAACCATTTCCTTGACCAATTTATCTGCCATTCCTCTCTCCAGCTGACTTCTTTGTGACAGTGGGAACTGGGAAGCTTGGGTTTGTCTGTCTCAACATCTCTCCTTGGGCACCCCTGGGCAGGAGAGAGCCAGGTCTGAACCCTTGGGCCACCTAACTGCCCAGATAGAGACAGAGGGAGGAAGATAGCTTTGCAAGAGCTACCAGACACCCTGTCAAAATAAAGTGGCTCCTTGCCAACCCTGGGGTATGGAGAAGTAGGAGTTGGAGGGGAAGGAAGGGGGACCCAATGACCCCTTGGTCCCCAGGACTTAAATAAATAAAAACAAACATTTAGATTCCTTTATTTTGGAGGGTAGTGGAGCCAGAGTCTGTTAGGAACAAGATGGCTAATGGAGGATTCTACTACATAAAAAAGAAAGACAAAGATGTCCAACACAGGCTGGAGAGGGAGGAAGGCGATAGAACTCTGTCCATGTACAGTGGCTCTTTTAATGAAGTCACCGGTGTAGGTGCCATCATAATTATTTCAAACAGTGGCCAGAGGGTCAGAAGAACAACGCCATTACTGTCATGTTCCTCTTTGAAGAGACTGCTTACTTTACCTATTATCTGAAGCCAACCCTACAGTGCTGCCCAAAAGGTGTGGGCAAGTGTGAACAAAGGTCAACTTCAATGTGCAGTCGCCGAGACATGAGAGGCGGAGGAGAATAGGTGAGTGAATGGCGTGTGAGGGTATGGACCTCATCTGATATTAGTACTTTTCTCACAACCTGCTCTTTGTCATGATCTTTGGCAGTAGTTGAATGTGGTTGGGGCGTTGTGTGTGTGGGGGGGTTCTATGCAGATTCCTGTCCATGTTTGTACACCCTAACCCCCACTCCATTGCTAGTGCAGCTGCTGACACACCCTCAGCATCGTAAAATGTGTGAAGAAGGCATAAATTAAGTATTAAAAAGCACCACAGGTATATCTATACATATATATGAATAGGTGCATATACACATATATAATATTTGTTAAATGCTTACTATAGGACAGGTACTGTATTAGCCGTTGGGATAGATGCAAGTATGAACATAATTCATGACCCATATGGAGTTCGCAGTCTTAGTCCCCATTTTACAGATGCTGTAACTAAGGCGCAGGGAAGTTAAGTGACTTATCCAAGGGCACACGGCAGAAAAGTGGTGAAATCAGGATTAGAACCCAGGTCATTCTAACTCTCAGGCCCACGGTCTATCCATTTTGTACTGGCCTGGCACTCCACTCTATGGACTTGACAGCTTCTTGCCGACATCAAATCTGGGTTGTGGGTCTGTCCCTTTAGAGAGGAATAAAGTTGTCCTATACTACAAATTGGCAGGAAGAACCACTTTGGGGCATCTTTATACTTTTCTTGGAATTCAGAAACGTGCTCTTTGGGGTGTAATATGGAGTCATGCCTTCTTACCACCTTCTCTGAACTTGTGACCCATATGCACTAGGGTTTGTGGAAGATGCTGGTTGCTAGGAAACAGGTGGTGCACGGGAAGCCTTGGGAAGCTGCTAATTGCGTCTCTTCGGTGGAAAGAAAAAATATTTCCAGAATAATCACAACTCTGAAGTTTAGTCAACTGAATTTCAACACAAATGATATTTTTAAAATACTTTTTTGGTTTAAAATGGTCTTCTGACTCTCAGGCTGGTGCTCTATCCATTAAACCACACTGCTTCCTCCCCTTAGGAGGGATAAAACAGGGACGTCATAGAGAGGAATGAAATTATACACCAAACTATTTTGAGGTCCTAAAATGTTAATAGAAATTGGAGATATTGCTTTAATATTATCATATCTAAAATTTTCTTAAATAGCTTTGCTTTAGCACTAGGTGTGTTTGTAGCAATTTATGATCTATGCTAAGCTATTTTCATTTCAATAGGTTTCACATCATAGCCCCAGTAAAGAGAAGTGGATTTTGTAATCATAGTCAATCTTAGATAATCTTTAATAATAAAAGCACAAACACTTTTCACATGTCCTATCTTAATGAATTCAAGCCCCACCCCGATCCTCTAAAAATGAAACCTTCACATCATAATCTTTCAATTTCAAAATACATATGTTGAAAAGCTAATTTCTCTTGACCTAATGAAAGAAAAATAAGCAAAAGTATCTAAAGGTAAAAAAAGAAACAACAGACAAAATAGTTTGGAAATGGATGCAAGCTATTTAGGTGGATTTTTCCATACAGGGAAACGATTATTTCACGATAATATCAGGTTGCATTTAGTCAATGCTACCGTAACCTCACCACCCTTTGGATTCACTTTTCAAATGCAGCCATTCGAAAAATCATTTTCTATGTTTGAATGTGCTGAAGGGAGTTACTCCTTTTACTCTATGAATTGATTTAATGTGTAGTGTCTCTCGACCAGATAAAGGTGAAGACTTACACCACACACTCTTTATTGTATTAATAAGTGCATTCTGTGTGGACCACACTGAGAAAATGTGTCATGGATGAAAATCAGATCAAGTCCTTGGCCCTCCATCCAGGGGTTCACAATTTATGAATGTCAGGGAAGGTTGGCACGAGGCACACAACGAAAAGTGAAATAACAAAGTAAAAAACAACATAAAAAGGCAAGGATGTGAGTAAATGCCACGGCACTGACAGTTCCATACTCCTTGCCAACGAGGCAGGGCTGTTTAGTCTCTAACAGTCACAAGAGTCTTCTCCGTCCTGCATATATCCTCTCACCAATAGAAGTGCCAGGAACATAGATAAACCTGTCTTCAGGAAGGTCTATTTCACAGACATTTCTAGCCAAGGACAAGAGGCCAAGCAGCAGTAGTAATAACCTTTCAAACTCAGTGTGTGATCCTTTTGTGCTCAGAGGTCCAAAACACACCCAAGAGCTGGTAGAGCCTGCTTTTGTCCCATTGACATGTATGTTTAATTTATGCAGATGTATAAATCTTTACTTTATGGGGCTATGGGCTTTACAAACTAGATGAAGAGTATTCTTTTCAGGGTTGATTTGTAAGTGCTGAAAAACAACAACGTCCCTCTCTCTGATCCTCTTTAGTAAAATGTTCTGGCCTAGAGCTAATGAATTATCACCTTAGTACAAAATATCTTTGTTTTACAAGTCAATGCAGATCACCATCAATGAATTTCAACACAAAGGATATTTTAAAGAGGTTTTTTTTGTTTTGTTTTAAAATGGTATTAATTTAGTATGGGGTGGGGATAAGCTCAACTAAAAAAAGTTCTCCTTAGTTTTATGTATTATTTTAAATATTTTATTCATTCATTCATTCATTCAATAGTATTTATTGAGCGCTTACTATGTGCAGAGCACTGTACTAAGCGCTTGGGATGAACAAGTCGGCAACAGATAGAGACAGTCCCTGCCGTTTGACGGGCTTACAGTCTAATCGGGGGAGACGGACAGACAAGAACAATGGCACACAACCTCTGTTGCCCCCATCATTCTGCCTCCTGCTTCAGCATAAGTCCAAATTTATTTTCTTTGTGACAATCCTAGGCCAATCCTGCTACTGACATTTCCCATTAGATGATATCTGGAAATCATTTAATTGGGTTTTGGAACTGCAACTCTAACAAATCACATCGAGACTGTGAGCCCCATGTGGGACAGGGACAGTGTTCAATTCAATTTGCTCTTATCCATCCCAGTGCTCAGTACAGTGCCTGGCACATACTAAGCGCTTAAAAAAATGCCATCATCATTATTATTAGATCTGGTGAAAATTTCAGGTCACCTCTACTTAATAAATATTCCTACCCACACTTATACTTAACTGGCTGCAGTTAAAGTCTGAAAAAGTCACACACATTCCAAACTTTTTATGATGTCACTCTAGGTTATTCCTAAAAACTACAGCCAGATTTTGAAAACAAAATTTGGCAAATGGAAATGCTGGTCTTGAATTTTGGGGGAGTATCACAGGTAACGGAGAAAAGATTTGAGGCACATCAAGAACAAGAAGTGAATCTGTGATTCTTCCTCGTAGGCTTCCTCTGCAGTGAGGAAGGGAAGCTTATTTTTGAGATTCATTTACAATTTTGGACGTTAACTCTGGATTTGAATGGCGATACCATATTGCCTCTTAAGAAAAGGGCCAATCGTTTTTCATCAGTAACTAATGTAGTGTGGCCTACACCCACTAATCTGCTATGTGATCTTAGGCACATCACTGAACTTCTCTGTGCCTCAGTTTTCTCATCTGAAAAATGGGGATGCCAAAGCTGTTCTCTCATCCCTTAGACTGTGAGCCTCATGTGGCAGAGGGACTGTGTCTGACCTGATTATCTTGTATCTCTCCCAGTGCTTAGAACAGCACTTGGCACTTAGAAGAAAGCGTTTAACAAAGGACACCATTATTATCATACTAAGAAGTGACAGGAGAGATGCTTCTAGGCTCTGCAATGGATCGTGAGCCCCTTAAGGGACAGGGACCATATCTAATTCCACCTGTATACCATTTCCCAGTTCTTAGCACAGTGCTCTGCACACAGTACGTGCTTAAGAAATACTATTATGACTATTTCCAGTTAAGGAAGGCCCCTGAAGGATTTTCTCTCTTTCCCAACTAATCAATGCGATTCCAGACTCACTGCCCAACTTTTCTTCTTTTTGAAGTTATGCAGAGCACATTAAGAGGGCAGAGGTGAACCTTGGAATGAGGGAGATGCCATCTGCTTTCTCTAGCAAATGTACATACTGAATGGGTATTGCTGAATCAGGTAACAGGTTTTCCATCAGCTCAGTCTACCTTCAAAGGTGAACTAGAGCCCTTATCATCAAGGCAGACTGTTTTGGTTTCTCCCTTGCTGCAAGTGGAACTTTTAGCCCGAGGCGAGGCTGTCTGTGAAGAATGACTTTGTGAGTTCCCCCACAAGGTGAGAATTGATGTGTTTCTTGGAATAATTAAAACACTAACAGGACCACCTGTGCACCATTTTGAATAATTTGGGAGCAATAAGAAGTTAAAAAAGAAAAGTTGATACTCTATTCGTGTTAAAAAATGGCAAGCAGATTGGTTTGAGAAATTACAGACGTTTAAGTTACTTTTATTCAGCTAAAAAGAAAAGAGTAGAGAATATTCAATCCAAAAATCTATCTGTAAATGCATCGATGAGAGCAGGGAACAAGGTTACAACCAGAATAGCTTTGTGAGGCATAATTCCTGACAGTCTTGTGTAATCCCTGATGGCACTGTGACTGACATAGTAGAGTTAGGGTGTGTATTATATCTTGACTTGTGTAAAACAGTTGATATTGTGAAGAATAACACATACATCAGTGAATTCAGCATATACTTCTAGATCCCACAACTTTTAGATTAGTTCACTAATGGCTAGAGGGTTCTCAGGGTCAGGATTGATCAGTGGCCAGGAGTGGGGAATGTGGACCTGGTTTTCTTGAACATTTTCTATTACTGGTTAAGGAGGAGAGAGCATGATCATTTGCAGGTGAGAGCCAGCTGGGTGAGGTTGACTGTGAAGGGAGGAGAGAGGAGGACAGAAGAGGAAGGAGACAGGTGCTTTGAAGCAGGTAAGGACCTTGGGAAAAAAAGGACTCTGTGACCCAAGCCTCTAATGTCTTACTGACAGAATCTGCAGCATCATATATGCTATTGCTATTATATTGTACTCTCCTAAGCACTTAGTACAGTGCTTTGCACATAGTGTTCAAAAAATATGATTGAATGAATACATGTAGGCACCCATATTCCTCCTCTCCACCGTACACATTACTAAGCACTTGGGAGAGTACAATACAACGATAAACAGTCACAGTACCTGCCCACAATGAGCTTGTTATTCATTTTCTACCTGGATTCAATTTTCTGCAAACTTTTGGTGAAGGCAGCAGCAGCACAATAACCTTGGGACAAAAGAGAAATGTGATCTAGTAAGAGGTAAGAGCAAGAAAGGAGTTGGAAGGAGGGAGGGGATATATGGGATTGGGGGTTCATGTCCCCTTTTTAAATTGGTCTTTCATTGGTGAAATGTGGAAATTTGGCTTGGAGAGGCGTGTTCTTGGTCTTCCCTTTATTTTGGTCTCCCCCTTCTAGACTGTGAGCCCATTGTTGGGTAGGGATTGTCTCCATCTGTTTCCAAATTGTACTTTCCAAGTGCTTAGTACAGTGCTCTGCACCCAGTAAGCACTCAATAAATATGGTTGAATGAATGAATGAATGAATTCCCCCTGAGCTGTAACTGGTAGATGAACTATAGATGGTGATGGACCAGGCTTTTCTGCC
The DNA here is from genome assembly GCF_004115215.2 of Ornithorhynchus anatinus. Taxonomy (NCBI): domain Eukaryota; kingdom Metazoa; phylum Chordata; class Mammalia; order Monotremata; family Ornithorhynchidae; genus Ornithorhynchus; species Ornithorhynchus anatinus. The sequence goes on from NC_041739.1 coordinate 13,206,379, forward strand.
TGTATATATCTTCCACCCACATTTTCTTCTGTTGCTGAGAGAAAAAATGGTTTGATGGTGACAGATAACTCTGTCTCTCTCTCTTTTCCTTGGGGGTTCTAATGGAGGTGTTGCTGAGCCAGGTCTATCTATGTCTCTGTTTTTGTGTCTGTGAATGGGGCTGGGGGAAGGAGGATATGAAATATATTTATTCATTTATTCATTACCCCCTAGTCATAACATGCAACAACAGGGTAAACTTCACTAATCTGTCGGCTCATTATTTCATGATTAGGGTCATATATTATGCTTAGGGAAGTGACTGACTTATACGATCTTTAGGCTAGAATGTGTTCCCCAGATAGGTGGCCGTTATCATTTGGGAGTAAAAGGAAAGTTCCAAGGGGTCAGAGGCTGAAGCTCCGAACACAACTTCCCTTAATTAAGGGGCCAGGCCTATCCCCGTGAGGTTTGTTATTCTTCTCTTTCCTAGTACCATCTGTTGCCCTGCCTGCCTAAGCTCAGAGATCCTCTACCCTTCCCCCTCCAAAATAGTCTGGGTTTTTATAACCTGGAGTGGCCATTTTAGGGGTTGGGGATAGTGGAGGAGGAAAATGAGAAATAAGGGGGGTGGTGGGTTGGAGCAAATGCCCCTTTAGTCCAGTTGTTGAAGTGGGACCAGGCCCACCGCGCCTAATCTTCCATTACAAGCTTGAACTATGTCTGCTTCTCTGTTACAGGGCGGGAGTGTCCAGTCTTTGGGCATCTGCTCTTCCTTTATATCGCTAAACACTCTCTGTTCCTCTAGTATAGGGAGTATGTGTGTAACTATTATTATTCATCTATTCTCAACAGCAGGGAGAAGCTGCTATGTTGTTTTAATATTAGAATTGATAGTAGTGTTTAATTATTAATTGAGCACTTACTGGGCGCAGAGCATTGTTCTTAGCACTTGGAAGAGTACAATAGAACAACAGATATATTTCCTTCCTACAGTGAGCTTACAGTCCGGAGGGGGAGACAGACATGAAAATAAATGAATAAATTATGGATATGTACGAAAGTGCTGTGGGGCCGAGCTGAGCGGGGTGGGGTGAATAAAGAGAGCAAATCGGGATGACGCAGAAAAGAGTCGAGAAGAGGAAATGAGGGCTTAGTCATGGAAGGCTTCCATAAGACTTTGAAGGTGGGGTGAGTAATCATCTGTTGGATATGGAGAAGAAGGGCATTTCAGGTCAGAGGCAGGACATGGGCAGAGGCGGTGGAGAGATAGGGACCGTGGCTAGGCACTGGATGGGGAGTTTTGGGCTCCTCATGGGTCAGAGTCAAACCATCACACACACGGCCCCAGTTGGACATTATAAAAGTAAACGTTCACTCTGCTGCTGCCAATTTCTCAGCCTTCCGGAGCTGGAGCAGGGGCTGATGAGAGGTTCTGACGGAGTCAGGGCTGGACTGAATGCCTTGACACTTGTCGTAAAGAGTACGTGAGGGGGTCTTACACTGTAGCTGATTTCTCACCCTTCCTAGCCCGGAGAAGGGGCTCAGATAACAAGGTTTGCCGACCACAAGGCCAAAAGAACATAAAGTCAAATCCAGGCCCAAAATGCAATCCTCTCTGTGGTTTCTGTAGAAAGGTCAGCTTCTGGAAGGGTCAGATATAAAAATTTTGTATAGTTGTGGGTCACATTTGTTTTTACTTTTATTATTTCCCTAAGGTATTGACTCTTTAATCGTTTTAAAAGCATGGCTCTATTTTATTACTAACACTTATTAGTTCTTCCTCATAGAAAACAATGAAGCAAAGTGATGAGTGTCACAGAACGCTTCATTTAGATTCAGATCGTCTCCCGCTCCATTCATTTTCTATTCTACATCCTTCTGGTCCCCAGTTACTACAACTAATGTCTGGATTTGAGGACTTAAAGTAATATGGAACAGACTTGGCTTTGGAAACAAAATAGCCCAAAGAATATACAATATAGTGTTCTTGGTTTTTAACTTTAGACCTCTCTTTAAATCTTAAAATAGCCCTTTCCTCAGACCATCACCACAGAGATTTGGCACTAACTTCTGGCAAACAAGGTAGCTCGACTCCCAAACGTGGAGCTACAGGCCTCCAGCCAACTGCTCACTACCTCCGTGTACTCTGTGGCATTAAATGCATCAGAAATATCCAGACCCCTTTAACCGACTGGTCTGTGGCTTTATTTTAGCAGCTTCTCTAGTTGCTTAAGTGGCATATGGCCTTTTTTTATAAATTCCTGTGAGTTTAATCACACCGCCGATCAGTATTCATATTGAGAAGCAGCGGGCCGAGGGGAAAGAGAACCAGCCTGGGCGTCAGATGACCTGGATCCTAATCCTGGCTCTCGAAGGTTTGGAGTTTACCTATTGGGAATATTACAACTGCCAAGCTCAGAGTTGCCATTCACAGTGACCAGCACACCCAGAATTAATCAGTTGTATTTATTGAGCACTTACTGCATACAGAACACTGTACTGAGCGCTTGGGAGAATACAATGTAACAACTGAATTGGTAGATACATTACCTGCCTACAGCAAGCTGACGGTCTAGAGGGGGAGAGAGACTAATATAAATAAACAAACTATGGATATGTACATAAGTGTTGTGGGGCTGAGAGGTGAATAAAGAGAGCAAATCTCTTTGCATTTTATTTTTCGAACTGCCAGAAAAACTCAAAAACCACACGAGACATCTGCTCTCTTCCCCTTCTGGGACAGACTGAGGGAGGCCAAGCTTGCAGAGAAAGGGAACCTGAGAGAAGTGGGCAACTGAGAAGATCTGCTTCCTTCAGGATGCGCCACCTTGCCTCAGTGGTCTGCTTTCCATTAGGTGACAATTAGCATTCCCCCTCACTTGAGTTCCATGTGTTTCTTAATGTGCCATGACATGGGGGCAGAGTTCAGAGGCAGAGAGGGAGAGGCAGGAGTATCCTCCCCTGGAGAAACTAATCATACAGTATGTGGTTGCATTTCAAAGCTGGAAGATGTGTTCTTCAAAATTCCATTTATGAGCCATGGATTAGTCTCTATTGGCAAGGATTGTTTTAATTGGCTGCAACAAAGAGAGGATTGGCATCAGAAGCAAAGAACAATCCTGTCCTCTTCCCTCTCCTTATAGTAGTAATAATAATAATAATTATGGTATTTGCTAAGCACGTACTCTGTGCCAAGCACTGTTTTACTCTCTGGATTGACTGTGGTATGTGCACCACACCCTGTAGTCAGCACTGGGGTAGGCAGCGCGGACGGGGAATGCATGTGTTTATTGTATTGTGCTCTCCCAAGTGCTTAGTACAGTGCTCTGCACACAATAAGCGCTCAAGAAATATGATTGAATGAATGAACGTCATTTTTCCCCCTCCTCCCTCTCCATTCTGTGTCTATGTACTTGGATCTGTGACCTTTGGACATTTGAAATTCACCCCACCCTCAGCCCCAACACTTATGGTACATATCTATAAATATTATAAATTATTTCTATCAATATCTGTTTCCCCCTCTAGACTGTAAGCTCACTGTGGGTAGGAAACCTGTCTACCAATTCTGATGTATTGCACTCTCCTAATTAGTACGGTGCTCTGCCCACGGTAATCACTCAATAAATACCATTGATGATGATGCTAATCAGGTTGGACACAGTCTCACACTCTGCAAAGGGGGAGGGAGAACAGACATTTAATCTCCGTTTTACAGAAGAGGATGCAGACACAGGGAAGTTAAGTGGCTTGCCCAAGGTCACACTGCCAACAACTGAGAGAACCAGAATTGAAACCCGGGCTTCCTGACTCTTTCTGCTGGGTCTTGCTGCTTCTCTACACGAGACTAGTAGATTTGAATTTGACATGGTGAATGAGACCAATTCTCTCCACACTCCACCCCTAACCACTCCATCCTCCATTACTCCACCTTGGCCCCTGATAGCATGATGAAAATTCCTAGGCATCCCTTACTGAAAGAGTTGAACTCTGCCCTCATACCCATGGTTCCAAGTTTATGTCCTTGGTCTTCAGGAATCCTGGACAATTGAAATTCCAGGGAGGAAAGAAGCCCCATCTTTTTAATGGGCCTCGTGCCCATTACTGCTAGTAATTTAAGACTGCTCAAATGCATGAAGATGGTCTGTTATTCATTGTGTCACCGAACAGGTGCAAGCCCTTCTCAAATCTTGAATGCCTCCCAAGTTCTAAGTCGTGACATGATCTAGTTATTTGCAAGTAAAATGTTAGAATTTCTCCCAGATGGTTCCCAGCCCTATTCATGTCAGATTGCACTGAGCATTCCCCAGTAAATCATTCAGCATTTTCTGCCCCTCACTTTGGATCAGTATCACTTAAAGCCCTCCTCTTTCCCCCTGGATGTTTAGGGAAAAGACTAACAGGGTAGGGAAGAGGTTTGAAAATGCCAGGTTGTCTTTTCTGTCCAAACATCTAGATTAATCAAATGGTGCTGTTAATAATAATACTTGTGGTATTCATTAAGTGCTTGAAATGGGCCAAGCACTGTACTAAGAGCTGGCGTAGATACAAGATCATCTGGTCTCATATGGGGTTTACAGTCTAAATAGGAGAGAGAACCTGTATCGAATCCCTTGAGGAGGAACGAACTGAGGTACGGAGAAATGAAGTGACTTGCCCAAGGTCACACAGCAGGTACTTGGCGGAGCTGAGATTAGAACCCAGGTCATCTGACTCCCAGGCCCTTGCTCTTTCCCCTAGGCCATGCTGCTTCTCTCTACTTCACGCTACTTCAATAAGGATGATAATAATAATGATGGTATTTGTTAAGCGCTTTCTATGTGCCAAGCACTGTTCTAAGTGCTGGGATAGATTCAGGGTAATGAGGTTGGCCCACGTGGTGCTCACACTTTTAATCCCCATTTTACAGATGAGGGAACTGAGGCACAGAGAAGTGAAGTGACTTGCCCACAGTCACACAGTGGACAAGTGGTGGAGCCTGGATTCTAACCCATGACCTCTGACTCCCAAGCCCGGGCTCTTTCCACTGAGCCACGCTGCTTCCTGAATGGAGTCTATCCCCCGTCCCACCCTTGAGAGAAATGTTTGAAGTAAATTCATTTGCGCCGAGGAGGCGGGTGGTAATTACAAGACTACTGACGCGTTCATCCGGCAGCTTCAGTGACGGCTCCCCACTAAATATCTCAAGCTGTAAGGTGGTCTGTTCAACTCATGTCTATGCAGAGATTTGTAAATTGCCACAGTCTGCTTTGTGCAGCTCTTTCCAGGTGTCTTCTATTTAGGGTCTGAGATCATTTTGGCCTTTATGAGGAAGATTCAGGCCAGGGAGTGATAGATACTAGGTGTTGAGGCCATCTCGGTGCTGAGGCAGCCCTCACTGGATCTGCTTTGAGTTATCTAATCATTTCGGCCGGGTAGCTTGCATACCAAGCAGGGGGAATTATTGAGGTTATGCACTGTAACAGATAAAAGAGAAATTCTTGCCATTTTCACAGATCTTCATGGACCATTCAGCGCTTCCGGCCCCTTAGGGTGATGATCCCCTCAAGAATGAGTACCTGCTTTTATTCTGACAGGACTTTTTTTTTTCCCCCTTAATGTAAGCGTTTCCTCGGGGAGAAAGTGGGGAGCTGGCGGGGATAACTGTGATCCTGGAACCAAGTGGGGACCTTTAGGTACGTGGGTGGGGACTGCGGAGAGAAAAGGCAGTGAAGCCTGCTTCCAGGGGTGGTGTTTCTGTGGGCAGGTCGTGACGTTTTAGTGGGAGGAGGAGAAGGAACAATAGTATTTATTTAGCACTTCCTGTGTACAAAGCAGTGTGGCTCAGTGGAAAGAGCCTGGGCTGGGGAGTCAGAGGTCATGGGTTCTAACCCCGGCTCCACCGCTTGTCAGCTGTGTGACCTTGGTCAAGGCTCTTAACTTCTCTGTTACCTCATCTGTGAATTGGGGGTGAAGACTGTGAGCCCTACGTGGGACAACTCGATTACCTTGTATCTACGCCAGCTTTTAGAACAGTGCTTGGCACATAGTAAGCGCTTAACAAATACCAGCAGCGTTATTATTATTACAAAGCACTACATTAAGTGCTTGGAAAGAAATGCATGGTGAGGTATAGACAGGGTCCCTGGCCCCGAAAGGGCTCCCATTCTACAAGCGAGGTTGCGGGGAGTGGGTTGGTGTTAGGTTCCAAGCTCTTTTAGAGTCAGGGATCCAATCTGGTTTCCCACCTGGGGATTCTTTCCCAGCACTTAGCATTTACTGTGTGTCTGGCAGTATACAAATGGAATATTACTAGTACTTCTCCTATATAGTATACTTTAATTGAATGTTTCCAAGCAGTCAGTACAGGAATTGACACACGGTAGGTGCTCAGTAAATAGCGGTAATGATAACTTCTCCTGCCACTCACTCTTTGAGTTTCCTTTGTCATGCCACTTTACTATGCCGAGTGGCAGGTTGGGGGCGGGAATGCATTGTAATTCATGCAGCATTCTTGCTTAGACTGCTCGCCAGCTATGACTCCATGACAGGCCCAAGCAACCCCATAAAACACAAAATTAGCAGACTGACATAATGGAGGGGAAATCCATTATGGAAACAGACTTCTTGGAATCTGGAAACTGGAGGTTCTCTAAAGCCAGAAAATGCCACCCAGAAGGATTTACCATAGCCGTGCGGGTTAGAGCGTGTTATCAGCTCTGCCAAATATTTATCGAGCGGAGTAGACAACCCAGGCTGGAAGCCAAAGGCCCTGCCAGACCCAATCTGTGGTCTTTGATTGATTTCTCTACTTCTCTGGTCACTCCCCTTGGTCCACACCTCCCCTGCCTTTCACCATCTGTTCCCAGCTCTGGAACCTGGGGCTCCCCTCGGGTGCAGGAACTAACCCCTCAGCCCTGAATTCCAGAAAAAGGGTCAGGAGGAGAAAAATCTTTCCTGTTCCCTCCTCCCACCCAGCCCTGTTCCCCACAGGGTTCCCCTTTTCCCTCCCTGCCCTTTGAAGATGTGGGTGGACACTGCAGAAGATGGTGATGGGAGATGGGGGAAGCTATAATAATGATGGTGTTTAAGTGCTTACTATGTGCCAGGCACTGAGCACTGGGGTGGATACAGGCCCTGTCCCACATGGGGCACACAGTCTCAATCCCCATTTTACAGATGAGGGAACTGAGGCCAGAGAAGTGAAGTGACTTGCCCAAGGTCACACAGCAGACAAGTGGCGGGGCCAGGAATGAAAGCAGCCCAGTTTATACATACATGACTACTGTAGAGGGTGGGGAAGGCGGGCACATAAAGAACCCTGGCCATAGATAACTGGGGGAGCAGGATGGGAAAGGATATTGGTTTAGGGGAGAGAAATGGTCTGCATAGGGCAAAACCCACCTTCATTTAAAAATGAGAAAATTAGCATCCCAAGTCCTCATGTTTCTTCTTGCCAAAGTGTCCTGCTCAGTTTTCTCTCCATTCAATCAATATAATTTAACGAGCACTTACTCTACGCAGAGCACTCTACTAAATACTTGGTGAGAATTCCACAGAAGCAAAGGACACTCCAATCAAAAGGGAGGACATTTGGTCATGTTACTTTAGGGCCTGGATGAGTATGGAGAAGCACAGACTTCTTCCCCTGTGTACTATGTGCTAAGCATTGGGGAAGATACAAGTTAATTAGGTCAGACACAGTTCCTGTCCTACATGGAGCTTATAGACTAGGTAGAAGGGAGGACTGGTATGGAAGCGCCATTTTACAGATGTGGTAATTGCATCACAGAGAACTGAAGTGACTTGCCCAAGGTCACACAAAAGGCAAGAGATGGAGCACGGGAGCACGGGAAGCAGCATGGCTCCGTGGAAAGAGCACGGGCTTGGGAGTCAGAGTTCATGGGTTCGAATCCCTGCTCTGCCACTTGTTAGCTGTGTGACTGTGGGCAAGTCACTTAACTTCTCTGGGCCTCAGTTTCCTCATCTGTAAAATGGGGATTAAGACTGTGAGCGTCACGTGGGACAACCTGATTATCCTGTATCTCCCCCAGCGCTTAGAACAGTGCTCTGCACATAGTAAGCGCTTAACAAATACCAACATTATTATTATTATTATTATTATTAGCACTCAATTCTCCTGTCATCCAGTACTGTGGAAGCAGCAAGAAAGAACCATAAGCAGCCAGTGGTGATTTGTCTTTATGGCTAGAACCATGTTGAAGATTTCAGATATGCATCCTGAGTGTGGCACAGTAGGTTTGGAGAATAAAGGACTCTGGTGGAATTTCGGTTGCAGGATGGAGACGAAGGGAAGGGCATGCCTGCTCTAATCTGTGGTAAGACTCGTCCGTCTGCAGCGTATGACCTTCCAAATTTTTAGAACGTCACCGAAGGTGACACTGAAGGTCACCAGCCGGGCCATAGCGGAGACTTCCGTGACGGGGTATGTGGAGCCGAAAATCTTGCTTCTCCTTTCCTGTCTATGGCCTTTGAAACTCTCTCCACCTTTCTTCACATGTCCGTGGCCAACACCTTCTGGCTCTGCATTTTTAGGAATCATGACAATATCTATCTCATCTATGTATTTCTTTCCCAATGCTTTGCATATAACAGGTGTTAATAGATACTATTACGAAGCGGTGTGGCTCAGTGGAAAGAGCACGGGCTTGAGAGTCAGAGGTCATGGGTTCTAATCCCACTCTGCCACTTGTCAGCTGTGTGACTTTGGGAAAGTCACTTAACTTCTCTGTGACTCAGTTCCCTCATCTGTAAAATATGGATTAAGACTGTGAACCCCATGCGGGACAACCTGATCACCTTGTATCCCCGCCAGCGCTTAGAACAGTGCTTTTCACATAATAAGCGCTTAACATGCCATCATTATTATTATTATTTCTACTATTGCTCTTTGTTCCTAAGTCCCAGATCAGCGACCTTATTAATAGGCCGGTAACAGAGATTGTTTTTCATAGCCACTATTCTAACTGTGTAATACTGAAATCTGAGGATTCCAATTCAAAATTCTCATAGTTCTGGTCACTCTCATTCTAACTTCTAACAGTTTGGGTCTTTCCTATTCTTTCTCCTTGTATCTTTTATCAGTGCGAAGACTCACTGACTTCAGAATCACGTTCAGTGATTACTAGTCAGTTGTATTTTTTGAGCATACTGTAGGCAGAGCACTGTACTAAGCACCAGGGAGAGCACAATAAAAGAGAGACACTCCCTGCCCACAACGAGTTTACAATCTAAAGGGGGACAGAGATATTGATATAAATAAATAAATTACAGATCTGCACATATGTGCTGTGGTGTTGGGATTGGGGATGAATAAAGGGTGAATAACAATGTCTAAGAAAGCACCTTCACCGGAGGGGCTGGGATAGTCAGTGGGAGGAGAGGGATTCTGGAAAGAGATTCTAGCGGAAGCTCCGTTCACCAGTCTCCTTGTGCAGATTCTGGGAACTGTCCAGCAAAAGGCAATTGACCAAGATCTGGAAACATAGTGTAGAGGAAGAGAGGAATTAGCAGACTCAAAATACGATTGATGGATTTACTGTGGATCCTGTGTGTTTACATTGTAGCTATAGAGACTGAGCCTTGTCAGGTTAAATGCACTTGAGCCGTGGAAAATTTGACAACAGAACTGATTAATTCATTCTCTGTTTATCTTTACTCTGAGAAAATTAAGGAAAGAACCTTATCTTATTATCCTGAAATAGGATGGTCACTCAATTTCCATTTTCTCTTTGGTAAGGTGAGAAGAAAAGCCCATTTTATACGGTTACCTGAAAAGCGGATTCTCACATTCGCATCCAGGACTGGTTTATTTACTTGAAAAAAATTTCTAAACGACATCACCGAATCTAGTAATCTGAATAATAGGTACGAGTGAAGTGATGGTGACCTTTGCAACCACAGATCACGTGAGGACTGTCACACACATTATGTGGATGTGGACTAAAGTGAAAATATAAGATATGGGTTGTAGATGTTCAGGTAGTTCAACAGTATGTGTTTGGGAAGCAGTGTTGCCTAATGGAAAGAGCAGGGGCCAGGGAGTCAGAGGACCTGGATTTTAAGCCCGACTTTACCGCTTGTCTGCTGTGTGACCTTGGGCAAGTCACTTAACTTCTCTGTGCCCCATTTACCTCATCTGTAAAATGGGAACTAAGACTGTGGCTAGCTTACAACCCGATTAGCTTGTACCTATCCCGGTGCTCAATACAGTGCCTGCTATATATTAAATGTTTAACAAATATCTTTTTTTTATAAAAGTAACTTCAATCCTGTGTCTGGGTAAAGGTAAGCAAGGCAAGCAAAATTCTGCCATCCCTTATGTGGACCTCCAACTTAAATCTAGTGAAGGTTATTGACCTAGGTGGCTTTAACTTCAAAATTTTCTCTGTCTTCTTGGTTGACACATGTAGCATTAATTACTTTTTTTGCTCTATCTTCCAAGCTCTGTAGATGTGCCAGTTAACTTTCAAAAGAACCAAGGGTAATGATAAATTTCTTTTTCACAATATCTCCCCAAACCTCCCCACAACCGCCCTCCTCCCAGATGCTCAGGGAAGTCTTCTGTCTTTCATAATAAGTGAAGAAAACATCAGAAGTTGACACTTTCCTCTCAATAGTCTACATACCCCCCACTGGAGATTCACTTTTTCCCACACACTTCTGCAAACTTTTCCCTCATCTGGCCTCCTCCCCTACACCAGGTGAGGTCACCTCCCACTCCATTTTGACTGAAGGAAGACCCAAATTTCCCTCTGTGGAGAGGGAAAAAGTAGGCAGAACCCAGGCTAGCTGGTGCTGGAAAACTGCCCGGGACACATGACTCCTATGCCATCTTTTGCACCTGGCTAAGGGAGATAATAATGATAATAATTACGGTATTTGTTCAGCGCTTACTATATGCCAAGCACTGTTCTAAGCTCTGGAGTAGTTAGAAGGTAATCAGGTTGGACACGGTCACAATCCTCATTTGTCAGATGAGGTAACTGAGGCACAGAGAAGTTAAGTGATTTGTCCAAGGTCACAGTGGACAAATGACAGAGCCGGGATTAGAACTCACCACCTCTGATTGCCAAGCCTGTGCTCTTGTCACTAGGCCGAGATGGGGAGGGCCACGGCAGGTATCCGTCACCCAAACCCTTTCCCAGGAGAGACCGTGAGGAAACGTGGAAGGAGTTTTCCCCACTCCACTCCACTCCAGAATTCCTGAAGTTGTGTGCCTAGCCTAGTGGAAAGGGCAGGGGTCTGGGTTCCCACTGCTGGTTCTGTCACTTGCCTGCCAGGTGATCTTCGGTAAATCAGTTAACTCCCGGGGGCTTGAGGTTCCTCATCTGTGAAATGGGGATAAAATCCCTTCCCCTTAGTCTGTGTGTGGGACACAGATTGGGTCTAATCTAATAATGTTGGCATTTGTTAAGCGCTTACTATGTGCCGAGCACTGTTCTAAGCGCTGGGGTAGACATAGGGGAATTAGGTTGTCCCACGTGGGGCTCACAGTCTTAATCCCCATTTTACAGATGAAGGAACTGAGGCACAGAGAAGTTAAGTGACTTGCCCACAGTCACACAGCCGACAAGTGGCAGAGCTGGGATTCGAACTCATGAGCCCTGACTCCAAAGCCTATGCTCTTTCCACTGAGCCACGCTTCTAATCTGATTATACTGCATCTGTTATAGCACTGGGCACATAGTAAACGTTTAACAAATGCCACAAATATATAGAAGATAAAGCTATCCTGTAACGGTGTGTTCTCCCAAGCGCTTAGTACAGTGCTTTGCACTCAATGAGTGCTCAATAAATATATTTGATTGGTTGACTGATCCTGTAACACAGTGCATGCGGGTGGTCCCAGGGCTTGCAATAGGTCCATCCTTTAGAGATCTCTACTAGTGACCTTGGGCAAGTCACTTCACTTCTCTGGGCCTCAGTTTGCTCATCTGGAAAATGGGAATTGAGACTGTGAGCCCATGTGGGACAGGGACTGTGTCCAACCCGATTTGCTTGGATCCACCCCAGTGCTTAGTATAGTGCCTGGCACATAGTAAGCGCTTAAAAAATACCATAATTATTATTATGATTAGAATGCAGGGATATAGAGGTACATGGAGAGTTTTACTAGAATGCAGGGATGTAGAATTACAAGTGGGGATTACGATGACTTTGGTTTCTCCTTAGAAGCTAGAATTTTAGTTCTCCTAGATGTAGAACTCTTGAATGTCCAAAGACAGTGAGCACTGAGGGCTCTCTGACTCAGTCTGGGGAACCCATGTTTATTTCTAAACAACAATAACAAAATTAAAACTCATGTTCCCTAAATAGTACAAGTTGTCCACTTCCATTTTCATTCACACCAAAAGGATATTGGTCAAGAGTTACTTCTGTTATAATGTGTTGGGATTGGGGGAAAAGTTATCTGAGGCCATAGCAGGCCTAAACTTTGGTCACAAGATTATGTATATCCTAGTGCTTAGAGACTATAAGCTTGTTATGAGCAGGGAATGTGTCTGATAATTGCTATATTGTACTCTCCCAAGCTCTTAGTACAGTATTCTGCACACAGTTAGCACTCAATAAATGCAAACTGAGTCCAGTCCTGGTCATTGCTTCCTGAGAAAGCTGTTCCTCTCTCACCTTGAGTCCAGCCCGCTTTCTGTCGGTAAGGAATATATTTTGTGCTTCCATTATTCTTTCCCAAGTGCTTAGTACAATACATTACACTTTCTAGTTTGGGGGCGAGGGAAGCAGACATTAATTTCTGCCATCTATTATATCTACATACTATGTTATACTCTCCCTAGGGTTCAATATATACTGCCTGCACACATCAAGCACTCAATAAATGCCTTTAATTGATACTGTGTGATTTTACTGCTCATCTCCATTACATTTATTCTTTTTGGTTATCTAATCCACATTCAAGATAACACTCTTGGCTGTTGGAAGTCGTGATTTCATTATGTGTTATCAAGCATAAAGGTATTGAAGACGAATTGAGGAAAAGAAGGTAGTCATCTTGGTGAGTGGGAACAATAGTTTTTCTTCTTTGCACTCTTGCTCAGCAAGCAGCACAGAGCTATGAGAAATAACGGACGGAGGCAGAAAATGCAAGTGAGTAGGTCACTTGGGCAAAAGTGATTAAAAATTGGTGACGAGTTAATCATTTTTCAGAATGTCTGGCAACTTCATCCCTGATCTTGTTCTCTCCATTTATCTAGTCCTTGGTGAAATTAAATCCAATTTTCTTATTTCCATGGAAACACTTCATTCTACTTCGAAGTGTCTTAAGAGAAGAAATGTGGACCATTAAGTCTCAAGGCTAGACTGCAACCAATTTCTGCTGGAGAATAGATTCTCTGCCCCACTTCCCTCCCCCCCCCCCCCCCCCCCGCCCCCAACTCTCTCTCTCTCAATCTCCAGGCAACTTGGAAACAGAAGTTGAGAATTAAGTAACAGGAGTTGTAGGGTTTGCAGGGAAATCCTTTCCTGAAGAAGTTCATAAATTTTCCTTTTCTTAATTTCATCTCTTTAGACTAAGTTGTATCTATCATCACCCTGAAAAAAAAATCCACCGCCTTAGCTATTTATAGACATTTATCATCATCCTCCCTTTCCCTCACCTTTGGTCTTTGCCAAGGAGTACATATTTTTCTTTGAATCTTTTCTGCCTTAGTTTTTCTTCCAGACTCTGACTCCAAATTCTTTCATATCTTCCTGGCAATAAGGTTTATCAAAGATAAATATTTTTAAAATGTGTGAGCATTTACTACTTAAGGGGGGTGGGTTAGAAAAGTGAATTTCACTCTAAGAATAATTATGGTATTTGTTAAGCACTTACTCTGTGCCAGGCACCATGCTAAGCGCTGGGGTGGATACAAGCAAATCGGGTTGATCACAGTTCCTGTCCTACATGGGGCTCACAGTGTCAATTTTCATTTTGCAGATGGGGTAACTGAGGCCCAGAGAAGTGAAGTGCTGTTTATTAAGCAAGCACTTACTGGGTGCATAGCACTGTATTAAGTGCTTGGGGAGAGTACAGTACAATAGATCCTTCCCCTCAAAGAGCTACCAACTCTTATATTGTATTCTCCCCGGCACTTAGTACGGTTCTCTGCACATAGTAAGTGATCAGTAAATACTATTGATTGATTGGGCTAGTGGACCTGGAAATCCTATCTGAGTGATGGCAGAGAGAGTGTTGTTATTGTCTTTCTTTTCCCTCCTTGAACGTCCTGTATTTTACCGTATCCTTGGGTGGAAATGATTTCTGTTGAACATCATCTGAAATCATCATCTCTGGGAAAGCAACGTAGTGGTTTTCCTCAAAACTAGGTGGTTTGGATTTTCACCGGAAAGGCCCAAGGTTGATACACACCATTATTATTATTATCTCCCGGGACAAGATATGCATAAAAGAATAATCCTTCAAGAAAAGCATGCACTTTCATCTCTGAAAAGCTTCACTTTCATCCCTTAAACGTCCAACAACGCAGATCCCCATCTTCACCCGCAAGGGTGAAATGAAGCATTTATCACTTTGCCTTCAGACCTGACAGCTCTTAAAGAGTTTTATTATACGGAGGAGGGCCAAGAAGCCAACCTTACTGCTGAGTTCCCACAGACAGCCGTTTTCTTCAGCCTCTCACAAAAAGGCTCTTGATATGCAAAATGAGCACCTCTCATCAACATCATCCGCATTAGAAAAGAGATTTGTAGTGGCGGACTTCTCTTGTGGAAGAATCCGTTCTGGTTAGTTCACTGTGAAATCACAGAAAAGTTGGCCTGGATTAAAAATGAAAACAAAACTCTTGCTTGCATCAAACCAGAGCAGCGGTTTTAGTTAGAGGGAGAGGCAAGAAATGAGTACTTCCAGATTCCTTTGTTCTATCTCCAAATCATAATTTACCATCGACATATGTTCCTAATGTCTTTTTACTGGAGAAATAACACTTCTACCTGTACCTGAGGGTGTTCATTTTGGAGTGGTCTGAAGAGTCAACCTGTAGATCATTCCTGTGGTCATTGGTTCTGGTACTGACCTGGGGGCTCTTTAGTCCGACTCAAATGTCCAGTTTGGCATGGGAATCCCTGGAGTCACTCATGTCTGACACCAGCCCCATACTCCCGACCAACCCTGGAGCTCAACTCTCCCTCACGGTGCTCCTAGAATCTGGAGTCTGGGTTGGAACTGGATTGGCTTGGAGCAATGCTTGATGTGGGATAGCCCAAGGGTGTGAAACTAATTCACTTCTTTAGGGGTTAAATCGAGGGATAGACCTTCCTTCTTCCTCATTTTTCCAATTAAAATGAAGCACAAACTTCCTTCCTTTCCCCCTCTCTCACTAATTCAAGCACTATCCATGAATGCTGAAGGGGGGGTCTAAGGAAGAGGGGAAAGACTTGGTTATCCCCCTTTGACAGGTTCATTTTGTTAAGTGATTTCCAGGCTGCATTAGCATAAGGCATAGTTTAAACTTTTGAGGTCTCAGAGAGAAAAAATATAATTTATCCCAAGCATTTTTCAGTCTTTCTATTCACTTTGTCCTTCCCTTGGCAGAGAGGGAACTACTCCCACCACTGGTTTCTTCGAGACTTCGTGGAGTCAGGGAAGCGATGAATATTTGAACAAGGATTCAATTTCATTCATTATAATACAAACCTTGTTCGTCACCATCATAGTGAAATCCTTTTTTTAAATTATGTGCATAAAAAGTGTGATCTGCAAATTTTCAGTGCATTTCCTTGTGGATCAATGGCACGGGTGCACATGAGGCTATTGAGTAAACAACACGAGTCAGGGATAATAAATAACCAATATAAAAGACACAGCAAATCAATCCAACTTGAGCCCAATCAAAGTTGTATTGATTTAAAGAACACAAGACAGTGTTATTCCAGGGGCTTCCAAAAATTGAATGTGATCTCTAAGGGTTCAGTTTGGGTTAAAATGTTTTCACTTTAATAAAGAAAAATAAAATGTCACAGCTGAGAGCATAAGGCTGTGGAGCCAGCCCTGAAAAGGGGAGGGTTGAAGCAAAGGGAAAGGGATTTGAAAATCCTCTTAAGGAAAGGTAAAAATCTAGTGTTTCTGAGCCCAAAGGAAATCAAGACCCAGATTGCATCTCCCGACATTATTTGATGTTGTTCACTGGGGGAAATTAAGGATGCAGTATTGTTAAAATGATTGGATAGGAAAAAGGGACTGTAAAAAATCAAAGTATTACTAAAGAACTAAAGTCTTCTGTGGGATTTGCTAGGAAAGTGCGGAGAACCACAAGGCCAGGACTGATTTTCCCCTCCACCTATAGTCACCTCTTTGGGCAGTAGTCGGCTCTGATACAATCCTCTGGGGCAAATTTGCTCTGGCTAATATTAAAGGAAAAGGAGTAATGTACCCTGCCCCTACTTCCCCTAGCTTTCTGTCAACCAATCACTTATATTTATTGAATGCTTTCTCTGTGTAGAGTACTGTACTAAGTATTTGGGAAAGCACAGTAGAATAAGTAGACACGATCACTGAACTCAAGGAATTTATAAGTTAAAGGGGGAAGGAGTGGGAGACAGACATTAAAGTAAATAAATTACTCACTTTGAATACGAGGAACAGCTTTAGCCCAGATAACTGAATTCCCAGGTAACCCAGAACCTAGTTTCCCCCAGTAACTTCCATTTCCCTGTGTCCTGTCTCTCCCCACTCCAGTCCATACTTCACTCTGCTTCCTCGGGTCACTTTTCTAAAAAAAAAGTTCAATCCATGTTTCTCCACTCCTCAGGAACATTCATCTCCACATTAAACAGAAACTCCTTACCATTTGCTTTAAAACATTCAGTCACCTAGCTTCTTCCTACTCAGGGCCTTTCTGATTTCCTACTCAGCTCGTTCACCTTGCTCGTCTAACGTCAACCTATTCACTGTACCGCGACCTCGCCTATCTCTTCGCAGACTCTTCGCCCATGTCCTACCTCTGGCCCGGAACTCCCTCCCACTTCATAGCTGACAGACCACTGGCGTGGAAGACCCTCCCCCTTCATATCTGGCAGACCTTCACTGTCCCCACATTCAAAGTCTCATTAAAATCATCTCTTCAAGAAGCCTTCCCTAAGCCTTCATTTCTCTTACTCCCTTATGCTCTCAGTAAATATAATTGACTAATCTCATATTCAATCTAACCTATTATTCCTGGTCTATAAAAATATTTTAGTCTGTTTTTCAGAAAAGCTACTAATATTGTTATAACCTATTTTCTAAAACGTAGTGCTTAAATTAGTGGCTGCACATCCCCTCAGATACTTGATTTTTAAGTTATTTTTTTCCTCCCAAGAGACAATTTTGAGTCTGCGTGGAGTTGAAGTACAAAGAGTGATCTGGGTCGGACCTAGTTGGAGACATATGAGCTCTTTAAAGCCAAAATAAAGTTCACCACACTCCCCTGTAAGTGCCTGTGAGAACTTGGCTCTAAAGAGGATTTGAAAATTAGGTGAGATCTGAGCCTGTGCTGTCTGTTCAATATTATTTGGGCCAAAATAGAAGATAAAATTCCTTTGCATTGCAACATACAAAGCTTTATTTGAGGTCTCTGGTCATTACAACTTTTCACACATTTGCTCTCTCTCTTTTGCAGCTTAAGTCGGCGTCTCCCTATTGGCTATTGGTCCACAACAAAGCCCACTGTCCAAGGAGACATAATAAAACAGAGGAGCCCCTCAGGGGAAGTTTATGGGCCTGGGGGCTAAGCTTTTAGTCTCAGCCTGTGGTAAGGTGCCCAAAATCCATTTAGAGAGGTGTGAGTTGCTACTCCTGAGGAGGGCAATTCTTAGGCTCTTGTGGGCCAGGAAAGTGTCCTTAACTCTTTAGCAACAAAGGCTTCCTCCCATTATAAGGGATCTTTTTTTTTTCTGAATTCTTCCTATCTCATGCTTTTATTCAGAGGAGAGCACCACAAACTAGAAATGGTTACCAGAAACCAAGACACACCCAACTTTTAAACCTCAGTCACCAGTACGAGTTAAGGAGGCCTGTTTAGTGTGTTCCGGGGCATCTTCCGTAGGATGAAGTGATCTTTCAAGCAAGGCGTAAACTTCACTTTCAGTATGTTTTTCCTTTTATAAAACTGAAAACGCTAGACCCCATTTTACAAACCTTTCTTATGACTTTGGTCACATGGTTGTCCCTCTGGGACTCTAGGACCATAAAAGGTGTTATTAATGTTGACTTGGCCATCAGAATAAATAAACAAAGGATACTCAAATCCTGAACCTTTCATGAAAAGACTATCAGGACAATAGAATCACAGTGCTGTAGCTCAGCCAGAGGAAGTATGAAACTCATTGAAAGGCCCATTGCCCTCTTTCTTCCTGTCATATAACCAAAGACCTCCTTATCCAGGAAGACACAGAACATGAGGGCAATCAGGTCTCCATGCACCTAACTCGCTAGCCCAAATCTAAAAATCCACCACCTGTCCTGAAGTTATTGCCGGTTTTAGACTAAAGCTGAGTCTGACTGACTTAGCATGGCTACTTTGGCCTTTCGGTTTCTTTGGCCGTCTCTTCTCTCAAAAGATCTCTTTAGGTAATTTTCCAAAGCTATGTTCTCCTTAAAGTCATCTTTCTTGCTCCAAATTGCAGTGCTCAAAGGCAGTGTTTTTCCCTTTGAAAGAGGGAAGCATTTAACTTCCCAGAGGTGTTTCCCTGCCTCCAGCTCAGGAACAACTGCATGCCTGTCACTGATGCTGCTACTGGAGCTAATGAAAAACAGAATTTGGTGGTTGGATTTATGCATTTTTACATTTCTCCTTCACCTTTTACTATTTTTCGTGTATTTAATGAACTTGCGACATCTCCTGAAACCAGTACAGATAGATATCTTCAAACTATTTCTTCCTCCTACTTGTCTTTTTCTCTGCTAGATTCTAAATTCCTTGAGGGCAGGAATGATAGGTGCTTGTCAATATTATTTATCAATTTTCCTCAGCCCCACAGCACTTATGTACATATCTGTAATTTGTTTATGTATAGTAATGCCTGTCTCCCCCTCTACCCTGTAAGCTTGTTGTGCACTGGGAATGTGTCTTCCAACTCTATTATATTGTTAGACTGCACTCTCCCAAGCGCTTAGTACCACGCTCTGCACACAATAAGCACTCAAGAAATATGATTGATCGATAGACATGGAAGGGATGGAGTAAAGGAAAACGATTCACGGGAGAATTCCCCAACTCAATAATCCTGTTGTGAAAAGAAGATATTATCAGGAAATTCCTCAGATGTCGCTGGGCTAAAGGAGCTGCATAACTGACCTGAAGTGATTTTTCATTTCCTGGATCTCTCCCCATCCCCTTTCACTACCTTGGCTTTGTAGTACTTGCTTCCCCTAGGGATACACAGGGGTGAGAAAAGGATGTGCAAAACTTCCAGGCATTCTGAACATCCTGCAAGGACTTCCTGAGTATCTGCTGTTGGATTAGGAGCAGAAATGCAGACAGGACCCCATGACCGACACTGCATAGAAGAAGAAATGAAACGGAAGAGAGGACAGCAGGGAACCAAGATGTTCCTCTTTCAATAATGGTATTTAAATACAAGTCCAGACTCAATTATGTTGGCTGATTTCTGCACAGATACTTATAGCAGAAAAAGTCTTCTTCTATGAACCATCCAGTTCACTCTCAAGACTGCATCAATACTTAAATCTCCCTTTTATAAAGTCTCTTTTTCTTTTTAATGGTATTTGTTAAAAGCTTACTATGTGCCAGGGTTTACTAAGGGCTGGATAGATACAAGCTAATCAGGTTGGACATAGTCCCCGTCGCACACGGGGCTCTCAGTTTTAATCCCCATTTTACAGATGAAGTAACTGAGATATAGAGAAGTGAACTGTACATTCCAAGCGCTTAGTACAGTGCTCTGCACCTAGTAAGAGCTCAATAAATACTATTGAATGAATGAACTTGCCCAAGGTCACATAGCAAGCAAGTGGAGGAACTGGGATTAGAACCCAGGTTCTTCTGATTCCCAGGCTAATGCTCTATCCACCAGGCCATGCTACTTCTCCCTGATTTGAGGACATCCATGGGACAGAGAAAAAGCCGGTTGATTATTCAGGGTCCAGGTGGTTGAGAGGAGATGATTCAAGAGTCATACAGGGCTAGTCTTCCACCAGTAGTGATGAATGCAGCTGTGTGAACAGTGTTTCAGTGTGAATGCAAATAAAGCCATCTAAAAGGGGTGTAAGGTTTCATCTCCTAGATGACATAACAGTTCTGCCTCTGTTGCCTTCAGATACCAAATCCTGTTGCTGAAATAAATATGGGTTATCCTATTTTCCTCCCTGCAGCTTTCTGGAGATTGCATGGTGTAAATATGGTGCTGAGAAAGCCTGATAAGATGCCAAAACCCTCACTAAGTACTCATTGGGCAATCAGTCAAAAGTCAATGTTATTAGAGTGCATCAGATAAGTGTAGGAGCCTGAGTTTGCATTTTCATTACTCAGCTACCTTTGGTCTGGTAACAATTTTGTATCTGACTCCCCTTTCTCTCTCTCCTTAAAAAAAAAAAATCCACCCGACTGCACTAAAAATGGAGGAATGTAAAATAAGGCTTAAACCTGTGAGGGCTAACCGTGCTGTTATGTTAAAAGTAACAGAAAGCAAACACACAGAACAGTGGTATGTTCATGTGGTCCTCTGGTTAGGATGCTCAATAGGCTCACACAATTATGTGCAGTTTCAAGAATTCTCCTTTAAAGGGTAATAAATCTAAAAGTGCTCATTTTCCTGGTTCTGCTTTATCCTAGAGAGCTGAGCAGGGAATGAGAGTCTACCAACTCGGTTTTATTGTACTCTCCAAGTGCTTACTACAGTAATCTGCACAAAGCAAGTGCTCGATAAAAACCACTGATTAAGGAACCACTCATATTTCAAACATGGGTGCAAGTAGAATTTTTTTTTTTAACAGAAGGAATGGTTTAACCCTTTGAGGGTGCATCCCTTGACATGGGCTTCTCCCATTTCCTGCCACTAGTTCAGTATTCTGGCCTGATGGTTGGCATAGTGGATAGAGAATGGGCCTGAGCTCTGCCACTTGTCTGCTTGTGACCTTGGGCAAATCACTGCACTTCTCTGTGTCTCAGTTACCTCACCTGTAAAATGGGGATTAAGACTTTGAGCCCCACGTGGGACAAGGACTGCATCCAACCTGATAACCCTATATATCTACCCCAATGCTTAGAACAATGCATAGGAAGAGCTTAACAAATATTGTCATTATTATTAGGACACTTGGATAGATGATGCTGCCAGACTTGTCTTAAGACCCTGTCAGCTCATGGAGGGCAGTGATTGTGAATCAAGCCAATTTCTTCCTAGAGCTGCAGAGAAGCATAATAGTATGATCAGCACCAATTGGATTATGCTCTTTGTTTTCATATACTCTTTGATAATTTCTCTGGACTGGAATATGAGCTGTTGAGTTTGCAGTCACTTCAGCGGTCACCACAAAACCCAGCAGGCATTTATTGTTTATGGCAGCAACAGTGGGGGAATACCTTGTGGATTTCAACTGTATTGGCTCATGGCAAGAGTTTCTTTACCTTCACCCCTTTATCCTGTGAAGTCAGAAGCAGAGAATCAACACCTTTTAGCCCAATTAAAGCGGCACCTGTATGGAAAGTAGTTCACAGTTTTCATTCCCACAGAGGGACCAGGAACACAAGTAATTCCCATAATCTACTCTCTCTCTCCCACAACATTTGATCTTCTTAACCATGAACTGCAGTCCCCGAAGGTAGTAGGTTAATCTTTGATAAACAGTCACAAGGGTCTAGATAAGAGTAGTTTTGAAAGAGAATAATTACACACACATTTAGCTTCTCTTTCCTTTGAAGAAAAGCATTTTACAAATTCTGAACAAATATAGGGATTAAAACACAACACTTTTGGGAGGCCCAAAACACCAACTGTATGTAGACCCCCAAACCAAGCAGTTGGGAAAATACCATGTAAAACACAGTCCCTGCCTTCAAGCAGCATTTAATCTCACAGGGGAGATAGGCAACCACAAAATCATTTTCAGACAGGAGGAAACAGAGAGCTACAACCAATTTTAACAAGGGAAAGGAAAAATGGATCGATAACTACATGGAGTTTTTAATGGTCTTTGTTACGTGTTCACTATGTGCCAGGCATTGTACTAAATACTGGAGTGGATACAAGCTAATAAGATTGGACACAGGGCCTGTCCCTTATGGGGCTCACAGTTAAATCCCCATTTTATAGATGAGGTAACAGGTACTCCCTCTCAGGATCGCACCTGGAGAGTTTCCAGTACACTACCAGACTCAACTATGGGAGGGAGAGTCAAGCAGAGGCAGACCCGTTCCCTTCCTAGTTTGGGCAGTGGCTGGCAAGTGGAAGACAATCTGCTAAAAGTCAAAACTCACCCTTGCTGGGCAGCAGCGGCATAGTAGAAAGTCGAGCGTGGAGACTCGAGTTTACTGTGAGGAAGGAGACAATGGTAAACCGCTTCCGGATTTTTACCAAGAAAACTCTATGGATGCACTACCAGAATGACTGCAGATGGAGTTGGGGCATTTTGGGAGATATGTGTTCATGGTGTCGCTATGGATCGGAGATGACTCAACTGCATAAGACAACAATCGAGGTGACTTATGCAGAGAAGTTCAGTGACTTGCCCCAGGTCACACAGCAGACAAGAGGTGGACTGGGGATTAGAAGACAGGTCCCCAGACTCCCTGGCCTGTGCACCTTCCACTAGGCCATGCTGCTTCTCCTATCAATCAGTCAATTACTGAGCACTTACTGTTTGCAGACCACTGTACTAAGCACTTGGGAGAGTGCAATAGACACGATTCCGTCCTCAAGGATCTTACAATCTTGTAAGGGAAAAAGACATTAAAATAAATTACAGGTAGGGAAGCAATTGAGAATGAGGAGATGTACAACAGTGCTGAAGGGGTCGGGGGGAGTTTTCAAGTGCTTGGAAGTTAGAGACTCAAGTGTATAGGTGGTGCAGAAAGGAGGGAAAATATGGTGGAGAGATGGGAGATCATTCGGGGAAGATTTCGTGCAGCAGATGCAGTTCTTCAGGGGTTTTGAAGTTGGAGAGTTGTGGTATCTTGGACATAAAAGGGTGAAGAATAATGGTATTTAAGTCCTTCATGTGTGTCCGGCACTATGCTAAGTGCTGGAGTAGATACAGTCTAATAAGGTCAGACACGGTCCCTGCCCCACTTATAATGGGGCTCACATTATAAGGCAGTGGGGAGAATGGGTATATAAACCCCATTTTATACCTGAGGAATTGATTTGTCCATTAATGTTATGGGCGGCTGTGAATACGAATGTGCTTTACTGACTTCTGAGATGATACAGCCTGGGAAGTAGAAAATTAATCAGAGGGAATATCTCTGCTGGAGAAGGTGGCATTGCAGAATTTGGAAGCATGGGAGAGTTGTGGTCTAGCAGTGTGGAAGGGGAGAGAGGAGGTGGAAGGTGAGGGAAGAGAAGAAAGGTCTGAGAAGAGATAGGCTAGAGTGTGGTTTCATGATGAGTAGGTACAAGAAAATCAGGTCCCATATTAAGGTTCCCAGTTTAAGAAAGAGAGAGAACAGGTATTGAATTACCACTTTTCAGATGAGGGAACTGAGCCAGAAAAGCTAAGTGACTTGCCCAGGGTCACATAGCAGACAAGTCGCTTAGTGGAAAGAGAAGCAGTGTGGCTTAGTGAAAAGTGCACTGCCAAATTTCCACAAATTTAACAAATATGCACAAATTTGCACAAATTTGCACAAATTTAAAGTCCTATTTTACAAAAGAGAATGCAAATACTTCTTCTCAAAAAGGTATTCTGATTAATCCTAAACCTCATATGCCTTGCAGTCCCTGTCCTGCAGGGGATACGATGATATATATGCAGTGGAAGCTTTCAGTGAGGTATACCTAACTGATTCACTTTAAAAGTCTTAAAAACAGCCTCCTCAGGAAGACAACATAAGTCAAAGAAAGGGAGGAATGAGAGGAAAGGAGGACAACCCAGAGGACAAGACAGAAGGGGAGATGTATCGTCACATATAATCCCTTCTACCTATTAAAACTATCCCTCTAGTCAGCTGTATTTGAGTGCTTACTGTGCACAGAGCACTTTACTAAGCGCTTGGGAGAGTAAAACATTATAAAGAAACACAGTCCCTACCCACAGTGAACTTACAGTTTAGAGAAATTTTCTGTGTGCAATTCCCAGAAGATTTGAAATAAATTTCAGGATAATCAGGTTGGACAGTCCATGTCCCACATGGGGCTTACAGTCATACTCCCCATTTTACGGATGAGGTAACTGAGGCACAGAGAATAAAGTAACCTCTTCAAAGTCACACAGCTGGCAAGAGGTGGAGTCAGCATTAGAACCAAGGTCCTTTTGGCTCCCGGGCCCCAACGGTCTCCATTAGGTCATGCTGCTTCTCAACAGCAGGACAAACCAGGAGGTTGTCTTGAGAAGCGTCATGGCCTGGTGGAAGGAGCATGTACCTGGAAATCAGAGGACCTGGATTTTACGCAGGTCCACCACTTAATAATTATGGTATTTGTTAAGCACTTACTATGTGCTAAGCACTGTACTAAGCTCTGGGGTAGATACAGGGTAATCAGGTTATCCCTCGTGGGGCTCACACTTTTAATCCCCATTTTACAGATGAGGTAACTGAGGCACAGAGAAGTTAAGTGACTTGCCCAAGGTCACAGAGCAGAAGATTGGCGGAGGCGGAATAAAACCCATGTCCTCTGACTCCCAGGCCTGTGCACTTTCCACTTAGCCACACTGCTTCTCTTTCCACTAAGCAACTTCTCTGCTGTGTGACCCTGGGCAAGTCACTTAGCTTCTCTGGACTTCAGTTCCCTCATCTGAAAAATGGCAATTCAATACCTGTTCTCTCTCTTTCTTAAACTGGGAGCCTTAATATCGGACCTGATTTTCTTGTATCTACTCCAGCGGTTAGTACAGAGCTTGGCGCAGAATAATCGCTTAACAAATAAGCCAGTTATTATTATTAGCCATATATTACTTGAAAGAGTAAAAGTATCAGTGTTTCCACTGTTACCGATAAAATCAAAATGCATTTTAGATGTGGTATCTGGGCGTTTTCATTATTTTAAAGTATTTTGTTCCAGGGGATTTTCCCTTCTTCTCATCCTGTATAGAGGCTGGGATTTCCTTGTGAGAATGTCATCATTCTTCTTGAACCATTAAAAAGCCCTCACCTTAAAAACCAAGATTTAAAGAGTGATAGTTAAGCTTTGGACTGATGCTGCAGCCCAATATTCTGTGCGAAGCAAGGCTTTTTGAACACTGCTTTGGGTGTCAACAGGTAGTTGTGATGTCGAGCCTCCTTTAGCCATTTGTGAATGCCAGAGAGAGTCATATTACTTATAATCATGGTATTTGCTAAGTGTCTACTCTATAAATACAATAGTAAATACATCACTGCGATAGAGCCAATATAATCAGGTCCCTCGTGGGGCTCATAGTCTCAATAGGAAAGAGAACAGGAATGGAATCCCCCTTTTGCAGATGGGAGAAAGGAGGCCCAGAGAAGTTAAGTGACTTGCTCAAGGTCACGTAGCAGAAGAGTGGCAGAACAGGATTAAAATTCAGTTCCTGTGACTTCCAGGTCCATGCTCTTTCCCTAGGCTGTAATAATAATAATAATGTTGGTATTTAAGCTATACTATGTGCAGAGCACTGTTCTAAGCGCTGGGGTAGACACAGGGGAATCAGGTTGTCCCACGTGGGGCTCACAGCCTTAATCCCCATTTTACAGATGAGGTAACTGAGGCCCAGAGAAGTGAAGTGACTTGCCCACAGTCACACAGCTGACAAGTGGCAGAGCTGGGATTCGAGCCCATGACTTCTGACTCCCAAGCCCAAGCTTTTTCCACTGACTGCTTTATATGTAGATGTTACCATATAGATGCTGCCTGTCACTCAGAAAATTAATAGAAACCTTCAAGTTCTTGAAAAATAATCCCGTTTTTAATTAAAACCGGAAACCTGATTATTACCTGTCAATGACTCTTTTGCAGGAATATCCATACCTAGAGAAGCAGCGTGACTTCATGGAAAGAGCACTGGCTTGAGAGTCAGACATCATGGGTTCCAATCCCACCTCTGTCACTTGTCACCTCTGTGACTTGGGGCAAGTCACAACTTCTCTGTGCGTCAGTTACCTCATCTGCAAAATGGGGATGAAGACTGTGAGCCCCATGTGGTACGACCTGATTACCTTGTATCTACCTCATTGTTTAGAGCAGTGCTTGGCACATAGTAAGCCCTTAGTAAATACTATCATTATAGTTCTCCTTCATATTCAAAGAAGACACTGTTGACAGTGATGTTCAGGCCTGAATGCGTAAAACTGAAGAGGCCCAAATGGGTTCCAAAGTCCCGTTCTCATTGGGCACACAGAACGATTGTCCTTTGCAATGTTGTTGCACTTAATGTTGTAGGTCTCGCCATACAAATGATCTGAAAACAACTAGCCCTAACTGCAGGACTTTGAAAACATAAATTAAAACTCTCTAAAGAATGGCACCACATGGTAATTACACCCCTTTTACGAGCGAGGAAATTGGGAAAGGGGAAGGTGGGTTACCATCAAAGTCCTCAGGCCCTTTAATAGGGTCCGAGGCCACCCAGCAAGTCAGTGAGGGAGTTAGGTCTGCGGCTTTCTTGAGTGGACCCACTCTCGTTTGCTCTGGTCTTGATATTTATCTATGATTTTTTCCCCTTAGAATTAAAAGTTAGCGTCTGAAATTATGTGCCTTGTGCTTTCTTCAGCAAGTTGAGGGAAAAGCAAGGACTGCAGACAGTTGGATGAATTTAATGGTGGTATTCATTAAGCGCTTACCTTGTGCCCAAAATTGGGGTGGATTCGACACAATCAGGTAGCAATCAATAGACTTTATTGAGTGCTTATCGAATGCAGACAATTGTACTATGTGCTCGATTGAGTACAGAACAGTAGAAAAGTCTGGGGCTTACAGTCCAAGTAAGACAGAGAACAGACATTGAATTATCATTTTACAGATGTGGAAACTGAGGCAAAGAGAAGTGAAGGACTTGTCCCAGCTCACCACAGAACTGGAATTAGAACTCAGGTCTTCTGACACCCAGGCTGGGGCTCTTTCCATCAGGCCACACTGCTTCCCAAATCTGTCACAGTGTCTCTGTTGGTCTACCATCATGCTTTCAGTTATCAATTCAGTGGGGAGATGATATCCAGCCAAGTGAACAAGTGAGCAGAGATACAGTTCACTGCGGAGTGCTTGCAAAAGTTTTTTTACACACAGGACCCGTTTACAACACAGGTGACCATATTATATAGAGTCAGTGCTGTGCCCTAATGCCATGAACTAGCTGGCATTTGTCATGGTAGCCGCAGTGGTTTCTACTGGCCACGTTAGCCTGCTTTTTTTCAGGTTAATGTGTTTGAGCGGGGCACGCTTCATGGTAACAAAATCAGAAAAACTAATAAGGCCTTAAATACTTTTTAAAAAGGACAAGTGTGTGTACTCTGGATACTTCGGCTGATCAGATTTAAGATCTGATGATTAGTTTGATCTTGGTTTGTATTGGGAAAGAATAAAGCTAGTGCCTGTTGCCCTTCCAAATAGGAGAAAACAATCTTAAAAATTTTGAATTAGATGCCTAATCTGTTGAGCTGGCTGAGGTTGGTAGTTTCTTGCAAGGCGATTAGGTTTGGATTCCCTCACCTGTTATTTGCTCCTGCTAGTAAGGAAGGGGAAGTGGATAGAGTAGAATGGAGTAGTGGATAGAGCACAGACCATGGGTTCTAATTCTGGCTCTGCCTCTTGCCTGCTGTGTGACCTTGAGTAAGTTGCTTGACTTCTCAGGGCTTCAATGATCTCATCTGTAAAATGGGGATTGTGACTATGAGCGCCACACAGGACAGGGACTGTGTCCAACTTGATTTGCTTGTATCCACCGCAGCGCGTAGTACAATGCCCGGCACGTAGTATGTGCTTAACAAATACCATCATTAGTATTATTAGTAAGAAGATTTTGACTGGATTAAACGACCAGACCATTCTCTAGTCTGCAGATTTACACCAGCCATCTGTGACCTTGTTGGAGTACCAGGCTTCTGGTCACAGCTAAAGTGGGAAATTCCTCTCAGAAAGAGCAGCCATGCCCAGATGACACACATTTCTATGTTTGGGGAAGTGCCTGCTGTCTTTGAGACTTCTGGCTACATAGTTGTTTTTCCCCATCCTTTGAAATGGTCATATCCTTTTCTTGTTTTTTCACCAGTATTTTAAACATGTCTAGAAACTGGTCTCATTTTAAAAAATGCATATTTTAAAAGTGGAACTTCAATAAAGCTAAAATGAGATCCAAACAAAGATGACCTGCTTAATGCAATCCTATTTAAATCTAGCTGGAGTTTGGACAAGTAGCACAGTTAGCCAAGGCTACCCTAATCAGGGGTTTCTGGGAGACTGCTGAAGAGAGTCTGGCATTTTCAGTAGCCATTCTTCCTGGGATAATTGTAAGTGAGCCAGTTTCTACCCAACTAAACCATCCTCTCATCAGTTACCTCATTTGCAAAATGGAAATTAAGACTGGAAGTCCTATGTGGGACACTGATTGTGTCCTACCTGAATAGCTTGTATCTACCCCATAGTAAGCACAGTAAGTATTTAAAAAATAACCTTTAAAAATGATTTCCAACCAAACTCAAATTCTGTGGAGCTGTGTAACCCCATCAGGCCAAAGCAACATCCATGTTGAGTATGGCTTTGTCTTTTTTTTTTTTTTCAAAGAAATTTTCTTTTGTGAAGAGTCCTTAGGGTTCTCCAACTCTTCATGCTAATATCTTAAAACTGATAGTCTCCTGTCTCTCATCTTAGGTTGGGCAAGAAAGATTAAGCAGGATGGCAGTATGGTTTAGCAGAAGGTGTGCTGGCCAGTGAGGCAGCACACCTAATCCTAGCCTGCCTAATGAAGATTAGTTAAGTGATCCTGAGTTAAACCATTTAATCTTCTGGGTTCCAGGGCAATCACTAGGGAGATTTTTTTTCCCTTCCTAGTACAGTCGTGTATATATATATATATGCCAGTTAACATGGCATTTCTGAGGGTGTGAGTTCCCATTAACAGATGGTGAGAATGGGAAGAAAAGCCATTTCCTCCTCTCCAATTATACCTGGCTTTGAGTTAGTAAACTATCCTCGAAGCCTGGAGTTCCCTCTCACCCTCAAATCTAGCAGACTACAGGCCTGTGAGCAACAGAAGAGCCATTTTTTTGTTTTTATTAAAAAAGATTTGTATTACCTGGTTTTCTTCTCAGAAATGTAACCTCAAGTAGCTCCTCTTCCAGAGATTCAACTCAAGCTCAGCTATGGTGGCCATAGTTCTAGTTATGAGGGTTTAAGTTACATTGTTTGAACCTTAAGGCATCTCTGTTGTGTGGCAGAGAATACATCCCCTTTCTACTAACATGGACCCCATCAGGCCTCGGAGTGTAGCCCTTTATACTGTATGCTCATTTTGGGCAGGGAATATGTCTGATGTATTGTATTCTCCTAAGTGCTTAATACAATACTCTGCAGACAGTAAGCACTCAATAAATACGATTGACTGATTCAGAAGACCATCAACCTTCATGTTGAACTCTGTACACAGTCTCATTTCCACCCAGAAATGAGGCTGGACTCTACCTGGAACAGTCTCTACAGAGGCTGGAGTACCATGTATCACAAAGACTGTGTTCCCCCTTTTTTTAAATGGTATATGTTGAGTGCTTGCTATGTGCCAGGTGCTGAACTAAGTGCTGGAGTAGATACAAGGCTAATCAGGTTGGACACAGTCCACATCCCACATGGGGCTCACAGTCTAAATTCCCATTTTGCAGGTGAGGTAACTGAGGCACAGACAAGTTAAGTGAATCCCCAAGGTCACGCAGCAGACAAATGATGGAGCTGGGATAAGAACCTTGGTGCTTCTGATTCCCTGGCCCATATGCTATCCACTAAGTCACACTGCTTTTCAGCTGACTATCTTGAATCAACCCCAGCATTTAGGACATTGCTTGGCACCTAATAAGCACTCAATCAAAAAGACTTCATCATCATTACTATGGCCCAGGCCAGGCTCAGCATTTCAACCTACAAATTACATGAATTCAGGGTCTTAGTTCACCGATAACCCTGCAAAACCTAGAGTTCATAGAAGGGCGGGTTGAATCACTGGTATTTGAGTGCTTACTATACTATATTACAGAGTACTAGACCACTGTACTAAGAGCTTGAGAAAGTACAATACAACAAAATTAATAGATACAATCCCTGCCCACAAGGAGTTTACAGTTCAACATGCTAGATAAAAATATTCAGATATAATTCCCTGAGTTTACCAATATGGCCCCCGTGTTCCTTTCCACAATACTTTTCCCACAGACTTATAATGCTGGGTAGGTATTTCCATTTGGGGGAAACTGTTACTTCCACCTTCAACGACAAGTGAAAGAGGAGCAAAAAAACAGTTACATCATTTCTTAACATATAAACAGGTCTGCATTTTGCCAGTTCACAAATTAAAATGCTATCAGTGTGGACAGTATAGCTCAAAAAGTAAGACAAACTCTGAATCACAGTACTAAGAGTTAAACTAAAATCTTTTTGCCCCTTGCACATTCCTAGACCTTTTTCCTCTTATTTCAGAGACACTAAAACAATGTTCGGGGGCTTATCTAAGCACTTCCCATCATCGTTATGTAACAGAAGCAAACAAACACTGATAAAGGATCTTAAGATGGCTCTCAAAGTTATCTTTTCTTGAGGAAGGATTGCCTATCTCCCTGTCTTGGAATTCAGGAGAAAGGAAAAACTTGTCTTCCTTTATTTGCATGCACACACCTGTCTTTCAGGAGTCAAGTTAATTGTGACCTCCACTGCTTTAGATGGACTTCCAATTGAAGGGATCAAATAGTGTGAAGGCCATTTCCTAATTAAGATCCATTTACCAGGTGGGCAGATCAGAGTGGACAGACATGGAGCTTGGGCTCAGATAAGCTCATAGAAAGCTGGCTTGTTATTCACAGCTCCTGAGTCTTGGCTTACTGTGTCCAGAGGATTTTCACTTTGTTGTTTGGAATTTCCATCTGTGATCACTCAGTCAGTCCACTGAATTAACTGAGCACTTAATGTATGTGGAGCATTGTACTAAATCTTGGGAGAGTACACTACAACAGAGTTGGGAGGCAGATTCCCTGTCTTCAAGGAGCTTACAGTCTTAAGGTGGAGACAGAAATATAAATTATAGATATGAACCTAAGTGTGGTGTTGATGAGGGTGAGGTGAATACCAAGTGCTCACAAGGAGTCTATAGTCTAAAGGAGGACAAACATTAATATAAAGACATTTCAACTGTGTACAGAAGTGCGCTGGGGTAAATATCGAGGCCTGATGACCTTTCGGAGGCACAGGTCCAGAAAAATAGGAAATTGAGGTTGGAGTTTCCCTTGGCTTTCCCCCAGACTGTCAAATTACATTGTATTTTATTTTTTTGTAATACCTCTTAGTGTTATGTGCACCACAGTATACAAATACAAGGAAGGGATAACAAAAGTTGTCAGGTATGTTTTCTATTGTCAAAGTTCCTAAAATCTAAATTAATCAATTGTATTTATTGAGTACTTAGTGAGTGCAGAACACTCTACTAAGTGCTCGGGAGAATACACTTGGTAGACACATTCCCTTTCCAAAAAGATACCTAGGCAGGAGGGAACAAGGAGTAGAATATAACTGTAGCCCATCAGGACATTGATGTACTAAAAGAAAGATAGTTTTTGATAATTCTCAAAGATGGACAGTATGTAACTTTTAAAAAGCATAAAAGAGCAATTCCTTACACTTTAAAAATTAAGAGAAAATATTCATTCAGTTGTATTTACTTAGCACTTACTCTGAGCAGAGCACTGTTCAAAGAAGTTGGGAGAGTACAAATACAACAATAAACAAATTTTCTACCCACAATGAGCTTACATCAGGTACTTTTGATGTAAGCTCTTTTTTCTTGCTTCTCCTATATTTCTGCTGTAATATAATAATACTCATAAGATGTATTAAGTATTTACTGTATTCTAAGTGCTGGGATAGGCAGGTGTTTGATATTGGGCACACTTTTTTTCTAAATTAGAGCTCTGGAGGAGAAATAATAATAATGTTGGTATCTGTTAAGTGCTTACTATGTGCAGAGCACTGTTCTAAGCGCTGGGGTAGATACAGGGTAGGGACAGAAGATGCTATAAAAGAATTTACTAGCTAATGGAAAAGAGAGACCTAGGATAAGTTCATTCTCCCTTTCATTTAGATAGGAATAATAATGTTGGTATTTGTTAAATGCTTACTATGTGCCAAGCACTGTTCTAAGCACTGGAGTAGATACAAGGTAATCAGGTCGTCCCACGTAGGGCTCACAGTCTTCATCCCCATTTTACAGATGAGGTAACAGAGGCACAGAGAAGTTAAGTGACTCTCCCAAGGTTACACAGCTGACAAGTGGAGGAGCTGGGATTAAAGCCCATGATCTCTGACTCCCAAGCCCAGCCTCTTTCCACTGAGCCATGCTGTTTACAAATCTATATTTGCTATGATATATATATATATATACAAATATATATATATATATGTGTATACAAATCTATATGCTAACAAATCTATTGGTTTTCAATCTATAGATAACCAACCTCTGCCAAATATTATAGAACAAGATCTATTAACTTCTGAAAATTCTGTGCTCAAAGAAAATGTATTTTTACCACATTGCCAACAAAACACCCTTTCTAAATTAAGATTGATATTAATTTTCCCAGTAAACTCATGTTTAATTACATATGACCCCATGAGCACTCTTAGAAGGGAAGTTGCATTTACTCTACTGTGTAATTTTAATATAAACATCTTTCATCCACACACTGAAAGTACATTTTAAACATTGTCTCATTAGCTTTCCCAGCACGCCTGTGAGGTAGGTGGTGAGGATTGCTTTCATTCCGCCGATAGAGTTGATGAAAACAACATAAGATTAAGAAGCTTACCTAATGTAGCTTTCTGGGCCTGTAAGTGGTGAGGTTTTAAGTTGAAATCCAGGCACTTGACTATCAGCTGAATGTGCAAGTCTAAGAATATGTTCATCCTGGTGGATTTTTTCCAGAGAGTCTTGGTGGAAGGAGAATGTCACACTTTTATACCAAAAAAAAAAATTGCTGTTGCTAGAATGGCCTAATTAAAAGGGGCTACCACTCATTTTTTGGTTAAATGGTCTTACAGGTTTTTCCAGGCCCAAATTATCTAATTCACGGCAGGATTTCCTAGAAAGGATCTGTAAGACAAGGCCTCCATTAAAAAATAGTCACGGTTATTTGTAAACAATTTGGCAGATCAAGCAATCAGTCAATCATATTTATTGCTTCCTGTATGCAGAGGAAGCTCTTAATAATACTAAGCTCTTGGCAGAGTACAATATAATAGAGTTGATAGGGACGTTCTCTGCCCATAAAGAGGCTTACAGTCTAGAGGGAGGGACAGAGGGACAGAGCAAGTTAAGGAGGGTTTTGTAAAAGATGATTTCTCTCTTTCAGGAGGTGGCTATATACTACTTTGGACAAACAGTCCAACTGGACTCTTAAAGAAAAATCAGGGAACTAACAAATCTAGTAGATGTGCTAGAAAATTGCCTTGTTTTTGGGTGTGCTGCGCTCATCAGTGGTATTACTGAGTGCTAACTATGTGCAGAACACTGGACTAATTAAGTACTTGGGAAAGTACAGTGCAACAGAGTCGGCAGGCAAGTTTCCCGTACTCTTGGGTTTGCTGCCTTCTGTTTAAGCTACGGCCTTGAATCTTATCCATATGAGACTGATTTTCTACACCTACAAAGACCTCTAAGTACTGCGGTCAGTCAACCCATTTTTTACTGGGCAAACTAGTTTCCAGATGGTCTGTTCCCTGTCTGATAGCAATGCTTCACCGGCCACCTTTATGTCCAGTATTTTTAAACACCCAACTTCCCTCTGGCTTAGTTCCTGCCTCTGAGTTCCATGGTTCGACTTAGAACCGGCACCTCTTTTCACATGCACCTGAGAAGGGAATTCAATAGTTTGGGGGTGAATGGAGGGAGACAGTCAGAGTTTCCCCTGGAAAACCTACCGAAAATCTAGATTCTAAGACCAAATTGGCCATGACGCTTCACTGCTGGCAGAATTGCTTATGGGTGGCAGGCAAATCGTTCAGTTGAATCTATAAATCTTTGTCGGTTTTGGGCCCTCATGAGGGAGCTGATGTAAACTGGCAAGCTCCTACTTGTTTCCTTGGATGGTTCTGCACATCCACCAGTCTTTTGCTTCAGGAAACTTTGCAGTTTTCGAGTTGGCATATCTGCTAGAAAGGGGGCAGGGTCGGCATTTTGAAATATCTTAATGTTCACAGCATCGTTTGCAAATTATTACTAAGGACACACATGTGATATTCCAGCTTCAGTGGCTCTGAGATAAATAATTGTACCATAAAAAATATTTCAAAATCCTAGCGAAGTATAAGGGCACTCTCTGACCTGAAATCCATGTTATAAAAGTGAATTTGAGGATTAAAATGAAATGAGCCATCCATCTCTTTTACTTCAACTGTGAGCCTCATGTGGGACAGGCACTGTGTTTAACATGATTAATTTTGTTTACTCCAGCACTTAAAACAGTGGTTGGCACAAAGTAAGCACTTAACAAATACCACACTCATTACTATTATTATTATTAATAATAATTGATCATATGAGATTAGGTAAATATCTTTTATCATTATTGCAAGGGATTGGACACTTCAAGCAGCATCCTCTAAAGTTACTCGTCACTTAGTTAATTACCTGTTCTTGCCTTGGAAATTTTTAAAGCCCCATAATTAAACTGAGTAACAGGAAAAGCAGTGCAAAAATGAATGCTTAGGTTGTCAAACTGTGTCCTAATTTTTTTAGAGTGAACTTTTGAGGAATTATTGCTTGTGGACCACATGGCATGGTGCTCTCTCTCTCTCTCTCTCTCCCTCCCCCCCACCAAAATCTAGTTCATTGTAAAGGAAAAATTAATTCCATCTGAACAATGGGTACCTGAAAGCTCATACCGCCTGATAGTCAGAATCTGCTTTGAGATCCTATTGTTTGACTCAGAGAACAGCTGGGGACATTATTTGCATCTCAGGCCTAGAATATATCAGTTTTCCATCTGTAGTACAAATCATTAATTTTTTTTAGACATACTGTGTGACAATCCATTAAATTGGGTGTTCCTCCACAGTGTTTCGTATAGTGTTTAACGAGCATAAAAAATAATAATTGAGGTATTTGTTAAGTGCTTCCTATGTGCCAAACACTGTACAAAGTACTGGGGTAGATACAAGATAATCAGGACACACATGGGGCTCACAGTCTAATAATAATGATGGTGTCTGTTAAGCGCTTACTATGTGCCGAGCGCTTCTAAGGGCTGGGGTAGATACAAGTGATCAGGTTGTCCCACGTGGGGCTCACAGTCCTAATCCCCATTTTTACATTTGAGGTAACTGAGATGCAGAGAAGTCAATAGACTTGCCAAGGTCACACAACAGGTATGTGGTAGAGGCAAGATTAGAACTTAGTGCCTCTGACTCCCAGACCCATGGTCTTTCCACTAGGCTATGCTGCTTCTGTTGCAAGTTTCCAAGGGCCTAGAATGTGTTTTGAACACACTAATGTTCTGGTACCACACACCTCACTGAGCTTCCAGTCTCCTCCTCCTTCAGCCTTTACTGCCTACTTCTGCTCCGATCAACATTAGACTATATAGACAGTAAGCTTCTTGTGGGCAGGGATTTTGTCTACCGACGCTAATGCGTTGTACTTTCCCATTGTTTAGTACAGTGCTCTGTGTACATTGAGCACTGAACAAATACCATCTGATATTTGAACAAATATACTGATATTTCTGAAGCATTTCTTGGCACACATTTTTTTCCTTTCTCAAAAACCTCAATGGTTTCTCATTTCTGTCCACGTGAAGCAACCCCTACCCGTCCCCTTTCTCCATTGGCTTCAAGACTGTTCTAAGCACTTGGGAGAGTACAATATAACAAAGTTGGTAGATATGTTCCCTGCCTATGATGAGCTCTAGAAATGGATGAAGGTCAAGGAAGGAAATCATCACATTTTTCCTCCAAGGATTCTATTTCCAGACACAAGACACTGGGCTGAATCAACCATTAGTACGCTAATTGGAGCATTACATTCTATTTCTTCGGTTTTCCTTTCTTCAGCAGTAGCCTGAGTGATGGAAAGCAGGTTTGTGACGTTTAAAAGATTTGGCATCATCACCAAAGTCAGGAATCATCAGAGTTGATGCCCAAAATATATACTGAGTTATAGAGCATCAGCATACGTGCTTAAATCTGATAACAACAGCCAAAGACGGGATGAAAGCACTTTGACTTTGACATTGTGGTGCACTGTCATTAATAAAATCTATTTTGGCTTTACAAGTGAACTTGAGCCCTGTGAACACTAATGGCAAATGTAAATCATTTAGGGAGTAGGATAACTGGGAAACCATTACTGAGTTATTGTGTTTCAAATCATTGCCTTCCACAGTCACTCAAACTTAATAGTATCCTTCGGTTCTGTGCCTCCTAAAATCTTTTTGAGCAGTCCATTATCCCTTGGCAGGTTTCCCCATCCTTAAATGTTTTACTGGCTCCACTACTCTTAAGGCAATGGAGATTTGGGCCCAAGGTACACTTCTCTTTTGGAAGAGATATTAAGAACTTTATTAGAAATTGCTGGAGGTGATTCTGCAGCTTGGTTTTTCATAATGGATGACAACCAGTATCCATTATCTATTTTACCTGTAGTCAAGGGAGCAAGTTTAGGGCCGGCTGAGTGTGTCATTGGCTGGGAAAGAGTTGTAAAATGCTTTGACCTCAGCTCTGACACAGGCAAACAAGAAGACCCAAGAAGGCTAAAGATTTCTCACTCGAATGGTGGCTACAGTTGGGACACTCTAACTACAGGATAGAAACCTACTCGAGTAAATTCTGAGCTCTGTGCTTGCCTTCCTGTGTACCAAATCAGAGACCTCTCCATCCTGGAAAAAAATTCAGAGGTTAGACGTTACTTTCTCCCTTCCTCTCCCACAATCTCTTGGTGTCAATTCTTCCGACTCTTTCAAAGTAGTCAGTGCAAATTGATAAATAAATGCCCGGCTGCCTGAGAGGAGAGTCTGTGCTGTGGGTTAGTGGGTGGATGATTGAGGTGGGTGGATGATTGAGGTAGTTACCTCAAAGAGTAGTGACAGGGAAGCCATGGAGCTGTAGCAGAAAGGTGGTGGTTAAACAGTTGTCCTGCCTGAGTCAATCCTTTAATCAGTGGTATTTATTGAGCGCTTATTGTGTGCAGAACACTGTATTAAGCTTCGAAAATGATTTCTGTGTGGACAGGGACCTCAGAGAAGAACGCAATGCCTCTGGAGCAGGTGAGAGTGATCTCCCAGGGCAGTGTGGCCTAGTGGAAAGAGCACAGGGCTGGAAGACCTGGGCTCTAATATCCACTCTGCCACTTGCCTACTCTGTGGCCTTGGGCAAGCCACATAGCTTCTCTGTGCCTCAGTTCATCTGTAAAATGGGGTGTAGAGATTTCTTCTCCCTGCCCCTTAGGCTGCGAGCCCTATGTGGGACAGGGACTGTGACTGATCTCATTGTATCAATCCCAGCACTTAGCTCGGTGCTTGGCAGATAATAGTTGCTTAGCAAATACAATTTCAATAATTATTGCAATAATTATTGATAAAATTGTTATTATTGTCTCCACATAACCCAACATGCATTGTAATGACATCACACAGAATGCTGTTCATGAACACAGATGGAAGTAATGATGCAGAACAGAGCAGGAGAGGCTGGGGAATTTCCCACTACCTTCCAGAAGCCAAATGTCTGAAACTGAGCCTGAGGGCCCTTCATTACTCTAGCCAATAAGACAGAGGAAATCCAGGTGGGTATATGAAGAGAGAGATATTATTTTGATTTGGTTTCTCTCTATTATTACTTGTTCCCTCTGTATTTCCCATTACAGATGATATTTGAAGGGCAGAGAAACTCCAGTTTCTCTGACTTTGACATTTATCATCAGTTCAACACTCCAGCTCTAGCTAGCTCTAGTTCTCTCTTTCTCTCTCTCTTTCTCTTTCTCTCCTTTCTCCCCCCCACCCCTCTTCACCTACCTTTTGATCTCTTTCTTGCTGATTTGCATCTCTACCAGAGGGTGGGGTAAGGGAAGGTAAAAGAAGCTTAGAGTCCATTTTTCTCTTAGCTAGCAGCTCTGGTGCCAGGTTGGATCGGGGAGGAGATGGAAGCTAAAGTAATCCGGGCTAAAGCCATCCCTAGTATTCAAAGTGAGTAATTTATTTTAATGTCTGCTTCCCCTGCTTACATGTAAGCTCTTTGAGGGTAGGGATCATACTTACTCTATTGATTTATCCCAAGTGCTTAATACAGTGCTCTGCACACAGTAAGTGCTACTCAATCAATACTAGCGATTAACTGAGCAGAATCCTAAATAACTACTTAAGTGTAAAAATGGCGGATACTGTTTCAGAAAGAGTGGAAACCAACCCACTAAATTCTAGGGGTTAAATCTTCACCCAAGGAGACACCATTCCTCTTTATTATTTATCCAGTGAAATGGTACACAAACCTATGCTTTACTATTTTCTAATTTTTCAAGTTCTGCCAGTCCTCGGTTTCTACAGATGACTGAGAAGTGACTACTTGCATTTCCATTAATTTGCTTTCCAACTCCAATGTCTAGACCACAGTGTTTCCATTCGAGTTGAAATTGGAATTTCCTCAGAACGGGTTATGGCTCTCCTTACTCAAGAACGTTTTATTAGGAGCAGGGTGACCTAGGATTTGTGTCCTTGGTCTGTCTTCCTAATCAGGCTGAGGGAAAATAAAGTACTTTAGTCCTTTAATCAGTGAATCAATAGTTGGAAAAATAACAAACAGTGAATTCCTATCCCACCTATTGTAAAGCAAAACAAAATGTTTACCCATCTGGAATGCTATACCTTTGAGTCTCTTTCCCTGTTCTATCTTCTATTCTTATTTCCTTGGTGGAATCCTTCTCTTATCTCAGCAAACATTTTTTTCTTTGTTTGGATCCCATCCACTGGGTGGACTTGAAAGCTGACCATTAATGGCCCTATAAGGCTATAGAGCAGAGCCCTTTTGACAATTGCAGTCACAGGAGTATAAAAATATAAATTCCCATCCACTTCGTTTTTCTAGCTCCCCATATCCTTTTGCTCTTCCCCCCCTCTCAGCCCCAAAGCACTTACGTTTATATCTGTAATTTTATTTATTTGTATTGATGTCTGTCTCCCCCCGCCACCCCAAGACTGTGAACTCATTGTAGGTGGGGAATGTCACTGTTTATTGTTGTGCCCTACTTTTCCAAATGTTTAGTGCAGTGCTCTGCACACAGTATGTGCTTAATAAATACGAATGAATGAACGAATCAATCGCATTTTTCTTTCAAAACCTATTAGGATGCTAGCAGCTGGCTGGAATCTGTAGGAAAAAAGGATCCCCAGACTCAAGATGAGCAAAGGAAATTTAAGGAGTGGCAGGACTTCTTTATTCATGTGGTTCCCTCAAGGTTCCCTTTAAAAGAAAAAGATGCACTTTCATCTGCTGTGATCAGTGCTCAAAGCAAATGTCATCATATTTCTTTTACTCATATTAGGACAAGAACACAAGGTGTGTGTCCATTTAGCAGCTTTCATAACAAACATCTGTTTAAACTTGTATTAATTGCACACATCAAAGGCAGACAGGATACATTACTGATGGGTAAACTTCAAAAGGTCTGAAGGTTGGAATAAACATTCCCAACTTCAGATACTTATCCCAACTTCCTTAATCAAGAAAACAGGATGGAAATCTCATGAGAACAGGATTTCTTGGGAAAAGTCCAGTCCCCCCAGCTTAGGCTGGATTCCATCGGGTGATCGTTCACTGGTTGTTGGGAAAGGGAGTTAGTTTGGCCTTGTAGTGCACATCTCCAAAATTGCTGCAGTGGAGGGGCCTCTGTGGACAGAGACCAAGGCTTGAAAATAGGTGCAAAATGTCCCGGACACTGCAGTGGGAGTGACGACAAGAATAATAATCTGTGGTATTTGTAAAGTGCTTCCTATGTGCCACATGCTCTACTAATGGCTGGGGGTGGATACAAGATACTCAGCCAGTATTAGAGGGAGGGAGAAGTTAATCCCCATTTTACAGATGAGGCAACTGAGGCCCAGAGAAATGAAGTGACTTGCCTACGGTCACCCAGTAGGCAAGTGATGGAGTTAGGATTAGAACCTCGTCTCTGACTCCTATGTAAGTGGTTTGCTCCTTTTGTTCGCTCACCCAACAACCCGCTGGGCAGCGGTGGGAGTGCTCAAAAGAGGACGAAGGGATTGTCATCACAAGCTCTGTCAGCATTCTCCTGTCCTCTGATCTTCCCCCTGTGATTCATGCCTCTCAGTCTTGGGCACAGGTGGGTCCCCCTCTGTTTCTTTCCCTGTCTCTTTATCATCCCTCTGGCTTGAGTCAGGAAGAACAGAAGCACATGACTGAAATTTC
Source organism: Ornithorhynchus anatinus (assembly GCF_004115215.2). Lineage (NCBI taxonomy): Eukaryota > Metazoa > Chordata > Mammalia > Monotremata > Ornithorhynchidae > Ornithorhynchus > Ornithorhynchus anatinus. The sequence goes on from NC_041739.1 coordinate 13,247,095, forward strand.
ACAGCAACAAAAAGAATCCTCAAAATGGTTTGAACTCTAAAAAATAATTTGGTTTTTCATGATCAAGGATATTAGAGTCCCCTGAAGCAGCGTGGCTTAATGGAGAGAGCAATGGTCTAGGAGTCAGAGGACTGGGCTCTAATCCAGGCCTGCTGTGGGAGCTTGGGCCAGTCACTTAACTTCTTGATGCCTCAGTTTCCTCAGCTGTAAATGGGGATTCAAAACCTGTTCTGACCTACTTAGACCATGAGCCCTGGGAGGGACAGGGCTTACCACCAATTTGATCATCTTGTATCTATCCCAGTAAAGTGCCTGTCACATAGAAAATGTTTAACGAATACTATTATTATTATTATTACTACTGCTAGTTTTTCAATTTGATTTGCTTATCCTTAATATTCCTTTCTTAAAACATGCTTCCTTAAATGCTTATGGTACTGAAGCTTCTTCATTACCTCTGTGTGGAGTGCCACGCAAACTTCAACAAAGATAATATGGGCAGCGCACCAAGCAGGCAGCTTGTCAGATTTGCTAACGTTTGATTTGCTGGACTTTTTTCACAGTTTAAGACATTCTCTTGTGTCCATATTCTGCTCAGCAATGGAGTCTAAATGACAGTGGTCCACACATAAATCTTCTCTAACAGTGCTTACTGCTTATAATTAGGAGAATAGCCATTAAACAAATGTGTCAATCCACATAGATTTCTCCCAGGGAAAATAGATGCACCCTAAGAAGTATTTGGCAGTCAGCCTATCTCCCAGTCTAATTTCTCCTTACTGAAAGTAAGTCAACAACTCACTCAATAATCTTCTGGAGGTTTCATGTGCTAAAGATGGCCCAGTTGTCACAGAAATTTTTAAACCTCGCCTCCTGGTCATTTCTTAGATATCCTCTTTAGAAATGATAGATGAACGCCTTACCTGTTAGGTTAGTTACAGTATTTATTGAGGGTCTCCTAGATGCCAAACGCCGATGAAGATACAAGAGAACCAAATTGTATACAGTCGCCGTTCCCAACAGGTTTGACGATCCAGAGTTAGGAAGAACAGGGATGAGGAAAGTGGGGCCAATAGACAATGAGTTACTTGCCTAAAGGTCACACAGCAGGTCAGGGACAGAGCTGGTCCTGGAAATTGTCTCCTCACTCTCAGTCCCGTGCTCTTTAGTGCTACAACCCATCATGTTCACTTTCTCCTATATCCCCAACCTAGTCACTGCACCTCAGTCTCATTTATAAGATCGCCTACCCCTCATCCACATCCACCCGCTGGCTGGAATTCCTTCCTGCTTCCTATCTGACAGACATCACTCTCTCCACCTTCAAAGCCTTATTAAAACCACATCTCCTCCAAGTGGCCTTCTCCGACTAGGCCCTCATTTTCCCTATTCCCTCGCCATTTTGGATCACCCTTGTTTTTGGAATTTTACTCTTTACTCACCTCTCCCTCATCCCCACAGCACTTATGTACCTCTCTGTAAATTATTTTATTGCCTGTCTCCCCCTCTCCTACCTCCCCCAACCCCCAGACTATCAGTTCCTTATGGGCAGGGAACATGTCTATCAACTCTGTTATATTGTACTCTCCCAAATGCTTAGTTCAGTGCTTGGCACATAGTAGGCACTCAATTATAATTGATTGATTCCACTTAACTATGCTGCTTCCCTTCTTCTTGAAACAATACACACGGACTGGTTTCTGTAATGAGGCAGCAGGATTGTTTTGGAACGAAAAGCCACTGCATATGTCAGGGGTTCCTAGCCACTGAACACCCATCTTGCCATACCCCAGAGGAGTAGAAGTAGGGCCAGGAAGATTCAAGAAAAAGGCAACAAGGGAATCCATGAAGAGACTTTCCAAAGCTTGGGGTTAATAGAATTGGGTCCTTCAGGCTACATCTATATATGATCGTCCTGCCTCTTTTTTAAAATTATTATGGAATTTGTTAAGCGCTTCGTATGTGCCAGGAACTGTTCTAAGTGCTGGGGTAAATACTAGGTAATCAGTTTGGACACAGTCAACATAAGGCTCACAGTCTTAATTTCCATTTTACAGATGAAGTAACTGAGGCCCAGAGAAGTTAAGTGACATACCCAAGGTCACACAGACAAGTGGAAGAGTGACTAGTACCCAGGTCCTTCTCACTCCCAGACTTGTGCTCTAATAAATACCACTGAAAAGCCAAGAGGGCCATCCTAATCTCATACTCTCCCTCTTTCATTATATCTGTAATTATGTATATATCTGTAATTTATTGATTGATTTATATAATGGCTGTCTCCCCCTCTAGACTTTGAGCTTGTTGTGGGCAGGGAATGTGTCTGATGTTATATTGTACTCTCCCAAGCGCTTAGTACAGTGCTTTGCATACAGTAAGCACTCAATAAATACTATTATTAATAATAATAATATCCACCCGGCCATGTTGCTTCCCACAGATAGACTGGCTCCCTCCATTACTCCCACTATCCCCTGTCTTCTGATAGGGTCTTCACGTAATATTTAAGAACATTTTGAAAGTCCACCGAAAAGCAAAACCTGAGTCAAGTTTCTTCCATTTCAGATATAAATTCAATACACTGTTATTACAATTCCCCTGTCACCCACAAGGATCAAGAGAACAAAACCAAGAAACAGCAAACCACAGAAATGATTCTAAAATGTCTTCTGAAACAGTGACTGAGGAAGTCAGAGACTGTAATCTGTGGTGATCTCGTGTCTGCTAGGGCCATGCTTATTCACCTCTTGGAAAGGAGGTGTAAAGACAAGGTCAAAACCACTGCTCGGGATAGAGTTGTATTACTGCCGAGCCTCAGTTCCATCTGTTCCATGAGCTCCTTGCTCTCTCCAGTCCCCCTTCATCTCTCTGACTCCAGGGTCCCGCTGATGTGATCACTATCTTCTGTGTTGAAGCAACCTTTAATGTTGGGGTCTCAGTAGAGCTCAGCAATTTGGGAAGCTGGGGTCTCAGGAGGGCGTCATCCATCCTAAATGATTTCAACCTCTGAATTTTTCTTCAGTTTGGCCTTTTTTCTCTTCTTTCTCTCCTCTTCTAAACGCAGTTCCTTTTCTGTATCAGCAACGGATGGGGGGAAAGGAACAGAGAGAACAATTAGGGGATAAAAAATCCATTTGAGTGTGAAAGGGGTGCAGTTCCAATTGGCAATTCTCCGGCTCAGGAAGCTTTTAGGGCTCATAAAGGCTTCCCCCTCCGGGAAGGAGGTAGAACACAAGCAACTGCAGAGAGTGAAGCTCTCTGTAGATGTGCCTGCCTGGATTTACTGCTTCCAGGTAATGTTTCTATTCAGTGCCACAAAGGCTAATGACATCCTTTAGAGCATATCAGCGGCCTCTGAACTTTATGAGCTCTTATATGGTTAATTTTAGCATCAAGCTGTGAGAAACACACCCCAAAGGTAAAATGAGAGCTGGCCATAAGTGCCTGGATGAACCACGGTTGGTAAAAGATTTCTACCAGGTCAGGACTCAGGTCAGGAGCTACTGAAAGCTGATTTTGCCAACCTGAAGGGGCCTGTGAACTGAGGTGGGATATGGTGTCCTAGTGAATGGGCTTATAAAATGACCATCACATCAGGTGCTAATTGGTCCCTCTCTGGGAAGGTTATCCTACTGGCCAGTCACCAAATGGTCATTTAGATGTAATTATGATTCTCTCCTCGAGACTAAGGTTACAGTCAGAGGGTTCTAATCCTTGTACTATACCTGCTTGACTATCACACTGGTCATTTTACAAACTATCACCAGTAATCTGCTTAGCACCTAGCTATCAAATAGTTCCAAGTGTTTTATGACAGTCTGCAAGTTGTTCCTCTTGATGCTATTTTAAGGGTGGGAGAAATGGAACAACAAACAGGTCATGCTGGGTGGCCTCAGTTTGGATGGATTCAGGAGTTTGAACTGTGACCACTCAGTGAGGTGTGGTTGGGCTAATAACAATCCAATATTTGTTATGTACTCAGTATGTGCCAAACACAGAACTAAACCCTGTTTCACAGTGGGCTCTAAGGGGAAGAGAGATGAAACTTTGAATCTCCATTTGGCAGATGATGAAACTGAGGCCCAGAAAAGTTAAGTGATGGGCTTAAGGTCACGCAATAGGCAAGTGGCAGAGCTGGGATGAGAACCCAGGTTCTAGCTCCCAAATCCAGGCTCTTTTCACTAGGCCATTCAGCTTCTGGGTCTTGAAAAGATCATCAATCTTAGTCCCTTCCCAGATGGAGCATTTGTTGTCCTGGAAGTGAGTTGCCTTAGCCCAGTACGAAGACAAAAATTGGGTCAAAAAGGTGACTGGGCAAAGAAGAGACTCATCTCTGCTGTGGTGCAGGGATAGAGTAGCTGGTATGGGCAGGGTAGGATAGAACACCTCCTACCCCTAGGGCTCAAGGTCCCATGGAGTCCAGTCAGGAGGAAGGTGACTGCTAATAACAATAATAAGGGTATTTGTTAAGTGCTTACTATATGCCAAGCACTCTTCTAAGCACTGGGGTAGATACAGGATAATCAGGTTGTCCCACGCGGGCTCACAGTTTTAATCCCCATTTTACAGATGAGGTAACTGAGATGCAGAAAAGTTAAGCGGCTTGCCCCATTTCACACAGTAGAATGGTGGCCGAACCAGGATTAGAACCCAGGTCCTCTGACTCCCAAGCCCGGGCTCTTTCCACTAAGCCACTCTGCTTCCGCATGGCTCAGTGGAAAGAGCCTGGGCTTCAGAGTCAGAGGTCATGGGTTCAACTCCCAGCTCTGCCACTTGTCAGCTGTGTGACTGTGGGCAAGTCACTTTACTACTCTGGGCCTCAATTACCTCATCTGTAAAATGGGGATTAACTGTGAGCATCATGTGGGACAAGCTGATTACCCTGTATCTACCCCAGCGCTTAGAACAATGCTCTGCACATAGTAAGCACTTAACAAATGCCAACATTATTATTATTATTATTACTCCTCTGAGTAGTTGTGGAGGCCTCTGCAGTAAAACCAACAAGATCTGGTAGGTAGGCATGTAGTGATGGGAAAGAAGTGAAAGCTCACTGTGGGTGGGGAAATGTATTTACCTACTCTGTTGTACTGTAATAATAATGATAATAATGATGGCATTTAAGTACTTACTATGTGCCAGGCACTGTTCTAAGTGCTGGGTAGATACAAGGTAATCAGGTGGGACACAGTTCCTGTCCCACATGGGCTTCACAGTTTTAATCCCTTTTTTGCAGATGAGGTAACAGGCCTGTGAAGTGACTTACCCAAGGTCCCACAGCAGACAAGTGGCGAAGCCGGTATTACTTTCCCAAGACTATACTCTCCCAAGCACTTAGTAGAATGTGATACTCAATAAATTCATGATGCTCAATAAATATCTCTGAAGAAGCGTGGGACAGTCTAGTGTGGATAGGCAGAGGCACAAACTCAGAACTCATTCTCCTTTTCCTAGCCTTCTCTTGAGGCAGAAGAGTGTGGGAAGGAAAGAATTAACTTATCTCCTATAAAATGAGGATTCAATACCTGTTCTCCCTCCAATTTAGCTCCTATCCCACATGGGACTCACAGTGTGTGCCCAATCTGATTATTTTATATATACCCCAGAGTTTAGTACAGTGCGTGACATATAGTGTTTAACAAGTACCACAATTACCAGTGTTGTTGTTAATAATCAAATCCATTGAATAAATGAAAGAGTCACTTTGAGTCCTTTAGAAGAAGACCAGTAAAAATATCTAAGAGGCTGGCTAGTAACAGTTGTTCTGAGGTTATTGACTTGCTGTGACTTAATTAGTGAAAAGGAGAGGCAAGAACTTGTATTTTTGGGTGGCTGGTATGCTTTGAATTGCTCCACTTGAGATTTCAAAGACGAGAGAAAGAACTGTGTAGTCATGAGGTCGAATTTTCTGAAACCTGAAGAAATTTATCAAAAGTTGCAGAAACATTTCAAGTCTAAAGTTCTTTGACATTGCATTTCTCTGATTACAATGAATGAATATGAAATCAAAATCCAGTTTCTGACTTATTGAGGTGAGTAAAGCAAATGCAGAAAACTGATGTGAGGGCTGTAATGTTGGGATTCTTTCTCTTGCAAGTGAACATCTACATTTTAACATCTGAAAGGTATTTTTAATGTCACACTGTGAAAATATTATCCTATTTAGTGAGAGAACTGAAAAATGGAACACATTGTCCATCCTAGAAATAAGAAACAGTAGATCATTCAAGAAAGAGGGGGTCGCATTTATGGGGTTAGGATAAACATCAAGTTTATGGTATTTGTTTTATTTATAAGGCTTGACCTTCAGGTGCCATATAGTTCTCTATATGGGGCTTTAAATGTTTGGGATATCAAGATCTTTTACTTCCAACTCTCACCTCTGACCCCTTGCCCACTTCTTCCCTTAGCCTGGTTGGTACTCCATTCCCCTCCATATATAACAGGCCACCCTTCTCTCCACCTTCAAAGCCTTATTAAAATCACATCTCCTCAAAGAGGCATTCCCTGACTAAGTCTTCATTTCCCCTCCCCGCCCTGCCTTCTGCATACACTATGCACTTGGCTGGGTACTCCTTTAAGCATTTGATTTTCACAAAAGTCCCACAGCACTTATGTAAATATCCTTCTACTTTCCTTTTTCCCCTGTGGGTAATTTATTTTAAGGTCTTTCTCCCTCTGTAGACTCTCAGCTCCTTGAGGTCAGGGATAGCATCGATCAACTCCGTCATACTGTACTTTCCCAAGCATTTAGTACAATGCTCGGCACACAGTGCTCAAATACCATTAATTGATTGATTTTTGTACAACTACTTTTATTACATAAAGGTACTAATTTTTTCCTCAGAATTAAAGCAATCAAAAGCTCACATGATCATATTAATTTGTCAACGTAATATTTGGGAGTGAATAGAGAAGCAGCGTGGCTCAGTGGAAAGAGCAAAGGCTTGGGAGCCAGAGGTCATGGGTTCGAATCCCAGCTCTACCACCTGTCAGCTGTGTGACTGTGAGCAAGTCACTTAACTTCTCTGTGCCTCAGTTACCTCATCTGTAAAATGGGGATTAAGACTGTGAGCCTCATGTGGGAAAACCTGATTGCCCTGTATCTACCCCAGCACTTGGAACAGTGCTCTGCAAATAGTAAGCGCTTAACAAATACCAACATTATTATCATTATTATAAATACATGCTAAATAAATACCATAGATTGAAATATCACAGGCTAATAAATTAAAACCCTTAATGTAAATACCTTTACTCTGGGGTTTCACTGACTGAAAAAATTATCAATACAGACTAAAAGCAGGCATGGTTATAATTTTGATAAATATGGTCAAATCAGCTTCAAAACCAGGTTTGGGTATGAGGCATAGAAGAACTAGTGAACCTTCAGTGGTTTTAAGTCTGAGGCATATGTGCGTTTTAGTAGAATGCACATATGACTCTAGACTGTAAGGTCATAGAGGGCAGGGAATTGTGTCTGTTTATTATTACATTGCACTCTCTCAAGCACTTAGTACAGTGCTCTGCACACAGTGAGATATAATTAAATGGATGAATGATTAGAATTCCCTATCCATTTTTGCATTCATTATGTTCAATCACAGTAAAATGTCTTTGTTAGAGCAGAGGGAGGGAGTAGGGGGGTGATGGGGAGAGGAGGAGGAGCAGAGGAAAAGGGGGACTCAGTCTGGGGAGGCCTCCTGGAGGAGGTGAGCTCTCAGCATGGCTTTGAAGGGAGGAAGAGAGGTAGTTTGGCAGATGTAAGGAGGGAGGGCATTCCAGGCCAGAGGTAGGACGAGGGCTAAGGGGTTGATGGCGGGACAGGTGAGAATGAGGCCCAGTGAGGAGGTTAGCCGCAGAGGAGCAGAGTCTGTGGGCTGGGCTGTAGAAGGAGAGAAGGGAAGTGAGGTAGGAGGGGGCAAGGTGATGGAGACTTTGAATCCAAGAGTGAGAAGGTTTTGCTTCATGTGGAGGTTGATAGGCAATTACTGGAGATTACCGAGGAGTGGGGTGACATGCCCAGAGTGCTTCTGTAGAAAGATAATCCAGTCAGCAGAGTGAAGTATAGTCTCCAGTGGAGAGATATAAATATACAAAATACAGAGAGAGCAAAAAGTCCCAATAAATGATAAGCTCCTTGAGGGACAGGGATCTTTTCTACCGACTTCATTGCATTGCACTTTCAGAAGTGCTATGCAATCAATCAGTGGTATTTATTTAAGTGCTTATTGTGTGTGGAGCACTGGACTAACTGCTTGGGAAAGTCCAATACAATAGAGTTAGTAGACATGATCCCTGCTCATTGTGGGCGGGGAATTTGTCTGTTTACTTTTATACTGTACTCTCCCAAGACATTAGTATAATGCTTTGCACATAGAAAGTGCTCAATAAATACGATTGAATGAATAAATGCCTCTCTAGAAGTGTCCCATCTGTTGGATTTTATATTCTTTTAGAGAGACAGCAAGACTTAAAACAAAAAGTAGACATTTTATATATACACCTCTCTTTTGCTTAAAAAAAAAAAACCTATTGGATTCTGATTTGGTCTCTGCCCTCAAAGTCTCCATTCTCTTCATTTTGGTGGTTGGCAAGGAGGCTGTTGCTTGCCATAGACAAGTCAGGATATGACAAGTGTCTGGACCAGCACAGTGGCTGTTGTGGGGAGAGGAAGGGGCAGATTCTGGACATATTCTAAAGGACAGATTTACAAGATTTGATGAATCTGGATGTGAGGTTGAATGAAAGGGAGGAGTTGAGGATATTGTCGAGACTGAGGGATAGAGATGGTAATGTTATTAACTGTGATGGGAAAGTGAAGAGGGAGGATTGGAAGAGAATGTGAAGTGAGTTCAGTTTCAGACATATTAAAACTTGGGGTGCTGGTGGGACAACCATGTAGAAGATGACCTGGAGGCAGAAATAAATGGAAGATTACAGAGGTTAGGGTTAGCAAGGTAAGTTGAGACAGATCTGGGAACCATCTGTATAGAGGTAGTAGTTGAATTTGGGAGCAGATGAGTTCCCTAAAGAAGTGATTGTAAACTCATGTGTGTATCAACTCTGTTGTATTACACTCTTTCAAGCACTTAATAAAGTGCTGCGCACACAGTAAATGCTCAATAAATATCATTGATTGAGAAGAGAAAGGGACCCAGAACTGAGTTTTGAGGGACTCTTCAGTTAGAGGAGGGGACACAGGGGAAGAGCTGGCAAAATATACTGAGAAGGATAAAACAGAAAATGTCCTCCCCTTGGTCTCCTCTTATCTATCAGAAAATCCAAGTTTAGATAGTGTTTCCAGAATAAGAGAATGGTACAAAGTATCAAAGGGAGCTGACAGGTCACAGAGGATTAGGACAGAATAGTGTCTGTTTGATTTAACAAGAAGGAGGTCACTGGGGACCTTGGATAGGATGTTCTCAGTGGAGTGAAGAAGATGGAAACCATATTGTAGAGGATCAAGAATGGAGCTGGAGGAGGGGGAGTGCAGTCAACAGATGTAAATAATCTAAGGACTGGAATAGTAAACGAGAGATAGGGCATTAGTTGGATGGTGCACGGGGGTCCAGAGAAGATTTTTTTTTTCCTTTATTGTTTTTTAGGGTAGATGAGATGTGGGCATGTTTGAAGACAGAGGATGGAATCATTAGAATGAGAGATTGAAGATGGCGATCAGGGAAGAAAGAAGAGTGGGTATAAATATTTCTGGACAGTGGGCAGGGATGAGGTTACAAGCAGGTGGAGAGGGTCAATTTTGCAGTAAAGAAGATTTCCCACTGAGGGTCAACCAAAAGGAATAAAGCTCCATTTAAGTAAGTTTCATAGTCCAGGATGTTTTAAGGTTTTACTACCTTTAAAATATAATTGAATGCATCCTTTGCAGGTGTCTCATTTTCTGAATCCACCTCAGAGATGAATCCTATGTTTTACTGTAAAGCCAGATTCCAATTTTCCTGCTGTGATTATTCCATTAGCATTCTTAATATTTACACTTGGCCTGAGATGATAAATAAGCTATTACCAAATGGTAGATATCAACCAAGTTTTGAAATGCCTGATATCCACTTATTCATTTGGAAGTAAATCACATCTTCCTACAGCTTAATGCTTATAAGATTTTGAATTAATTTAGAAATGAAGGCTGCATTTTTATAACCTGGTAGAAGAATAACTTTTCTAAGGTTGTGGAGGATAAGTAATGTTAATCCTAATTTTCACACTCCAGGACAATCTTTAGTCAGTGATACCACTTCATAAGAGACATGGCAAAAACTAACTCCATGTTGTTTCAGTAGTAGTAATATTCATTTAGCCCTTACTGCTTGCAGATTGCTGGGAAAGAATACAATGGTGGGAATTAGACAGGGTCCTTGTCCATGACACGATCTAAGAGTATAAGTGGGAAGAAGAAACAGGAGACAGACATTTCAGGAATGATGGAACAATAAAACACAACAGAGACAAATATACAAAAAAAAATTGACGGGGAGCTGAGACTAGAGGAGCAGAATTTCAGGCTCCTTGGGCTACAGAGTTCAGAAAACACCAGCAATCACCAGTCTTCCCTCAGCTCACACCTGCACCACCAAATGATTTGCTGTGTTGCAGACTTTCACTATGAACAAAACCTATTGTTCTCTCATTTCCCACCTTGTTTTCATCCTTACAGAGTCACACTGGAGTCCCTACCTGCTAAAGCACTTAGCTGCTCCCTGGCCAATCAATTTCTGTAAATATCTTTTCACTGAATTTCTTTCCGCTGTCTGTAACTTATTTTAGTGTCTGTCTCCACTGCTGGATTGTAAACTCCTTGAGAGCAGAGATTGTGTCCACTTACTCTACCACATGCTCGTAAGCTCTTAGTTCAGAGCTCTGTACAGAGTAGAAGCTCAATAAGTACTATCGATTGGATGATATTGAGAATCATCACAGGGTTGGAATCGGCTCTTGGGAGGATACCACGGAAGTGGAAGATTGTTGGGGCAGCTAATGTTTCCTGGTTGGCCTACCTTATATAGAAGCCCAAGTAAGACTTCCATTAACTCTTGAGTGTGCTGAGTTTAAGGAGTGTCAATGAGGGGAGTTAAGCTGCGGTATGAGTGACTCCAAGGTCACCTGAGAGTTTGGCCAAGTGACCCTATTTATTGTCTCCTCTCTTTTCCCATCACTGATAGCATTGACAGCCTCCCTTTCTGCATTTCAGGGCTCAGTGCTAATTGTCCAAAGTACCTTATCCTTGAGATCTGCAAACATTCTGAGGATAGAAACCAAGAAGATTGGGGGAAAAAAATCTTTACAATTCTTTAGGTTTTCCCTGCTAAATCCCTCTGTGTGTGTGTGTGTGTGTGTGTGTATAGGGGGAGTTCTTTGGCTGTTTCCCCCCTGATTTGAGATCCAGTTCCAAAGAGGTTATAGGGCTTTGTCAATTCTTGTGTTTAAACTGGCCACAAGTCTATTTTTGTGATTTCTTCAATATGGCTTACTCCCTGCACCTATTCACTGCTAACTCTATATGTATGAACTGACTTGAAATTTGTTGCATGAAAAGCGGTAAATATAGAAAGAGGATTTAGCTTGGATTCAGTTTTCCCATGTAATTTAGTCATATGACTATTTCAAGGAGTAGCATTGAAATGCAGTCTTCCCCTCTAGGCCATGAGCTCATTGTGGACAAGGAATATGTCTGTTATATTGTCGCCTTGTATTCCCCAAGTGCTTAGTACAGTGGTCTGCACATAGTAAGTCCTCAATAAATACAACTGATTGACTGATAGAGCTATACACTTGATTGAAAACCAGACAAGCTGAACTGACATCAAAGTAGCACAGACCCATCCTGAAATGGGCAATCCTAATGTTTCCATGCTTACCAATGCCTGCATGTGTAAACTTTTTGGGGAACACAGAAGAGACAGCAATGCCATTTGATAGCACCTTTAATGTCTCATGGGGTTGGTGGGGCAGCAGACGGTGGTTGGCCCAGCACATGTTATATACAGCAAAAAAAGTCTAAGGCCATGATCTGCGGCAGCTGGAAAAACACAATTTTCCCTCTTAACCGATCATTGGTGTCTGAGCAATGCTCAGCTGAATGACCCTACTGTATTTTCGTAGACACAGCATGCAAGTGGGCAAGAGATTCCCCCAAACCCTCATACTACCCCTCTAGACTGTCAGCTTGTTGTAGTCAGGGGACAGGACCACCAACTCTGCTATACTGTACTCTCCCAAGCAGTGCGTACAGCACACGGTAAGCACTCAGTAAATACGATTGACTTGTGGAGGCGGTCTCCCTTTCAGTGGTGCCATCTTGGAACCAATGGATAACTCTAGTATTGTCTTAGTAACCCTGGTTGGGGTTGCAGCTGTCATTCCAAATGGCAGGAGTCAGAAAAGGAGCCCAACTCTATTGTCACGGCCGTAACATGTAAGAGATGATCTTCCAGTGACATTTAGTCAAATGGATACAGTGTCAGTGTTAGTAAGGATGCTGTCTTTCAGGCTTGAAAGACAGTTATGTATGTATGTGCCTGACAATGTATTTACTAGACGATGATGAAACCAAATTCATTTTGAAAGTCATGTAAGCTGCCATTACTAACCAAGATTGTTTTAAGGATTGATAGAACAAAGCTTCAGTGGTAACTGCTTCCTTCCCTTCCACTACCCAGGGTCTCTCTTCCTGGCCTGCTCCATTCTTGTCAGTTGGGGATAAAAACACAAGACCTCCCCTAAACACCAGGAAGACAGTAATGGTTGTGGGTGTGCCCTGAACTCTGAGCCCTGAGGAGCCTGAAATTCTACTCCTCTAGCCAAGCACCCTAATGATTTTGCTTTTATTTTCTGTTTTTATCTGCGTTGTATCTTAATGTTTCACCATTCCTGATATGTCTGTCTCCACTTCCTTCTCCCTACTTAAACCCTTAGATTATGAGCCTGTGACCGTGTCTAATTCCCTCTCCATATTCTCTCTCAGCACTTAATATAGAGCTCTGCACCAAGTAGGTGCTTAATAAATATAACTACTACTCAGACATTGCTGTATCCCAGTTGAAAACTGGGAATCATTTGCTGAGGACGTGGCACACTGTCATCAAGGAGGGGAGTAGCTCTCCTGGGTCACGTCCTCCCACGGTCCTGGAACGCCCTCCCTCCTCACCTCCGCCAAACTGATTCTCTTTCCCTCTTCAAAACCTTACTTAAAAATCACCTCCTCCAAGAGGCGTTCCCAGACTGAGCTCCTCTTCCCCCTCTACTCCCTCTGCCATCCCCCCTTTACCTCTCCGCAGCTAAAGCCTAATTTTCCCCTTTTCCCTCTGCTCCTCCACCTCTCCCTTCCCATCCCCACAGCACTGTACTCGTCCACTCAACTGTATATATTTTCGTTACCCTATTTATTTTGTTAATGAATTGTACATCGCCTTGATTCTATTTAGTTGCCATTGTTTTTACGAGATGTTCTTCCTCTTGACGCTGTTTAGTGCCATTGTTCTCATCTGTCCGTCTCCCCCGATTAGACTGTAAGCCCGTCAAACGGCAGGGACTGTCTCTATCTGTTGCCGACTTGTTCATCCCAAGCGCTTAGTACAGTGCTCTGCCCATAGTAAACGCTCAATAAATACTATTGAATGAACAAACATTTGATGTGAAAAGACAGACAAGGAAGCCAAGGAGAAAACAGCACCAGGCTTTATGAACTTCGAGTATATGACAACTGTTTTGTGTGCCTTAGGTGGCTGGACTGTGGAACCCAAACTGGTCTTTTCAACCACACACACACACACCTAGAGGTAAAATTCACCATCAGTGATGTGTGGGCAGGGAGTGTGTCTGTTTATTGTGGTAGTGTACTCTCCCAAGCACTTTGTACAGCGCTCTGCACACGGTGAGCACCCAATAAATACGACTGACTGCTTTATTGATGTTTTCTTCAACTATAAAGGGCAACTATGTTTACTGACTAAAACGCTTGGTTGAATGAGAGTCATGTATTTGTCCAGGGAGTGGTAATAATTGTAGGATTCCCAGAGAAGCAGGTCGGGAATTGAAGAGGCAACTGTTCTCCCACTTAAATGAATTTCTGCACTCCCAAGAAGTTCAAACCAGTTAAGAGTGTGGCTGATGTGCTAAGATTCTTTGAAGAAGCAGGAGTCAAGCAACTGAAGGCAGAGCCAGCAATTTAGAATAACACTGGCAGGGCTACTTCAGAAGAGCTGAAAACTGACATTAGCATATGCCCGGAGGAAGTTTCACAGGGGTTGCATAAGCACTGTTGCCAAAGAATCTTAGAAGATCAAGTCTCTGTCTCAAGCACTTGCTGTTGTGTCAGAGAGTTCGCTTTGAAGGACTGGCTTCTTAACCAGTCATGCAGTCCCTAACAGAGACAGGCGAAAGAAGAGGCTCTCCCCTCTTGGTTTCTGAGAGGGCCCATGTGTTTATATAAAATGGACACTCTGAAGGGGTAGGGGTTTTGGAGGTCACCCAAAGTAACAGGAATAAGAGATCTAGAGTTTCCATTTTCCCAGCACACTGATTTCTATTAAATGACATCTGAGATACAGTCATCAAAGGGGAAATAGCTAAGAGAATGCTGAAAGTATATAACCACTTGACCCAACCCAACCACTGTTGGGGGAAATAGGCCAGGAAACTAATTTCCTCTTCTTACAGACACAAAAGTGAATTCAAAAACGTGGTGTTAAATGCTAAATAAAGGGCTGCCTTTATTTCATGACTTTATAAAAGCCAACGGAATCTTGGCACACGCTTCAGGCAGAGTTTGCCTTGAAGCTGGGCATGAAATTAATAATTTTGGTATTTTTTTAAGCACTTGATATGTGCCAAGTATTCTACTAAGTGCTGGGGTAGATACAAGATTATCTGGTGGGACCCATTCCCTGTCTCACGTGGGGCTCACAGTCTAAGCAGGAGGGAGAACAGGTATTGAATCCCCATTTTACAAATGAGGAAATTGAAGCATGGAGAAGTTAAATGAATGCCTAAGGTCACACAGTAGGCAAGTGGCAGAATTGCAATTAGGACCCAGGTCCTCTGACACCCAGGCTTGTGCCCTTTCCACTAAGCCATGCTGCTTCTCCAATATTAACATTCATACACCACTAAGCATTACCAATACTCGCCCCCCTAAAACTTGGTTCCAATGTTTGATCCCAACTAATTAAATTCACTGTAAAGTCAACAGCTTCATGAATCCCCAAACTAAAGATTAGAGTGAGCCTTGACCTTCTGACTCAGGTTACTTCTGTTTGTTAGAAAAATGGAAAAAAAAAGCTCCTTGAAACCTTATTCCCTTCATTATAGGTGTCCCAGAAGTCCAAGGACAAATATGATAAAGATTTGAAAACTTGAAGAACTCCTGGATGGTATCTACCAGTCTGATGAACAGCTACTGGTTCAGCCCAGAAAAGAGCCTCTGCTTCTGGAGAATGTGGGAAGCAGCATGGCCTAATGGACGGAGCACGGGCCTGGGAGTGAGAGGACCTGAGTTCTAATTCCAGCTCTGCTGTGGGACCTTGGGCAAGTCACTTAACATCTCTGTCCTTCCATCAAATGTAAAATGGAGATTAAGACTGCAAGCCCCATGTGGGGCATGGACTCTGTGCAAACTGATTAGCTTGTATCTACCACAGCACTTAGTGCAGTGTCTGGCACAAAGGAAGAACTTAACAGATACCATAAAAAACAGTGAGGTTTGATCTCAAGTCTGCATGGCCAGTCCAATCTAGTCTTCATCCCATACCCACTTTATCAAGTTCAGGCTCGCTGACAATCCGGGTCAAGCTAGATCGTGAGTCTTAACCCTGGTGAAGAGATCTCTGAGCCAGTTGGATCTGGGTTTTCCTCAAATCCAGAGCTTGAAGAACGTCTCCACTACTACTAAAATCCAGTTCGGAGATGGCCGTGAAGCACCAGCTGATCTGGTTCTAGAGGAACAACGGGACACAAAGGAAAGAGCATGGGCTTGGGACTCAGAGGTCATGGGTTTGAATCCCGGCTCCGCAGCTTGTCAGCTGTGTGACTGTGGGCAAGTTACTTAACTTCTCTGTGCCTCAGTTACCTCATCTGTAAAATCGGGATTAAGACTGTGAGCCTCATGTGGGACAACCTGATTACCCTGTAACTACCCCAGCGCTTAGAACAGTGCTCTGCACATAGTAAGCGCTTAACAAATACCAGCATTATTATTATTATTAATTATAATTATTGTGGTATTTGTTAAGCGCTTACTATGGGCCAGGCACAGTACTAAGTACTGGGGTGAATAGAAGCAAATGAGGTTGGATGCAGTCCCTGTCCCGTTTAGGGCTCACAGCCTCCAGGCCCAAAGTTGCTTTTATTAAGATTGCTGCAACTGGTACTCTGTAGCTGTAAAATGGTGGAGAAGTTTTAGCAATTTATTCCTTGGGGAATAGCGCTCCTTGATTTAGAGTGAGGGAAAGAATGGAAAGTGGCTGGATTTTATGGTCTTTGGACAGGTTGACGTGTCAAGAAATGCGGCCAGAAAGAGAAGACCCCCGAAGAAATGGGACCTTCAGAAAAGTCACCATTTTATCCAACTCCAGTTTTCCTCTAAAGGTTATTTACATTTCTTTCCTTCCCTCCTTCCTAGATGCTATATTGGTGGGTGATAGTTCTTGGGTGACTAGTTACCAAATACCGTCTCTCCATTCTTCCCCCTCTAAGTGCTGTTTGAGACAAGCCAAGCATCTATAGGTTCAATAGTCACTGCACCGTGGTCTTTTAATGGGGCCTACACAACACATTTATTTGCCTATTTCTTTTTAGGACCCCTTTAGAATTCCCGAGTGTTTGCTATTGCTAGTCTCATGTCATGAGAGTGTGTGGAGAGATGGTGAACTTTAAGAGGTCTTAGTTCTATGTTGTCTTTGTTAACCTCCAGTATGCTAAGGAATGAACATACCATATTTATTCTTCCCATCTGGGCTGTCAGCTTGTTGTGGGTAAGCTTAGTACAAGTCCTTAGTACAGTGCTTTTCACATAGTAAGCACTTAATAAATGCCGTTGATTGATTGATAACTGCCTCCAACACAGAATTTCTACTCTCCCTTACCCCCACACTGGGATTTGGAAGGAGGAAGTAAAAGATTATTTTTGTATGAGGTGTTTGCAGTGCACACCAGAATAGCAAGAGAAGTGCTTAGTACAGTGCTCTGCCCACAGAAGGTGCTTAGTAAATATGATTGATCGCTAAAACTGCAAATTCAGGCGCACGCTGGGGAAGCAATGCAGGGATCTCTCTAGAACTCCTATATAGGAAGAAGAGAGGGGAGGGGGAGGTTTCCATAATTAATTGAGCGCCTATCTGGAAGAGTACAATAGATGTAGAGATGCAGTCTCAAATGCCTTCTTACTTTCTTCCTCCTCCTCTCCTTTCCTCCTTTTTTCCTCTTTTTATCCTTCTGCCCATAATTCCTAAACTTAAATTCTTATATGCATAAGCACTTAACAAATACCATTTAAAAAAAGCCCCTCCCCTAATTTGGGGCTTGCAAGAAATTGAAGCAATTATGCAAGTAATTACGGTAAATTGTAATGATGACCAGGCCCCTTGATAAATGAAATTCTGATCAGAATTCAGAAAAAGGACTCATTGTATTTCTTATAGATAGAAGCAGGGCCAACTCCGGAAGAATGGTCACTTCTAAGACCATTAAAACTTGTATATTATACTATAATATGCAATACATTATATACATTGAATTTCTATTTTATAAAAGAGATTATATTTATCCAAAGATTATAACTTCTTCAACCTTTTGTGTGATTAATGCTCAAATTGTACAAAAACTTGTATATATGGGGTATACAAATTCTTCCTTAGGTAATGGGACCTCAGGAAATAATTTCGATACAAAATACCGCACATGCCACCAACAGATAAATGCCAGACATCAAAATTATCTGGAATCCCTTTGACCGGTTTATGCAAGAAGCTCTATTTACTGGTCTCAAAAATAGCCTGACCAATTCAGTGCAGAAATCTGGAGTGAACTTTGATCTTGGACATCTATTTATGAATATGTCCCGATCTGAAGCACATTAAAACATTTATAAAGTTTCCATCCTGGTATGCACTAGGCTTAAAGTTTTGAAATTGCAACTCCTGGTTAGAAATTGCTAAGCCCCTTTGCCTAATTTAGCTGGGTAGATTGTTCAAATCAAGGAACAAACTCCAAGAGATTAACAAGGCAAAACTCAATCAGCTAAACAGTGTAGATAGTGGGCCCACTGTGATTCAAGCAGGGCCACCTTATCCTCCAAGGAGGCGAACTCTACTCCTACAAGTCCTGAAGAACAAGATTTGTTTTTTTAATGGTATCTGTTAAGCATTTACCTTGTGCCAGGCACTGCACTTAAGCGCTGGGGTAGATAGAAGCTAATCAAGTTGGACACAGTCCATGTTGCACATGGAGCTCACAGTATCAATCCCCATTTTACGGTTGAGGTAACTGAGACACTGAGAAGTTTTGAAATAATGAGCTTGTGGCTGGGCCCTGGTGTGAACTCTAAAGCTGTATCAAATTGCATTAGCAATGAAGAAATCATTCATTCATTCAATAGTATTAATTGAGCGATTACTATGTGCGGAGCACTGTACAAAGCGCTTGGAATGTACAGTTCGGCAACAGATAGAGACAATCCCTGCCCAGACCGAACCCCTCCATAAGAAATGGTCAGCTGTATTCAAGCCTGGCGTGGAATTTTCAGTGTTTTCAACAGTTGCATCCAAATCATTTCAGGTATTCATCTCGATCCCCCCAACCTCAAAGCAAAGCACTTATGTATATATCTCATATTAGTTTGCTCTCACTGCCCTCGACTAGGTCGTAAGCTCTTTAAGGTTGAGAATCACATCTACCTACTTTATTATTCTCTCCCTAATAGTACAGGGCTCTGCACAAAGTAAGCATTCAATGAATACCAGTGATCGTATAACTGATTTCCCTGTAATATAACTCAGAGCTGTTTCTAGATCTTCATGGTGGATTTGTACGGTGTGGAAGCCATCCCATGGAGGGTTATCCAGGACCTCAATAAATACCACTGATTGACTGACTGACCTGCAATTTGGGTCACTGACAAACAGCACCTGCATCTCTGGAAATAGGGGCATTTGTGAATCCTTTAAGACCATCTACCCACACTCAAGAAAGACAGGCCTGCTCCTGCCCTTAGTTCACGGTGGTCCAAAAGCATGCCCAGTGGCCAGCCAAGAGACTGACCATGTGTCTGGCTATGGTGGTAGAATAATGGTGGTCAACCTTCACCCCGGACCATAAGCTTAACTCTCTTTGTGAAACAGTCCAGTCGTCTACAACCTAGTCCTCCTGATTTAGAGGGTCTTCTAATCAATCAATCAATCATCAACTATATTTATTAAGAACTTACTATGTTCAGAACGGTTTCCACCGCTACTTAGATTATTAAATAAGATACTGAGGCAAACATTATTCATTCTCTTTTTAAAGTTTGTAAACTGTTTGTTGTTGGAAGAGAACATGGCTATCAACTCTGTTGTGCTTTACTCTCTCAAGTTCTTAGTAAAGTGCCCTGCACACAGTCAACATTCCAAAAATACTATTGATCTACTGACTGATTTAATTCAATCTGTTCCATACTTTGGGTCTAAACGTTTTTCTTCTGTGGTTATTTTCTTTAAGGACATGTGTATTTAATTTTGATTTATTAGGACTGCTTCTTAAAATTCTTGGACTTTTGACAGTCTGTACCATAGAGAAATTTTACTTCACATAGTAGATAATATCACCCCCACTGCTTCTAAATTGCCATATGTTTATTTTTGACTCTCTGCAAGTTTAAAGTTTTAAGTTTGTGACTACCCTGGGATTTAGAGGTGAGGGGTTAGTAGTTGCTATCCTGAAACTTAAACATTTTGCTCAGAGGATGCTCAGAGAGAGAAACCTCTTGTTCTTTTTATGGGTTCTAAAATACATATTTTTGTTTGGCAAAATGGTTAAAAGTATCTTTCACAGGTCTGGAAGTCAGAAGGTCATGGGTTCTAATCCCAGCTCCATCACTTACCTTCTGCGTGACCTTGGGCACATCACTTCACTTCTCCGTGCCTCACTTACCTCATCTATAAAATGGGGATGAGACTTTGAGCCTCATAAGAGACAGGGATTGTGTCCAACCCAATTGACTAGTATCCACTAGCACTTAGTACAGTGCCTGGCACATAGTAAGTGCTGAACAAATTCCTATTACCGTTAACTTTTTCAGGCTTGTCAAACAAGGATCACTCTTCTGCTACCCAATGAATGGTAGTGATCCACATCTCCAGCACTTTTCTGCCCTGCATCTCCTTTCTCTGAGGAATTCTCATTGGTAGGGTGCAGCCTGACTTTGCCACCAGAAACCTTTCCCGTCTCTTCCTTCCTTCCTTCCTTCCTTCCTTCCTTCCTTCCTTCCTTCCTTCCTTCCTTCCTTCCTTCCTTCCTTCCTTCCTTCCTTCCTTCCTTCCTTCCTTCCTTCCTTCCTTCCTTCCTTCCTTCCTTCCTTCCTTCCTTCTGTTCTACGCACAGTAAGCACTTAACAAATGCCACTGATTGATTCTCTATCACCAAGGGCCCCTGGGACCACCAAAAAGACTTTTCAGGTACAGGTGGTGACTGCTGATGGAAGGAAAGTCCCTTAATTTTGTCTCCAACTTGCAAAAAGAATTTGTGTTAAAAATCCCCAAACTGGATTCATTTACTGCATCAACCAGGCGGTTCCCAGCTTCCTTACAGTTTCCATACATGTGAACAAGAATGAGGTGTATGATTTCCCTGTGCATAAATAGGATGTAGCGAGAAGTGGGATGGATACAGAATTTGTTAATCCACACCGTGAAGTCTCTTTTCCTTGTTTGCATCTCAACACTCTAGGAAGGAAGCTGTTTGTCTATCTTATTCCTTCCAAGTACTTTTTTCCTCTGAAAATAGGAGTAAACAAGCAACAAGAACTGCTCCTCATACTACCCGAACAGTACATTTTCACAAAAATGTTAATATTAGGTTGTGTTTAATTCTACTTGTAAATGGAAGTTTTGTAAATACAAAAGATTCATTTCATGCTATTTAAAAAGCTTCATCTCCACTATGTTTTTTACTCTTTACACTCACCTAGGAAAATTGTACTCTCTAATTTCAAGAACATACAGTACGTAACTGCCTTCTTTTATCATCACAGGGAGATATTTTTTTTCTTTGCTTCAGAGTTCAGGAAGGGGACGAGTCCATCTTGGATTATTACTTAATAACTCACAGGCGATCCTGGGAGTCCAGAATGGGATGCCTTTTGTCCTCTTGTAATATATTTGAGATCTCTCTAGGGGGTGATGAGAAAGTCTTGATGTTCAGTTTTCACTCCCACATTTTTAGTCCAGTCTCCCAGCTGCTCTCTTCTTTCCCGCTCAGCCGCTTTCCTTTCTTTTTTTCTTTTTCCTTTAAAGGCCACCTATCTTTGCTTTGCTGGACACTATTAGAAGCAGGAGATGTAGAATAATGTCCCGCTGGGAGGAAAGACTGTTAGTTTGGAAGTGCAGCAATTTCCAGCTTGTTAAACTAGCAGACGTTGATTCCCCATTTTTCTAATGGGAGGATCCAGCTTGGCTTGTCCAGATAATGCCGCGCTTTTCCAAAAAGTAACAAGTAAAAATAATTCGGGATATCTAGTGTCAAATGTGCGGTCCTTAACACCAGTTGAAGTTTTGACTCTAGCTTATCACTGGGTTGTAGAATAGGGATAATTAAATGTTAGCACACTGGGCAGGAACCATATTTCTCTTTAATACTAGAACGAGAAGTTATTATATTTTAAAACCAGTTCTGAATTCAGGCCGTCGCCAAAGGTTATCAATGACCATGCCTACCTGACCATGGCAACGAGCTCACTGTGGGCAGGAAACGTGTCTACCACGTCTGTTGTCGTGTACTCTCCCAAGTGCTTAGTCCAGGCTCGGCACACGGTAAGGCACTCAAGAAATATGATTGATTGATTGATTGATTGATATTTGGTAGGCTGGGATGGAGGCCCACTCTGAGACCAGACTGTCCTACGGTCTGAGCCGAACAACCACCGCATCATGGCACACCAATATGGTCCTGCCGACGCTGCAGTTATAGTTGCTGAATCTCGGTCGTTTATGCTTTCCTTGGGAATACAAGTCCTCTTATCTGCAAATGTAATGGAAGCATCAGATGGGAATGTCAACTTGTTGCTGCTGCTGTATTTTCGTTCCGGCCTTCAGGGGTTTGTGAACTTCAATCCCACTTAGATCGGGAACCCCATGTTGTAAGGGGACTGTGTTTGACTTTTTGTATCTGCCCCTCTGCCTAGTAGAGTGCTTAGCACAGAGTAAGCACTTAACAAATGCCGAAGTTGTTATTGTTATCATTATCCCTTGATTAACTTAGCTTTTCTCTGAACCTTCTCCAGTTCATTCTGCCACTTCTCTTAGGGCAAGACTCAGGTAGCTGATGGCGGGTCTCAGCGCTGTTCCCGCCCTGTCCTTTCGGTCCTTCTATCTCCTTCCCTTCCTCCCTCCTCACCCACCCTCTCTTTGACCCCCAAACTTCAACCATGCCCCTCTCCTCACCCGCCCCAATCCCACTTTCTGAGAGGGGGTGGGAGCTTTTCAGTCCTCGGCACCCCGTGGGGAAGGGTCTCTGTCCCAAAGGGCAGGTTTATGTATGTGTGTGTGTGTGTGTGTGTAGGTGTGTTTGAGTGATGAACCTGAGGAGACTCCATCAATCATTGGTATTTACTGAGCGCTTACGATTGGGCAGGGTGCAGTACCAAGAGCTCAGGAGTGTCCAATACAGTTCTCATTTTGTGCATGGCTTAGTGACAAAAGCCCGGGCTAGGGAGTCAGAGGACGGGTTCTAATTCCGGCTCTGCCCCTTGTCTGCTGGGTGATCTTGGGAAAGTCATTTAACTTCTCCAGGCCTCAGTTCCCTCATCTGTAAACTGGGTGTTAAGAGTGGAAGCCACGTATGGGACAGGGACTGTGTCTAACCCGATTAGCTTGTATTCTATCCTAGCGCTTAGAACAATGCTTGGAACATAGGAAGTGTTTAACAAATACCATTATTATTATTATTATTGTTCTGAGATATGGCAAATAAAAATGTGTAGTTGTATCCCTGCATAATCACTGGTAAATTATAAGTAAAATTGCCTTGATTCATGGGACTGGTATGGAATTTTCATGCTCCCTCAAAACATCATTATCTTCCAGGGCCTAAAAAAAAAATCAAGTAACCAAATTGCCCATTTATTTTGGCCCTTTTACAGTGTTTCCATTAAGCCCAGTAGGGTTACACTTTAGCAGTTACAGAGAATGGAAATTAGTCTTCTATGCCTTCCTGAAGTGTTTTTTTAATATAAAAAAATCAATACTGTACTCAAACCTGTATTTGTTTAGACATGCACAGAAGGCCAGAAAGGCCAAGAAGCAGACTTTGCCACATTAGTTGTTTTTTATGTCCCTATAGAATGTATCTACAAATTTAATTCTCTGAAGTTTCAAAAAATTTTCCCCCGGTTTCCAAAGTCAATGGTCAGTTAAATTTGTTTTAAGTGATCAGTGCAGGTGCAGAGATTTATTTTATATGATTTTAGTTCCATTTCAGAATCATACTCCATCTGTAGAAGGAATTTCAGCCACTTTAGTCTGGCCCTCACTCTAGACGATTATCTCTGAGCCATCTGTGGTGTGCCTAAACTGCCTGAATTTGGTAAATGTATAGGATTATATTTGCCGCTAAACGGTTCCACATACAGAAGCAACCTTTCTGATCAACTATGCTGAGCTAAATATACACCACATTTCCCTTTCCAGTCCAGATGATACAGCTTTGAGGAGCTACAGAAAATGGAACTCCTCACTTTTGGCTTTAAAACCCTGCTCCATCCTACCTCACATCTCCTCCAAGAGGCCTTTTCACACTAAACCCCACTTTTTTTCATCTCCCACACCCTTCTGTATCACCCTGACTTGCTCCCTTGGCTCTTCTAGCCCCACAACTTTGTGGATTCTCGTCCCGGCTCTGCCACCTGTCAGCTGTGTGACTTCGGGCAAGTCATTTAACTTCTCTGTGCCTCAGTTACCTCATCTGTTCAATGGGGATTAAGATGGTGAGCACCACGTGGGACAACCTGCTTACCTTTTATCTACCCCTGCGCTTAGAACAGTGCGTGGCACATAGTAAGCACTTAACAAATACCATTATTAGTAGTAGTAGTCTCAAAACTCTTACAGGAACACAAATACATAGCTATGTGGAAGGGAGGGAGAATAGGGTGGCGAGATAACAGGTTGTCAGGGAAGTCTTACTAGTGGCTAAATTATTTTAGGAGGGATTTGAAGATGGGGAGAGTGGTGATACAATGAATATAATGAGAGTAGGATATAATGAATGCCTTAATTGATGGTGTTTAATAATAATGTTGGTATTTGTTACCAACATTGAGTGCCTTTGAGTGTTACCAACATTGAGTTTATTGAGTGCCTACTCGAGGCATAGCACAGTACTAGCCCTTGTAAGAGTACAGAAAGGAGGAGAAACAAGGGTGGGAGAAAGACATGAAAATAAATTAAAAATGGGTATGTACACAAGTGTCGAGGGATGGAGCTTAAGGAGTAGAGTCCCAAGTGCAAAAATAAAGCAGAAGGGAAGTCAAACAGGGGAAGTGAGGGCTTAGGAAAGGCCTCTTGGAGGAGAGATGATTTTAGTAGGACTTTGAAGGTGGAGATAACAGTTGTCTCTCAGATATGAAAGGAGAGGGAGTTCCAGTACCGCGGGAGGACGAGAGAAAGGGGACGGTGGCCAGAAAGAAGAGACTGTGGTACTGTGGATAGTTTGGTGTTAGAGAGGCAGGGTGTGCGGGTTGTGGTGTAGTAGGAGATCAGCGAGGTAAGGTAGAATGGGGAGAGCTGATTAAGTGCCTTAAAGTAGATGGTAAGGAATTTCTCTTTGGGTGGATGGGAAACTATTGGTCTTTTTAAGGAGAGGGGAAATGTGATTTATCACTTTAGAAAATGATCTGGGCAGTAGACTGAAGAGGAGACTGGAGACTGAAAATGTCATTTTCAGTCAGGTCTTATGTTAATGAGTATTCTGATTCATCATGATCAAGTTTTCCTCACAGGCAGCCCTAAATCAAACTTTCTCCAGCAGGTGAGATGCCCTAAAATATTAGATAGGCAGCACCGGCTCATTTGTTCTCTTCAAAGGCCTCTCTCTCCTATGCTGAGGCTGTGGACTTTAGGGAGGAAAGATTTGGCTTCCTATCTCTATCACCAAATACAGGCGAGCATATATTTGCCTATATATATCACTATATTACATAGTGATACAAAGGCATTGTGTGATAGGGTTTCTCCCTGACCAACAATCCATTCTAACTATAAATAAAACCCGGTCAGGGCTGTGGGAGAATGGGAAATAAACATTATTGATTTTCCTTTCCCAACCTTCGACCACACTACATTTATCAGACATGTCCAACAGCTACTCCTATATAGGGAGAGACAAAGACACATGTCTGACAAGATATAAGCCATTTGTGGCCAGGATAATTCCATAGAGAATAATACAGATAAATAGCGTCTCCTCAACAATTAATCAATAATATTGATTGAGGGTCTACCTTGTTCCGAATACCGTACTAAGCACTTGGGAGAGTACAATGCAGTTAATCGACATGCTGCCTACTCTCAAGAAGCTTGCAGTCTCGTGGGAGAAACCGACACTAAAATGAATTTCAGCTAGATTCAAGTAAAAGAATTACTTGATATGTACGTAATGCATTATGGTATGATTCTTTCTTTTCAGATTTACTCTCACAGTTTTAATTTTACTTCAGGAAAACCTTATTCCAGGGAGGTCCATAAGCTCTTATGGGATCAGTCAATGAATGCAGAAGGATCTGTGCTTAGCAATTTTATTTTTATATTTTTATTTATTATTTATTTTTCTTCTTCTTTATATTTTTCTCCAAAAAGGCATGTTTGGTAAATAGGGGTGAGGAGAAAGAAGGATAAGGGTGAGGGAAACAAGGCAGATTTTCTCAAGTCTTTGTTTTTCTTTCAGTAGATACTTCCACAGCGCATAATACAGTGATAACTGTCTTAGACTGAGGGTTGATGAAGATGTAGGTTGCTTTTCCCAAGAAATTTGTCTTCTTTTAGCTAAGCTATGAACTTCACATATTAATACATATTTCATTTTTCTTAATATGGAATGAGTCAAAGACTTGCTTTGGTCTGTGTATTCTTAAAATATAGATCTACTGTGGCCTCTCCTAAATATGGGCCTCCAGTATTCCACAGAGGATTTGAAATGGCTGACTCAGTGTATACCGGAACAAGCTTGTGAAGGGATTTGGGGCAAGGAATGAAATGTTTAACTTAGTATGGCTGAAGTGCACTAAGTAGGAGGGAGAACAGATATTGAATCCCCATTTTGCAGATGAGGGAACTGAGGCACAGAGGAGTTAAGCGACCTGCCCAAAGTCATACAACTGACCCTTGGCAGAGCCAGTGTTAGAACCCAGTTCCTCTGATTCCCAGGCCGATACTCTTTCCATCAGGTCATGCTGCTTCTCATAAAATGAAATTGAATACCTGTTCTCCCTCCCCATTAGACTGTGAGCTCCATGTGGAACAGGGATTGTATCCACCCTGATTACCTTGTATGTCCCCCAGTGCTTAGCACAGTGCTCGACACACAGTAAGGGCTTAACAAATTCCAATATTCTTAATTATTAGGAATAGGCTTTGAACCTTTTTTTAAGGATACGTGAATACACATAATTTACCTTAATTACCTTTTAAATAGTTATTTAACTTATCTAGTTATTTAAATTACTCGATAAATATTTGTAGGATATTTAAAGTCAAGCCTATTCCCCATATTAATTTCATAGGCCCCTATAATAAATCTCAAAGTTTGTGTCCTCCTTAATCATATATTCTCTGGTCTATCCTGTCACCATTGGTATTTATGGAGCAAGCACTGCCAGCAGACCAGAAACCTCTGTACTCCTGGACGTAACCGATTCAAGCCCAAGACCCAGTCTTTGCCTTCGAGGAGCTTGCAATCTAATGGGGACTTTTGCTGTCTCTCATTTGGTATTTCAGCGCTACTGCTTTAAAAAGGATTTATGCAAGATTGGATTTATCCATTTTATAGTCTATACTGCAGATTTGAACTACCCATTTGAATAAATCCCAAGGAACTCTAGATCTTTTTTGCCCCCTCCTACCTCTCCTCCCGTCTCTCTTTCTACTGCCCAACCCCTACGCTCTGCTCCTTTGCCGCTCACCTCCTCACCGTTCCCCGTTCACGCCTATCCCACCGTCGACCTCTGGCCCATGTCTTCCCGCTGTCCTGGAATGCCCTTCCTCCCCACCTCCACCAAAATAACTCTCTTCCCCTCTTCAAAGCCCTACTTAGAGCTCACCTCCTCCAAGAGGCCTTCCCAGACTAAACTTCCCCTTTTCCCTCTGCTCCCTCTCTGCTCCCCCCATCCTCTGCTCCCTCTCCCTTCCCCCCTTCACCTCCCCTCAGCTAAGCCCCCTTTCCCCACTTTCCCTCTGCTCCTCCCCCTCTCCCTTCCCCTACCCTCAGCACTGTGTTGTGTCTATATTTTTATTACCCTATTTATTATGTTAATGAGGTATCTATCCCCTTAATTCTATTTACCATGATTAAGTTGTCTTGTTTTTGTCTGTCTCCCCTGATTAGACTGTGAGCCCGTCATTGGGCAGGGATTGTCTCTGTTGCCGAATTGTACATTCCAAGTTCTTAGTACAGTGCTCTGCACATAGTAAGCGCTCAGTAAATACTATTGAATGAATGATTCTTTGTTTTATTAATTGGGAACTACATTCTAATGTCCTGACACGCTAATTTTAGGAACTCATAAAACCAAATCCACTTTTGAATTGTTCTTAAATATTTTTAAATGAAACGTGGATTAAAATGCCCATTGGCTGAAGTTCAAAGAATCTAAAATGTATATTTTTTATCCAAGCACACAGATTTCTCAGGTTATAAATCAACAAGCTGGAACACAGGAAGTATTTGCCAAATGGAAAATCAAACTAGATTCAAATGGAGTCAAAACTGGAGTCTCCACACATATCCTGCGCCATTCCAGACATTGTTCTGAAAATTTGGTAACCGACATTTTTTTCTCTTTGATTAGCACTGAATAACTTAATTGCAGGAGACGCTTGTGAAAGGCGGGGTTTTATCCTCGATCAGACTGTTTTGCTTGTTTGGTTGGATCTTTTATGTCCCCTCATTTGGGAAGAAAAATATAGCTTTAGCTCTGATTCCCAATTCAAAATGTGGGTCAACATTCCAGGGAGTGGAGTTTTTGTCCTTTTAAAAAAAGTGGGGGTGAGTGTGTTGAGTAAATACTGTTCATTGTGACTTGGTTTAGGGGAGATTGTTCAAGGACTGAGCTCCTGTTAAACTGGACTAGGATTTAGGAGCCTTGGGCTTTGTTCCCCCTTCTGTTGCTTTCATTCCACACATCCTGGTATCAAGTCACCCTTGTTCTGTGCTTCAGTTCCCCATGCAATAAATACCAAACGGTAAGTACCATTAATCCAACATTAGAACTAAGCTTAGTGATGTTGGAAGAGCAATCCTTGGTAAGTCAGTTTGAAGTGCCTTTGATGTAAGGCCCTTTACCAACACCGAATATCCTTATTATCTACTGATAGGTCATTTAAGGTTTATCATTTCCTTCAGATGGAAGCAGCGTGGCTCAGTGGAAAGAGCACGGCTTGGGAGTCAGAGGACGTGGGTTCTAATCCCGGCTCCACCACTTGTGTGCCATGTGACCTTGAGCAAGCCACTTAACTTCTCCGTGTCTGTTACCTCGTCTGTAAATTGGGGATTAAGACTGTGAGCCCCACGTGGGACAACCTGATTACCTTGTAACTATCCCAGTGCTTAGAACAGTGCCTGGCACATAGTAAGTGCGTAACAACTACCATCGTTATTATTCAAACAGTGGGGAAGTTTTCAAACATAGGCCTAGTGGGAAGCAGCGTGGCTCAGTGGAAAGGGCCTGGGCTTCGGAGTCAGCGGTCATGGGTTCGACTCTCGGCTCTGCTACTTGTCAGCTGTGTGACTGGGGGGCAAGTCACTTAACTTCTCTGTGCCTCAGTTACCTCATCTGTAAAATGGGGATTAACTGTGAGCCTCACGTGGGACAACCTGATGACCCTGTATCTACCCCAGTGCTTAGAACAGTGCTCTGCACATAGTAAGCGCTTAACAAATACCAACATTATTAGTGCCAGGGTCTCCAGAGACTGCCACTAGAAGCGGTGTGGCCTAGTGGATAGAGCACGGGCCTGAAAGTCAGAAGGACCCGTGTTCTGCTCCCGACTCTGCCACTTGTCAATTTTAGTGAAGTCACTTAATGTCTCCGTGCCTCAGTTACCTCATCTGTAAAATAGGGATTAAGACTGTGTCTGATGCAGTTATTTCATACCTACCCCAGTGCTTAGTACAGTGCCTGGCACATAGTTAATGCTTAACAAATACCACAGTTCTTCTTCTTCTTATTATTTACATTGGCCTATAAGTGCATCTTCTGGTACTGTAACCAATAAGTTTGAAAATAAAAGAGAAATTTTATAAGGAAGGGGGAAGAGAACTTGATTCTGGAAGAGGGCCCTGAATGGAGGCTCAGGACACCTGGAATCTATTTTCATCTCCATCACAGACTTTTTTGTGATACCAGTAAGCATCTTGTGCCCACCTAGTAGAGATGGTTTTTACTGACCCCAGCGGGAGTAATGCACTGTACTAAATACTTCAGGGACCTCACATTTGCAAAGTGGAAAATGTTTTATCCCTCTAAACCTCCCAGGAATTCCTCAACTCACCTCTCTCACAACCCCCGTCACCAATCCTGTCAGTTCAACTTTCACAACATCACTAAAATCCACCCTTGCCTCTCCATCCAAACCATTACCACATTAATCCAAGCACTTATTTTATCCTGCCTTGATTACTGTATTGGCCTCCTTGCTGACCTCCCTGCCTCCTTTTTCTCCCCTCTCCAGTCCACATTTCGCTCTGCTGCCTGGATCATTTTTCTAAAAAAAAAATTCAGTCCATGTTTCCACACTCCTCCAGACCCTCTAGTGGTTGCCCAGCCACCTCTGCATCAAAAAGAAACGCCTTCCCTTCCACTTTAAAGCACTCAGTGACCTTGCCCCCTCTTACCTGACCTCACTGCTCAACCACTAAAGCCCAGGCCACACACTTGGTTCCTCTAATGCCAGCTTGCTCACCGTAACTCGACCTCATCTATCTTGCCACTGACCTCTTGCCCACATCCTGCCCCTGGCCTGAAATACCCTTCTTCTTCATAGTCGACAGAAAATCACCCTCCCCACCTTGAATGCCTTATTAAGTCATATCTCCAAATGGCCTTCCCCAACTAGGCCCTTATTTCCTCTTCTCCTACTCCCTTATGCATCATCGTTGCATAAGGATAATTTCCAGATTTGCTCCTTTTATTCACCCTCCCTCAGCCCCACAGAACTTATACCCAGAATTTATTTCTTTATATTCGCATCTGTCTCCCCCTCTAGACTGTTAGGTCACTGTGGTCAAGGAATGTGTCTACCAACTCTGTTCTAGAGTACCCCAAGCACTTAATACAGTGCTGTGTACACAGTAAGCACTCACTAAATACGAGCAATTGATTGGGTTTGCTGATAAATATGAGCGATTGATTGGGTATGCTGGAGGAGGGGTCTTGAGGGAAGCAGTGTGGCCTAGTGGAAAGAACGCGATCCGGAGTCAGAGGATCTGAGTTCCAGTCCTGGATCCACCACTCTGCCACTTGGGCAATTCACTCAGCTTTCCCGAGACCCAGATCCCTTATCTGAAAAATGGGGATTCAACACCTGTTATTCCTCTTAGACTGTGAGCCCCATGTGGGGCCTGTTTATCTTGTATCTACTCCTGCACTTAATACAGTGCTTGACACATAGTAAGCATTTAACAAGTACCATTATTATTATTATTATCAGAAGCTATAATTCCTTTTCTTCACCTGCTTTAAGAAAATAAAGATTTCATAGGCATTGGAGGACAAATATTCCAGAGAAATACTAAAAGCAACTGAGACTAGGGATTAAGCTTCTTGAAAAAAATCAAAGGAAAAATAAATACCCTATTTTTACATGAACCGACCACAGGGGAAAAATAGAGTTGAAGTGTTTCTGGACTATTAGCATGATAACATGGAAGGTAATTATTATTCTTTCTTTTGTTGCAGTAGATCAAGGAAGAACTGAGAATTATTAGGTTGAAATTGAATTAGATAGATTTCTTCTTTGCCATTTAGGAGCTTTGTGCTGGGAAACTGCGTGGACAGGGAGTGGTGGGGTGGGGAGGGAGGGGCCCAACAGGCCTCCTTTTTTGGACCTGAGACACTGGCAGCTGTTTTTGCCTAGGGCCCCTTGGGGAACATTATAATTCCAGCCTCTACTTCCCTTTTTTCAAAACAAATAAAGGCTGCAAAACTACAAATCAGAAACTTTCCGCATTCAGAATGTAGCTATTCTGTTGCTTAATTGCTGTATCGTCCTGCGTTATCGATCCACGTGGCCTAATGGAAAGACAAGGCTGTGGAAAGAGCTCGGGTTCAGGAGTCGTCTGGGTCGTGGGTTCTAATCCCAGCTCCGCCGCTTGTCAGCCGTGTGACTTTGGGCAAGTCACTTCACTTCGTGCCTCAGTTCCCTCATCTGTAAAATGGGGATGAAGACTGTGAGCCCATGTGGGACAGCCTGATGACCTTCTATTCCCCCAGCGCTCAGAACAGTGCTCTGCACATAGTAAACGCTTCACAAATACCATCATTATTATTATTATTACAAGGGGGCTAGGAGTCAGGGGGGGCTTTAGATCTAGTCTTCACCCTGCCAGCTAAAGGTTTCGGGGGATCTTTCTACAGTGATCAAGACTCGTTGATCCCTTCGGGCATCTCCGCGTAAAAGGTGAGGAGAATGATGTTTTTAGGGTTGAATTTATACTCTTAGTGTCCAACTAAATGCAGAGAAATAGATCTTTTGGGCCCCGTCTCCCTTCCTCATTTGTGGCCATGTGAGGCTGGCCGGAGGCCGCCCCCTAGTGGACGATGGCTGAATGAACGCCTCCCACTCTCCCTCTAGGAACCAAGCGCAATTTCCCCTTTCACCCTGGGACATTCATTCATTCAATAGTATTTATTGAGCGCTTACTATGTGCAGAACACTGTACTAAGCGCTTGGAATGGACTATGCGGCAATAGAGAGAGACCATCCCTGCCCATCGACGAGCTCACAGTCTATTCGGGGGAGTCAGAAGGACACAAACGAGACAACTTAATGGCAATAAATAGAATCAAGGGGATGGACACCTCATTAACAAAATAAATGGGGTAATAAAATGAACAGGGTAATAAAATATATACAAATGAGCAGAGGGAAAGGGGGGAAAGGGGCTTAGCTGAGGGGAGGTGAAGGGGGCGCAGAGAGGGAGCAGAGGGAAAAGAGGAAGCTCAGTCTGGGAAGGCCTCTTGGAGGAGGTGAGCTCTCAGTAGGGCTTTGAAGAGGGGAAGAGAGTTAGTTTGGTGGAGTTGAGGAGGGAGGGCATTCCGGGACTGCGGGAGGACGTGGGCCAGAGGTTGACGGCGGGATAGGCGAGAACGGGGGACGGTGAGGAGGTGGACGGCAGAGGAGCGGAGCGTGCGGTGTGGGCAGTGGAAAGAGAGAAGGGAGGACAGGTAGGAGGGGGCAAGGTGATGGAGAGCCTCGAAGCCCAGAGTGAGAAGTTTTTGTTTTGTGTGGAGGTTGATAGGCAACCACTGGAGGTTTTTAAGGAGAGGAAGGGGACAGCTTCCATCCTCTGCCTTTTTCCTCTTCCCTTTAAACCTGGTCCTCTGAGAGGTGTCAGTTAAATGCCAGCCCATTTGGGAGAGGGGCTCTACATTTGAACAGCTGACGTCTAAGTCAGAGAACACTGCTTGGGATTGTCTTAGGCCATGGAGAGGGGAAATAATCATGATTAATTATGGTATTTGTTAAGCGCTTACTATGTGCAGACCACTGTTCTAAGCGCTGGGGTAGATACAGGGTAATCAGATTGTCCCACGTGGGGCTCACATTTTTTAATCCCCATTTTTGCAGCTGAGGTAACTGAAGTCCAAAGAATAATAATAATAATAATGTTGATATTTGTTAAGCGCTTACTAGGTGCAGAGCACTGTTCTAAGCGCGGGGGTAGACACAAGGGAATCAGGTTGTCCCACGTGGGGCTCACACTCTTAATCCCCATTTTACAGATGAAGTAACTGAGGCACAGAGAAGTGAAGTGACTTGCCCACAGTCACACAGCTGACAGGTGGCAGAGCCGGGATTCAAACCCTTGACCTCTGATTCCTAAGCCCGTGCTCTTTCCACTGAGTCACGCTGCTTCTCTAGGAAGCTGCTTCTCTTAGGAAGTTAAGTGACTTGCCCAAGGTCACACAGCAGACAATTGGCGGAGTCGGGATCAGAACCCGTGACCTCTGACTCCAAAGCCCGTGCTCTTTCCACTAAGCCACGCTGCTTCTCTAATAATAGTGATTCATTTGTTAAGCGCTTACGATGTGCAAAGCACTGTTCTAAGCTCTCGGGAGGATACAAGGTCATCAGCTTACCCACAGTAAGCGCTTAGCAAGTACCAATATCATCATCATCACCTGGGTTAATGTTGGTATTTGTTAAGCGCTTACTATGTGCAGAGCACTGTTCTAAGCGCTGGGGTAGACACAGGGGAATCAGGTTGTCCCACGTGGGGCTCACAGTCTTAATCCCCATTTTACAGATGAGGGAACTGAGGCACAGAGAAGTGAAGTGACTTGCCCACAGTCACACAGCTGACAAGTGGCAGAGCCGGGATTCGAACTCATGAGCTCTGACCCCAAAGCCCGTGCTCTTTCCACTGAGCCACGCTGCTTCTAGACCCTTCTCTGCCACTCACCGGCTGTGTGACCTTGGGCCGATCGCTTCTCTGTTCCTCATCTGTAAAATTGGGGTTCAGTCCCCGATCACCCTCCTACTTAGGTTGTGAACCCCACGTGGGCCAGGGACTGTGTCCAACCTCGTTATCTCATGTCTACCCCGGTACTTAGTAAAGTGCTTCACACATAGTAACCACTTAGCAAATAACACAATTATTATTACTGGAATGAGCTGCCCCTGTTTCTTCCCTGGACTCGTGACTCCTTCGATCTGAAGCCCCAATCATCCGAATTCTGCTTCGTGCCATTATTCCTCCCTCCCTGCCCTCCTTGTGGATCAGGAGGTTCCCAGATGTGGAGAGGAAGGAGAATGGGTTGGCAGATGAGGAAAATGTCTCATTTAACTTGCTCAAAGGTCACATGGCGTTCAAGTGCCGGAGTTGGTTTTTGAACCCAGATCCTTGTGAGAACCATGGGGCGCAGGGACCGCGTCCAACCAGATTTGCTTGTATCCACCTCAGTGCTTAGGGTACCTGGCACAGAGTAAGCGCTTAATAAATGCCACAATTATTGTTATAATTATCTCCTGATTCCAGTCGTGGCTCTTTCCACTAGTCCACACTCTGTCTTTCAATCAAAGTGGAAGGTCCTGCCTAACATTCAGAGAAGCCTCACCCCCACTGCTGCCATTCTCATGACCCTTGTTGACTGATGCCAATTTAATGGGCAGCAAAGCATTTCTGCCAGCAGAGAGATTCCTTGACATTCTTTTTGAAGGTGTTTTAATCATTTTTCTACCCCCTGGGGTTAGAAATAGCATTTTCCCCTCTGTTCCCTCAGGTTTTAGAGACTGGGAATGTTTTCATACTGTCCCATGAAAGGGAAAGTTCCTCCTTTAGCTTTGGAGAGGGAATGAGGAAAATGGGGCAGTAAATATCTCTCTGGGAGGGGAGCTTCTTCTAAGTGTTGGTATAGGTCATGGTGACTCCCGTGAAATTAGTTCGAGCCCATGAAAACAGCCTATCCCCATAAGACCAAGTCCTCCCTCTAGCCTGGAACTTCCTCTCCCTTCATATCGAAAGACCACCACTCTCCCTACCTTCAAAGCCCTACTAAGATCATACATCCTCCACGAAGCCTTGCTTGATTAATCTCTCAAATTCTCCAATGTACTCCTAGGCATCACCTATGCACTCGGATCTGTTTGCCTTATACACTGTGATAGCCCACCTCCAGCCCCGTAACAATTACGTACATATCCTAAACTGTAAACTCACTGTGGGCAAGGAATGTATCTGTTACAATGTTTTATTGTACTCTCCAAGCACTTAGAACAGTGCTCTGCACACAGTAAATGCTCAATAAATATGACCGAATGACTGACATCTTTATGCTCTGCCATTTCCCCTATCTGTAATTTATTTTAACATCTAGCTCCCCCACTAGAATGCAAATTCCTCGAGGGCAGGGATTGTAT
This sequence comes from Ornithorhynchus anatinus, assembly GCF_004115215.2. NCBI lineage: Eukaryota > Metazoa > Chordata > Mammalia > Monotremata > Ornithorhynchidae > Ornithorhynchus > Ornithorhynchus anatinus. The sequence continues at coordinate 13,282,653 of NC_041739.1, forward strand.
CTATAAGCTCCATCACATAATACTTTCCCAAACACGTGGGACACTACTCTACGCAAAGTAAGTGCTCAGTGAAACTACTGATGGACCCAAGCTACTTCGTGGCAGCTTCGGATGAGAAAACAGCGTAAAACGCCACAATTGGCCCCATTTACCTGCTCTAGTCTCCTCGGGGTCACTGTAGATGGAAGCCAGAGTAAATAAGGAGAAGATGACGAATGCCAGCAAGATGAATGCTGCTTCCAGGTTAGTGAATGGCAGCTCCATGAACCAAAGTATTTCCTTGACCTGGAATAGAAAGTCAACACTGAACTGGCGTAACGTAGTCCAGACAAAGAGTTTCCCAAGGCAACTGCTTTGGTGGAGGAGGATGTGAGATCCGGGTCGAGCTTATTTGATAATATCTGTGTGTCAGGAAACAACACTGTTTTTTAGACAGAGAGGGAGACTGATCTCATTTTTGGAAAAAAGGTAACACTAAAAGTACTCTACTCTGGATCCGGGTTATGAAATGATATAGGTGTAGCAATACGCTTTGAGCCAAGCTTGAGGGCAGCTAGCTTTTCGAGCAAACGTTTGTGAGACTTTAGACGTGTGGTATTTCACTTCAATCGGTTAGCCAAGCGATAGGATTTATTTAGTGCCTATTCTGTTCAGAGCAATCACTTGTATTTATGGAGCATTTTCTGGGTGCAGAGCACTGTACTAAGCACGTGGGAGAGTATACTATAGCAGAGTTGGTAGCCACGGTCCTGCGCTCAAAGAGCTTACAGGCTAGAGGGGGGAGACAGACATTAAATTCATTCATTCATTCAATCGTATTTATTGAGCACTTACTATGTGCAGAGCACTGTACTAAGCATTTGGAACATACCGATTCGGCAACAGATAGAGACCATTCCTGCCCAACAAGGGGCTCACAGTCTAAATAGGGGAGAAACTAAACTAAATTATGGATCTCTACAAAAATGCAGTGGAGCTGAGAGGTTGTGGTGAATCAAGACAATCGATCAAGTACAAGGGCAACTCAGAAGGGGGAGGGAATGAGGGCTTAGTGATGGGAGGCCTCTTGGAGGAGACGTGAAATTAAAAAGGCATAGAAACAGTCACTGGCTTGAGACAGAATGTATGTACTGGGCAGTGAGCTGGAGGCCCACTGATAGATCCAACAGAGCTACTCCCATCCTAACACTCCACCCCTTCTCCAACTGTTGATCTGGCTCCTCTTAATAATTAATAATGATAATAAATAATAATAACGGTATTTGTTAAGGGCTTACTATGTGCCAGGTACTATATTAAGCACTGGGATGAATACAAGCAAATCGAGTTGGATACAGTCCCTGCCCCATGTGGGAGTCACAGTCTCAATCCCCATTTTACAGATGAGGGAACTGAGGCCTAGAGAAGTGAAGCGACTTGTCTGAGATCACAGAGCAGACAAGTGGTGGATCTGGGATTATAATCCAAGTCCTTCTGACCCCCAGGCCTGTACTCTAAAGGCAGTGTAAGAAAGAGGAGGCCCAAGGAAAGGGAAAGTATATCGGTTTGGATTGTTTGCAGGAATTGGAGTATTTTTTTTGTTTATTTAAATGGTATTTGTTAAGCGCTTACTATGTGTCAAACACTGTTCTAAGTGCTGGGATCGGTACAAGTCTATTAGGTTGGACACAGTCCCTCTCCCTCTTCGGGCTCACAGTCTAAGTAGGAGGGAGAACATGTATTTAATCCCCATTTTACAGTTGAGGCAACTGAGGCACAGAGAAGTTAAGTGACTTGTCCAAGGTCACACGGCAAGCAACTGGCAGAGCTGGGATTTGTTTGACTCACAGGCCTGTGTTATTTCCGCTAGACCAAGCCGCTTTTCTAAAAAGAAAACAGTGGATTGTGGGGTGTGGAAAAAGAGGCCCAGTGGAAAAGCATAGGGCTATGAGTCAGGTGACCTGAATTCTAATCCCGATTCTGTCACTCACCTGTTGTGTGGTCTTGGGCAAGTCTCTTCATTTCTTTGTGCTCATTTGTAAAATGGGGATGAAATACCCGTTCTTCCTCCCTCTGAGGCTGTGAGTCCCATGTGGACAGGGACAGTATCTGACCTGCTGGCCTTGTTCTACCCCAGCTTTTCATACAGTGCTTAGCAAATACCAATCTCTGTTCACAGTGGTTCTGTTGATTTCTCCGGGCCTGGACAGGTTCCGACGTTCACGAGTAGCGTATTTCTGAACGGCAAGTCCTGAACCCTGCGAGCTTAGGTAAGATCTGTCGAACCATCCATCGTCTGAGTGGACTGGCATTTAAAATCATTCTGGCAGTCAACAGTGGGAGCTGGCTGATATTTAAATCATCCTGGCACAAAGAGCGGGAATTTAGAGTTTAGTTCAAATGCCGAATATTCTGAGCTGGCAGGGATTGGGCCTGAGAGTCTTTTGTTTTGTTTCTAATAGTAAGGAAGAAACTATCAACTGCTAACCACACTGCTCCCAGCCCTTCTTTTTAGTTTAATATTTTTTCACACAAGTCTATTTTGTGGAGGTTATTCTCCTGATGGGCTCTCAGGACATTCCTCAAACTTCTTGACAGCCAACAGTGAATTTGATTTCTGTAGGTGAGGAAGGATTTGAAAACCACTCGGCCAATCTGCCATGAATCTTTCTAATCCCATTTCGGCTACCCATTTTTCTAGGTCCATTTCTAATCATAGCTACCATGGGGTGATCCTCAGTTAGAGATGGCACGTTGGTCATTTAAAGGTGGTCACGTACTGAGCCGTGGCTTAAACACCCAACCATCAGCTTAGACTGTGAACCCTATGTGGGATAGGGACTGCGTCCCACTTGGTTATCTTGTATCTACCTCAGTGCTTAGTATAATGTTGGTGTTTGCTAATGTTGGTGTTTGTTAAGCGCTTACTATGTGCAGAGCACTGTTCTAAGCGCTGGGGCTAGTATAGTGACTGGCACATAGAAAGCTCTTAACAGATACTATTTAAAAACAAAAAACAGAAGAACCATCAGGGTGGGCTTGGGAAGCAGTGACCCACCATATCTAAGACAAATCATGCAGCTGTCTTCCAGGAAGCTTTTCCCCTCGTTTCTTATTTTCATTTCTCATATTTAGTGTCCGTATGTGCAATGAGGATGTGAGCAGTCACGTATGTATTATCAGTCCTGTGTGTCTGAAGATGACTCCACTGAGGTGAGATTTTATCACTGCGTGGGTGCCACAGATAAGACTAACGTGTGACTGAAGAGACCTTCCATGCATCTAAAGATCACTCTGCCTGTACTGTTGCATTTTTTAGCCACATGCCTGGCTCTCTTTCCGTTTCTTCCGTGGTGTCGGAATCTTCCTGAAGCCTCTCTGCTCTAAGACTGTTTCCATGGGAATCCGCGTTGTGCGATGGGGAGAGTGAACTGGGTATATTTAATATTTGCAAAGGCTTGGCTTCCTTTACCTGTACGGGAAGCAGAAGAATTATTCATTGTTGAGAGAGAATCTCTTGCGCACTGTGTGTTTATGAAAATGCCATCGTGTACCTTGTCTGACTCCCGGCCATTAAGGTGGGCATTGTTCAGATCCTCCCAGTGGTTAAGAGAAGAAACATAGTCCTAGTTTCAGCAGGACATGTTCTTGAGTTTTTTTGCATGGGTGATGGCTTGTTCTCTAAGCTATCCACACTCTCGTCTGGTCTCCCCTTGCATCGTGGCCTCAGAAGAAGCAGACGTCACTTGTGCTCAAACTATTTATTTGTCATGTTATCTCTGTGTCCTGAGGCATTGTGGGGAGGAGCAGCTTATGTAATGGTCCCATTAGAATTTTACAATTCTCTGAGTTTTAAAATGATATGAAACTGGCAAAAAAATGATCCCCATTAAGGAAAACTCATTTCATTTGGTCAGTGATTGAAGTGAACATTTTTTATCATGTTTGTTAGGTGCTTACTATGTGTCAAACACTGTTCTAAGCACTGGGGTAGGTACAAGTTAATTAGGTCAGACACAGTCCCTGTCCTTCATGGGAAGCTAAGTAGGAAGGAGAACAGGTATTTAATCCCCACTTTGCCACTGAGGAAAGTGAGGCGTAAAGAAGCTAAGCCACTTGCCCAGCAAGTGATTGGCAGAGCCGGGGTTGGAACCCAGACCCTCTGACTCCCTGGCCCGTGTTCTTTCCACTAGACCTCTCTGCTTCTCTGTTTGGTACACTGACCTAACAGAATTGTGTCAGTGAGAAGAGGAATCCAAAGCCTGACCCTCGAGGTCGATGTCAAGGTAAAGTTCTCCAGAAGGTACAAGACTCATTAATGTTATGATTCATCATCTTGGAGAAACTGCATAAAGAGAAAATGATTCCTCGGGATCATCCAGGACATAAATTAGTTGGAATTGTTCTCTTGGTGTTTGCTGTAACCCAGTAATGTTTCTTCTAGACTTGGATTTTGGCCATGAATCATGGGATCCAGTTAACTTTTGCACGCACACCTGTGACTCTGTGTCCCTTGGAAAGCTTGCTGATAGGTTGGAGGAGGAGATGCACACGCATAAATGGTAAGGGGTCATCTCACTCATAGCACATTGATTTTGGTCCATGTCTAACTTTGCAAAAATTTTTTTTAAGGAACATGCAGCAGAAGACTAAACTGGAAGAGGTCAGGGTCCTAGAAACGAAAGCTGGAAGGACCTAGAGAGCCCCTCTGAACCTGCTTTCTGCTTTTAGGTAGGTAAATGACTAAATCACCCAAGATACATGGCTGTCTAATTCAGGGCCGGATCGCCACGAACCCCCCTATGTTGGCTTTTCCATTATCTGTCACCATGGAAGTCACAAAGTTCCTCCTTTCAGTCCATCTGGAACTAGTTGGGAACCAAAGACAATGCCTAGAAGCAGTCTGGCCTACTGGAAAGAGCATGGGCCCGGGAGTCACAGGACCCGAGTTGCAATCCCGGCCCCACCACTTGCTGGCTATGTGACTTTAGGCAAGTCACTGAACTTCTGAGTGCCTCAGATTCCCCATCTTCCTCAGCTGTATAATAATAACTGTGGTGGGTTTTCTTAAGTGCTTACTATGTGCCAAGCACTGTACTAAACACTGGAGTCGGTAAAAGATAAGTCCCACAGAGGACTCACAGTCTAAGTAGGAGGGAGCACAGGTATCCAACACCCATTTTGCAGATGGTGGAACTGAGACACAGAGTTAAGTGCCTTGCTCATGGTCACACAGCTGATGAGTGGCTGAGTCAGAATCAGAACGTGGGACCTGTGACACCCAGACCCATGTTTTTTCCACTAAGCCAGGCTGCTTCCTATGGGGGTTCAATACTTGTTCTCCCTTCAACTTAGACTGCTAGCCCTACTTGGGACAAAACTATTTCTCCATTAACTTGACTCTATCCTAGCCTTCAGTATGGGGGCTTGGCAGAGAACCAACTTGGCTTAGTGGGAAGAGCCCGGGCTTGGAAGTCAGAGGTCGTGAGTTCTAATCCTGGCTCCGCCACTTAGCAGCTGACTGTGGGCAAGTCACTCAACTTCTCTGTGCCTCAGTTACCTCATCTGTAAAATGGGGATTATGACCGTAAGCCCCATGTGGGACACCCTGATTACCTTGTATCTACCCCAGCGTTTAAACAGTGCTTGGCACATAGTAAGCGCTTAAAAATATTACTATTATTATATCGTAAGCACTTAAATGACGCAGTTATTCAAGACACTGGTTTTCTTATCAGTGGTTTGAACTGAGTGAGAAGTGCAGAGAACTGTACTAATCAATCGATCAATCACTGGTATTTATTGAGCACTTACTATGAGCACTGCACTAAGCTCTGGGGAGAATACGATACATCAGAATTAGCAGACACATTTCCTCACTAAGCACCGGGAAGAGTTACAGGAGTTTTCCGTCTAAATCTGACCTGTCAGCATGGCCACTGAAAGGCAGGTGTCTAAGGGAGTAATGGGATGTGGTTTTATTAGGGAAGGTGTTTAAGGAAGGGATGGCTCCAATCCAACAATTCTCAAGAAAAGCACCAGCTCTGAATGTCAGAGGAATGGGAGAAAGGATGTGCTTTGCCTTCTTTGGAGGTGGATAGTTGAGCTCATTTAGCGACCAGTGGGAACATGACATTAGTCTCTTTCTCTCATTAGAGAAAAAACCTCTGTCATCATTACTAGGGCAGTTTCCAGAAACACGAAATGGGGCTGGAGGGGAATCAACCTGGCTCTAAATTCCATCTATCACTCTTCTCTCCTCTGAGGTGGAAAACGTTATTAGACCCGCTCAAAGCTGGGAGGTTAACGTGGAACCGGATCGGGTCACCACTGCTGAGAAGCAGCGTGGCTCAGTGGAAAAAGCACGGGCTTTGGGGTCAGAGGTCATGAGTTCAAATCCCAGTTCTGCCACTTGTCAGCTGTGTGACTGTGGGCAAGTCACTTAACTTCTCTGTGCCTCAGTTCCCTCATCTGTAAAATGGGGATGAAGACTGTGAGCCCCACGTGGGACAACCTGATTCCCCCGTGTCTACCCCAGCGCTTAGAACAGTGGCCTGCACATAGTAAGCGTTTAACAAATACCAACATTATTATTATGTCACCGTGGGCCGGGAACACGGTGCCGCCAACATTTTATTCCGAAAGCCCTGGGCTGTCAAGCCTTCCTGATCCCACCAGGGATTCTCCTGTGGCGAGAGGAAGAAGGATGCCTTGAGAACGGTGCTAAGCTTCCAAGACAGGAGGCAACACGATGCAGATAGATGATGCTTTTACACTCCGTTATCGCCCAATGGGGAAAGATATATTACTTCTCAACTTTTGTTTTATTTTTCTCCCTCACGCTCCTCCACTGCTCTATCTGCCTGTGTGATTATCTCTCCATTTGTCTATACTAGCCCCGCTTGTGCTATTAAGGCAACTTGGGGCAGTGAGGAACATGACATCCAAGTGGCATTCCTTATCTAATCCTAAAGCTATGGTCATTCTAGGGGTTGGACGTAATGATACCTCCATCAACTCCATGGTGAGGCATGCAGAGAAATTGCCTTCACAATAAAGGGTTCATTATGACGTTTTTTGGGCTCAGCCAAGCACTTGTTCTGACTTTTTATTTTTCACTTACTCTGGGCCAAGGGTGGGGACAGATCCAGTACAATAAGATTAGATATAAGCCTTATCCCACGTGGTGCTCACAGCCTCAGTGAGAGGCGCATCTCCTCCAAGAGGTCTGATATTTCATCTAACTGTTGAATGGGATCATATATGAGTGGGAAAGTATGTATTATAATATGAAGTATCATGCAGCTCCAGATCTACAACGTCATTTATCTTGCAGTACTGTATTCAGGAAAATACAGGGTTTCAATACTAAAATTAAAAAGAAAAATGGATACTTTTTCTCCATGTGCAAAATTTTCCCCTGCTTTTCTTTTCTAGCTCCCACTGAGCAGAGTTTAGAGATTATAATAATAATGATGATGGCATTTGTTAAGCGCTTGCTATGTGCAAAGCACTGTTCTAAGAGCTGGGGAGGATACAAGGTGATCAGGCTGTCCCAAGTGGGGCTCACAGTCTTAATCCCCATTTTACAGATGAGGTAACTGAGGCCCAGAGAAGTTAAGTGACTTGCCCAAAGTCATCCAGCTGTCTGTGGTATTTGTGAAAAAGCTTACTATGTGTCAGCAATGTACTAAACCCTGAGGTAGATAGAAGATAATCAGGTCCTACATAGGGCTTACAGTCTAAATAGATGGAGAACAGATATTGAATTTCCATTTTGCAGATGAGGGAACTGAGGAACAGAGATGTTAAGTGACCTGCCTAAGGTCACACAGCAGACAAATGGAAGAAAGTAACAAACTGGATTTTCCACTCAATTCCAACCCTACTTGTTTATCCTAGTGACAAACACCTGAAAGCTTGGAGACCTCAGGTACACATCTGGAATACTTAAGGAGAGTGTAATCCAGGAGAAGAGTTACACCGCATTCAAATAAATGCCCTGAATTACCCAGACGGAGGTTTTTTCTTGTTCATCTCATCCCACACTCCACATGGCTTTACAAAGCTGATTCTTTTTCTCCCCCAAGCCAAACTGAAACCAGATACTTTTCTTAACCTGCTGAGGCACTGGACTAGCTGGCATATCAGTGTAAGTGAAATTTAAAAGGAAAGAAGAAGGAAGGTGATTTCAAAATAGATCAAGTCAATAGAGAGTATTCCTACATACCGGAGGCACTTTTGTCTCTGAGAGAAACTAGTGGCGAACCACAGACTTCATTCCGAAAGGTGTCCGAGCGTCACGAGAGCTGAAAGGGCCGAAGGTGAAGAAGCCCATTACTGAACATTTCCAGCGAAGTCTAAAAGGTCACGTAAGCAGGAGTAATCCAGATCCACCGACTGTTGATGCCAAAGGTCACCAATCTTCTCGTAACGGGGAGTCCCAACTTTGTGCATAAGAGAGCATCTCGATGCTAAAAGAAAACCTTCCCTTTCTTAAGAAGCACTAATGAAACAGGAAGTGCAGCAAACACACTTTGTTGGTTGGGTTCTCCAGTCACACTCCCATCTGTAAATACCACAGGTATTTAGAGCAAATATGAAACCTAAAGACTGTCCCGGGGCTGCTACACAGGCGAGGAACGGTGCAAAGTGCAGCAGGTGGCTTATAGGAGTCTGTGAGGTGAGACCCAGGCTTTAGCAGGGATAAATTTCAGAAAATCCTTCACAAGGAACTCACTGAACAAATATAATTGTGGTGAGCAATTAACTCGCTAACCACTGTTGATCTGTTGACTGGATATTCAGGGTTTGAGCTGATGTTGGTGTTCCCTAAACTCTGATAGAGTTCCTGAAGTCTTTTGTAATTTATTTTCTGTTTTTCCCCACTTTCCCATCCACTTTTCCTCCTTCCCGCCTCATCTTCCTACTTCAGCGGGCTTGGAAGTCAGGGGTCATGGGTTCTAATCCTGGCTCTGCTACTTGTCAGCTGTGTGACTTTGGGCAAGTCACTTTACTTCTCTGTGCTTCAGTTCCCTCATCTGTAAGATGGGGATTAAGACTGTGAGCCCTATGTGGGACAAACTGATCACCTTGTATCCTCCCCAGTGCTTAGAACAGTGCTTTGCACATAGTAAGTGCTTAAATGTCATTATTATCATCATTAATAATTTATTAATGATAATAATAGGTTCCTAATAATATTGCTTAAGTGCTTAGTAAGTGCTGAGACAAGTAGCAGACCAAGGATTATCACCCAGAGCCTCGGACTCAAGGGCCCATGCCCTTTCTACTAAGTCTCAATGATTCGCTTTCATTTATGTGAAGCAGCACAGAGAACTTAGAGAAAGAGGTCATTAATGGGTTATGGGGGGAATATTAGCGATGTAGAAGGAAAAATTGGGTATTACAAGGTGGTCTTCTTTAAACAGTAAAAGGCAAATGTCACACTATTCCTTTCAGCATCTTACTGTTATGTTCCTAATGGACTCTCAGGCCAGATGGACCAGTAGTCTGAACCAGAAGTATCATGTCCTGTGGCGTGTCTTTCTTTCACTTTTACCTTTAGGAAGGTAGAGAAAGAAAAATGAGATGACATTCCAATTGGATGACTCTTATGAGATGGTAGCGGGGATTTGAAACTGTGGGCTAAAACATGACGTTTTGATGATCATTTAATCGGTTAATCATATTAATTGAATGCTTACTGTGTACAGAGCACTGTATTAAGCACTTAAAAAAATTTGGTGGTTTTACTGCCAAAGCACCTTACGTTAGTTATTTTAATTTACTCCCTGAAACATCTCTGCGAGGTTTGGTTCAGGAATGATTCCCATTTTACAGGTAGGGAAACTGAGGCATGGGGAGGTCAAGTGGCTTGCCCAAGCCACAGAGTAGACAGGTGGCAGAGCCAGAACTAGAACCTGGGACCTCTGACTTCCAGGGCTGCAGCTCTCCCACTATGCCCCTGGGATCCTTTATCTCAGGGTTGAGTAGATTAGAGATGAGAAGCCAGCTTCTCCCAGTAGACAGGGCAACCACTCTGGCCTTCCCTATCACACTCAATTCCTATTTTAGAGATTTTTATTTTAAGAATTCCACAGAATAAAGTCTCACTCTCAGACTTTAGCTAGACCGGATCCCTGGGCAGATGTCTTCCGGGGAGGTGGGAGGAATTTTTACTAGAATTCCTTCAGGAAGGCTCACATAAAAGGCTTCTGTACCACAGATGGATTCCCTAGGTGGGATCAGGTGGTTCTGTTTCTGGTTGCTAGAAGTGAAGTCTTCATTCCTTCAGTCAATCAATCATATTTATTGAGTCCTTACTACATGCAGAGCACGGCCATAAGCACTTGGGAGAGTACAAAACAATAGAATTAGTAGACATGTTCCCTGCCTGTAGTGGGATTAAAGTCTAGCGGGGAAGGCAGACATTAATATGAATAAGTAAGTAATTTAAAATATATAATTTAAAGATATGTACATAAGTGCTGAGGGGTTGGGTGTGGGATGAGTATTAAATGTCCAAAGGTCACAGATTCAAGTGTACAGATGATGCAGAAGGGAGAGTGAGTTGAGGAAAAGAGGACTTAATAAAGGAAGGCCTTCCTTCTCTATCCTTCTTTACCCTTCACCCTTCTCTCATCCTGTCTTTGGGTGTCATTGCCTGGCATCCAAACAGCAACCCAAGACTGGGAAAAACCTAGAGAGGTCATTAAATCGATCCTCCTGCCTCTGGACCGGACTGTCCTTAAATCTCAACATATGACTATGTACTTTAAAACAGATGTCCAGGAATGCAATCCCGAATGCTTTCTGAACGTCTAACATAAATCCCTTTTATTGCTGGTTGACTCTGTGCAGCGTGGCTCACTGGAAAGAGCCCGGGCTTTGGAGTCAGAGTTCATGGGTTCGAACCCCGGCTCTGCCACTTGTCAGCTGTGTGACTTTGGGCAAGTCACTTAACTTCTCGGTGCCTCAGTTACCTCATCTGTAAAATGGGGATTAAGCCCGTGAGCCCCACGTGGGACAACCTGATTCCCCTGTGTCTACCCCAGCGCTTAGAACAGTGCTCGGCACATAGTAAGAGCTTAACAAATACCAACATTAGTCCCAACCCAAACCTCTCATGCCTGTCTTGGCTCATAGTTTCTCCTAAAGTCAGAATCTCTTTCTGATACACTAGCAGTTGATAGGCTTTGTTCACACAGCTGCATCTCCTGCTATACTGTTGCTCTTCCAAAATACATAGATTTTCAATTTAAATGAACGATTCCGCCAGGCAACGACCACCAGGAAAGACATCTCTGGGTTTTTTTTTCTATGACTTATTAATGACCTTATAACTCATTACTGGTGGAGCTGAGGAGGATTGGAAATTGTGAAAGGTCACAAATAGCAAGAGGCAATAAATAGCACAACCACAGTTAGCAACTTTGTCTCCCAGGCCAGCAGCTGCTGACTTTAAACAGGAACTTTTGGTGTTCGAACTGGTCTGGAATACTGATTAGCCAGCTAGCCCTTGGGCCCAAATAAGCTGGAGAACTCGCTTCAGGTCCCTGTAAGACTGAAATATGTACTACTAAAAGTGGTAATGGTGTTTATTGAGTGACAACTGAGGTCCATGCACTGTTCTAAGCACTCAGCGAAGCGCAAAGACCATATGGCATGTTCCCTGCCCACAGTTTTGAGCAGGGAAGGCATTTCTTATCATTGGATCCCTACAGGTTTTTCCACCTTGGGGTCTGAAGGACCACACGGGTAGGGAACATGTCTCTTGTTGTATTTTTCCAAAGGTGGTGAACAGTTCTCTTCACATAATAGGTGCACAGTAGAAGGGTTTTTATGGGATTGTTTCTCAACATGACCAGTCCATATGTCTTCCACCCAAAGAAATGTAGTTTTCCATTCACGTTTCTGGGATCTTTAAAACCGGCTTTGTCCTTTCAAGATTTATAGCAATAATTTGCACTTACCACTACTGTAGTTTGGGAGTTGATATATTCTTTTGAACAATGAAAGTGATGAATGTGTAGTAACTGAGGATCAAGGAGCAAAGTGCCACCTCTGTGCTCACGTGGGGACCTTGGAGAACTGAAAAATGGATGAATTTTCTATCATTCACTTTGCAAACTTATCATCAGCCATACAGCCCCATTCTAGAAGCCCCTGTGAAAGACATTTGCCCCATAATCATAACCTGCTCTCCATGGTATGTCTTGAAACATGTAATGTGCCACTCAGTCTCCTGCTTTTTTAATCTAATGACCCAGGTGACAGAAAAACTCAGGCAAATTCCTCTCTCCCTCTCCAGTGCCTCTTAAAATCCTCATAATTTAGAAGAATAGGAAAATTCAAGACTAGACACTTGTTTGACAGGGGCAGAAGACATTTTAAAAGCCTCCTCTAGCACATATTCAAATATTGCCACTATTTAGAAGAAACATCAATATGGATAATGAAACAGCATAATAATAATAGCAGTACCTGTTTAGTGTTTACTATATTCTAAATACTGGGGTAGATAAAATATAATCAGGTAGAATAGAACATTTAATACACACGAGGTCACTCACACTCATGTTTACCCACACACACTCACTCTCATTCACTCACCCAGTGCAGTGGCGGCTCCAATTTGGTCCTCTGAAACCTCTTTTGGTCTGTCAGGATCAGGGAAAAGCAGGAGGAGGGAAAATCCTTGCAAGAATGTAGGCTGGGGAGATGGGAAACCCACAGAAGGCAGTGGGTCGAGCAAGGGGATAGCTCAAAATGTTTCGAGTGCGGCAGAGAGATGAGAAACAATTTTGAAGTCTTGCAAATGATCCATAACACAGCTATCTCCACTTGAATAATCAGGAGGACACTCTACATGGGAGAATTGAAATCACCTTGATTTTTTCCTATTAGTCCTGTCTAAAAATCTTGGTGCCCTAAAAGATTTGGGTTTTAGACTTGGAATAGGCAATAGCTCTAAGTGATAGAACTGGGGATTTTCCACCCATGTTTTCTCTCCAAAAACAATCCCACTCCAATATAAGAAAGCTTCTATATTTGGTGCATTAATACAGAACATTTCTTTCATCCCAGAAGGCAGGACTAAAAGAGGAAAGTCACCAGCTTTTTGGTGGGTAAACAAACCATACACGGAAGGTAAGATCTCACACCAGGCTAAGGTACACACAGAGAGCTCTCTGGCCGGCTTCAACATGAAGTTGTAAACATGTTTCCTGTCATTACTTTATGAACAGACTCCACTTTTGATTCTCTCTCCGGTTCTCAGATTCAGAACTTCACAGTATTGGGTTTGAGTCAAGCAGTCGACCACCGCCACTGGATAAATATTTTCCATGGCAGATTCAAGAGTTCTCGCCTTAACATGGGAGATTCTCCTCAAGAGGCAGCCAGATAGAGGCTGATTGATTCTTTCCACTTTCTGGTTTAATTCAAGTGATCTTTGCTCTTCTGACCTGGTCTTTGCTGCATGGTACCGTATAGTGTTTTGTGAGATCTCCCTCCAGAAGTGTTAAGAAACTGGATAAAAATGTTATAATAATAATGTTGGTATTTGTTAAGCGCTTACTATGTGCAGAGCACTGTTCTAAGCTCTGGAGTAGATACAGGGTCATCAGGTTGTCCCACGTGACGCTCACAGTCTTAATCCCCATTTTACAGGTGAGGTAACTGAGGCACCGAGAAGTGAAGTGACTTGCCCACAATCACACAGCTGACAAGTGGCAGAACCGGGATTTGAATCCATAATAATAATAATAATAATAATAATGTTGGTATTTGTTAAGCGCTTACTATGTGCAGAGCACGGTTCTAAGCGCTGGGTTAGATACAGGGTCATCAGGTTGTCCCAAGTGAGGCTCATGGTCTTCATCCCCATTTTACAGATGAGGTAACTGAGGCCCAGAGAAGTGAAGTGACTTGCCCACAGTCAGACAGCTGACCAGTGGCAGATCTGGGAATCGAACCCATGACCCCTGACTCCCAAGCCTGGGCACTTTCCACTGATCCACGCTGCTTCTCATATAATAATAATAATGTTGGTATTTGTGAAGTGCTTACTATGTGCAGAGCACTGTTCTAAGCGCTGGGGTAGAGAGAGGGTCATCAGGTTGTCCCACGTGAGGCTCACAGTCTTCATCCCCAGTTTACAGATGAGGTAACTGAGGCCCAGAGAAGTGAAGTGACTTGCCCACAGTCACACAGCTGACAAGTGGCAGAGCCGGGATTCAAACCCATGACCTCTGACTCCCAAGCCCGGGCTCTTTCCACTGAGCCACGCTGCTTCTCTATGATGCTTCTCTCTGTGATGAAGGAGGGGAAGTCTGAGCAAACACCAGAAGCAGAACCCAGTGGGCTTAGAGTCACAAGACTGGCCTTCAGTTTCCCCTTATGTAAAATGGGGATTGTTATCTCTGTCAATTTTTTAAAAATGGTATTTGTTGAGAGTTTACTATGTGTCAGGCACTGTTTTAAGTGCTAAGGTGGGTAGATACAAGCTAACCAAGTTGGACACAGTCCATGTCGTGCATGGAGCTCACAGTCTTAATATCCATTTTACAGATGAGGGAACTGAGGCACAGAGAAATAAAATGACTTGAAGCCAAGTCAAGTCAAGAAGTTAAGTCTACTCCTAGTCACAGGGATTTAAGGGCAAATTATGTCCTGGGACGGCATGCAGAAACAGTGAGTAGGAATAAATAATGGCACAGGAAGTGGCAGGTAGAAATCAGAGCTAAAAGATTTTATATTATTAATCTATTTATAATGATAATAATAGTGTTTGTTAAGTGCTTACTATGTGCCATGCACTGTTCTAAGCGCTGGGGTAGATACAGGGTAATCAGGTCCTACGTGGGGCTCACACTTTTAATCCCCATTTTACCGATGAGGTAACTGTGGCACAGACAAGTCACTTAACTTGTCCAAGGTCTCACAGCAGACAAGTGGTGGAGCCGGGATTAGAATTCATGTATTCGGACTCCGAAGCCCGGGCTCTTTCCACTAGCCACGCTACTTCTATTTATCTATAATACGTATGTACAACCTGTAGAATGAAAGGCTGTAAAAACAAACACCCAAGCACCGAAATACTGTGGGACAATACAGATATGGAATAATTCAGAAACAATATATATACAATGAATAAAAGGTAAAAATAGAAGTTTACAAAAATTAGAAGGGGGAGCAAATGAAACCTGAATGTTTGGAGAATAAGACATTTAATTTTTGAAAACTGAATGAAGAGAGTGTGTGATTGGTGTTTACATTAATTATGGTTTTTTAAGCACTTACTCTATACACTGTATTATGCACTGAGGCAGATGTGAGAGAATTAGGGTCCCATATGGGTCTCACAGTCTAAGTAGGATGGAGAACAGGTATTGAATCTCCATCTCGCCCTCGACCACCCGCCCCCCCCTGACACCATCTCATTCTTAGGTTATGAGGCCCTGCATCCATTTATTTCTGAGTGTTAGTATAGTGGTTTGTACATAGTACTAAATAAATATTGCTACTCATCCTCCCACTACTTCCAGAAAAATGGTGGAGACAGGATTAGAACCCAAGTCCTCTGATTCCCAGGCCCCCGCTCTTTCCTGTAGACAACACTTCTTCCCTATGTTCAAATTTATCCGTGAAAAACAGAGTCTTTCTAGAACAGTATGCGGTCTTGAAATTCCCCCAAAATATTTATTTCTCAATAAATGTCAACAGTCCACAAAAAAGGGAGGAACTCTATCGGTTGTGTTTATTGAGCACTTACTATATGTAGAACACTGGACTAAGCGTTTGGGAGCGTATAATACAACAGAGTTAGCAGACGTGTTTCCTGCCCATAATGAGCTTAAGGGAGAATAAACATCTTAGCTAAGAAAAACTAGAATGGGGAGATTTTTTAAAAAATAATTCTCAGACCTTAGCCACCAGCTCAGCCTCTGAATTCAATATTAACTGAAGAGTCTAGACTCTCACGTTCCTCTAGACTGTAAATTCATTGTGGACAGGGAACGTATTTACCAACTCTGCTGTCTTGTACTCTCCTAAGCACTTAGTACAGTGCTCTGCACACAGTAAGCGTTCAGTAAGCATGATGGATTAAGTGATGGATGGATTGAGTTCACAGCACCTCTTTTCCTCTCATCATTATCTAGGGAATAGATAAAGCATGAAAGACTCACTTCCAAAATAGCTATGGGATCCCCAGCTAGCCTATCCTGCCCAAATAATTATTGTAATAATTCTATCAACTTTGACACTATCTCTGCGCTGGATGGGGATTGTATTGAACTCTCCCAAGCACTTAGAACTGTGCTTTGCATACAGTAAGCACTCAATAAATGTCATCAATTGACTAGTTGCAGGGTAAACCAGAGGATTAATTTTCAAAGAGTGAGATGAACTACTTTGGACAAATGACTACTCTCTTTGCACCCGATTTGAAGGGAGATAAGAATTGTGAGACATTTTTAATGATGTGGCTGCTGGTGGCATTAATGAACACAACATAAAAGAAGCTGCTTTGTCCCTGGTCTCTGATTCATTCAGTAGTCTCCTTTTAGTTATCCCCTAGCCTTGGCTATTTTTATCACTATTGTTTTCGCACTCATTTCAGAGAGGAGCCTCAGAAAATAAGCACTGTCAGAGATTCTGTCTGGGACAATAATATGTCCGCAGCAAAGCGACTGGTGAGAAAGCAAGTCTTCCCCGTGCGTTTTAATCTTCACAAAATGCTGTCAACCTTTCTGGGGGTCCAGAATCCTGTCAATCTTTCTGAGGGGTCCAGAATCCTGTCAATCTTTCTGAGGGGTCCAGAAGTTCCTTTTAGAGCGACTCAGACTACGTGGCCTCGTAAAATGCTCCCTGGTAGTCTTGTAAAATGAAAGATCAAAATGAGGCTGGTTTGAAGTATCCTCCCTTGAAAAAGTTGGCTTTGCATTTGCTAAATTAGTCTGTTCCTCCATTTCACACGTCAGGAGAGTTGTTAAGACGGACAAAGCCTCAAGACTCGATCTAGTTGCGTGTCCCCTCGTCCTTACTCCGGCTGCACCGAAAGTATCTCACAGACAGACTCCTTTCTCACTTTATTCCCATCTTGGCCTAGAAGGGTTGAGGCCGTGAATCCGGTCATCGGCTTCCAGGTTAGCCGCGTAGCTTTGAGAACTTGGATCGACGCGCAAACACACTGATCTCCTGAAGTGATCCGCAGAGCGACGGGAAGTGGAGTGGGATGCTATGGAATGATAATGACACAAGAGGGAGCCGGCACCACTTCCATCTCCTTGGAATGAGGTGGCCCAGTTCTCCGGGATGCTCTTTTCAGATTCGGGGGGTGGAAGAAAGGTCAGCTTCCTCTGCTGAGTGCGACAACGGCTGGACGTGAGTGGAATCTGGGGCCACGTCTCTGGAACAGGAGAGCCCGACCCCCACGAAGCGATGCCCCTGGCTCTTCGCCGCTGTCCTCGCTGCTGGGGATTACCCAGGGTGGGATTCCTGCTCGGATGCCCCCCGTCAGGGGGAGTGGACAGCAGACTTCCTTTGAGGGACGGCGTCGTCTGTGGAGGTGTCGGAGAGCGTGGCCTAGTGGGCAGAGCACGGGCCTGGGAGTCAGAGGACGGAGTTGTAATAATCCCGGCTCTGCCACATGACTGCTAGTTGACCTTGGACAAGTCACTTCACTTCTCTGTGCCTCAATTACCTCATCTGGAAAATGGGGATTAAAACTGTGAACCCCACGTGGGACAACCTGATCACCTTGTATCCCCCCAGCACTTAGAACGATGCTTTGCACAGAGTAAGCACTTGACAAATACCACCATTATTATTGTTATTATTCTCTGTGTTTCAGGTACCTCATCTGTAAAATGGGGATTAAGACTGTGAACCCCGTGTGGGACAGGGACGGTGTCTAACCTGATTAGATTGTATCTACCCCAGCAGTTAGAACAGTGCTTGACACATAATAAGTGCTTAACAAATACCATCGCCATCATCATTATTATTCTTAGTACGGTTCCATCTGGTCCTGGATAGCAGATGTGGGAAGAATTAGAGTTGGGGGGGATTGGGGCGACCCTGGGGAGGGGGGCAAAAGGACGCAAGTGAGAGCAACGGGAGAATGTGGAGACACACTTTAGCCTCAGTGCCCAGTCTAGTTTATCAACCAATCAGTGGTGTTTACTGAGCACCTACAGTGTGCCTAAAGTAAACACTCAACTAAGTGCTTGGGAGAGTTTAATATAACAGAGTTGGTAGATGCAGTCTCTCTCCACAAGGAACTAAAAGTCTGTGTTTATATGGAATTAACCTCTTTCCACCTTTGTTGGAAGTAGCGGCTGGCCTGCAAGGGAGGCCAGAGGAAGTTTTGTGCTGCTCTTGGCCCCACCCCACCGTGCCTCTGACCCATACAGGGCCTCCTTCTCTGAAGGGAGGTTTCTTAATAATAATAATAATAATAATAATAAATGGTGGTAGACTGTAAGCCCGTCAAACGGCAGGGACTGTCTCTATCTGTTGCCGACTTGTTCATTCCAAATGTTTAGTACAGTGCTCTGCACATAGTAAGCATTCAATAAATACTATTGAATGAATGAATATTTGTTAAGCGCTTACTGTGTGCAGAGCACTGTTCTAAGCACTGGGGGAGATACAGGGTAATCAGCTTGTCCCACATGAGGCTCACAGTCTTTATCCTCATTTTCCAGATGAGGGAACTGAGTCCCAGAGAAGTGAAGTGACGCCCACAGTCACATAGCTGACAAGTGGCAGAGCCGGGAATGGAACCCATGACCTCTGACTCCCAAGCCCGTGCTTTTTCCACTGAGCCACCCTGCTTCTCTGCTGCTTCTTACTTTCCTCCTGGCAATTCCAGTGGGATTTTGAAGTCCCCACGGTCATTAGAACTGCAATATCTTCTGGCTGCATTCAGCCGGCAGGGAACCAAGCAATGGATGATTGCCCTGTTTTTTAAAACTTTTTTTTTGGTATTTGTCAAGTGCTTCCTATGTTTCAAGCACCGTTCTATACGCTGGGGCAGTTACAGGTGAATTAGGTTGGACACAGTCCCTGTTCTGCATGGTGCTCACCGTCTAAGTAGGAGGGAGAACAGAAGAACTGAGGCACAGAGAAGGTACATAACTTGCCCAGGGTCACACAGCAGCCAAGAGGAGGAGTGGGGATTAGAATCCAGGTCTTTTTGACTTCCAGGCCCATGCTCTTTCCATTAGACCGTGCTACTCCTTGCTAAAGAGTTTTACAGGAACCTATTTGCCTCAAGTGACGCCTTATCTGGGACTTTGGGGCAGAATGAAAAGGTCACGCTGCTTCAAGGCTCTCCATCACCTTGCCCCTTCCTACCTCTCCTCCCTTCTCTCTTTCTACCGCCCACCCCACACACTCTGCTCCTCCGCCGCCCACCTCCTCACCGTCCCTCAGTCTCGCCTATCCCGCCGTCGACCCCTGGGCCACGTCCTCCCGAGGTCCTGGAACGCCCTCCCTCCCCACCTCTGCCAAACTGATTCTCTTCCCCTCTTCAAAACCCTACTTAAAACTCACCTCCTCCGAGAGGCCTTCCCAGACTGAGCTCCTCTTCTCCCTCTACTCCCTCTACCACACCCCCTTCCCCTCTCCGCAGCTAAACCCTCTTTTCCCCCTTTCCCTCTGCTCCTCCCCATCTCCCTTCCCATCCCCTCAGCACAGTACTCGTCCGCTCAACTGTATATATTTCCATTACCCTATTTATTTTGTTAATGAATTGTACATTGCCTTGATTCTATTTAGTTGCCATTGTTTTTATGAGATATTCTTCCCCTTGACTCTATTTATTGCCATTGTTCTTGTCTGTCCGTCTCCCCCGATTAGACTGTAAGCCCGTCAAACATCAGGGACTGTCTCTATCTGTTGCCGACTTGTTCATTCCAAGCGCTTAGTAGAGTGCTCTGCACATAGTAAGCACTCAATAAATACTATTGAATGACTGAATGAAAAGTGCAGGATGACAGAGGAGATTCAATAGAGAAACGCTTTAAACTTCATGCTGCTCTCTTGATTCTTAGTGAGAACCCCCTATTTCCTGCTGAGTTTAGTAGTAGTAATTGTATTTATTAAGTGCTTACTATGTATAAAACCCTGAGAAAGAAATATACGAACGATGTATAGACACGATCCTGGCCCCTCCAAGAGTGTGGTGGGATGGGGTAAAAATGACAACAGACACATAAAGAAAAGTGTACAAAAGAACACAAGACAAAGAGGAGGACAAACATGAAAGGAGCAGCTGGATTTCCGACTGCTCACGGCTCAAACCAATAGTTTCCCTTTTGTAGCCAGAGGAGAAAGGAGAGATTTCTAGTTATCAGAAGGATTCGGCATATTTTTTAAAAATCTCCTGAAGACCTAGGAGTGTCTGTCTTTCTTCACATTCTCCCCCATTACTCTCACTTGTCTCCTTCTGTCGCCCTCCCCAGGATCTCTCCCATTCCCCTCAACTCCAATTCCTCCGGTGATTCCTCTCCGGTCCCCAACTCAGTGCCCAGTCTAGAGTATCAATCAATCAATGGTATTTACTGAGCACCTACTATGTGCAGAGCACTGTACTAAGTCCTTAGGAGAGGCCAATACAGTAGAGTTGGTCCCACAGGAAACTTGAAGTCAACAGTCTCTTGCCACTTAACCCAGGAACAGTTTGGGGCCGGTGGCCAGAAAAGACTACTGATGATATCCTCTTCCGTGCCCAGTTTAACCTCTCTGGTGGAGAAGGATGCTGGAATGAAGTTTACATGGGATGTTATTTATTTTGAATTTATTTATAAGGGTTATGAAATGTGAATTAATATCAACTCCTGGCTGAGATTGACAGGTGTCAAATAATTGTCAAATAATCACAACAGGGCCACTGAGGGTAGAGGTAAATTAATCAATCAATCAGTCATATTTATTGAGTGCTCACTGTGTACTACGTGCTCGGGAGAGTACAATGCAGCAGAGTTGGAAACAAATTCACTGCCCACAATGAACTTACAGTCTAGTTTGAGGTGAGAATGACTCCCTCCTTTTTAGATGTCACCTCTCTGAGCAGAAGCAGGCCGGCCAGCTTAACTTCACTGTGCTTCTATTTCCTCATCTGTAAAATGGAAGATAAAATAAATACCTGTTCTCCTACAGTCTTGGTAGGTGAACTCCGTATGGAATATGGACTGTTTCTCATCTGATCATCGGATGTCTACCCCAGCATTTAATAGAGCTCTAGGCACACAGTAAGCACTTAATAAATATTATATTATTAGTATGTCAGTGTGAAATATTCAAATGAGCAATCAGTAAAATACATTCTTCTCCATCAAGATACTCCACAAACAAAATAAAAGAATTAAACGATTTCTGGCCTCCCTTCAACCTGACACCCCAACGCTGCTTGGCAAAGATCGTGAGAGGGATAGGCTTCAGATGACTTTGAGTAAGACAGAGGGGCATTTGGTGTCATCCCACCATCCTTATTCATCTCCCTGAGCCCTGGAGGCAATCCTACTCACCCGTGATGATATAGAGCGCTCGCTCACCTAGCCCCAAACAAAAGCCGCAGCTTGTGATCCATCATTATGACACTTCAGCTCGAGGAAACATGGCTGCTTGCAAGGGGACATAATACCTGAACAGGATTGGAAGGGGACCAAGCTAAGGGGAGTGATACATCAAAAAGAGAAAACATGACCGGAGCCGATGTTACACGTCCCTGATCTGCCCCTCAAATTCCATCAGAATTCTTTTAAATTGTGGCTGCTTTTCTTTTTCAAATGAATGCCAAGAGACCATATATTTATGTCACTTGGAAATTCTATGTAGGTTTTTAAATCAGCTGGTTTCCAGACTGGTGAGGACAGCATAAAGTCCTTTAACCTTCCTTGGATAGAGGAATCAGAAATGGGAACAAAGTTTTCATTTTGATGGGTTAGTTCTAGAATCTAATAGTCTAATCTTGCCTCGATGCTTGTAATCAATGCCAAGGGCAAAAACCTGGCCAGGCCACTCTAAGTGGAGTGAAAATAAGCATGGCTTATTTGGGCAGCAGAGAGGACACAAAACGTCGTAATGTTTGTACTAAGGTGACGAATCAAGAATGGGAGATTTAGACAACGCGGACTTGAGAGAGTGGATTCTTTATTCTCAGAGCTCTTATCTGTAAGGAAATATATGGAGTCTATGAGACCCAAGTTAGAAAAGGTCCATCTGAAGCTATTTCTCCTGGCAAGAAACCGATCCGAGATGATGGGAAGTGAGATAGTGCTTTGACCTCACATTCTCCACTGCCTCAACACTCTTTTGGGTAACTTCGCACAAGTCTTTTTTTCTCACTTTTACAATGATGAGCTTTGATTATAACTTATTTCCATGCATTTACCAGGCAGGCTTCCAACAATTAGGCCAGGGGAAGGCAGGTGGGTCATTCAGGAAAATCTCCCTGATTCTTCACAAGAAAATAGGGGGCGTTCTTTACTTTTTTGGCCTAAAAAAATAACTGAAAATTCCTTGTATTTCTACTGAGTCGGATTTGCGGTACTTATCACTTTACTGATGGGGGCAGATCAAAAATGATAAACTGCTCCAAACCTGGCAATCAAGGTCTTGATGTAAAAGGTATTTATAAATTGTTCTGGAAAGAATATGGTATCTCTCAGGGTAGAGGATTGCTATTGTTATTGCTATTGTTCTTGTCTGCCCGTCTCCCCTGATTAGACTGTAAGCCCGTCAAAGGGCAGGGATTGTCTCTATCTGTTACCGATTTGTACATCCCAAGCGCTTAGTACAGTGCTTTGCACATAGTAAGCGCTCAATAAATACTATTGAATGAATGAATGAAAAGTAGAGGATGTTCATAGACATTTCCATTGTCAGGTACCTCATTCTTCTTGATTAGCTGAAACTTCATTCCTTCAACACTGACCTACTCCCTGTGCATCACTTTCATCTTACCTACTGTGTGACCTGGGGCAAGTCACTTCACTTCTCTGGGCCTCAGTGACCTCATCTTTAAAATGGGGACTGAGATTGTGAGCCCCATGTGGGACAGGGACTGTGCCCCACGTGATTTTCTTGTATCCACCCCAGTGCTTAGTACAGTGCCTGGCACTCCATAAGCGCTTAACAAATAGCACAATTATTAATTATTATTATATCTCTAGTCTTTGACCCCTTGCTTTCACCCTCCCTTGTGCTTGGAACTCCCTCCCCCATCGTAGCCAACAGACCACCACTCTGCCCATCTTCAAAACCCTACTCAAGTCACGTCTCTTCCAGGAATCCTTCCCTGACTAACCTCTCCTACCTCCACCCTCTTCTCCTTCTGTATCACCTCTGTACTTGAGTTCCTACCCCAAGCATTTTCACACTCACATCCCCTCAGCACTTAAATACAACACTTAAGCACTTAAATACTTATATTCTTATGTTTTGATATTCTTATACACATAAGTATTTATACTTTGTTGCTTCTCTTCTCTGTAATGATTAGAATGGGGATTAAGACTTTGAGCCCTATGTGGGATAAAGACTGTGTCCAACCTGATTATCTTCCATCTTCTCTAGTTCTCTTAGTACAGTGCCTGGAACCTAAAAAATACCATAAAAAATAAATACTTGAGTGGGTTGCTCAGAACCATGGAAAAATCTTATATTAGACCTGGAGTTTGTCTTTGGCTTGAGTCCTGAATTTCACCGAAACCTCTTCCTAATTGGTGACTAGGAATCCCTCTCTGTAGGGTATTTATTCTTCAGAGGAAACAGTGAATCTGGATGGACTAAATGAATCCAACTAAAATGTCACTTTGTTTAAGGAGTTGACACCTTATTGGCTCGAGCTTTGAGGTTTCCTGTGAACCTCTCAAACAGTCCCGGCTTCTCTCCCTGTCTTGGACAGTGCATCCTTCCCACTCAAGCAGAGCTTTTATTGACTCCTCCATCTTCCCACTCCCCCTTCAAGTTGTGCTCCTTGCTGTGACCATGTTCCCGATGAAGTCCGTGTCCCCCATGACGTCCAAGTGCCCAGAGCCACGTCTGTGGGGGAAAGTAACAGACTCAAACGGTGGGGAAGATTCTGTAGGGGTGGGAAAGTGACAGGGGAAATGTTTTGGTGGTCTGGGGCAGCTGGCCCCTCAACTGACCCACAGACTGAAACGGGTGAACCCGAGTGATCCGGCTTGGCCTTCCGGAGCCCCCGGGCCCTGCTAACCAAAGCCTTTAATATTGTCAGTGGCAGTTTATTCATTCATTCATTCATTCATTCATTCATTCAATAGTATTTATTGAGCGCTTACTAAGTGCAGAGCACTGTACTAAGCACTTGGAATGCACAATTTGACAACAGATAGACCATTTCACATGTCAACCTGGTCTCGTTCCTTTTGCTGGAGGAGGCAAAAGTCCAGTAACGTAGCCGAGCAGTTTCCTGCCAAAGCAACGCTGCCTTCGAGCCCCGATCATGTCCTACTGCACAAGACAAGCAAGGATTTAGGCAAGCAGCCTTCCAAGAACCCCAGTGTGGGAATTGTATTGGGGACTGAGTGGTCCAGTTTCCTAGTGGTTCTGCCTTCTCCTCTTGCCCAGTATTCTGAAGAAAGGCCCCTGGATACTGCAGATAAGGGCTTTTCTAAAAGCATAATTGGTCACTTCATCCTTAGACTTTTGACCTCATCTGTGAGAAGAAGCCTGCAAAATGCATTGTGTTGTACTCTCCCACACTCTTAGTGCAGCGCTCTGCACACAGTAACTGCTCAATAAATTTGCTATTGATCCACACTATCCTTCATTTCTCTTTTGCAAGCTGGCTTCCTACTGTTTTGTTGACTGTTGTTACCCAAAGCTCTAATATTCTTGCCCTCCAGGAGGTTTCTTTCTAAAATTGAATCCTACGGATAGATTATAAAATAAGGGCTGTACAAATCAGCTCTAAAAATAATAATAATAATGATAAAAACTGTACTTAGTAAGCGCTATCTCTTACTGTACTAAGCGACGGAGGTAGATACAAGACAATCATGTTGGGCACAGTCCCAGACATTGTGATTGGGCTCACAATCCAAAGAGGGAAGAAAAACAGGAATCAAATCTCCATTTTACAGATGAGGAAACTGGCCACAGATAAGTGACTTTTTTATGATATTTGTTAAGCGCTTATTATGTGCCAGGCACCTCTCTAAAGATAATCAGGATGGACACAGTCCAAGCCCCACATAGGTGTTCACAGCCTTAATCCCCATTTCATAGATGAGGTACAGAGAAGTTAAGTGACTTCTCTGACAAGAACCAGAGTTGGAATTAGAACCCAGATCCTTCTGACTCCAAGGCCAGTGCTCGATCCAGTAGCCCACAATCCTGAACAAAGAGATAGACTCCTGTGTGTGTGTGTGTGTGTGTGTACGTGTTCCCCTTTAGGAGGCTGTGCATTGTGCTTTGGTTTGAATTCATTCTTTTCGTCTTCATCCCTCCTTTCCCTTCATTTGTAGGCTCGACGCAAAGAGCTCCAGGAGCCACAATTATGGGGCCGAAGAGTTTCAGCCTAGCAAGAGCCCCCGCTGCCTGTTCATCTTATCAGTCTGGGCTTTTGTAGGGAGGAATTTTGGTGATTCATCCCATAGCTGCTCCGTGGCAGGAGCGAGGATTCTTTGTCAGTCTGCTTTTCAAATGCTCCTTAAACCTCCCTCCCTTGATGTTCCTCTTTCTGTTTCACCTGCGGCCCAGTACAGCATTTCTTAAAATCAAAGGGCACCCAGATCTCATATTTCATATAAATGCCCGCCTGGCTTCATTAGCAATCTTTTCCGATTGAGTCTTGATGTATCCTGGCAAATGATCATATTATGGCTAATATAGTGAAAGTGATTTCTCTGTAATCTTAGAGCTTTAACAATAGCACTATCACTGTTATTTTCATAATGAGTAATAATAATAAACTGATGTCCAATTCCGGGATTCCAACAGGAAAGCTGAAGTCACTGGGTGTCCACCTCTAGGGATCTCACTCATGAAGAATTATTGGAACTTGTGTTTTTCCAAGGCAAACCCTGTTTTGTAAAGTATTAGGAGATTTCCCCGCTTCAGTCTATACTTCACTCTGCTTCCCGGGTTATCTTTCTACAGAAATGCTCTGGGCATGTCACGCCCCTCTTCAAAAATCTCCAGTGGTTGCCTATCAACTTTTGTATCAAGCAAAAACTCCTCACTCTTGGCTTCAAAACTCTCCATCTCCTGGCCCCCTCCTACCTCACCTCCCTTCTCTCCTTCCACACACTCCGCTCCTTTGCAGCTCACCTCCTCACTGTGCCTTGTTCCCTCCTGTCCCGCCGTCAAGCTCTGGCCCACATCCTACCGCTGTCCTGGAATGCCCTCCCTCCTCACATTCACCAAACTAGCTCTCTTCCCCTCTTCAAAGCCCTACTGAAAGCTCACCTCCTCCAGGAGGCCTTCCCAGACTGAGCCCCGCTTTTCCTCTGCTCCTTCTCCCCTCCTAATCTCCCTGACTCCCTCCCTCTGCTCTACCCCTTTCCCCACCCCATAGCACTTATGTACATTTGTACATATTTATTATTCCATTTATTTTATTAACTATATGTATATGTCTATAATTCTATTTATCTATTTAGATGTTATTGAAGCCTGTCTACTTGTTTGATTTTGTTCTCTGTCTCCCCCTTCTAGACTGTGAGCCCGTTGTTGGGCAGGGATTGTCTCTATCTGGTGCCGAATTGTACTTTCCAAGCTCTTAGTACAGTGCTTTGCACACAGTAAGCACTCAGTATATGTGATTGAATGAATGAATGAATGATCTCTGTCCCCTGAGATCATGTTTACCAACTGCGATCACGTCCACCAACTCTATTGTACTTTTATTCAATGATATTTATTGAGTGCTTACTATATGCAGAGCACTGTATTAAGTGCTTGGGAGAGTACAATACAAGAGTCGGCAGATACATTCCCTGCTCACAGCGAGCTTACGGTCTTGAGACGAGCTTACGGTATAGTTACCATACCACTGGGGCTGTTTTTCTTTCTTTCTTTCTTTAAATGGTATTTTTTAAGCACTGATTATGGACCAGGCCCTTTGTTAAGGCACCGGGGTAGATGCAAGATAATCAGGTAGGACACAGTCCGTGTTCCACATGAGGTTCCCAGTGTTTATTCCCATTTTACAAATGAGGTAACTGAGGCACAGAGAAGTGAAGTGACTTGCCCAAGGTCACACAGAAGACAAGGGGCAGAGCCAGAATTAGAACCCAGGTCCTTTTGACTCCCAGGCTTGTACTGTATCCTCTAGGCCATGCTGCCTCTCAGTTGATAGAATCCCTGTCCCCAAGGAGCTTAGAGTCTAGAGAGGCATGTTGCATTTAAGAACAGTTGGAATTTAATCGATTTTGGAAAATTATTTTCTTTTGGTTTCACTAGCTATCTAAGAGGAAGGGGGTTAATTAATGATTCCTATCCTGGACAGTCACCTGTTTTACTTCTTATCGCCCCCATCATTTGTTTTGGTACTTTCACCTTCAGCTCCTTCTATGGTGCTTTGAGGGTGCTGTTTGGCATTCTTTAGCACCCCTTCCAGTCAATTCGACATCTCAAGATAGATGGAGATGGAAACATTAAAGAGTATAAATTATAGACGGCACTGACATAATGTTATATTTAACATCTCCTCAGGAGCTGGCGTGATGGATTAGTTGTCTGGGGTAGAGGAAGATTACAATGTTATGGTGAATATGACCTGGAAATACATTTCAATATGTTATGAAGAGGATTACTCATCAGGTCAGTCCCCATTTAAATTTCTAAATGTTAATAATGTGGTCAGGCTCCATTTCGCACCCCAGGGGCTTTGCACAATTAAGAAAGGTCTTTGACCATGAAGAAACCAGTGAGTGATGAGAGAGATGACTGCATACCTTTTAGTCTCAAAGCTCTGGAAATATGCTGAATAAGGGACACTTTTGTCAGTAATCTTTGCTTTTATTCTTCTAAGGAGTGATGGCACTGATGGTGGGTGATTGTGTGTATGTGTATGTGTGCGTGTGCGTGTGTGTGTGTGTGCGTGCACGGGGATCATATATATTCTGATCTTGAATGGACACCCAATTCACAGCTGATGACTCCAGAAGCCCAGAACAGAATGTACGGAGACCTTCTCTTAGCTCCTCTGTCCTCTTAATCGACAACCTCCTCTGCATCACTTAATAACAATAATGTTGGTATTTGTTAAGCGCTTACTATGAGCAGAGCACTGTTCTAATCGCTGGGGTAGATACAGGGTAATCAGGTTGTCCCACGTGAGGCTCACAGTCTTCATCCCCATTGTACAGATGAGAGAACTGAGGCACAGAGAAGTGAAGTGACTTGCCCACAGTCATACAGCTGACAAGTGTCAGAGCCGGGATTCGAACCCATGACCTATGACTCCCAAGCCTGGTTTCTTTTCCACCGAGCCACGCTTTTGAAACTATCATTTCCAACTGAAAGACAAGTCAGTCATTTCTGATTTCTTCAGAATATTTTGCTGGCCCACAGATTCCTTCTTTGGGGCTCTTTCCTGAGTTGTGTTTTATTTGCTGACCATAAAAAGCAACAGGCAGGTCTATTTGGAATGGAGTGCCCAGGACTGATCATAGATTTTACTCGTGATTCTTCTCTTCACTGGTCACGTAGTTATGTGAGAAAGTCATTTAGGCAAAAATATGTTCCAAGAACCCAGGTTGAGCCACACTCTCCCGGTTGGGTGTTCCTGGCTCCTGGAGCTTATGGCCTCACTGTATCTTCATTTCCTATGAGAATAATCAGGCCTAGTGTAAAAAACACAGGACTGAGAGTCCAGAGACCTGGGTTCTAATCCCAACTCTGCTACTGACAGCTGTGTGACCTGGGACAAGTCACTTAAATTCCCTGTCCTTAGTTTCCTCACCTGAAAAATAGTGATTGAAAGCTGCTTTCTCTCCCTCTCAGACTGTGAACTGCAAGTGGGTAAGGGTTTACGTCTGATTGTTATATTGTATCTGTTCTAGCGCCTCTCATGGGGCTTGGAACAAAGTAAGCATTAATTAAATATCGCTATTGTCGTTATTATTATTATTTATTAGTAAAGTGGTGGCTGTGGGAAAATCGATGTGAAAAATGTCTAACCAGCTTGTTCCCTTGGATGTAGAGTCTATGGAAATGCAATCCTGACATTTTCTTTTTTTCAGATCACAGAAGAGAGTTTCTTTTAATCTTCAATCTGAAATGCCTTTTATCCGGGTCCTTGTTTATTTGGGGAGATTAAAGCAACTTTAAGCTGAAACAGGTTTCAAAGGATCACTACGGGGTAGGGAACAGGCTGTATCTGTGTGAAGTCCCAGCCGCCGGCTCAGCCCGAATCTTTCTTTGCCTTTGATTTGCTAAGTGGTCAGAGGAAGGTGCACGGTAGTGCAGCTCAGTTCAGAAGGTGGCACGGCCAGCACTTTACAGATCCCTGGATGAAAAAGAGGACGGTCAATAACATATGTCATCTGAATAGGGAAAAGAAAACTTAGTAGCGTAAACGGTGTAGCAAACGTCTAGATGGATGAATTTTTATTAGCTCTTCCGATCGACTCTGAACTAATTCAAGTGAAGAAATGACCCAAAGACAATCTTTCCTAGTAGCTGCAACAAGTCCACCCTCCCAACTTTCCCCCAAAACTCTTTTGATTAAAGCTGCCCATCACTTTAGACGCTGCCCCTCAAGCATTGTGAAAAACAACCAGCTCAGGGACTTTCAGATCAGTTGGAATGTTACCGAATGGTGAATTGAGTGGAATGGAAAGGAAAATAATGAAACTAGCGGAGCACTGACACCATTAACTGACAACAAGGCCACATGAGCAGGAGTTCGGTGGAACTGTTTGGTGCCATATTCAGTGAACAGTTTACTAACACAGTCAACAACATTTATTGAACAAGCACTTTGAACCCAAGACCATTCCTGGAAATATGGGGAGATACCTTTCCCAGAGATACCCCCTCAGCATGGCCTAGCGGATAGAATACATGGCATGGGGGTGGAGCACAGACCTGAGAGTCAGAAGATCATGGTTTCTAATTCTGGCTCCTCTACTTGACTGCTGTGTGACCCTGGACAGGTCACTTCATTTCTCAATGCCTCACTTACTTCATCTGTAAATAGGGGATTGAGACCCTGAGCCCCATGTGGTACAGGGACTGTGTCCATCTTGATTTGCTTGTATCCACCCCACCATTTAGTACAGTGCCTGGCACATAATAAGCCCTTTAGAAATGATATCATCATTATTATTATTATTAACATGGTCCTGGTAGTCAGAAGCACCTGGATTCTAATCCCAGTTCTGCCATTTGTCTGCTGTGTGACCTCGGGCAAATCACTTAACTTCTCTGTGCCTCAATTACCTAATCTATAAAATGAGGATTAAGACTGTGAGCCCCATGTGGGACAGGGACTCTGTCCAACTCAGTCACCTTATATCTATCCCAGCATTTAGTACAGTGTCTGGCACATAGTGAGTGCTTCCCAAATACCACAATTATTATTATTAATATTATTATATTCTAATGGTAATCTATGACTACTGTAACTGGAGCATTCCATAATTAATTTACACAAACATGGTTTAAAAGAATAATCTGTTTTTACTGACAGCTGTCCGAGAGATGCTATGCAGACTTGAAATAAGGGCCATGCCAAAATCTGTTTCTCAGATTTCCTTGGGGTTTTCCATGAAGGTACGGGGTTGCAGAGATTAGCGGAGAGACAGATAGGGAAAGTTAGACTGGCAAATAGAAGTAGCATGGCTAACTGGATACAGCACGGGCCTGGGGATCAGAATACCTGATTTCTAATTCCAGCTCCGTTATTTGCCTGCTGTGGGACACTGGGCAAGTCATTTGACTTTTTGGTTTCTCAGTTTTCTCATCTGTAGTGGGGATTCAATTCTCTAGGGACAGGAACTGTATCTAATCTGGTTATCTTGTATCTACTCCAGTGCTTAGTAGAGAATTTGGGATATAGTAAGTGCTTAACAAACAACTTTATTAACATTAAGACAGTTGGTTGGTTCATATGCTGTAGCTTTCAGAGTAAGTTCAACTGGGAGGAGCCTGGGCAAAGATCTCCAAAATTCCCAAATCCATCCAAAATTCCCGATTTTACGGATTTAAATGAATAGTTTTAGAGCCTGTCTCTAGAGCCTGGTGACAAGAGGAGCTAGTTGCAACATTCCCCTCTCTTGTCATCGAAAGCTTGGCTGTGAGTAATGTCCAATAAACAAACATGTGGATTTGTGATTTTGTTTCACAACGAGTTTTGATTTTACTTCAGTGCCCAAGCCGTTGCCTGGGGCGAGGAGTCCCAGAAGGAGTCGAGGCTTTATGTTTCTTCTAACCTCATTATCGTATAAACATGAGTTGCCCAAATATGGGGAGCTTTACTGGCGAGGCCTGAATTGGGGTACGTGGAAGAACGTGTGCAGTTGCTGGCTTTGAGCTCGGGCTACTGTACAGTCTGTATCTCTGGGTCAGCTACTTCCTCACCTGCATATTAGTCATGGAAAAGGTGTCTTATTCAGGAAGATGTGGGACTTTGGAAGCAAGGAAACATGTTTTCGATTGGTAGAAAAGGAAGTTGAAGGGTGAACATGAATGGGAGCAAATTATTAAACAACTAATGAGTTATAAATTACATGCATAAAGCTTTTCTACTTAATTGACTAGACTTTTTGAGGTTTCCTAAAAGTATGATCTGCTGGTTATCATTTTGTCTACTTCCACCTCTCAACCATGTCCTGCCTCTGCCCTGGAACTCCCTCCCTTTTCACATCCAAAAGTCGAATACTCTCCCCATTTTCAAAGCTTTATTAAAAGCACATCTCCTCCAAGGGGCCTTCCCCGACTACACTCTCATTTCTTCTCCTTTGACTCCCTTCTGTGTCACTCTTTTACTTGGATTTGCACTCTCTAATGTTAATGTTGGTATTTGTTAAGCACTTACTATGTGCCGAGCACTGTTCTAAGCGCTGGGGTAGATACAAGGCAATCAGGTTGTCCCACGTAGGGCTCACAGGTTTCATCCCCATTTTACAGATGAGGGAACTGAGGCACAGAGAAGTTAAGTGACTTGCCCAAGGTCACACAGCAGACAAGTGGCGGAGCCGGGATTAGAACCCATGATCTCTGACTCCCAAGCCCGTGCTCTTTCCACTGAGCCACACTGCTTCTCTGTAATCACCCCTCCCCTCAACCCCACAGTTTGGACAGTGCACATGTCTACAACTCTGTTATAATAATCATAATTAGGGTATTTGTTAAGCACTTACTATGTACAGGCACTGTACTAAACTCTGGGATGGGTACAAGAGAAGCAGCTTGGCTCAGTGGAAAGAGCCTGGGCTTGGGAGTCAGACGTCATGGATTCTACTCCCGGCTCCGCCACTTACCAGTTGTGTGACTTTGGGCAAGCCATTTAACCTCTCTGTGCCTCAGTTACCTCATCTGTAAAATAGGGATAAAGATTGTGAGTCCCACGTGGGACACCCTGATTACCTTGTATCTACCCCAGTGCTTAGAACAGTGCTTGGCACATAGTAGGCGCTTAACAAATACCACCATTATCATTATTATTACAAGCAAATCAGGTTGGATACGGTACCTGACCCGCATAAGGCTCACAGTCTTAATCCCCATTTTACAGATGATGTAACTGAGGCCCAGAGCAGCGAAGTGACTTGCCCCAAGGTCACTCAGCCGACAAATGGCGGAGGCGGGATTAGAACCCATGGCCTTCTGATTCCCAGGCCCATGCTTTATCCACTACGCCATGCTGCTTCTCCACTGTACTCTCCCAAGAGCTTATTACAAGTTTCTGCACACATTAAGCATTCAGCAAATACGGTCGATTGATCGATTGATTCCTATCCATCACTTCTATGTGCCCTCTTCTATCAGTCTTTGATGAAATCTCATTGTATATTTTTCAAAGAACGCCATTTCCCATGTGGGCCCAGTGAACATCCACACAGATGGCATTCTTCTCCATATTGAGTCTTGATTGATAGCATCTCTTTACTGGTGAGTCTCTTGGAAAAGGTCAGGAAAATGTTTCAGAAGATAACCAGACTGGAACTGTCCAAACTCAGTCTTCTCATTCCTGTTAAGAGAATTATTAGATTCATGTTACTTGCCTGGGAGTTGAATATTCAGCAAATTCCATATTTTGTTATCAAAACACACACATATGTGATATATTAATTGTTCAGTCAGATATTGTATACTCAAGATTTTGTATTCTACTTCAATTTCTCGACTTTTTTAGTTGCCCCTTTGAAGGCAGGATCCTATTGAGCATTGATATGTATTTTTGAACATAAGAGCAACAGGATATGACAAAATGAGTCAATCTTCTGATGTTGGAACTAATTGGAGTGAGTACTGTACTGCACCTGAAATAAGTAGCTGCATCTATAGCCTATATTTTCAGTGAAAAGCAGCAGAGACTTTTTAAAACCTTCATCACGTACTACATTCACACACGTACACGTGCGCGTGCGTGGGTGTGATCTATATATCCCAGTTGCTGGAGAATGATGAGTACTCCAAAGCCGCGAACTACTTGTAAACCTGTTTTTAAAAAGCAACCTTAGTATTTAAAAATGGGGGGGACCACCCTAAGGAAATTAGCAGGCAGAGTAATTAAATGCAATTCAGAGGTAATTAAAATCTTTTTTTGGGGGAGGGGTATTTTTAACTTTTCAGTTGGTAAAGCTACTTCCAGAGCTAAGTAGGCAAAATCCCTGAAGCAGTCATGGCAGTGTGCCTAAGAAAGAAAGCAGCAGATTTTCTCAAGTGATGTTTGCAAAGAAAAAAGTGAATATGAATAAATATGTACAAGAGAAAAATGGAACAATGTCTACTGCTTAGAACAGGGTATGAGATGGCTTGGTTTCTGATTGCATATTGGCAGAGTCAGATGGAAAAGAGGTTCAGTCTCCTATTGTTTGCTGAGGTAAAAGGACTCAAAAGGAAGTAGGAGCCTGAAAACCACATTTCCCAGAATGATCGGGGAAATCAAGCTGGGCAAGTTTTTCAAACTGGACCCTGGAGGGCTCCTTTGGTTGGTGAGCGGGGGGGAAGTCTTGCTGAAGGCTTTGGCAGGTGCTGTCTGAGCACAAACGCCCAGAGCTGTATCTTTTTATCTAAGAAGCATGACTTGTAAAGCTACATAATAGGTCTTACAGATATATGTGTGTTTATGGGGGTACAGTAATTTTAATTTGGTTTAGCTTTCCATCTTTCTCTTCCTGAACATTCTATTAAGTATCAGTCTCAGTTCTCCCTGGGGACCACCTGCAGGTTCCCAGAATTTCTCCATGACCTCTTCCTGAAGTGCATAACAGGTCAGTCCTCAGTGAATGCCATTTGGGTAGTGGTCTCAATCTTGTGATTTAAATCCTCATCCAAGATATCTTCAATCAATCTTATTTTATCGAGTGCTCGCTGCTAAGCCCGCCATTGGGCAGGGATTGTCTCTATCAGTTGCCGAAATGTACATTCCAAGCACTTAGTACAGTGCTTTGCACATAGTAAGCACTCAATAAATACTATTAAATGAACACTGTACTAAACACTTGGGAGAGTACAGTATAGCAGAGTTGGTAGACGCCTTCCTTGCCCCCATGAGCTTACAGTGTAGAGCCTGGTGGATAAGCATTCCCTTCCTGTGTGAATATCCATACACTCCTTTGTGATCTCGGGAGGATTTAAATACCCCTCGGTGAGTTCATTGGAGGCTTAGAGAGAATCAGGCTTTAATCCTGACCCTGATATTGTCATTTAAATGGGTACCCCTGGGTACTAATAATATTAATATGTGTTAAGCATTTAGAATGGACCAAACACTAAGATAGAGACAAAATAATGAAGATCAGATACAGTCCCTGTCCCACATGATGTTTACAGTCTATGGGGGAGGGAATACAGGCTTCAATCACCATTTTACAAGTGAGGAAACTGAGGCACAGACTTGCCCCAGGTCAAAACAGCGGGTAAGTAGCAGAGCTGGGGTCAGCACCCAGGTCTTCTGACCCCCAGTATTGTGCTCTTTCCACTAGACTCCTCTGCTTTACTTGACCTGACTAAGACTCATATTCTTCTACTAAAATACTAATCTGTTTCTTGAAGCCATATTGTGAGGAAAAGCACCACCACCAATCACTGTCAGATCAGCCAAAGAGAAAATCGGATGTCATACTTGTGCCTTCTCTTGTCTTATGCCGTCAAATCGTTTCCAACCCAACTGTGCTTTAGGAGTTTAAAAAGTGTGGTATAAACTTGGATACAGGGTGGTGTTTGTATGCTGACTTTGACTGACTTACTAGAGAAAGTAAAGGGCTGTTTCAGATCCAGTCCCATCTAAGAGATCAGAGCCTGGGCTTGGGCGTCAGAGGACATGGGTTCCAATCCTGGCTCTGCCACTTGTCAGCTGTGTGACCCTGGGCAAGCCACTCACTTCTCTGTGCTTCAGTTATCTCATCTGTAAAATGGGGATTAAATGTGTGAGCCCCACATGGGACAACATGATTACCCTGTATCTACCCCAGTGCTTAGAACAGGGCTTAACCCATAGTAAGTGCTTAACAAATACCAAAATTATTATTATTATTACAACATTTTGAATCTCTTATACCACTGGGAAACTTCATTTTTTTCATGAAGATTCCAAAGGCAGTGAAAAGGGCAAAGACAAGCATTGTGAAACAGTGGTAGTCATTTCCAGCTCTCTGGAGGGAGATCCCATGCCAATGGAATGGAGAGACTTGGATCCTTGGGAAAAAAAAAAGATTTATACACCCTCTTCCATTTATGATAAAAGCACAAGCACATACTCTAGATTAGACAACAGCTGCTCCCATTTTTTTGTTTCTGCCAGAGAGCTTCTTTGGCCACTAATCCAATGTTCTGGGCCCACCTGTTTTCCCTTTTCTGAGGGCAGGGCTAATCTTCTCACTGACCACTCAGAGCTGTGAACTCCATCAGCCTCCTCTCACTGCTAGTTAAGAGCAACTAACCTGGGCACAGGAGAAATCTGGGCTGTGGTATAGTTGACCTAGAAAAGAATAAGAAGAGAACAGGTTAAGGAGAAGGAAGAACACTTCAGGAAGTCTGAGACATGTGATGGGTAGATTGATTGGGAAGTGTCATGGGGTCAAAGCAATCTCCAGGATCCTTTCTGCTCATTTGGGTGCTTGTTTGTTCATTCAGTTGTATTTATTCCCTATCCAGAGACATCATGTTTTTAGGGAGAGGCAGGCACAGGGTCTTGCAGAGGACTTATGTACATATTTGTAATTTATTTGTATTGATGTCTGTTTCCACCCCCTCTAGACTGTAAGCTTGTCATGGGTGGGGAATGTCTCTATTGTTGTATTGCGCTCTTTCAGTTGCTTAGTACAGTGCTCTGCACACATTAAATGCTTAATAAATATGATTGAATGAATGACAGGATGGGGCAGCCAGGTGATGATGACTTGAGCGTGAAGTGTCTGTTTCACACTCTCCAGAGAGAGCTTGATAGTGTTCCAGATGAGGTCACTGTCTTGTGAAGATTTCATTAGCTGGGTATAGACCAGATATCTGGTCTCTGAGAGATGACAACCAGAGAAGGAAGGAGGTGCTTCCTTTTAGGAAGGGAGCTGATAACACCACAGCCAAGAGCCAGACCTGTAGCTTGGGAGTTGAGGTTAGGAATGGGTGTGTGGTGGAGGCTTCTCAGCAAAGAGAATATGGAGTAGTCAGCAGAGGTTGGAGGAATGTAGATGACAGTTCCAGAGAAGAAGAGGAAGTCCTGAGTGTAAGTTCCACTTTTTTTGCATTGTTCAAGAAACCAAGGGAGAAATCAGATGAAAGAGAAAATTAGCTCAAATAGGTAAAGATGACTGTGGCATTGAATTTATGTTTCTTTCTCAATTTTCCCTTTTCAACAAAGGTCTGAAGCGAATAGCTGATTAGGGCAAATGGCTATTGTCCTATTGAAGAACTGTGTCCCATTTAGGAAATGGAGAAAGTGGAAAAGTTCTCCAAAAGGTCAAGAAAAATGATGAAAGCAATGAAAGTAGGTCATTTGAGGAAAGGTGAAGGAATTGTATAGCCTAGAGAAGACTTAAGGACGGCCATCATTATATATGAAAAGTTTTTATGTTGATCACTTCTCCATGGCCACGGGTAAAACCAAAAGAATAAAAACATATGTTATAGTCCGTGAGCCCATGGGGGATAGGGAAGTTGTCCTCTAGAATGTAAGCTTGTTGTGGAGAGAGAACATATCCAAGTGATTAGTATAGTGCCCTGCACATAGTAAGCATTCGATAAATACGGTTGAATGAATGAATCTACCGACTGTTGTACTGTTATCTCCAAGTGCTTAATACAGTGCTCTGCATGCAGTAAACACTCAAATACTCTTGTCTGAACTGATTGTATTCTATTGACCTCAGCATCCAGCACAGTGCTTGGCATTTAGAAGTTGCTTGACAAGCAGCGTGGCTCAGTGGAAAGAGCACGGGCTTGGGAGTCAGGTCATGAGTTCGAATCCCAGCTCTGCCACTTGTCAGCTGTGTGACTGTGGACAAGTCACAACTTCTCTGTGCCTCATTACCTCATCTGTAAAATGGGATTAACTGTGAGCCTCACGTGGGACAACCTGATTACCCTGTATCTCCCCCAGTGCTTAGAACAGTGCTCGGCACATAGTAAGCGCTTAACAAATACCAATATCATATTATTATTATTATTATTAATTTCCCAAATAAACGACAAGGTGTTTTGCCAGTATCTCCATATGCAGGGTTTGGCCGAGTGGCTCTCTTTAAAAGCAGAAGGATTTAAGCGGCCTATGGTTGCTGCAGTGGTTAAATTAACTTGATGATATTCTCTAAGGATGTCTTGCTGACTAGCAAATTCTAAACATGGGTCGATGCTGTGGAAGTGGAAATTGGGCAAGGAGAGGAGTTGGGGAGGGAAGTGATAAAGAGGGAGGAGTTGGGCAGGTGAGGGCCATGATCTCTGAGAGAGAGCTGCCGTGATGCCTTATGATGCGGTAGAGGCAGAAAGACTGGAAGGCTCTCTGCTCAGGGATGAATTTTGGAACTAGTGTGATGGCTAGACCAGGTCTCTCCCCAGTTTGATGGCCAACTACAACTCTCAAGTCTAAACCATCGACTTAACTGAAGATACTATGTCTAGAAGTGCCTATTTTATTTTTCAGCAGTTTTTGGTGGAATCTTTTAATGGTGCCAATAGGGATATAGGATGGGCAAAATGAAAAGTTCTCTGGGATATAAAGAACAAACATACAATCCTAGATTGTAAGTTTGTTGTGGACAGGGAACGTGTTTACCCACTCCGTTGTATTATTCTCCCCCAAGTGTTTAACATAGTGCTCTGCACGCGGTAAGTGCTCAATAAATAGTAATATCACCTCTGATTAAAATAAATGTTATTATAGTAAAATTTCACCTCCAATTATAATAGCATTATCACCTTCAACCAGGACAGACCATGGAATATTCAACTGTTAAATGATCTATTTACAGGTTTGGACAAGACGACACAGCAAGACATTTGATGACTCCTGATGTGATCTAGATTTATTACATATCATTAAATTATTTATATTTATATTAGTGTCTGTCTCCCTCTCTAGAATGTCAGCTCACTGTGGGCAGGGAATGCGTCTACCAAGTCTGTTGTATAGAAGTCCTCCAAGCGCTTATACAGTGCTCTGCATATAGTAACCACTCAAATATCATTGATGATGATCACTTCAATTTAAAATCATTACTTGAACATAACAGGCAAAAGGTCCTTGGTGGTACTCATTTCTTAAAGGTGAAATATTCAACTGGCTCATTTCTCAATTGATTTTGATCCTGAAGGACCTGCTGGTAGCTTTGGGGGGTGTTCCGGATCCACTATTCACTCCTGCCTTCTAGTCAGCTTCTGAGGGATAAATTAAAAATAAAATAAAAATAAAAATATGGGGGAAAGGGGTTAGCAAACCGATCCTCTGCTAACACGGGGGCTAGGGGAGATCTGGGAGAGGGTTTAGCATTTGGGCATAGGGCTAGTTTTACCTATTAAAGTTCTGAGTGTATTTTCTCAGAATATTGCAGTTGGTCCTGGAGGACAACAGATGGTTAGATGAAAGAGGAGAAAGTTCAGGAAACCTGCCTGGAAAAAGTAGGGCATAAGTACCAGGGGTAGAAAGCACCCCAGGCCACGATTGCAGTTGGCTGCTTGCCACCTTACTCCAATCGTGCTGCTCGGACTCAGCCATATTCCCTTCATTTCTAATGTCACCTTAGGTTTTCCTCACTGGTCTCAGGCTTCCCCTCTTCAGGGGTATATGTAGGGCTGGAAGCACGTGGCCAGGGTTAGGGGTACCCTAAGGATTCTTAGGGTCATGTTGGCTGAGATATGCCTGGCCCTCAATCCTCACATATCCTGGGGAAGGAAAACCAAATATTAAGGTGGTTGCTGCTTGGTTTCAGTGAATAGTGAGCCAGACAGGGAATTAGGAAGCCCGAGTCCTTCCATCAGACCTGACACCCTGGATAACTGGAAATAAGCTGCTTAATCTCTCTGGGCCTCAACTTCTCCTTCTGTAAAATGGGTACTTTAATACCCTCTTTCCCATCTCTGACTGTTGTCAACCTTATTAGGATGAAGGAGATAGTGTCTGGAAAAGTGTTTTGAGCTCTCTGTGAAAAATTGGGCTATTTAGATACAAGCTATAACTTCTATCTTTGGCAAGGAAATGGGGAGATAAAGCTTGTTTGTTTTCCTCCGGGAAACAAAAAGTTCCTCAAACTGAAACAGATGTCAAGGCACACAGTGGTGGCCCTTGCTCATTTAGTTTCAGAGTTATTTTGCACTTGAAGTGTTTCATTTAAAGAGCAGCAGCCACTCCATTTGAAAATAGACCACATCTCTTACAATCTTTTCCCTTCAGTCTCTTCTTTTTTAACAAGCTGCTGAATGGAAATATGTTTTTGGTGCCTACAGCAATAACTACTTTTTTTTAAAAAAGGATACACCTGCCAAATGAATTCTGACTACAAGTCTATCACACAAATTAATCCCCATGAAAAGTGGATTTTTTTTGCCATTTTCTCGTGTGATGCTCAGAACAGGTAACTTGGATTTTTGCATCTAGCCAAAACCCCACAGTTATTCTTTGGGCTGTGTTTATTTTGTTCTGTACCATTAAAGTGTTTTTCTGGTAATGTTCCATCATTATGCAATAGTGCCCACACTGCCTTTCTCTTTCAGATAAATAGAGTTAAAAGCCTATTATTCTTTCCCCACTTCTTCCTCAACTGATGCATCATTTAAAAGCCATGGGTGGCAAGGATCACACAACTCTTCAAGGAGTGATTTTAACTTCTAGAATACAGGACTGTAAAAAGAAATATGGGTGAGAAAGCATGGAAGAAAACTTATTTCTGCTTATGAATTTTGTTTAGGTTTTCTTCCCAGAAGGTTGGCCATATAGCAACACTTGATAGAACCTTAATTGAGATTCAGGTAAAATAGAAAGCTGGAAATCACATGTCTTTGCCTGTATAGTGAATGATTAAATACAGTAAAAGAGAACAAAGTGACTTTTCAGTCACACAGCTGATATGGGCATATCCTGTAAATTACCAGAGATTTAGAGTGGGAGTAAAATCAGCTGAATAGTAACAAGGCAGTGGTTTCCATGATATGAATAAAGCTTAAGAAAAGGTAATTTGGCTATTGAGAAATAATTTGCCATCCTCATGTCTGATATTTTGGGCTTATTTTGGTCTCAAAGTAATACAACTTTCCTTGTATTCTACAATCTGGTAGTTGGCATACCAGACAATACACTGTGACTAAAAACATTATATCATTCAGGTCACCCTCTCCTACCTCACCTTGCTCTTGTCCTACTACAGCCCCGCCCTGCACACTTCACTTCTCCAGGGCCAGGGACATTAGGGGATTAAATGAGGAAGCTTGTTAGGGGTGGTGGGCTTTGAGCAGGGCTTTGCATTGAGGAAGAGTTATGGTCTGATGGATTTTGGGGAGTGAGAGAGTTCCAGGCTGGTGAAACAGCTAGAGTGAGGGATTGGAGGAGGAAGAGTTGGCAGCGAGGTGAAATATGAAGGTTAGTTTGGGAAGAATGTGAGCCCCATGGGGGACAGGGACTGTGTCAGACCCGATTATCTTGTTTCTCCCTCAGGGCTTAGTGTAATACCAGACATATAGGAACAGCATCATACCAATATTATTACTATGATTGATATTAAGAATGAAGAGTAAGCTGGGGAGTAGAGGGTGAAGAGAGCAGATAAGGAAGAGAGGGTGAGTTAGTGGGGAGCCTTCTAGCCCAAAATGAAGAGTTTGGGCTTCTTGTGGAAGGAAATGGGAACTCATTTTAGGGCTTTGAGGAGTAGAGATATGTGCCTAGCGACCTGTC
This sequence comes from Ornithorhynchus anatinus, assembly GCF_004115215.2. NCBI lineage: Eukaryota > Metazoa > Chordata > Mammalia > Monotremata > Ornithorhynchidae > Ornithorhynchus > Ornithorhynchus anatinus. Next base: position 13,324,168 of record NC_041739.1, read on the forward strand.
AAGAAGATGATCCGTGCAGCAGTGCATAATATACGCTGGGATCATGGAGAGTAGGGAAGGAATTGATGCAATAGTCAAACCACAATACGGCCAGAGCTGCAATGAGAGTGGTAGCTGGCTGGGTGGAGAAGAAGAGCTAGAGCTAGATATTGTATAAGGAGATTTGACATGTGAGAGTTGAAGGGATAAGGAGGAGTCTAGGACAACACCAAGATTGAGGAGTTCTGGAACTAGGATGATAGTGTTATCGATCTACTGAGATAGGAAAGTTAGGAGAGAAGATGAGTAGCTATGTTACAGAAGTGATGAGATTGAGGTACTGGTGGGCACTCAGGGGAAATTTTCTGGTGGTAAAAGGAGATGCAGGATTGTAAATTAGCAATGAAGTAGATTTGGGAGCCGTCCACCTAGGGGTTGTTAGGACCTGAGGGCCAAGGAAGAAGGATAGGCAGATTTTTTATTTAGGGTATTTATTAAGCACTTACTATGTGCCAGGCTCTGTACCAAGTACTGGATTAGAGACAAGTTAATAAGATTGGATACCGTTCCTGTCCCACACAGTGTTCACAGTTTTAATCCTCATTTTATAGACAAGGTAAGGGGGACAGAGAAATTAAATGACTTGCCTAAGGTCACCGAGCAGACAAATGGCAGCTTTTCCAATTGCTTACTGTGTGACCTCGGGCAAGTTACTTAACATTTCTGTGCCTCAGTTTCCTTAACTGAAAATGGGGACACCTGTTCTCTCTCTGATTTAAACTATGAGCTCCATAGGGGACAGGGACTGTGTCCAACCTAATCAAGTTATTATCTACCCCAGAGCTTAGAACACTGTTTGACACTCAGTAAGTGCTCAACAAATACCATAAAAAGATGAAAGCTCTCCCAGGAAAGGTGGGCTCTCCCTGTCAGTAGTCTGAAGGGACAGACTGGATGCGCTGGGCTTGTCCATGGGAATGTTGAGCTGGCCAGGTGAGGTGAATGTGAGACATTAGAGGGTTTGGATAATAAACTTTGGCAACAGGAAGGGTCACAGCTTAGTATCAAAAGAAAGTAGAGTGACTACTGAAGCACTTAGTACAGTGCTCTGCACATAGTAAGTGCTCAACAAATACTATTGAATGAATTTCTTATTCACTGAATAGACTTGACATTGCAGTTCTCTGTATATAGTAAACACTCAGTTAATACCACTGATAAACCTTTAGGAGTTTTTTGAATGATTCCAGTTGATAATAATTCCACAGTAAGCACTTAATAAATATAATTGAATTCATTCATTCAATAGTATTTATTGAGCACTTACTATGTGCAGAGCACTGTACTAAGCACTTGGAATGTACAATTCAGCAGCAGAGACAATCCCTGCCCAATGATGGGCTCACAGTCTAAGCGGGGGAGACAGCAAAGGAAAACAGAACAAAACAAAAACAAGACAACATTATCACGATAAAATTATCACAATTATCACGATTGAATGAATGGCAGGCTTTGCAGGTTTTGCATCTGGCAGAACTTTCCTGCAGGGTTTGACACAACCTTTGGAATGGAGGAACAGGACACCTTTTAGCTAGACTCCATTTGTCATGAAAACAAAGTCCTTGAGTGGTTTAATCCCATTTTCCCAAATGAGAGAATTTATGCCAATCATCGTTACTATAAACTGTTAGAATTGAAAGAGGGGAGGTCAGGCCACCACTCCTAGCCAAGCCTTCCCAAAAGGACGTGATTATTTAATATCTGGCCTTCTCTTTTTAAAGTGCTATTAACTTCCTGGGCCAGGCAAAGAGTTAATGACCGGTTTAGCAGCTAAATTATGAAGTCCCCCAAAGCCCAAAGTTAAAGGTGTTACAAATCCCAATGTAATTTTCTGCTGAAAATGCGATTATGGCAGAGTCCATCTGACCTGCCCAAGTTTGAGATCTCCAAGTGTCTGCAAAGTGGGTCTTACTCTGTAAACTCTTGGTGATAAATAACGGCCCCCAAACGGCTCTCCCAGTGGATGTCTTATTACATTTGAAAAAGGGATGCATAAATTCCATAGGAATGCTTACCCTTCCTTGAATTTTCTCAAGCATCCAGAAAAACCACATACCTTAGGAGTGGGGAGTTAGCCCCCATTTTACAAATGAGAAAACTGAGGCATAGAAAAGTCAAATAACTTGCCCACGGTTACACAGCCTGCATTTGGAGGAGCCAGGAATAGAACCTAGGTCTTTTGACTCCTGTGATTGCAGAAGTGCAGCTTCTAGGCTTTAAGATCATTAATTTTTGAACAACTACAGATCTTTTTGTGGATGAATTCCTTTATTTTACTTGGTCCTTGAGAAATGACCAAAGGGAAGTTCCTTTCGCTGCTATAATATGAATTCATAAAATTCCATAAAGTTCTTGATCATTTGAACTTCATTTCACCAAATGAGCCCTGCCATTTCTGAGGAAGTTGTATTTATTTTGCCTTTCCATATAGTGGAATGTCTGTATGATTGGAATTTCTCCTCCAGAAACTTGGGGGAAATAACTCATCTTTGAGAAGGGGCAAGGGAGACAATCAATAAATCAATCAGTGGTATTTACTGAGTATTTTAAGTATACAGAACACTGTTCTAAGCACATGGAAGAGTACGATACAAGAGAGTTTGCAGACACCTTCCCTACCCATAATGAGCTTACAATCTAGTGGGGAAGACAGACATTATATGAATAAATGAATTGTAGATACATATGTGAGTGCTGTGGACTGAGGGAGGGGTGAATAAAGGGTGGAAAGCCAAGTGCAAGGAGCAGGGGAAAAGATGTCCTATTTTGATACTTTCTATGCAGAACAAAAATATCACTCATCCTATCCCAACTAGATCACTGCATCAGCCTCCTTGCTGACCTCCCAACCTCCTGTCTCTCCCAACTCTAGTCCATACTTCATTCCGCTGCCCAGATCATCTTTTTACAAAATCATTCAGGACACGTCAACCCCCTAAAGACTTCTGTCTACCATCCCCTGAAAGCGGAAATCTTTAAAATCAGGCTGTTGCCTAAATTGTACTGCTTCTTGGTTTTGTGTTTCACATGCTCTTAAAGACCTCAGGATCCAGTGTGTTTTTTGTTGAACCGGGAATATTAAAGGAATGATCCAGTTTATCTCAGTACAACTCTGATTTCCCTTCAACTTTACCTCTGTGCCTCTAGGCTAATTAGGTCTTTGAAGCCCACAGATGGATGAGACAGTTCGGAACAAATAATCCATTTTCACATCTCCACCAGGCTTGCACAAAGAAAGCAGGCTCTGTTCCAGGAACCACTGCTATGTGGGTAACTAGAGGCGAGTTCTGGTAAATGTTTGCTCTTGTTAGCCACCAGTGAAATTGTTCTCTTATAAATGTGAAGGGACTGGATACTGCTGATGCAATTGTTTTTCTTGTCCTGTCTGCAGAACAGAGTTTAGGTTGCGCATGATGAACTAGCACTGATGATTTCTGTACTTTTGTTTGCTGAAAGATTCATCCAAAGATGTTTGTTCTAGTTAGTCACCACAAAGGGAGTTTGAGGATGTATACAAGTTTGATAGTGGACATATATGTCATAGTTTTATTTGAATTGATACCTTTTTTCCAGCCCAGAAAATTCAAGAGGGAAAAATCTGGACGATTTTGTACATATTTATTGGAGGGCACATAGCATATTTCTTATTATCATATTTCTTATTATTATTAGAGAAGCAGCGTGGCTCAGTGGAAAGAGCATGGGCTTTGGAGTCAGAGGTCATGAGTTCAAATCCCAGCTCTGCCACTTGTCAGCTGTGTGACTGTGGGCAAGTCACTTTCATTCATTCAATAGTATTTATTGAGCGCTTACTATGTGCAGAGCACTGTACTAAGCGCTTGGAATGAACAAGTCGGCAACAGATAGAGACAGTCCCTGCCGTTTGACGGGCTTACAGTCTAATCGGGGGAGACGGACAGACAAGAACGATGGCAATAAATAGAGACAAGGGGAAGAACATCTCGTAAAAACAATGGCAACTAAATAGAATCAAGGCAATGTACAATTCATTAACAAAATAAATAGGGTAATGGAAATATATACAGTTAACTTCTCTTAACTTAACTTCTTCTCTGTGCCTCAGTTACCTCATCTGTAAATGGGGATTAAGACTGTGAGCCCCACGTGGGACAACCTGATTCCCCGGTGTCTACCCCAGTGCTTAGAACAGTGCTCTGCACATAGTAAGCGCTTAACAAATATCAACATTATTATTATTATCAAGATCTGATTATCATCACTAAAATAGACAAATTCACAAATTACCCTGAGTAGACCATATACTTTAAACTTAAAGGCTACTTCTCTCAGGGAAGCACATCAACCACTAATATTTTCTACCCAGTTTTTTTGTTTTTTTTTGCCAAGAATCTTTTTGTTTGACACTAAGTGCTTACTAAATGCCAGGGTCTATACTAAGCCCTGGGGTAGATACAAGCTAATGAGTTTGGACACAGACCCTGTCCCACATGGGGCTCAAAAGTCTTATCTTCATTTTACAGATGGCACAGAAAAGTTAAGTGACCTGCTCAAGTCACACAGCAGACAAGTGGCGGGGTCAGGATTAGAACCCAGGTCCTTCTGACTCCCAGCTCCTATTCTCTAGGAACTTCTCGTGATCTGAACTGAAACTATCCTCAACTAAAATAAAAATTGGAAACTTGTCAAAATCTCTCAGTAGCGTGGGTGAAAGACATGAGCCATTTATCGTATTTGGATTTTTTAAAAGAACACACCTTCTAACTAGCACAGAGTGGCTTTTGATATTTTCCACCACTTGCTTAAGTATTACAATAACCAGGATCCCCATTGTTCAGAACAGGAAGCAGGACCTCAGGATCACCTAGCGAGGCAAGCAAATATGTATACCAGCTGGAATGGGTTAGAAAGTGATACTGACTACTCGAAAATCCCACCAGGGAGCTATTAGCGTTGGAGCACAACCCAGGGTATTGGAATTGAGTTTACCTGCCAATTCCAGGAAGGAGATACGCGGACACAATTGGACATTCACATTTCAAGTTGTTCTCTGTTATTTCTAGGTGGGAGGAAATGATCAAAACTCCTGAAATTCGAAACGGGAATGTCATGTGATCAGTTTCATGGAGAGCAGTGTGGTTTAGAGGTTAAAGCGTGGAACTGGGAGTTAGAAGGACCTGAGTTCTAATGTCGGCTCTGTCACTTGTCTGCTCTGTGACCTTGGGCAAGTCACTTCACTTCTCTGTGCCTCAGTTACCTCATCTGTAAAATTGGGATTAAGAATGTGAGCCCCGTGAGGGACAGGGACTGTGTCCCACCTGATTTACTTATATCTACCCAATGCTTAAAACAGTGCTTGACACATAAGTGCTTAACACGTAATATTATTATTATTATTATTGTGTATTACCACTTCTTCCTCTAAACGCCTCAGCTCAGAAGTCCCAGTGTAAACAGCTGTGCAAGTTGATTTTTCAGAACAATGCAGACACAGCCCTCTATATTCCCCAGGCTTTAGCAAGATGGAGAGCCTTTGCTCCCAGAAACTTGTGGGTTTTATTTTTGGGGGGGGCAAGAGGGGCAACTAGATGTGGATGGTTTCTCAAGGGTTAAGAAGAGTACCTCAGTGTTTACCAGCAGGTGCAGTGTGTATCCTGCTCACAGGACAAAGTCAGAGGGAGTTAGAAGTCCTGCTTAATCATTTATGTAAGTCCTCAATTGCAATTTAGCTATGTTGTCTCTTCTTTCTAGCCTGGAAATAGAGAGAGGCCTTGAAATTAGATTTGCATTTGATCCAGACACATTCACAACCTGCTTCCAACTGTCTAGAAACCTTTTGGTGAAAGACGGCCTTCTCTGAGGAGGTACAAATGTGATGACAACTTCTCCCTTAAAATTTTGCCAGGAGCGACATTTTGCCACCAATTTTTAACAGATCATTCTGCTAAGTACCAACTCTGTTCCTGTTGATGCATGCAGTACCTTCTCTTGCCTTTTTTGGTGTGCAAAGCTGCTCTCTCTTCAGTGAGCTCATCTTCTGTTTCTTTCTCCTTAATTTGAATATCGACCATCACACACCAGTCTGCTACAGGTTTAAAAGCAAAGACCACCAACTCCAGGAAATGATTCCTTTCTTTTCACGTGGTACTCTGGGTAAGCGGGGCAAAGAGAGGCTGGCAAGACCACAGCTTACTCTTTTAGATATTACTCAAAATATCCCTGTCTCTGTATCCTTACTTGCAGCTGAGTAACGGTGACAAACCCAAGATAATGAATGGAGATAGATGATGCAGTGCAAGCCAGCCAAGATATGAACTGAGTCAGGAAATGACATAGTGCCTTTTATGAATTCAGAAAGATGCTGATATATATATATATATATATGTATATATTTACACACCTGTATTTGGTAAGGATGATGTAAAATGGAGAGGGAGTAGGAGAAATGAGGGCTTAGTCAGGAAGGCCACTTGGAGGAGATATGACTTTAATAAGGTTTAAAATGGAAATGACAGTGGTCATAACTAACCCAAAGAATCAGCCCACACTATGACTACCCTCAATTTCAACTAAAGTTTGCATTTACTTAGAACTCATTTTTTTTTTTTTTTGATCGGATCTTTGTCACCTTGAGCCTAGATGTTCTTTCTGAGTTGTTTCATCACTAGAGATCTATCCAGTTTTTAAATATTGGGTTATGAGGATAGCAATACACATAATACGATGCCACCTATCAAAAGATACTGTAAATATTCAATTTTTTAATGGGAGAGGCTTTTGTCAGTCCTACAGATTTAACCCCAACACCACAATTTCCACTGACAAATATTTAGCCTCAATGCCTGATGATAGATTGAACCAAAAATCCAGATCCTGAGTTGATGTGTTTGTTCAATAGTCTATCTAGCTGAGGATGGAACGCTCAGCTTGCCCTTTGAACTGTGTGATCAATTCAGGTTAGTGTTTCCTGGCTCGATTAACATCCGTCATTAATTCATTTTGGATAGGAAATTTTCACTTCACTGGCTGACAACAATGTGTGGTAAATCCCACTTCTCTGGAGGGTTCAGTTGGTAAGAGAAGGGGGCGAGTTTCTCCTCCTGGCAGGTAGTGCCATCCTGATGTAGACAAGAGGGAAGGGGAATGAGGTTTTCATTCATTCTACCTTGGATAATCGGATGTCTGTCTTCTCATAAGTGCTGAACTGTATGTGCTTGACCAACCGAGAGTGACAGCTGTTCAGTTGCATGGAAAATCTATCTCGGAAAAAAGTCTATTCTCTGTGCAAACACCGCATAGCTACTCAGTTTTCAGGTTAAATATTGTATTTGTTTTGTGTAATCAAAAGAGCAGGATCCCTATCCAAAGAAAACTAATAAATTATAGTAATGCCTAGGCGAGCGGAGGGCTTTTCAGAGGAGATTGTCTCTATTTTACTCCCCCAGGTGTAAGTGGAGGAGAAATGTCAACAAATTTCAACAAACGACCCTTTTCCTCTGAAGAAAGTAGCATGACCTAGTGGAAAGAACACCGGATGGGAGATGGAGGGCCTGGGTTCTTCTCTTGGCCTTGCCACTTGTCTGCTGTGTGTGACCTTGGGCAAGTCACTTCTCTTTGCCTCATTTTCTAAAATGGAGATTAAATTCTACTCCCTCTACTTTGACCGCGAGCCCTGTGAGGGGAAGGGACCCTATTCAACCCATTTTCTTGTATCTGTCCTAGCGTTTAGTACGGTACTTTGCACAGAGTAAGCACTTAGAGTGCCATTAAAAAACAAAACAAAACAAAACAAAAACATTATTCAATCCCAATTTCCCAGAATGGCAGGGCTGCGTGTAGAGGTGCATATCTATATGTCTATTTTTATAGGGCTACAACACGGTTGCTGTCGCTCCAGGAAGCTTACTCTTTATACCCCCCATATCAATCAATGATATTTATTAAGAGCTAACTACGTGCAGAGCACTGTATTAAGTGTTTGGGAGAGTGTAATACAACAGATTTGGTGGACATATTCCCTACCCACAAAGAGCGTACATTCTTGCTAAGCAGAAACCTGTACTACGTTCATGGCCTTTCAGGCAAAACAGCTATACCCCATACCTTACCTTTCTGTCTCCCGCAGCAACCCAGCCCACACTCTTCACTCCTCTAATGCAACCTACTTACTGTGGTTCTGGCTGTTATCTACCTCTTGCCCATATCCTTCCTCTGGCGTTGAACTTCACCCCTCCCTGTCGAACAGACCACTACTCTCTCCATTTTCAGAGTCCTACTATGATCATTCAACCAAGAAGACTGACTAATCCCTCATTTCTCCTACTCACCCTCCCTACTACATTGCCTAGGTTGGATCTGTACCCCTAAAACAGTTGATATTCACCCCACTTCCATTCATACCTCACTCATGTACATCTCTCCAAACTCTACTATTTTCTGTATCTAATTTATTTTATTGTCTGTGTCTCAAAGCAGAATGCGCCACTGTCCGACTCAAACTCTGGGCTCCCCCTGAATTTCCCATCACTGTATACGGCACCACCATCCTCCCTGTCTCATAAATCCGTATCTTTATCCTTGACTCATCTCTCTCCTTCAACCCACATACTCAATCTGTCACCAAATCCTGTCAGTTCTACCTACCTTTTCTAAAATCTGCCTTTTCCTTTCCATTCAAACCACTATCACGCTGATCCAAGGGCTTATCCTCTCCCATCTTGACTTCGGCATCAGCCTTCTCGCTAAGCTCCCTGCCTCCTGTCTCTTCCCACTTCAATCCACATTTCACTCTGCTGCCCCTCTTGTTTTTCTAAAAAAAAATTCTGTTCATGTTTCCCAACTCCTCACGAGCCTCCAGGGGTTGCCCATCCACCTCTGCATCAAACAGAAACTCTCACCATTGACTTTAAAGCACTTATCACCTCAATCCCTCTTATCTTACCACTCTGATTTCCTATTACAACCCAGAATGCTCACTTCATTCCTCTAACACCAACCTACTCACCATACCTCGATGTATCTCGGTGTCGACCCGTTGCCCAAATCCCGCCTCACACCCTTCCTCTTCATGTACAACAGACCATCATCCCCCCTGCCCTTCCTTCAAAGCCTTATTAAAATCCCATCTCCACCAAGTAGCCTTTTCTGACAAAGCCCTCATTTCCCCTCCCCCTTCTCTCTTCTGCTTTGCACCTGGATTTCCATCTCTTGTTCACCCTCAGCCTCACAGTTTTTATGTCCATATCCATAATTTATTGCAATGTTGCTCTCCCCTGTAGACTGTGAGCTCCTTGTTGGCAGGGAATATGTCTGCCAACTCTATTGGCACATCTCTAAGACACATTCCCATGCGATTCCCAGGGAAAGCAGCGTGGCTCAGTGGAAAGAGCCTGGGCTTCGGAGTCAGAGGTCATGAGTTCAACTCCCGGCTCTGCCACTTGTCAGCTGTGTGACTGTGGACAAGTCACTTAACTTCTCTGTGCCTCAGTTACCTCATCTGTAAAATGGGGATTAACTGTGAGTCTACATGGGACAACCTGATTTCCCCTGTATCTACCCCAGCGCTTAGAACAGTGTTCTGCACATAGTAAGCACTTAACAAATACAAACATTATTATTATTATTATTATTATTGTTATCCTATTCTCCCAAATGCATGGCACAGTGATCTGTATACAGCAAGTGTTAAATAAATATGATAGATCCCTCTCTGGACTGTCAGCTCCTTGTGGGCTACCGACTCTTTTTATTATACTCTCCTAGGGGCTTAGTACAGTACTCTGAACTCAGTAAGCACTCAATAAATAACATTGATTGATAGGCATACCTCATATCTATTCTCTGAGTTTGAGGGTTGTTTTATTAAATGCAGCTGGGTTTCTCAGTAAAAGCTCCTCAAGCCTAGTGATGTAGTACTTAAATTTTTTTTTTTTGGCTCTTTTAATCAGATTAATCAATTGTTTCCTTTGTTTTCTAAGTTGCTGAAGAAGAATGACTAAATGCAAAAGAACATAATTTATCATAAGAAAGGTTGAATTAGATTTTGCAGATCAAAATGAAATTTTGGAGCATCTTTCATTTTTATCGCAGCTGTTATTAATTCCTGGTATTTATCACTCTGGCCCTCTGTCTCATTCCTAATATGGTATTAATGGGCAGGAAATAATAACTCCATTTTTTAGCTGGCAAATCTGGGCCTCAGGGTGAGGTGATGAGTGGAAGTCTTAAAGGCGGGTCCCAGGTTGGAAGAAAGGTTAAGCTCAGCATACCCTAGGGGAAGCAGCATGGCACAGTGGATAGAGCAGGGGCTTGGGAGTCAGAAGGTCATGGGTTCTAATCCTGCCTCTGCCACTTGTCTGCTGCGTAGCGTTGGGCAAGTCACTTAACTTCTCAGTGTCTTAGCTAGCTCATCTGTAAAATGAAGAATAAGACAGTGAGCCCCATGAGGATTGGGGACTGTGTTTAACCTGACTTGTTTGTATCCACTCCAACACTTATTACAGTGCCTGGCACTTACTAAGGGCTTAACAGATACCAAAATTATTATTATAACCCACTATTCCTGTAGTAGTCCACACTGCTTTTGAGGGATAACAGTCAAGTGTTGTGGGCAGAATGTTGAACTAGGAGTTGAGGAGGTTACAGAGGAAGCGCAAAACTTCATCTGTGAAAGTAGTGAATTTTCCTAAAGCCAACAGGGCTAACAACACAGTACTTTTCAGGTAAATGGGGTACACATCAAGAAGATTAAAAACTACCTCCCAGCAGTTTCTGCATCCACCTCTGCATCAAACAGGATCCTTATCACCCACTTCAAGGCACTCAATCCGTTTGCCTCCTCCTACCTTACCTTGCTGATTTCCCACTACAACTCCGCCTGCACATTTTAATCCTGTAACACCTATTTATTCACTGAACTAAAAACTACCTCCCAGCAGTTTCTGCATCCACCTCTGCATCAAACAGGAATCCTGACCACCAACTTTAAGGCACTCAATCAGTTTGCCCTTCCTACCTTACCTTGCTGATTTCCCACTACAACTCAGTCTGCACATTTTAGTCCTGTAAAACCTATTTATTCACTGTACCTTAATCCCATCTGTTTTACGCTGACCTCTCGCCCATGTCCTTCCTCTATCCTGGAGCTCTTTCCCCCTGAATATGACAGACCACCTCTCTTCCTACCTTTGAAGTCCTCCTAAAACAACATCCCTGTAGGAGGCCGCCCCTGACTAATCCCTCATTTCCCCTACTGGCTCTCCCTTTGGGGTCACCTGTGCATTTGGATCTGTACTGCTTAAGCACTTGTTACTCACCCCACAGGACCTGTGTATATCTTGGTAATTTATTTTAATGCTGTTTCTTCCTTTCGACTCTAAGCTCCTCATGGGCAGGAAATGTGCCTATCAACTCTCATGCATTGTACTCTTCCAAGCATTTAGTACAGAGTTCTGCCCAGAGTAAGTGCTCAATAAATACCATTGATTGATCAGTTTTCTCTTCTGTGAAATGGATAAAAATATCTATTCTCCCTCCCCCTTAGACTGTGAGCCACATGTGGGACAGTGGTGATGTCTGATCGCTTTATATTGTGCCTTCCTCAGCATGTAGTAAAGTGCTTGGTACATAAGCACATTACATAGATTATTTTTGTTAATAAGCACTTACTGTGTGTCAAGCCCTGGGGTAGGTACAAGTTAATCAGGTGGACACAGCCCCTGTACCCCTTGGGCTCATAGTCTAAGTGGCGGGGAAGAACGTGTATTGAATCCCATTTTACATAAGAGGTAACCGCAGCACAGAGAAGTTGTCATTAGCCCAAGTCTGACAGCAGGCAAGTGGCAGATCCAGAATTTGAACCCAAGTCTACGACTTCCAGGCCCATACTCTTTCCACTAAGCCATGTTGCCTCTTAATAATAATAGTAATAATAATAATATTAGTAGTAGTCCAGGAGATTCCATAATCACTAACTCTAAGAATCAGTGAGTTCTCTGCTCAGTTCTTTACCTTTACATCAGCTGGTGTACCACCTACTAATAGATTTCAGATTTATTTCATTCCTGATCATTATGAATATGTCCCAATTCCCTTTACCCTATCTCTGAGTCTTAGGGAGAATGCAGATTGCTGTCAAGTTTGGACAAAATGACCATTTTTCAGAGCAGCTCTTTCTTCCCTGTGGTCACGTATTCTATTCATTCCTTTTACATTGAACCTTTTGTGTCTTTAAAGATGAATTGTGTTCACCCCTGCTATTCCAGGGATGAAACTTCCCGGTCGTCCGGGCTCTGAGCTTGTGGAAGAATCTTCTGAAGCCTGCGTGGGACTGTTATCTACTACTAGCAGCTCCATCTCATTATTGCCATGATCATGTCATTCCCTACGGACAATTACTTCTTCTTGTCTCTGAACTGGTGACGGTGAGTTGCATCCAGATGTTCCTCAATGTTTGCCAAGAACAGTAGGCAGAAATAGTAATAACTGTGGTCTATGTTTAATGCTTACTATTTGTCAAGCTCTGTTCTAAGCGCTGGGGAAGTTACCAGATAATCAGGTCACACGCAGTCCTTGATCCATGGAGGGCTCGCAGTCTAAGTAGGAAAAACAGGCATTGAATCTCCACTTTATAGGTGAGGTAACTGAGGCGCAGAGAAGTTAAGTGATTTGCCCAAGGTTGCAAAGCTGAAATTAAGACTCAGGTCCTCTGACTCTAAAGTCCATGGTCTTTCCACAAGTCACACTGCTCCTCATAATATCCAGCACTCTTGACCTAAATGCTCTTGAAGATGCACGTTTTGGTGCAAATATTTATGTGCATACATGTGGATATTCACTCAAACACACACACCACACACACACATGGTCATGCGCATATGTGCACCTGAGGGCCTCGTTCTCAATCCCGGAACTGCCACGTGCCAGCTCTGCGGCCTTGGACAAGTGACCCAAGTTTTCTGGATGTCAGTTCCCTCATCTGTAAAATGGGGATTCAATAAACCCCATTTAGGACAAGGACTGTGTCTGACCTAATTATCTTGACTCTACCCCTGTGTTTATTACAGTTCCTGTCACATACTAAGTGTTTAACAAATAGCACAGGGATGAAAGGGGACGTTACCGCTGCTCTATGCACGAAGCACTGGATGCCCTGCTTCCGGCAGGCTCTGTTGGGCCTCAGTCTGTGCAGGATCTGTGAGTGCTTGCATCTGAACATTTTGTTTTGAGTCGATTCTGGCTCCTTCGGCCGAGATAATTACTATCCCAGCCTTCAAAGCTTTATTGAAGGCACATCTAAGCCTCCCTTTTCCTCTTCTCCCACTCTCTTCTGCATTGCTCTTATTCTTTTTTTCTCCCTCCTCTTCCCAGTTCCACAGCTCTTATATACATATCTGTAATTTATTTATTTGTACTGATGTCTGCCCTCCCACCACTATAGACTCTAAGCTCGTTGTGGGAAGGGAATGTGTCTGGTTGTTGTTGTATTGTACTCTCCCAAGTGCTTAGTACAGTGCTCGGCACACAGTAAGCACTCAATAAATGATTGAATGAATGAATGATTGAGGTGCAAGCTCCTTGCAGGTTGGGAATGTGTCTGTTATATTGTTATATTGTCCTCTCCCAAGTGCTTAGTGCGGTGCTCTGCACACAGTAAGTGGTCAGTAAGTACGATTGACTGATTGAATAATAATAGTAACGATGGAATTTGTTAAGCACTTACTAAATGCCAAGCACTGTTCTAAGCACTAGGGTAGATACAAGGTTATTCAGGTTGTCCCACGTGGGGCTCACAGTCTTATTCCCCATTTTACATATGAGGTAACTGAGGCCCAGAGAAGTTAAGTGACTTACGCAAAGTCACACATCTGACAAGTGTCCGACCCGGGATTAGAACCCACGAGCTCTGATTCCCAAGCCCATGCTCTTTCCACTAAGCCACGCTCCTTCTCTATGATTGATGCCCATACAGAGAGGCAAATGAAAATGATGATTTTGATTTGCAAAAGTGAATTGTTGAATAAACTTTCTAGTAGTTGAAGACCAGTTGGTTTGGGTGCTTGGAGAGTGTAAATGAGTTCACCATATTCACTTGTTATATACTCTTGTTTGCAGGTTGTATTTGCAGATTCTCCTCCCATAGGGGTTTTTTTCACTCCATGTCAGGGGTTCTGATGGATTCTCTTTTATCTGAGGAAGCTGGGGACTGATACTCCCATAGATTGAATGGGACCGGGGTGAGTTTTGAATTAGTTTGGTGATTCACGGACCAGAATTAGCAGGAGATTTTCGTTTAATAATAATGTCGGTATTTGTTAAGCGCTTACTATGTGCTGAGCACTGTTCTAAGTGCTGGGGTAGACAAGGGGAATCAGGTTGTCCCACGTGGGGCTCACAGTCTTAATCCCCATTTTACAGATGAGGTAACTGAGGCACCGAGAAGTTAGGTGACTTGCCCACAGTCATACAGCTGACAAGTGGCCGAGCCGGGATTTGAACTCATGACCTCTGACTCCAAAGCCCGAGCTCTTTCCACTGAGCCACGCTGCTTCTCAAGGTCATCAATGGGTAGATACAGATTTTTGGCTTTGTTACCTTTTGGAATTTGTCAGAGTTAGGCTTTTGTTTTTATCTCTAGTTTGTAAACTCACTGTGAGCAGAGAGCGTGTCTGAAAACTCTGTTGTACTGTCCTCTCCCAAATGCTTAGAACAGTGCTCTCCACACACTAAGTGCTCAATAAATACCACTGAAGATGATGGTCTTTGGTTATCCATTATTCAGTTTCCATTACCACATCTTCTCATTATAGTTATCCACACCCTGGGACGTGTGAAAACTTGGTCAAGATAGCCTTATGGTTTCTGATTTTAAGAAGTTTGAACTCAAATGTCTCAATTCCCTGGGATCATAAAAAGTGCAGGAGGCAGGCTGAATGCATCCACGCATTTCAAAGCTGTCACAACTGTGTGTCTCGAGGCACAAGATGATGCACTCAGGGGAGATGAGGTTTCTGTAAGTGGTGAGCTGTGACAAAGATGGGACAACTTTGCAATGTACTGAAAGGAGGCAGAGCTAGTCTTCAGCATAAAAATAATAATACCCTTTAAGTATTTTGATCTACACACCCCAGCCCCACAAGAATTAGTAAACAGAGCAAGTGCTCAAAATATTCCATTGATTATGGTAATTTTATTTTTAGGGTGGGGCAGGGTTTGAATCTACATTCCTGTGATTATTTTTTTCTAGCCCAAACTCTTTGTACTTTTCACCATGTCCTAAGAGAAAAAACACTCAAAGCACAACTGCACACCAGACACAGGAGCCATATACACACAAGATGGGGAAATGATCAATAGTAGTTATTGAGTGCTTACTCTGTGCAGAGTGCTGTACTAAGCACTTGAGAGAGCACGGTACAACAGAGTTAGTAGACATGTCTTCTGACCTCAAGGAGCATAATGTCAAGGAGCATACAGACGTTAGTGTAAATAAATGTCATGGAAAGTACATAAGTGCTGTGGAGATGAGTGTGGGGTAAATAACAAGTGCTCAAAGGGTACAGATCCAAGTGCATAGGCGATACAGAGGGAAAAGCAGTCAAAGAAAAGATGGCTTAATTGGGAAAGGTTTCTTGGAGGAGAAATTATTTTAATAAGGTTTTGAAGTGGGGAAAGTAGTGGGCTGTTATATTTGGACGGGAAGGGAATTCCAGGTCAAAGGAAGGATATGGAAAAAGGGTCGGTGGTGAGTTAGACATGACTGAGGTACGGTGAGTAATCTGGCACTAGAGGAGCGAAGTGTGAAGGGTGGACTCCAGTAGGAAATCAGTGAGGTAAGGTAGGAGGGGGTGAGTTGATTGAATGCCTTAAAGTTGATGGTAAGAAGTTTCTGTTTGATGTAGAGGTGGATGGGCAACCACTGAAGGATCTTGAGAATTAGGGATTGTGGACTGAATGTTTTTTTTAGAAAAGTGATCTGGGCCTCATGTTGACCTATGGACTGTAGTGAGGAGAGAGAGGAGGCAGGGAGGTTAGGGAGGCTATAAGTCCTTGGATCATTATAGTTTGCCTGGAGAGGAAAGGGCAGATTCCAGAATTATTGTGAAGATATAATTTACAGGACTTGGTGACTTTAAATATGTGGGTTTAATTAAGGATGATTGGAGGATAATGCCAAGGTTATAGATTTGTGAGTTAGGGAGAGTAGTGGTGTTGTCGAAAGTGCTGGGTAGGACAGGGTTTGGGCAGGAAGGTTCTGCTTTGGACATGTTTAGTTTGAGGTGTTAGCAGAACATCCAGGTAGAGACGTCCTAAGGGCAGGAGGAAATACAAAACTGCAAAAAAAAGGAGAGTGGTCAAGGCTGAAGAGATAGATTTGGGAATCACCTGCATTGAGATGGTAGTTGTAGTTGAAGCTGTGGGAGTAAATGAGTTTTCCAGAAGGGTGGGTGTAGATGGAGAATAGAAGGGGACTCAAAACAGGGAGGCAGAGGAGGAGCAGCCAGAGAGATGGGAGGAGAACCAGGAGAGGACAGTGTCAGTGAAGCCAAGTTTGGATAATCTTTCAAGGAGTAAGGGGTGGTCCACAGTATCAAAAACACCTGAGTGGTCACGCTGCAGTTCTTGTTTTTCCTTTTCTAATACACAGATCATGAGATATTTATTAAAAAGTGCTCAGTACAGTGCTCTGTACATAGTAAATGCTTAATAAATACATTGATGATGTGTGAAAGTGGAAAATCTATATCCAAGTTTCAGAAAGAGCAAAGCTTAGAAAAATAGCTATTCAATATATGAAAGACCAATAGGTAAGGACTCCTCTTTATCGATTGATTCTATTCACATTGGCAAAGAGTGTATCTATCAATTCTGTTTTATTGTACCTTCTCAAGCACTTAGTATGGTGTTCTGCATATTAGGTGCTCAGTAAATATTGTTAATTGATTGTTCCCCCGACTTATCTAGGGGAACAATTCCCATTTGGGATGAGACAGAAAAATCTTGGGAAATTCATACATTTCTTTGGATTATTGGCATAAGAAAGCCAGAGCAAGATACACAATCAGAAATGAACAATGCAATAATTCTAATATAAATATTGGCATCCGTAATAGAAGTAAGTGCAGGAAATTGATGAACATGTGGAAAAACTAAAGGTGTTTAGCCAGTGAAGCAATTCCCTAGGATATGTGATTATGAAAAAATCAACTATTATTCTCATACATTTTTTGCATTTACTTTTCTCAAGTATTTTCATATTACTTATCCCATTTTGTCCTCATAAGATCCCTATGCGTGAGGGAGAGGCAGGAATCATCCCCCATTTTACAGAGAAGAAAACTGAGGTTTGTCGCGGTTAAGTGACTTATAATAATAATAATAATGGTATTTATTAAGCGCTTACTACGTGCCAGGCACTGTACTAAGCGCTGGGGTGGGTACGAGTAAATCGAATGGGAGACAGTCCCTGTCCCTGGTGGGGCTCAGAGTCTCAATCAAATAATAATGGTACTTGTTAAGTGCTTACTATGTGCTAAGCACTGTTCTAAGTGCTGGGGATGAGGGGGGTGTGGATACAAGGTAATCAGGTTGTCCCACATGGGGCTCACACTCTTCATCCCCATTTTACAGATGAGGTAACTGAGGGCCAGGGAAGTTAAATGACTTGCCCAAAGTCACACAGCTGACAAGTGGCGGTCGGGATTAATAATAATAATGTTGGTATTTGTTAAGCGTTTACTATGTGCAGAGCACTGTTCTAAGCGCTGGGGTAGATACAAGGTCATCAGGTTGTCCCACGTGAGGCTCACAGTTAATCCCCATTTTACAGATGAGGTAACCGAGGCATAGAGAAGTTAAGTGACTTTCCCACAGTCACACAGCTGACAAGTGGCAGAGCCAGGAGTCGAACCCATGACCTCTGACTCCCAAGCCCGGGCTCTTTCCACTGAACCATGCTGCTTCTCTAATGACCTCTGACTCTCATGCCTGGTCTCAGAGCACATTAGTGGCGGCATTGGGGAGAGAGTCCCAGAAGAGCAGGCCTTTCTTACTAAACCACACTGCCTCCCAATATAAGTTGTTTCATGTTAATAGCATTTCATAATTCAATGTTTTTTTTTCCTTCATTTATTGGGAACTCTCTGTAGAAGTGCTGTGAAGTAGGTGGTGGAGGAGAAATGAAGAAATGCATTCGATTCTAACTCCCACACGGGCCAGGTTTTCACCCCAAAAGGGAGTGGAGAATTTAGGGGTGGCTTGTCCAAATGATCTGGACGATTCACTTCTGTTTTCTGGTTCACATCAGAAGTGAGGACACAAACTGAACGAGCCGATTTCTCTCCACCCTTGTGGGGAAGGAGTGCGGGCCACATGCTAGCCCGTGTTCAGTCTTGCATTAAGTAGCCTGGATACAGAGCACGCGAATAGGCCACGGCTCACTTGCCGGCAGGGAGTTCCCCTTTCTCTCAACTCCTTTTAAATCCAAGGGCACAGATTCCTCATCCCTGGGAGACCTCTCAGCCCCCACGAGTCTCTGTCAGAACTCGGACGGGAATTCTCCATTTTCAGTTCTATTCCAAAACCTATTACTGACAGCTAGTCACCCAGAACTGAGGGAACTGCATAATACCACCATGTTTCCTGGAATTTGATGCTTTAAATAAGTTGCTCTTACGAAACAGCATGGCCTAGTGGATAGAGCACGGGCCTGGGAGTCATAATCCGGGCTTCTCCAGTTGTCGGCTGTGTGACCTTGGGCAAGGCACTTCACTTCTCTGTGCCTCAGTTACCTCATCTGGAAAATGGGGATTAAGACTGTAAGCCCCATGTGGGGCAGGGACTGTGTCCCACCCAATTACCTTGTATCCACCCCAGTGTTTAGTATAGTGTTTGGCATACAGTAAGCACTTAACAAATACCACATTTATTATTATTACTGGGCGCCCCATGGGACAGGGTGTGAGTCCAACCTGATTAAAAGTAAGCGCTAAACAACAACTGTAATGGTAATGGTAACAATAACTTTTAATGAACAGTCCATTCTGTGACTGTAAAGGGCAGGGGCAGCCTCTTCTCCAGGGGTGGTTAGTGGGCCATGCATTAACAGAATATGACACCAAGAAGGGAAGTGACCTTTTTACCTGCCACTGGGGATTCTCAACTGTCCTCAGACCCTCAGAAAGCTGGCAAAGTCCCAGCTTCTCTGGTCTCCAGAGACTCCAGGCTACAGAATTGTATTTTCTGGGGTTGTTACTGAGGACGTTCTTTTTTTTTTCTCACCTTTAAACTCGATACAATTCATCCTCTTGCTGAAAGTGTGCGCCATCTGTATTTTCAACACTCCCACGGACTCAGATTTAACATGGTTACAAATGAGTTGTCATGAATTTTGCATTATAGTGATCATCCTTAAGCATCTTCGCATACCTTCTCAGCTCAGGAGACAGGAGTATTTGCATATTTATTCCATATATTTAAAAGGATATACACACGGTAGCCCTTGAGCTCATTTATACTATAGTCTTAAAGGGTGCCCGAGAGAGAAGCAAGCAGGCAATAGTTTGCATATTGATTGCAAATATTCAGGGGAGTGAAATCCGGAATAAATAAATCCTTACGGAGAGAAATTTAAAGGTTGGGGAACTGGAAACCTAGCACAACTTTTCCCAGGAGAAAGCAAGAAAGAGTCCAGCTTACTGAGTGGGGGCTGGGCTCTGGGTGTGTGTTTTGAAATGAATTAAAATGAATTCTTCCTTTGCTGGGAAATGGATTTTCCCTCTACCTCAGAATGCCGGACTGGGAAAGGTGTGTACTGCTAACCTCTTGGATCTTCAGGCAGTTAAGCATCAAAGTCACTGGGCTTCCTCATTCCAGAACTAACTCTGATGTCACGTCAGAGGAGTGAAACGTTGGTGGAGACCAAAAATCATCTTCGAGCTAAAGCAAGGGTAAGCCAAAACTATACCTTTCTTGTGGAACTAAACCCTTTAAACATTTGACTTAGACAGTTAGCCCCACATTGGACAGGGACTGTGTCCAACCCGATTATCTTATATCTACCCCAGTGCTTAGAACAGTACTTGACACATAGAAAGCGCTTAACAAATACTATTATTACTTGAGATTCACAAATGAGTACTGATGGAGAGGAGTGGTCACAGTTAGCGTATGGGACTTTGGATAGTGGGGAATGAATTTTACACATTGAAGTGGAATTCCATCTGTTCTTTACTCTTGAAGGAGTCATATGAGAACAGGAACGGGTAAATATAAAATGGGAATTAAATTCCTTTTCTGCCTCCTACTTATATTGTGGGTTCCAAGGTGGGACAGGGACAGGAACGGGTAAATGTAAAATGGGAATTAAATTCCTCTTCTGCCTCCTACTTATATTGTGGATTCCAAGGCGGGACAGCAACTGCGTCTGACCTAATTAACGTGTACCTACCCCAGCATTTAGAAGAGTGTATGACACAGAGGAAGCACTTAGGAAATACCATAACAAAAATGGAACCCAGAGTGTTGCAAGAGGGTCAGTCAACCTCACTGAGTACCTACTGAGCCCTGGGGAGAGTACAGTGGAATTAGTAGAGGTGAGTCCTGCCCTCATCTTACAATCTACTCGGGAAGAGGGACACTAAAAGATAAGCAGAAACGATAGAGTACCTATGGAACATATATAAACGTTATGAGAGTTTGTGCATACTTGGGTTGTGGAGGGTGCTGAAGTGTGCGTTGGGAGATTGGAAATTAATTAGGGAAGACCTCCTGGAGGAGATGTAATTTCATGTGATGGTCATGAAGAATAGACTTTCTTACCCACTAAGTCCAGCTCCAATAGGGCCAGTAGTCATTCCATCCCTGCCCCGTTAGCCCTAAGACTCACTCCTTTCCTGATTCCCCAGTCACAGAGGCGGTGACTTTTTGGGAGCTGTCTAGTTTCCGGGTTGGGAAATAGTTATCGGGATCAATTTGATTTCCATTCCCGACACATAAGTCGACAGTCCTCAATACCACCCTCTCTATTAAACTCAACTCTCTTGCTCCTCTCTCTCTCTGCCAATCGCATACTACCAGTGCACAACCTTGGATCACCCACGTAGTATGCTTCCACTGCTCCTGTGCTCAAAGTGCAGACTGCTGCTGGAAGAAATTCAGACACCTAGCAGACTGTCCATCTCAAGTTCATCTTCACGTGCTTTAGTTCCATCCTGTCCTTTGCCCGATAATAGGTCTCCATCCTTACTGACTCCCATATCCATTACCTGCAACAACTGTTCCAGCTGTTTAACCTCTTCAGCTTACTCACTGGGCCCCGATCTTGTCTATCTCACTGCTGGCCCCTTTCCCACAGCCTCCCTCTAGCCTGCAACTCCCTCCTCTTCAAATCTGACAGACCCCTACCCTCCACACCTTCAAAGCCCGATTAAAATCACACCTCCTCCAGAGGCCTTCCTCAGTTAAGCCTTCTTTTCCCTGATTCCATCTCCCTTCTGTGCTCACTGCCTCTGCACTTGAAACTGTACCCTTTGAGCATTAGATGTTCACCTCCCCCTCAGCCACACGGGACTGATTGGGCATATTAGTAATTTATTTCTTTATCTCCCAAGCATATAATAAAGGCGTCTGCAGACAGTAAGTGCTCAATAAATACCACTGATTGACTTATCTTTAATGTCTGTGTTCCACTCTAAACTGCAAGCTTCTTGTGGGCAGGCAAAGTGTTTACCAACTCTGTTCTACTTTCCCAAGTGCTTAGTGCAATTCCCTGCACATAGTATACATTCCATGTATTAGAGAAGCCTGACACATAGTAAGTGCTTAAAAACTACCATCATTATGAATATATACCATTTGATTGATTGGTTTGATAGGACGGTGGGCCATGAGTCTACCAGGGGCAGCTGCCAGATTGGATGAAATGACCGATTTTAGGTTTGGATCTTTCCATTCCCTAGCTGAGGGAGTGGAAGAAGAGGATATATCTGCAGTCAAAAAGAAAGTGGCTTAGCCCTGGACTCCAGCACTAATGTGTCATCCTAAGAAGGCCCACTCTGCTTGGAATATGGTCCTTCAGTCTCCTGTAGGGAGCAGTGAAATGCCTAGTAGCAAAAGTTTTGACAACATAGTCTCCTGTGCATGAACTATAGTACAGACCCTGCCCCCAGAGGGAATGACATGAATCAATAATTATAAATAATAGTATTTTTTGTTAAGCACTTACTGTGTGTCAAGAACTGTCTAAGCACTGGGGCAGATACAAGGTGATCAGGTCCCACATGGACCTCTCAGTCTAAATAGGAGGGGGAACAGGTATTGAATCCCTATTTTGTAGATGAGGGAACGGAGGCACAAAGAAGTTAAGTGATTTGCCCACGGTTACACAGCAGATAAGTGGCAGAGTCAAGATTGGAAGCCTGAACCTCTGACGTCCAGGCCTGTGCTCTTTCCACTAAGCAACACAGCTTCTCCAAGCAGGAAAATGGTTACCAGAGGGTGATCTATTAAGCTTCCCCTGTTATCATTTTCTACTCCCTAAAGGTCTATCTGTCTTAGGGGAAAATATGTATTTTCCTTTCCTTGATTAAGATGCCTAATTCATAGGACAACAGAAAATGGTTACAGATTGTGTTTCTGAATATTTTCACCTCTTCGATGAGGCAGGCCTTCAAGGAGAAAATTTAGTTTCCTAGTCAATCTCAATCTCAATTTATTTGAGGAATTATTACTGAGAAGTGAGATAAGGTAAAAAGACCCAATAGAATATGCTGTATCTTCACTGAAGGCAAATTCACATATTTAAATCTTCTCTGTAAAAAAGGATAAGTTATAACAATTCTGTCAGTTATAGCCTATTGGGGAGGAAGAATTTAATTAAAAATGAAGGCACTCAATTTATTTTAGTGAGGAATTAATAAACTGGTGGTCTGATCTTTTTAACTTTAATGAGGTGAACAGTTTTGACAACTTAATTGATGTTCTTCAAGGCAAACCATGTTGTAAAGGAATTTACACTGTTTCCTCAGGATGGACTATGAACTGTACTGGCTGACGGAACCTTTACCAAACATTAGCAGTGCTGCCCTTTCGTAGGGCCTATTTGACCTCCAAAAAAGGAGGGGAAGTGAGCCTTTTTGTCTTCAGGCTGGATGGCTACAAATGGATTACTTTGGAAGGTTGTTGTGGGCAGGGAACAAACCTGCTAACTGTGTTTTGTACACTTCCTAGAACTTAGGACAGTACTCTGAACATAGTAAGTGCTCAACAAATACCACTGATGATGATGATGAGTAGAGAGGAGAAGGCCTTCTCCCTGGATGGTGGAAAGGTATTCTGGCACATTGGCAACCCTGGATCTTTGAGCATCTCTGGATTTGAAATTATGTTTCAGCCAGGAAAAACCCAGTAATATTTTGACTAGGGTAGAGGTTTTTCAACGAAGCCTTCTGTTTAATGCTCCCTTCAATCCATCAGTGGTTTTTGTTGAATATTAGGCATCTAATCAATTAACTAATTGCATTTATTGAGTGCTTACTGTGTACAGAGAACCGTACTAAGCATTTGGGAGAGTACAATACAACAGAGTGGTTAAACAATAATCCTGCCCACGAGGAGCTTACAGGGGGAGGCAGACATTAAAAGAAATAATGGATATATCTATGTGGGCTCTGGGGCTGAAAGTGGGGTGAATATCAAGTGCTTAAAGTGCATAGGTGATGTAGAAAATAGATGGAGTAGGGAAAATGAGGATTTTAATGGGGAAATGAGGGCTTCGTCAAGGAAGGACTCCTGGAGGAGAGGTGATTTTAGTTGGGTTTTGAAGGTGGGGAGAGTGGTAACCTCAAATAAAAAGAGGGAGGGAGTTCCAGGCCAGAGGAAGAATGTGGGCAAGGAGTAGGCAGCAAGATAGATGAGATCTGAGGTAAAGTGAGTGGGTTGACGTTAGAGGAAGCAATGGGTGTGGGATGGGTCATAGCAGGGAATCAGCAAGGTAAGGTAGGAAGAGAAGAGTGGATTGAGTACTATCCCCTGGCATCAGGAACCCTGAGTGCTAATAGGGGAAACTAGCAAAAATTATAACCTGGGGGAGCTGGAGGAAGAAAAATACTGGAAATAGCACAGAATGGCAAATCAGGAGGCCCAGGTTCTAATTCTGCTCTACCACTTGCCTGCTGTGCGTAACCTTAGGTAAGCCACTTCATTTTTCTGTGCCTCAATTTCCTCTTTTATAAACTAGGGATTAAATACCTGCTTAGGTGGTGAGCTCCAGGTGGAACAGGAACTCCATTTGATTTGATTATTTTTATGTACTCTGGTGCTTAGAACTTGGTACAGAAAAAAAGACAAATACCACAATTATTAACTATTAAATACAAAAGTTCTAACTGTAGCTATTGGCTGACATGACTGGAGTTTGTGAACTAATCAAAGTAGGCTTCCTGGAAGAGATGGAATTTTAGTAGGGATTTGATAATGGAAGAGCTGTGGGGTTTTTTTATGGTATTTGTTAAGTGCTTTCTATATGCCAGGCACCATACTAATCCCGGGGGTCATTACAAAATAATCAGATTGGCCCACTTTCCCACAAAGGGCTCACCATCTTCCCTCTAGATTTTAAACTCAGTGTGGGCATGTAACATGTCTACCAACTCTGTTTTATTGTACTCTCCCAAGCGCTTTAGTACAGTGAGGTAACCGAGACACAGAGAAGTTAAGTCATTTGTCCAAGATCACACAGCAGACAAGTGGCAGAGCTGGGATTAGAACTAAGATCCTCTGACTCCCAGGCCTCTGTTCTTCAAACTAGATAATGGATTTTGGGGAATAAGGAGTCCCATATCAGAGAACCAGAGGGAGTGATGGATTAGAGGCGGGAGAGTGGAGAGAGAAGTTCTTTTAGAAGGTGAGTTGGAGGGGAGGGAAGTGTGTAAACTGGGAAGTAGTGAGTGAAGAGAACAGATTTGTAAGACTGTAAACTTTATGGAGGCTTCTTCCCCACCCCAACCAACAGATCATTCCTTTAGTTTCTCATAAACCCACTGATCTATAAGGTCAACTCTCTGAAGGGTAATTCCTTGTTTCTGATGAAGGAGCCTATCATGGGAGATTCTGAATTTCTGGAGTGGCCAGCGTCACCCAAACCAGGAAGCAGAACATTCTTTCCTGCTCCTCTCTTTCCAACTCTTCCATTTCACAGTTCTCAGCACTTGGAATAGGGGTCAGTGCTTAGAACAGTGTTTGGCACATAATAAGCACTTGACAAATACCGTAATTACTATTTCACATTCCTGATGGCTAGGAGTTTGTGCTCTAGTTTCTGTGGCCAGTATTGCCTTCCCAAATTATGCTTCCTAGTCATCAACGTAATTTACATCTTTCCTCTAATTCCCACTGACAGAGGAAAATCAGAAGAAAGAGATAAGGAAACATGTCTACTAACTCTGTTATATTTTACTCTCCCAGTACTCAATACAGTGCTCGGTACACAGTCATCTCTTAAATATAACTGATTCATCGATTAGCAGCGTGGCCTAATGGAAAGAGCATGAGCCTGGGAATCAGATGACCTGGATTTTTTATGTTGTTTATTTTTTTTTTGTTTTTGTTTTGTGGTACTGAAGCACTTATTTTGTGCCAGGCACTGTATTAAGTGCTGGGGTAGATACAAGATAATCAGGTCTCACGTGGGGCTTTCATTTTTAATCCTCATTTTACAGATGAAGTAACTGAGGCACAGGAAAGTTTGGTGACTTGCCCAAGGTCACACAGCAGACAAATGGTGGAGTTGGAATTAGGACTCGGGTCTTCTGACTTCTAGGCCAAGCTTCCTGGCTCTAAGTCCTAATGCTGGCTCCACCACTGTCTGCTCTGTGATCTTGGGAAAGTCACTTAATTTCTCTGTGCTTCAGTTTCCTCATTTGTATAATGGGGATTAAGATTATCAGTTCCATGAAGGACATGGACTAGATCCTGCATGGTGATTTTGTATCTACCCCAGTGCTCAATACAGTGCCTGTCATAAAGTAAACAGCGTGGCTCAGTAGAAAGAGCCCGGGCTTGGGAGTCCGAGGTCATGGGTTTGAATTCCGGCTCTGCCACTTGTCAGCTGTGTGACTGTGGGCAAGTCACTTAACTTCTCTGTGCCTCAGTTTCCTCATCTGTAAAATGGGGATTAAGACTGTGAACCTGATTACCCTGTATCTACCCCAGCGCTTAGAACAGTGCTCTGCACATAGTAAGTGCTTAACTAATACCAACATTATTATTATTATTGTTATTATTATTATTAATAAACAGTAAATATCATAAAAATATAAGGTTTAGGGCAATTATATCCTTGACTAGAAAAGCAATAATATATTCTGGCTATTTCCATTTAGCTGTTTTTTCTTAGCTCACGTGTCTCTCATCTTTCTCTTTTTGATCCCTGTAAAAATTTCTGTTTTCTGGTTCTCCATTTTCTGTTATCTTTGTCTATTCTCCATATAACAGGCTTTAGCTCAAGAGCTTTTCCTCCATTCCAGCTCTGTTTTTTTTTTTAACCATAGAAAATGCCAGGAGATTCTCAGTTGATTTTATTGACCTGCTGAGACTCTGAGACTGATTCAGTGATCTGAATTGTAGTTTAAATTACCTTGCTTGAAGATTTAACTACTAATTGCTTTGAAGTGTGAAACATTCTTCAGGTAAGAGACCTAAAACAAGTGAACGGTGAAATGGAGTTTTCACTTGCTCATGTTGGAGAGTGTATAAGAGACATGTAAATAGAAGAGCTATTTATATCAGCTGTCAGTCTTCTTTATTCAAGTAACTCTCTAGTTCACACAATTCTGCCTGACATCTATTTTGATAGTGATAACTGTAAAACATTTTTAGGGTCCAGGACGGTAAATCCTTACACTATTTTTCAATTTAATTAGAGTTGGAAGTTACCGAAAACAAAGTCTTACACCTGATGCAAAATTTTTGCCTGGCCTCTTGTCCATTTTTAGAGCTTGCAGTGGGAGAAAGAAGCATAGTTTTGATTCTTTGAATACACTGTCATGTGTACATGCATTCTTTAATTGAAGAGGCAAGGCAAAACAACTTTTAATATTTTGTAACTGAATAGGTATATGTCCGACTGTTTATAGGCATTCTATTTATGAATTGAAAATGAACATACAGGGAATTTAAAATAGAAATGCACCAAGTCTGCTAAATATTTGTCAGAACAGGGCTTTCTGGGAAAAATAAACTCTGCTATGAACTATGCAATTTATTCCAAAAGTTTTCTTTTGTTGAGGTAAGCTATCTTAACTGAGCTATAGGCTCAGTGGTTGGGAAACAGATGCTTTCACTATTTTATCATCTGTTTCGCTTTTTATCCCCAGGGGCCTGCACATTTATGAATTTTTATCTGTATTAAACATTTTGCACAGCACATTAAGCTAGTTCGCAATATTTATATTTCAGGACAGTACTCTCTCAGCAAACACATTTTTTGGCTCTTTTCTTTGAAACCGTATATTAAAAATGGTCCCTGGTCCTTTCGTATGGATGCGAAGGTGATAAGTACCACTGAATTGCTGTGATCGATATGTAAACCAGTTTTATGAGGAAAGACCTCTTTTCTCAACAATAAAGCAACTTAGTTTAATTCTGTTTTTGATTCAAAGGACTCAGAATAAATGCACTGAAGGATGAATTACATATGGAGTGCAAATTCATGATAGAGAAGAGAAATGAGAAGCAGCATGGCCTAGTGGATAGAGCATGGGCCTGGGAGTCAGAAGAACCTGGGTTCCAAGCCCGGTTCCGCCACGTCGTTGTGTGACCTTGGGCAAGTCACGACTTCTCTGTGCCTCAGTTACCTCATCTGTAAAATGGGGATTATTGTTGTGAGCCCCACATGAGACATGGACTATAATCAACCTGATTAGCTTGCATCTCTCCCAGGACTTAGAACACTGTTTAACACATAGTAAGCGCTTAACAAATACCATCATAATTATGCTATAGATGCAGTTCTCTTGCTTTTACTTATGCATTCTCTTCTCCCATTATATCCCAGCTCGCATTCCTGATATATTCTAGATTCACCTTCTCACTGGGCCATCTTCTTGACACTCCCACCTCCAACCCCTTCTTCATACCCTTCCTCCTACCTGGAACTTCTTCCCTCAGATCACCTGGCCACAGGTCTCCCTCTCTTCAAAGTCCTTCTGAAATTCTATCTCTTCCAGGAGAATCTCCATGATAATCCCCCCCACCCCCCCGGGCATATGTATCCATCTAATTATGATCTCAGCACTTCTGCACTGTCTCAACACTTGGAGGAGGATAAGTAACGGTAGTAGAAGGATTTATTGAACATCCAGAAAATGGAATGCACTGTACTAAGAGGTTGGGAAATACAAAATGACTGAGCAACATTCTCTGACCACAAGGACCTTACAGAATAACCAAAATAAATAATTGAATATACCAAAAATGCATGAATATTGAGGATGAATTCATACATAAGTACTTAAGCACTCACAACCACCTGTAGCATTTTTGTTTATATCAATTTCTCATATCTTGTGTCAAATAAAGCATCACATCCTCCAGCCTCTATCCACTCTAGTCCATAATTCACTCTGCAGGCTGGATCGTTTTATAAAAAGTAATTATGCAATTATTTCTCCACACCTCGAAAGCCTCCATTGATTGCCCGTCCGTCTCCGTTTCTGAAAATTCTTTTACCACTGCCTTTAAGGTATCGCTCTCTCCCTCATATCTAATCTCACTCATTTTCCATTACAACCTAACCTGCACACTTTGTTCTTACATTACCTCAGTACAGGCTCAGTGTGGGTATCTTGCTGTGATTATTCTGCATTTGGCATGTCATGCACCCACTGCTCCCTTGGACTACTGGTAATACATAACGTATGCTAAACGCTGGGGTTGATAAAAGGTTATCAGTTTGGTTTATAGTCCCTGTCTAATAATAATAATAATAATAATGGTATTTGTTAAGCGCTTACTATGTGCAGAGCACTTTTCTAAGCGCTGGGGTAGATACCGGGTAATCATATTGTTCCACGTGGGGCTCACATTTTTTAATCCCCATTTTTACAGATGAGGTAACTGAGGCCCAGAGAAGTTAAGAGACTTGTCCAAGGTCACACAGCAGACAAGTGGCAGAGTCAGGATTAGAACCCACGACCTCTGACTCCCACACCTGGGCTTTTCCCACTAAGCCACGTTGCTTCTCTAAACCACTTTTCCCAAGCTATCTTTTCTCCAATTTACAGATGAGGAAGCAGACACCCAGAGAAGTTAATGACTTATCCAAGGTCACACAGCAAGCCCCCGACAGAGCAGGGACTAGAACCTGAGCCTGCTAACTCCCATTTCCATGCTCCTCTAAGTAGGTCATGCGGCATCCCCATTTAGCTGCCCACATATTCATCTTTCCATTCTTTTTATTCTTCTGTCTATAAATTATTTTGTGCCCATTTTCTCCGATGACTTATTAGCTCCTTAAAAGCAGGGTGCATGCTTTCTACCTAATGTATTCTCCTAATGGGTTAGTACAGGGCTCCGCTCAAAGTAGACACAAGCATCAGTGTCTACGATATCAGTTGAGAGTTTATCTTTGACAAACCCGTGGCATCTTTAGTGCTGGGGATCAGCCCAGTCAGTTAAGGCGGTCCCTCCATTAGCACTATTTTTGGGTATTAAATATGGTTTAGCACCCAGACAATGACCCAGCAACTCAGACTTGAAAGCACCAGGTCCTGATCTGTCACTCCCACTGGGGTCACTTGGAAGCTATGATTAAGCCACTTGACGCTCAGTTCCTCAGCTGATTGGAGCCTATCACAGGCCTGGTAAAATGGTTCACATCTTAGAGAGCTGCTGAAGGCAATAACGAGTAAAACAGAATTGCCTGGAACTCTAGAGAGCATCGTTAATGCTAGCAGCAGGCACAGAAACCTGGATTCATAGATTCCTAAATGCAAATCAGGCACCGACTTTAAAATAAAGGATTCCATGACAGATTGGCCCATTTTGTGGACAGTAGTCTGGTGGCCATGTTGAGGTTTACTGAGCCTACCTCCCTACTCTCTCAAGCTTTCAGCATTTCCATATCTAGCCATAATTTATTGATATTGATGTCTACCTCCCCGCCTTGACTATAAACTCATTGTGGACATGGAATGTGTCTGTTATAGAGTGGTGTTGTGCTCCCCCAAGCGCTTAGAACCATATTCTGCATAAGGTAAGTGCCCAGTAAATACGATTGGTTTATTAACCTTTACTCCTCTTTCCATAATCAATCAGTGATTCACTGATATTTAATACTGTAAGCTCCTTGAGGGCAGAGATGTCTGCCCATTCTACTTTACTGTACTCTTCCAAGTGGTTAGTACTGTGCTCTGCACATAATAATAATAATAATGTTATTTGTTAAGCATTTACTATGTGCAGATCACTGTTCTAAGTGCTGGGGTAGATTTACAGGGTAATCAGGTTGTCCCACGTGAGGGTCACAGTCTTAATCCCCATTTTCCAGATGAGGTAATTGAGACACGGAGAAGTGAAGTGACTTGCCCACAGTCACACAGCTTACAAGTGGCAGAGCCGATATTCGAACCCATGATCTCGGACTCCCAAGCCTGTGCTCTTTCCACTGAGCCATGCTGCTTCTCATGGTAAGTGCTCAGTAAATATGGTTGATTAGTACCCCCAGGAAGGTGCTGAGCACCGTTTATCTTTATCACAACATTGTGTTTCCCTATTAAGAGGGCAGGAGTAGGATTTCTGGAAATCCCTTGACTAAGCTACTGGGGGACAAGAATTCTGCTTTCTGTTTCTGACTGTCTGTGGCTTCAGAGGGGAAGCTGGGGCTTGTCAGGGTGTGGAGATGGGAACAATCATCCCAATTCTGTGAGCAGCCCATGAGAAGAGGAGTGGGAGAGCTGGACCTGCTAGAAAGTTGGGAGAGCTTGGTGGATGGAGTGGGAGGCAGGGACGGATGCAGGTTAGAGAACCAGAGGCTGCTCGCTGTAGAAATTTATGGATT
The DNA here is from genome assembly GCF_004115215.2 of Ornithorhynchus anatinus. Taxonomy (NCBI): domain Eukaryota; kingdom Metazoa; phylum Chordata; class Mammalia; order Monotremata; family Ornithorhynchidae; genus Ornithorhynchus; species Ornithorhynchus anatinus. The sequence goes on from NC_041739.1 coordinate 13,355,240, forward strand.
AGGATCCCCGTATTAATATAGGGAGCCCTTAGGAGACTTAGAGGCTCAGAGAAGGGAATGGCCAGAGTCAACTATCCAGCTGCAAGATAATAATGATAATAATGATAGTCGTATTTGTTCAGTGCTTACTACGTGTCTGGCACATTTAGTGAGCCCTTAAGCTCTGGGGTGGATACAAGCAAATCAGATTGGACCCAGATCCTGTCCCAAGTGGGGTTCACAGTCTCAATCCCCATTTTCCAGATGAGGTAATTGAGACACAGAGAAGAGAAGTGACTTGCCCAAGATCACACAGCAGGCAAGTGGTGGATCTGGGATTAGAACTCATGACTTTTGGACTCTCAGTCTGGTGTGCTATCCACTCTACCATGCTGCTTCCCCAAAATGGATGGGGGATGGCGCTGAGTCCGATGAGGGGTGGGCACGGTGCCCGACCTCATTATCTTGGGAAACACTGTGGCCTGGCAGAAAGAGCACAGGATTGGGAGTCAGAAGGCCTGGGTTCTAATCCTGACTCCTACACACTTGCCTGGTGTGTGACCTTGTACAAATTATTTCACTTCTCTGTGTCTCCTTTTCCTTATCTGCAAAATGAGGAAATGAATCTACAGCCCCCCACCCTCCAATTAGATTTGGGAGCCCCATGTAGGACAGGGACTGTGTCCAACCCAAATATCTTGTATCTACCCAAGCATTTATTAAAGTGCCTGGCACACTGTGAGCACTTAACAAATGCCATCATTATTATTATCATTAGGTGGGCAATTGATCAATAGTTTTTCACTGAGCCTTTAATCTGTACAGAACACCATATTAAGAGCTTGGGAGAGTACACAGCATTAGTAGACATGGGAGTGAGTGTCCGTCAGTAGATTTGGGTGACTAATTAGAACATCTGGTCCGTGGATATGGCAGTTCTAACCCAGATTCTCTGGCCAGAAGACTGAATTATCGCCGAGGCAAGGGTTGAAAGCACTGTGCATAAGTTTGATGGGGCTCTACAAAAAGGTAAACATTGCAGACAGCCCTGGCTCTAAAATCGTAGCCCCGAGGAAATGGAGGAAGAACATAAAACGCACCCGCATGTGTGATTAAATCTCTCAGGAACATGGAGGGGAGAACTGAAGTGATGGAAAAAAAAAAAAGGAGTGAAAACTTGTAAATGCTAAGGGTCCCAAGGTCCTGGAGCCTGCCTGCAAGGAAACTCTCAGTTTGGTTACCTTGGTGGGGATAAGATGGAAATCAGGTTATGGACATAGTGCCATTAAATTGGAACTTTGGAATTAGCTTCTGCTCTCACAGAAATGAATATATCAACAGTAATTTGACTTTATCAAGCTCTTGTATTTTTTCATAGTCCTTTCACTTCAATGAACATTTTATCCACACATCTTCTCCCTGAGATAGGGAGAGGCAGATATTACTATCTGTCACAATGATAATATTATTTTATTTTTAATTTATCAGTAATAATCATATTTTTACAATATTTGTAATGTGCTTATTATTAAGCGCTGATAATCATGTTGAATTCAGCCCTGTCTCACTTGGAGCTCCCAATCTCAATCCCGATTCTACAGAGGGAGTAACGAACGCATAGAGAAGTTAAGTGATTTGCCCAAGGTCACACAGCAGACAAGTGGTGGAGTTGAGGTTAGAACCCAGGTCTTTCAGAAGCCCAGGCCTGTGCTTTATCTATTAAGCCATACTGCTTTTACCAGTGTGGAAACTGGAACCCAGAAAAGTCAAGTGATTTGACTGAGGTCACCTATCAGGTGGGTAACAGAGGAGGACTTAGAGGTATTCCTAGACCATAGCGCCTCCCATTGGTTAACCGTGTTTCCTTTGGAGATGGAGTTCTCCTAGGGAATGATCACAGTTCAACTAGAATTATTATCGTATTAGGACACAAATCACTAGGTGATCATCAGCATTTCTCAGGAGAGAGAAAGTCTCAAAAAGAGCAAGAAGCTAGGGCAGGATCTCATATGGTATCATGTGGTTAAGTGACAGGTTCTCTCACAGACACCATGATCCTAACTGGGACTCCATGATCCTAACTGGCAGGAATTCTAGGGTTAGCCGCTCCTACTTCTGCCTACTCCGGTTGAAACAGCAGCCGGCAACGTGCATTGTTTTTATTCTCAGACTACTATCCCAAGGAAACCCCAACCATTAACGTTTTACCACTTCCCGGAGAATAATCAGTACAATTAAACCTTTCAAGGCTGATCTCATTAAGGACTTCCTGTGGGAGTGCCTTTCCTCCACTATCTCCTAGGCTTTCCTTGTTTTTCCACGTCCTGCCTTAATCAGTTTCTCTCTCTTTGCTTACATCACAGTAAGGCACTCATCACATTTGCAGTGAATCACCTTGAGTATAATAAGGCACTGGCAAACATTACATAATACGGGGTGGTATTATTAAATGCGACTATGCTTAACAGTGCCACTTTATCGGGATTTTAGGCCGAATAGAGTGGAATAGAGAAAATGGAAAACACTCTTTTTCTACATGAAGGGCCTAGACAAGTAGCCGCCTACTTCATTTTGCTGCTTTAGATTGCTATTTGTTCGAGAGCCCCATTTAAGTGGTTCTTGGCCACAGAGACCTTCTACTGGTGGGAGGTGAGAAAGGCAGATAGCCCCAGAATGGAGACCTAAAGCACACTAATAAGGACAGAGCAAGCTATAACAGCTAGTATTTGAATCTAAAGCAAGAATTATCCAATGTCAAGGACTGCTTTTATTCTCTAGGTGCAGACTCCAAACAGGTTTGCGCAAGGGATTGCAGCCAGCTCGAAGTGGCCTGTCAACAGTGTTGGACAGAAGTTTAGGAATTGTCCACTGGGCTGTTCTTTGGCACACTTAGGATATAGCAAGCAGCTAATCAATCAATTATATTTTTTGAGCTTTTATTGTGCAGAGCACTGGACTGAGCACATGGGAGAGTACAACAGAGAAACAGACACATTCCCTATGGAGAAGAATGGGAACAGAAAAAGGCAGCCTGATAGCCAACTCTCCCGGTAGGGGTTGGGTGTTATTAATATTAATAATATTTGGTAAGTGCTTACGATACACTAAGCACTCTGCTTAGTGTGGGGTAGATACAAATTAATCAGATAGGTTACAGTCCCTGTTCCACATGGGACACCCAGTCTGAAGGAGAGAAAACAGCTATTTAACTTCTATTTTGCAGAAGAAACTGAGACACAGAGAAATTCAGGGATTTGCCCAAGGGCATAGCACAGGTAAGGGGAAGAGCTGGGATTAGAACCCGGGTCTCGTCACTCCCAGTCTGGTGCTCTTGCCACTGGGCAATTCTGCTTCCTCTTCCCTCCTCTATCTCCTGGTGATGCTAGAAGGAATGGCATCAAGCCAACATCACCAAGAGATAGAGGAGGGAAGAGGAAGCATATTTGAGAACCCACTGAGAGCAGGGGACTGGGTTGGCCTGGAGAGAGGGGTCCTGGAGATCTTCTGCTACTCGAACCTGAAACCCTGGATGCAGTGATTTCCTGCAATCTCCTAGGCAGCAGGGGTGGAAGCCTTTAAGCTTGTCCAAAGGCAGGACACTTATAGCCTGCCTGGATCCCTCCTGCTGCTGCTCCTGTAGCTGCTAAGGGCTCATACCCTGCCAAGTGACGGGGTCTTCAGGGACCTGTGGAGAGAGGGGAGAAGCCATTGAGGCATCCTGGGATTATTGTTGCTGCTCGTAACTTGTAGGATCACCCAGCCTGGGTTTAGTGGATAGAGCATGAGCCTGGGAGCCTGAAGGCCTGGGTTCTAATCCCAGATCCTCCACTTGTCTGCTGTGTGACCTTGGGCAAGTCACTTAACTTCTCTGGGCCTAAATTACCTCATCTGTAAAAGGGGGATTAAGGCTGTGAGCCCATCGGAACTGTGTCCCACCTGATTTGCTTGTATCCACCCCAGTGCTTAACAAAGTAAGTGCTTAACAAATGCCACAATTATTTATTATCATCATCATTATTATTATCATATTATCCACCAGCTAAAATGGGCATTACCCAAGACCCAGCACCCTTTCCTAAGTCCCAGCACCCTATGAGGGCCCCCTGGCCTGCTTTCAGTGGCTTCTGCTTTGTCCTTTTACCTCTACAATGTCATCTATTTCTACTCAAAGCAATCCTGGGAGAGCTGGAGACTGTGGAGTGATTAAAATTGTGGGCTGGTGCACATCATCACCTTTCAGGGGTAACCCCCAGGAGGGAGTGGAGACGATCAGATGGATTATCAGGAATTCTACATTGTCCAAATTTTGTGGGCGAAACACGATTTCTCACTTAAACTTGCTCAGTTGGTATTTGCATTTTCCTTCTCTCCTCTGCATTTTGTTCCAAAGCTTTTTTAAAAAAAACTTTCAAAGAGCAAGGTCAAAATCTTAATATGTCCCTCAGATCATTAAACATCCCATCCTTTGGGGCGTGATTCCACCTTTCTCACTAGGGCTGAAATATTGTCCTTTTGGTGTTTTCAAAATGCCCCTTCTGAGCACCCATCATCACCTAGAGCTTGGAAGCAGAGCTTAAAGGAGCTGGCCCCCCTTCTTGCCCTTGCCTTTTCCATCTTCAGAAGAGGTGACAGCTTGGCATCACTAGGAGCACCACTTTTTCCCTTTTGACATGTTTGCTGCTAATCACTTCAGAAATATCCAGGTTATCGGGGTGCCCCTGACTCCGCTAGAAATGTCAATGCCTCCCTTTCAGGGAAGCTGTCTAAATTCCTAGCCCACATGGCCAAATTTGGCTCTACTTGCTGCTTTATCTGGTTTTGTGGAAGGCAGGACATTTTTAAAGACATCATTAAGAGATGATTTCAGTATGTAAAGTGTACTGGGTTCAGGAGTCAAGGAGTCTTCAATTTTTTTTCACCTCGATACACAGTCAATGACTTTCATTCAGTTGCATTTATTGAGCACTTACTGTGTGCAGAACACTGTACTAAGCACTTGGAAAGTATAATTCGGCAACAGACACAATCTCTTCCCAACAAGGGGCTCATGCCCTCTGCATGGCTTTGGATGATGATTAATTACCAGACAGTGCCAGATTCCCCAAATCTTCACAAAATGCCTGTCTCCAGCTTCCCATCTCCTTTGACGAAATAACCTGGAGCAAGAATAAAAAAGGACTTCCTTCACCCTCCCAACCCCATTTGTCATAACTCTGAGCTAAGCTTTTCACATATGCATTCCATTTTCTTTGTGTCAGCTTAAATGACCTCTAAATGAGAGAAATGTTCTTTTTCATTAGCAATGATAGGAGGGAGAAGGCTGGCTTTATGAAATAGCCCAATGAGGTATTCTTTTTAAAAGTCAATCTCTAGGCAGCAAGTCATAAATTAGAAAATGCACAGACTTTCACTCAGCTCCTTTTTTAGGTCTGACAGAATAATTCCATCTGTTAAGTTATAACTGCCACTCCTCCCCAAAATTTATTCAAGTCAACTGCAATCTATCTTTATATAAGAAAGAAACTGTTTCTACCAAACTCAATACATAGTAGTTTAGGCTGGTGTAGCAGATGTATACAAGCTTTTTCCTCCCCACTTAAGTAATAAATTTCTTGAGAACTTCAAAAACAATGAATAGTAAAATGCAGGTTTTCTCCTTAGAAGGCTTCCTCTTGACTCCGATATCTTTGAGCCAGTTTATTTCCTCAGCTCTTTGCTGCTCGAATCTTTCCTGCTGACTCCGTAGAGTTTGACTGAGAAAAGAGAAACAGCCTTTAATTAAGATGTATCACTCTGATGAGGGACCTGTTCCCAAAGAAAGACTTGTCTTTTGGTCCTCCATATTTTGAACGGCTCATCAGCACATTGTTATGGGGTCATGCGGGTGGTAAAGGGGTGATGGGCTGGTATGCATTGTGATGATTTGTGTGTGTCTGCCCCAAGAACTCTCTCCAGATAAACAGACCCGACCTTTGCAGGATGGGAAAATCAAGTTTACTTGGGGTGAGTTCTAATCACTGAATGACTATAATGAAACTGGAAGTGATCTAAGTTCTTAAAGGCCCTCAAGGGGACAAGTAGTTGGGTAATTGCTCAGGTGTAGCTAGGTGGAAAAAGGGGTGTGTAATGCCACAGTATAATATGAGCCCTGCCTGTAGATCAAGGGGCCTAGAAGTTTCTAGAGCAGGGAAATGGCTCACCCCTCAATACTCCTCCTCAAGAGATATTTTGCATAAGATGTGTTCCTGGTGATGTCAGCTGAAACAAAGTTGATCAATCAACTATATTTACTGAGCTCTTTACTAGGTTCAGAGCTCATGTACTAAGCACATGGGAGAGTATCATACAACAGACATGATCCCTACCCTCAGAGTTTACAATCTAGGGGAGGAGCTTACAATCAAATAAGCCCTTAATATAGAGTTCTGCACACAGTAACAATAAATATTGACTGATTGATAGATTCAGGGAAGGATTTGGGCTACTAGGGTGGGACTTTTTCTTAGACTTCTGAGAGGGAGCAAGGTGTTTACCAGGTAAGCCCACAGCATGGTGAACTGTCAGGAGGAGGCTTGTCCCCTGAAGAGTTGCAAGGGAATGTAGAGCAGAGGGCTCTGGCAGATGGATACTCTTGTAGTTAAGTGAGGAACAAATACCAAATCAAGGATAATAGGATAATAGGTGGTTATTTCAGGATTTAAGATGATCTTCTGTTGTCAATTGCTACTGCTGTGGAAATTCTTAACTAAGTAAACTTAGGTGTCTCTGGGTAACCCATGTGTGTGATACCTACTCATTCAGAGACTCAGCCAATAGTATTTATTGAGTGCTTACTATGTGCAGAGCACTGTACTAAGACTCATATTTTGGGAGTGGGTTAAGAATGAGCATTTTAGCATGACTCCAAATCTCAGCAGCTAGTAGTAGGAAAGGGGATATTCAGCCTCTTAGCTGAACATCTAGGGATTCCAGTGCCTTTTGGGGGCACTAAATCTGAGTCTATCAATCCATCAATGTGACATTTCTTGAGCACCTACTGTATGCAGAGCACTGTACTATGCATTTGGGAGAGTGCAGTGCAACAGAGTTGGTAGGTGTGCTCTCTGCCCACGTGGAGCATACAGCAGAGAAGGGACTCACAGTCTAGAATCATAGATGATGATGTCAAACTACTGGGACAAACTCAGGGCATACTAGCAAGGACCCCAAGGAAATCCCTACCCCTGCTATAAATGACTCCAGGCACCAAGACCTGGGGCTTCACCCAACCTGAGAAAGGGACTTTAAAAGTGTTTTAAGGTCAGATGTTCAAACAAAACCATCTAGGTCTTCCATACATACTGAATACAATATGGAATGGGGCTGGTGCTGTGAACGTGTTTGCCGTCTGTGCCATTTGGTGCAGGTTTCTTCTACACACAATTTGTACCTATATCCATGTGGAAACTTTGGAGGAACGCAGTGTTTAGCTTAATCAATTGAGTTGCGTCTTCTCCCCTCCAAGTCCAGTTTCATTCTATAGGAGGAGCATTAGTGCTATGAAATTAAAAAAAAACAAAATGTCCAGGAAGAAGGGGGAGTTTAGGATGGATTTGCAAGAGAAGAGGATCCAAATTGTCTAAGAAATTGACATTCTGATCATTTCTTCTATCTTTTCATCATCATTGTGCCAGTGGGCCTGGTTAAGCCATAAATTGAAAATTTGCATCTTTGAATTCAAAGCTGAATATCCCCTTTCCTACTTTATATCTAATGCCCGGGGCCAGTAACTTTACCTCTCTGGGCCTTGCTTTCCTAGTTTACCAAATGAGGACAGTAATAATCTTCCTTACAGGGGGGATAATTAGTAAAAATGTCAAGGGAAGAGAGAGGCCAATATCTGTGAACCTTTTGTGTTACCTACCTACCCTGAATAGCTCACAAACAAGATATCCCCGTGAAGAAAGAAAAAGTTCCCCGTTGTATTATTTATAGCTTTTTTAGTATTTAGGTCATCTCTGGGTTCAGTTAGCATCAGTGTGTATTTATTAAAGCAATCAGCTTGCTCTTCTGGGGTAACCATCTCTGCATGGAGGCAGAACAATCTCCCTGCCTCGCCCTCATTTAAACCTCTTGTCAGTAGCATTCACTGAAATAATTTCTTTAAAACCTGCAAACAGATGTGCCCTTTGAAAAATATTGCTTCTAATTGGATGAAAGGACCAGGTGTAGATATCTTTAGAGAGACACAAGATAAATACATCTCATTCGTGAGATGCCCAAAGCAGCAGAAATGTCAGTGAGCTAGGTGAGAGAGTTTATGTTCTTCATCCTTGGAGAAACTAGTTCAGGTTGGAATATTTTACATACTAATGATTTTTTATTATGATTTCCTTGTGATCCCCATCCTCTGAAATTGAGAAACAAGATTGTGCTGCTGGATTCTGGCTTACAGATCAAGAACGCAGCCCCCTGACTCTAATGAATCTTTGGGTTTTACCATGATTGGGAGTAAACAAAAGACAAACAGCCACTTCTATATTGACTGTGTTTCTTTGGTTTCATTCAATTCATATAAAAATGTCTGCCAAAGATACCTGGGTCTTTAGTTCAACTGTCTGGCCTTGATTGCACACTATTATACTCAGTTTTTTCATCTTCAGAAATGACACCTTTTACATATAATACATCATTTCAGCTTGTAAATGGGGGATGCAGCAGGATTTTAAAGCTAAAGGTACTGGTCTTACTTTGATGGGTACTTTGCCTGAGACCTACCTTGATTGCCTTATCTATAAACTCAATAGCTCCTCCTTCCCTGTAGCTTATTTGTATCTTTCTTCCCTACTAAACTGTAAACCCCTTGAAGGCACTGCATTCTTCCAAGTGCTTGGAACAGTGCTCTGCCCAGAGTAGGGGCTCAGTAAGTAATACTGTTTTTCCCCCAAACGTGAGATGGCATAAGCCAGCAGTAATGGTTGTTAGTTTGTAATCAATCAATACATCATGGTATTGCTATTGTAGTGTACTCTCCCAAGCATTTAGTACAGTGCTCTGCACACAGTAAGTGCTCAGTAAATACCATTGACTGACTACTTGAACTAGTAAGTTTGAGAAAGATGAGACATTATCTGTTTGCCAAACCTATGATCTGGATTAACAAGGGGAGAAGGGGGAGACTATTGCAAGGACTCAGGAAAACTTGCAAATTCTACTCCTTAATATGCCCACAGATTGGGCTGATCAAAAAGAGATGAAGATGGTTTAGAGGCATGTTCTGTCAGAGGTACAGTGGATTTGATCTGCCTTCTCCATTATGCCTAGGGTTTCCAAGGCTAGAGAAGATCAGAGAAGAGCAGCCAAGATGATGAGGTAATCTGTCATCAAATTGTGTCAGTTCCACCTTCACAACATTGCTAAAATCCACCCTTTACTCTTCATCTAAGCACTTATCGTATCTTGACAACTGTATCTGCCTAATCGCTGATTTCCCTGTCTCCTCTTTCTCACCACACCAATCCTTACTTCACTCTAATGCTCAGATCATTTTTCTAAAAAAAAAAAAGTTCAGTCCACCCATCACCACTTCTCAGGAACTTCCAGTGGTTGCCCATCCATCTCCGCAACAAACTGCTTACATTTGGTTTTAAAGCAATCAATCACCTGCCTTCTCCAACCTTATCTCAGTGATCTTCTGCTCCAGGGTAGATACAAGATCATCAGGTTGTCCCATGTGGGGCTCACAGTCTTAATTCCCATTTTACAGATGAGGTAACTAATGCACAGAGAAGTTAAGTGGCTTGCCCAAGGTCACACAGCTGACACATAGTAGAGCCAAGATTAGAACCCACATCCTCTGACTCCCAAACCCGTGCTCTTTCCACTAAGCCACTATGCTTCCCCATCTATCTCACCACCAATCACTCACCCAAGTTCTACTGTTGGCCTGAAATGCCCTGCCTGTAATTATCGGACAGATGATTATATTCCTCATTTCCAAAGTCTAATTAAAAACACAAGTCCTCCAAGAGCCCTTCCCAACCAAGCCCTCATTTTGTCTTCTACCACTCTGTTTTGCATGGTCCTGGCACTTGAATTTGATTGATTCATTCATTCATTGTCAGTCATATTTATTTGTACCTTGTATTCATCCTTCTCTAATCCCCCACAGATCTCTTATAGATTTGCAATTTATTTATTTATACTGATGCCTGTATTCCTCTCTAGACTGTAATTTTGTCTACTTATCTCCCAATTCTGTTGTATTGTACTCTCTCAAGCCCTTAGTACAGTGCTCTGCACACAGTTGTTGCCAAATAAATATGATTGATTGATCTTCCTTTTTGAAATGTCTGGCCCTTTCCACTCATCAAAGAATTGTTTAGATTAGAACACTTAAAGTCCCCTTTCTCCTTGCATTCAGTTCACAGTTAACTGTCCAGAATCATTCTGTGTTCTACAACTTAGCCTTCGAGACAGCAGATTCATTTCTCACAAACAGTAGATACAAAAACACTGGTTGATACAGGCAGACAATTGTAGGAATAATTGAGTTTCTTTTTCTAGTTAGGAACCATTTACCAATTCCCATTATCCTAGGATACTCAGGTGAGAGGCAGTACAGATATCATTTCACTCTATCAACAGTAAATATTTTCCCTTTTTCCCCTGTCCCTGGAAAATTCATATTTTTGGCTTATCAGCTCAGAAATTCACCAGATGCAGAAAAAAGAGTAAGAGAAGAAATAATTTTAATGTCAAAGCACTAGGAAAAAACAGATTTTTAAAATTCTTGTTTCTTAAGAAACTGATGGTGTGGCATGAATATTTTATTTAGTAATATTAAGTGTTTAGTGTTAATAAGAGAGACGACCTCTAAGATAAACTACTAATTATAGATAATTTATTGAATTATGCATATATGATTTATGTTTTTTTGTATTATTACATGAATTATTTACTGTATAGCACTCATTAAAGGATCATTGTCTTTTCTCATGGTGAGTAAACTGTTGCTTTTTTTATTATTAAACAGCTGGGCCTTTTAAAAAGAATTATATGAATGCCTTAGATAATTTGATACCAAGATTCTCTGTCAGTAGTGTGACATATCTGACCTTTAATGTAAGAAAAGCTGATAGTCTCAAGTTAGTAGTAATATTAAATGTTTACTGTGTGCAGAGCATTGTTCTCAGGGCCAGAGGAAGGATATACAGACGGGGATTTCTCTCTGTCTGTCTCTCTAGTATATTATATGTCCACACATATAGGAGCCCTATGGCACTTATGTATATATCCCTAATTTATAGTAATTCCCTTCCCTGTAGATTGTAAGCTCCTTGTGGGAAGAGAACTTCTACCAAATATGTTATATTATATTCTCCCAAGCTTTTAGCATAGTATTTTGCACACAATCAGTGCTCAATAAATATGATCAATTGATTGAATTTAGACACAGTCCTTCTCCCTTGGGGGCACTCACAGTGTGCTGAAGGGGAGATCCAAGCCCATCTCTCTTTGGGTGGCATGTGAATTTTCCCATGGCTGAAGGCTGAAAATCAAAAATATTTATGGAGAGTGGCAAATCAATCAAAGTGGTCAGTCAATCAAAAATATTTATGGAGAGTGGCAAATGACTTTGATTATGGCTTATAGGTGACTGGAGAAACTGCTCAAGAAGCTGGATTTGTCTTAAAGGAGATCCAGATCTCGCAGTCTAAAGAAGGTTAGACAGATCTAAAACTCTACAGACAAACCTAGTAATGTCAGATGGAGCATTTGGCAAGAAATGGGCCTCTTTGATTCTGTTTTTTACTTAATTGTTGAAATGCAGCACTAGATAATAAACTGCCTAGATAGCACAGTTCTCTAATGGCATTTAGTTCTTATTTGCTGATTGAAAGGATACGCACCCTTTATTCACCCCACCCTCAGCCCCACAGCTCTTACGTACATAACCACAATTTATTTTTAATAATGCTGTAAGCTAAGCTCCTTGTGGGCTGGGAATGTGGATAGAGCACGCGCCTGGGAGTCAGGTCACGGATTCTAATCCCAGCTCTGCCACATGCCTGCCCTGTGACCGTGGGCAAGTCACATCATTTCTCTAGGTCTCAGTTCCTTCATCTGTAAAATGGGGAATTGAGACTGAGCCCCAGGTGGGATGGGGTCTATGACAACCCGATTTGCTTGTATCCCACCCCAGTGCTTAGTTCAATGCCTGGCACAGACTAAATGCTTAATACCACGGTTATTACCAATTGTCATATTGTATTCTCCCAAGCACTTAGTACAGTACTCTGCACATAGTAAGAGCCCAATAAATAGGGGATTGTCTCTATTTGTTACTGAATTGTACTTTCCAAGCGCTTAGTACAGTGTTCTGCACACAGTAAGCACTCGATAAATACAATTGAATGAATGATTGATTAAAATCTTTAGATACAGCATTTCTTAATTTTAGTCTTGGGCTTACTGACTCTATGACATCATTCATAAGCATTTGTCTTCTGGAGAAAGAGCCTCAAGAGCATAGGCACCAATAAGTGGCATTTCCTGAATGACTGAGAGAGGTTTATGATGATCTTGATATCCCATCGAGTTGGAAGGACTTCCAGGTGGATAAGTAATAATCACAACTGTAGCATTTTCCAAGGGCTTAGTATGGGCCAAGCACTATGGAAAATACTGGACACCAGTTCCAAAGTGGCTTCTAGTATCCTCAAGCATGGAGGCAGGGAATAAGCTGATTAACTCTGGATCAATCAATCATATTTATTGAGCACTCACTGTATGCAGAGCCCCGTACGAAGCACTAATTATCAAATGCCATCGGGTTGGTTCTGATTCATAGCGACGCTACGGATAAATTTTCTCCAGAATGTTGTGTCTTCTGCCCCAATCCGTAAACTTTCTAAGGGTTCTTCCATTATCACTGTATGGTCTCTATTCATCCCACTGCCTCTTCCACATTTTCCCTGGACTTTTCCTAGCATTACTGTCTTCTCCAGAGAATTAGTCCTCCTGCCCACCTTTTGCTTTATCCCTGTTTGTATTTACATTCACTACTTTTGAGCCTAGACGGGGTATTTGCTAGGTGGGGACTATCTTCGTTGCTGTCTCCTTTCACAACTCCTTCGAACATAGCAGTTCCCAAAGAGACCAACGAAATAGTAGTCGTAAATAATAATAATAATGTTGGTATTTGTTGAGCGCTTACTATTTGCCGAGCACTGTTCTAAGTGCTGGGGTAGATACAGGGTAATCAAGTTGTCCCACATGAGGTTCACAGTTGATCCCCATTTTACAGATGAGGTAACTGAGGCACAGAGAAGTGAAGTGACTTGCCCACAGTCACACAGCTGACAAGTGGCCGATCCGGGATTCGAACCCATGACCTCTGACTCCCAAGCCCGGCCTCTTTCCACTGAGCCACGCTGCTTCTCTTAGAATACAGGTATGAAACCTGGTTCACAACAGGTTTATTTTTAGAGTGGTATCCAACTGGGTCCCTCATGTCAGTGTTTACTACCATGGCGTAATCCAGAAGGAAAAACCATAAAACAGTGAAGATCCTGTCCTTTCATTAACACAACTCCTTTTCCCCACCCACCTACTCAGGGTCATCTATGCTTGTCCAAGCTCTCCCCAACTCCCCAGCTGGGATACAGGTGCTGTAGTCTGAGATTAATTGGAATTAAGTCAAGTTTATGGGTCAGGAGAGGAGTTTCTTCTGAGTTCTGTGAGATTTCTTCTTGTAACCTCTCTAATCAGCAGCCTCTGAAGTTCTGCGTTACTAGCTAATCAGCATCTTTTTTGTGGTGCTTTGGCAGGCAAATAATAATAATGATGGTATTTGTTAAGCGCTTACTATGTGCAGAGCACTGTTCTAAGCTCTGGGGGAGATACAGGATAATCAGGTTGTTCCACTTGGGGCTCACAGTTAATCCCCATTTTACAGATGAGATAACTGAGGCACAGAGAAGTAAAGTGACTTGCCCACAGTCACACAGCTGCCAAGTGGCAGAGTCAAGATTCGAACCCAAGACCTCTGACTCCCAAGCCTGGGCACTTTCCACTGAGCCATGCTGCTTCTCTAAAAGCAGCAAAACCCATCACAGGTGTGTCAATCCTAAATTGTCAGGTAACAGTGTAATTTCGTGCAGTTAATTTACCTCAGTTGCAGACTGTGGGGTTAACTGGTAGCCCTCTTTTTGACTACCATTATTCATCAAGAAATAATAATAATCATAGTGGTATTTGTTAAATGCTAAATACTGTCCTAAAGTTGGGGTAGATACAAAATAATCAGGTAGGTCATGGTTCCTGTCTTTCATGGGGTTCAGATTCTAAGAGGGAGGGAAAACAGGTATTAATTGATAATTAGTAATTACTGTTTATCATTACTAATTATTGTTTATTATTAATCATTAATCAACCTAATTAATCCCTCATTTGTGAAGCTGGGTCCACCCTGAGTAGTTTATAACCTAATGCTTAGTTCAGGGTCTGACACATAGTAAGTGCTTACCAGGTATCATTAAAAAACTCGGCAACTGGGGAGACAGAGACACAGAACAGTTAAGTGACATCCCCAAGGTCATGGAGCAGACACATGGAGAATTGGGGTCAGAATTCAGGTCCTCTGACTCCCAGGCCCGTGCCAAATGGAATTGTTTATTTTACAGAGGATGCTGAGCTAGAATGAGCTGGTCAGTACCTCAGAATATAAGATTAGAACTCAAAATGACTGCGATAATTTGGAAAAATGATCAAAACCAACACAGTTAAGGACAGCAGACTCAAGTGCTTTAGGCAAAGAAAGAGAGCTGTACTGATTTTCAAATTTAGATTTTAGATTTTAGAGTGAATGACCAAATGGAATTATAGAGAAAAATGATCTGGGGGTTATAGAGGGTAGGCGAACCTTGAACATGAATCAGAGATATTTTTTATTGTTTAGGGCAGTCCAGAATGAAGTTGGAAGCGGAGACCATTTAGGCCCAAGATCCTATCATACCATAATTAAGTCCACTGTCAATGTAAAGAGGCTCTATGTTAAATGGCCATTCAAAAACTATTTCATAAGCTGAATAGAAGACATTCTGTTGGCAGAAATGCACACAGACAGATGCGTGCTCTCAAAGTCCTAGAAGAAGGTTTAGTTTAATCTTCATCCTCTGTGCACATGTGGAGACAGCTGTTACTGTTTGGCTGCAAAGCCTGTGCAGGATCTTGAGCAGTAACATATCCACTCTTACATTTAAAGAGAAAAAAAGCAGCTGTTTCCTGGTATTAGTACACCCATTTTTAAAAAATTGGTATTTGTTTAGTGCTATTTGCCAGGGACTGTACTAGAAGCTGGGATAGAAACAAGATAATCAGACTGGACACAGTCTATGTCTCACCCAGGGCTCACAGTTTTAAACCCTATTTCACAGATGAAGTAACTGAAGCATAGGGAGTGAAGTGACTTCCCCAAGGTCAACGGCACACAAATAGAGGGGTTCGGAACATTTGCAGTGGGACACACTTAGTCCTTATTTCATGTGGTTAAACTTGACCAATAATAATAATAATAATTACTGTGATATTTGCTAAGCACTTACTGTACTAAGTGCTGGGGTGGATACAAGTGAACTGGGTTGGACACAGTCCCTGTCCCACATGAGGCTCACAGTCTCAATCCCCATTTTGCAGATGAAGTAACTGAGGCACAGAGAAGTTACGCGACTTGCCCGAGGTCACACAGCAGACAAGTGGAATACCTGGAATTAGAACTCATGACCTTCTGACTCCTAGACCTGACCCATGCTCAATCCACTGGCTGAGTTCTTTTTGTGACTTTTTTTTTGAGATGAGTTACTCAAGAGCTCACCATTAAAGGGAGCTTAATGAAAGTCATAGGAAAATTAGGCAGAAAAAAAAATCAGCAATAGACAGTAACAACATAAAACAGGCTTGGAATCCAATCCTGGATAAACCCAAGAAATCTGATACCTGCAGAATAATCAGTATTAGATCAAGGAATGAAATAGAACAAGAGAAGTCCAAGTTAAAATAACAATCGACTCCTTAAAGACAGGCACTTTCCAACTCAAATCCAAATGTTTAGAATATTTTGAGGGCTCAGAGATCTTCCCTGATTACATGGGCCCAATGTTTATTCTTTTTGTTGTGTTAAACCCGCTTTGTGGGATCATAGTTGTGTTTTATGGATCAGGTTAGAATATGCATCTTTTAGTGAGGAGGATGGGGATGCGGGGAACAGCAAAATGGACACCACAAGTTGTATACTTCTGAGAATGTCCATATGCTTGATTCCTCCCTCTCCTTCTCTTTTACATTGAGAGCAGTATGTGGGACCTGGCCAGTGTCTGATCTAATGATCTTGTTTCTATTCTAGCATTTAGCACAAAGTGAGCATTTAATATATAACTAAATATATTATCTCCGTAGTGGCAGTGAGCTAGGGTAAGTCTCTCCACAATAAGTGGCAGAACCTGGACACATCTATCTTCCTCTCACATAATCAAGGGCTCAAGAAGAATGAATGGAAGAAACATGGAGTTGAATATTCACATAAAACCCTGTGCCCCATTTTTGCCTCTTCCAATGACTTTGTTTCCTTTTTTCTCCCCTCCTCTGCCCTTCAACTTCCACTGACATTCACTGAGGAGCAAAATTAGAAAGCTGGATCTCTGACCGAAGAGAAGGCATGGGCTCTTCTAAACAATCGTTCAGTTCAGAGAATCTCTAGTGCAGCAGCCTCTTCTACGAGCAGCATGGCCTTAATGGAAAGACCACGACCCTGGGAATCAAGAGGCTTCAGTTCTAATTCTGGCTCGGTTATTTGCCTGCTATGTGTCCTTGGGTCAATCATTTAAAGTCCCCATACCTCAGTTTCCTCATCTGTAAAATAGGACTTAAATTCTCCCAGTTAGATGGTGGTCCCATGTGATCTGATTGTACTGTATTTAAGCCAGTACTTAGTACAGAGCTTGGCATATAGTAAGTGCTTAAATGATTTTTATTATTATTATTAATATTATCTTCCCTTAGACACAAATACCTTGTCAGCAGGGATTGTGTGAACTTACCTTATTGTACTTTCCTAAGTGCTTAATACAATTCTCCACACAAAGTAAGCATACAATACTATTTATTGATTGATAATTCACTGACATAATAATGTTGGTATTTGTTAAGCGCTTACTATGTGCAGAGCACTGTTCTAAGCACTGGGGGAGATACAGGGTCATCAGTTTGTCCCACGTGAGGCTCACAGTCTTAATCCCCATTTTACAGATGAGGTAACTGAAGCACAGAGAAGTGAAGTGACTTGCCCGCAGTCACACAGCTGACAGGTGGCAGATCCGGGATTCGAACCCATGACCTCTGGCTCCCAAGTCCGGGCTCTTTCCACTGAGCCACGCTGCTTCTCTAATTCAACAATGCCCATAGGATTACCTGTAAATGTCTGAGAAAAGGCAGCACAGAGCCAAAATGGTGGATGATGGTTTCTGGGCCTGCGTGTGCCTTTTAGTGCCGGGGCTAGGATGACTTGCACTTCAGGTTGGACTGCAATTTGATCGGCAGTAACCACCCCTCCTGATGAGGCTGATATTTCCCACCGATTTTTCTCTTTGTCATCTGTGGCAACGTATGAGTTTTTCATGCAGAGACTTTTCATCAATCAATGGTATTTATTGAGCACTTACTATGTGCAGAGCACTGTTAATCCGAGGTTCTGTCGTAATGTCCCTCAACTCTGATGTATTGGCCAGCTACCAGTGAGGCTAGTTGTGGGCAGGTAATGTGACCATTTATTGTTATTTTATACTATCCCAAATGTTTAGTATAATACTTTGCACACAGTAAGTGTCCAATAAATATGACTGAATGAATGGCTATCATCCATGTAAAAATCACATGCACTATATCAGATGTGGCATGGCATTATTGTTAATAATAATAATAATAATGGCATTTATTAAGCACTTACTATGTGCCGATCACTCTTCTAAGTAGATAAAAGGTAATCAGATTGTTCCATGTGGGGCTCACAGTCTTAATCTCCATCTTACAGATAAGGTAATTGAGGCATAGAGAAGTTAAGTGGTTTGCCCAAGGTCACAGAGTAGATATTATTACTATTATTATTATTATATTTTAAGCACTATGTGTCAAGCACCTTTCTAAGCGCTGGGTTAATCGGGTAGGACAGTAGTCCCTGGCCCACATAAGGCTGTCTAAATGGGAGGGAGAAATAATGACATTTTAATAATAACTGTGGTATTTGTTAAGCACTTACTATATGCCCAGCATCGTATAAGCGCTGGGTTGGATACAAGCAAATTGGGCTGGACATAGTCCATGTCCCCCATGGGGCCCACAGTTTCAGCCCCCATTTCACAGATGAGGTAACTGAGGCCTAGAGAAGTGAAATGACTTGCCCAAGGTCACACAGCAGACAACATCATGCAGGCTATTTTGAATTTAGAGCATGTCTCTGGGGAGTACCTTGACTCTTTCACTTGCTCCAGGGCCGGATTCCACCTCCAAAGGCTCCTCGAACTTGGGTGCTGCTTCTGAGCTGTGGCACTCAGAGGCAGGACCCAAAGTCGGGCTGGGTTCTGAAAATAAATGCCATTCATAAAGGCGCTTGGTGCCTTATCTGTACCAACAGGGGAAATACTAGCTAAAAATGATATCATCCAGGATATTAGACAAATAGTCACCCTAGTTGTGTGGTTATTGAAGAAATATTCAATAATTTCTGCCATTATGGAGTGGCACAAGAATGCCCTAGCACACACTCAATATTCAGGGTTTTTTTTCCTATAAAGTAGTAAATTTACCGAATTTGAATCAGTACATAGTCTGGACTTGACTGATTATGCTGACTAAGGCATTAATACAATGGAAAGGGAATGAAGGCTCTATTTATATGCCTTTCCTTCTCTCCATCCTTCATTCATTTCCAAAGCTATGGCGTTTAAGACTAAATGTGTATTTTATTGGTTTATAACAGCTTTTTTACTCTCTGTGACCACAAAAATAAAACGTAGTTTATAATAAGATAAATGAGGCCTTGTTATTTATTTTACACACAATTGAATTCGAGATAGGTAGGAAGGTATTTACAGTGACTCTATTCCCCAGACTTCTGAGTTATTTAAAATATCTGCTGCAGGGGTAGTAGAATCTCCCCTTCAGATGGGTTTTGGATCAGCTGACTGATTACAATCCAGTGGAAGAGTTTACAATTCATCATTCTGTTTCAGTAGGTAAATGGCAACTTTTTGGTAACAGATCCCAAGTTGAACGTTGAGTATCCTTTCTTCACAGTTCTTTTACCACGCACAGAATGATCCCCTGCTGACGAGACCACCTGTTCCAGGCCTTTAATGTTGAAATTGGAAAATATCTTTTCTTCACAGTTCTTCTTTTTCCCCTCGGAATGATCCCCTGCAGAATTTGCCACCCGTTCCAGGCCTTTAATGTTGAAATCGGAAAAGTTACGTGTCTTAGTAAAGGAAGCACAAGCCTGGGAGTTGGAGGACCTGGGGTCTAATCCCTGCTCCACCATTTGTCTGCTGTGTGACCTTGAACAAGTCACTTAACTTCTCCATTCTACAATTACCTTATCTCTAAAATGGGAATTAAGGATCCCCATGTGGAACAGGTTGGACAAAGTCCCTGTCCCCCATGGGCTCCCAGTCTCAATCCCCAATTTACAGATGAGGTAACTGAGGCACAGAGAAGTGAAGTGACTTGCCCAAAGTCCCACAACAGACAAGTGGCAGAGCTGGAATTAGAACCCATGACCTTCTGACTCCCAGGTGTATCCACTATGCCACACTGCTTCTCTAGTTTGTATTCTCTTTGACTCTACCCATATCCTATAAGCACAGAAATAATCTTCTGGGATCTCAGTTTCTCTTGCCAATAATACAATACCTGTTGGCCCCAGACAGTAGATATTAATCACTGTTGTGATTGGAACTTGTCCTAAAGCTAGGGGTGATGTGACTTAGAAGTAGAAGCTTAGTGAAAACTGAAAAGGTTTAAGTACCATTCATACCCTATATCTTTCCTCAGTATTTACATTTTTATTATTTTGATGGGTTTATGCCAATTTAATCATTCTAACATATCTTTGTCCCCAAAAGGACCACCTTTAATAGTAACCAAAAAGATTAAAATGTAGAAAACTACTAATTCACCATTTTCTCTGTATTTGAATAGAGAATGTGAAGCCAGAAAAAGGAAATGGTAGATTTCTGAAAAGTAGCAGAGATGCATATGTTAGAAAACATCATTTCTTGACCTATATCATTCCTTTTTTGTTAATCTTGTATCTTATTCCTTACTTGTTTCTATTCCATCCAGGGAATAATAGGTAAGCCAACACAAAGTTAATCTAGTAACTGTAAATCCTCTTGAGTGGTAATTAGAATACCAAAGGATCCCAAATGAGGTATGTGCATTATGTAGAAGGTAGAATGAGGTCAGCTCCAGGGAAAAGACTGCATTTGAAAAAAATATATTTGGAGTGGGTAGGGAGAGCCCAGTTTCTCACATCGTTGATTTTTTTTTTATTTGTCCTCAGGGGAATAAATCTATTTTCAACACTTAATTGACTTTATCATCCCAAATCTTTGCAATCCATAATAATATTTTTTTAAGAGGAAACAAGATTTAATTTTTGATGTAATTCTATATATATTTCACTCTTGGGGCAGTCTGTTTTAATTCGGCCCCCTTTATATTCAATTGTTTTATTAACTGAAATTTCCAGAATGCTCCTGTAACATTCTATTAGCATGAGAGAGATGAGGGAACTAAGGTACAGAGGAGTTAAGTGACTTTTCCAAGGTCACACAGCAGGTAATTAGCAGAGTCGAAATTAGAACCCAGGTCCTCTGACTCCCAGCCCAACTACACCACGCTGCTTCTCAAGTAGGTGCTACAAATACCATTAATTGAGGAATTTTCCTCTTCCAGGTATTAATGGAGGTGTTTGTATTTACTGAGTGCTTACTGTTTTGCAAAGTACCATATTAAGCTCAGCTATAAATCTCTTCCCCTCTTCAAAACCCTACTTAAAACTCACTTCCTCCAAGAGGCCTTCCCAGACTGAGCTCCCCTTCTCCCTCTACTCCTTCTACCGCCCCCCCCTTCACCTCTCCGCAGCTTAACCCTCTTTTCCCCCCATTTCCCTCTGCTCCTCCCCCCTCCCTTTCCATCCCCTCAGCACTGTACTCATCTGCTCAACTGTATATATTTTCATTACCCTATTTATTTTGTTAATGAAATGTACATCGCCTTGATTCTATTTAGTCGCCATTGTTTTTATGAGATGTTCTTCCCCTTGACTCTATTTATTGCCATTGTTCTTGTCTCTCCGTCTCCCCCAATTAGACTGTAAGCCCGTCAAACGGCAGGGACTGTCTCTATCTGTTGCCGACTTGTTCATTCCAAGCGCTTAGTACAGTGCTCTGCACATAGTAAGCCCTCAATAAATACTATTGAATGAATGAAAGAGTTGAGAGACACATTCCCTACCCACAATGAACTTAAAGTCAAGAGGGGGAAAGAGACATTAATATAAACTAGAGATATGTACATAAGTGCAGTGGGCCTGAGGGATATGAGAATAAAAGGTGAAAATCCAAGTGCACGGGAGAAACAAAAGAGAGTGGGAAAAGAGAAAATGAGGGCTTAGTTGGGGAAGACCTCTTGGAGGAGATGTGTTTTTAATAAAGCTTTGAAGGTGGGGAGAGTGATGGCCTGTAGGATGTGACGTGGGAGGGACTTCAAAGCTAAGGTGGTGCCTCTCACCATAGGCACCAGCCCCGACTCTGGGATTTCTGACTTCTTAGAAAGAAAGGTACTTGGACCTTCCTTTTCCTATTTAAGATTCACAACTAGTGCTGACTGCAGTAGGCAGACAGCAGCTGTTGTAAAACCTCTATTTGTTCCAGGTGTTCTCTTTTCCCACTGGGCTATCTTCTAAATTGGCAGTTTTAAGTAATGACGAAGAGACCCTCTCAAGGTTGGCAGGTGTGATAAGTAAGGAGCAGTCCAATATTTCACCCACTGTAAAACAATTTTGCAGCGTCTTGACTCGGGGGGGGGGGGGGGAACCCCAAATTTTGATTCATCTATCTACAACAGGGGCTACAAAGTCAGGTGTTTTCCACTGCTGGTGTTAGTCATCTGTTGCTTTAACTTCTTAAAGGCTGATGGTGCCAACCTCAACACTCCTGATCTATTAAGAGTTTTGCAGCATAAATCTCAGAATAACTCTAATGGGTTGGACAAGCGAAAAGGATGACTAACAAGAGGAAATATAGGCAGCTGCTAAATGACAAAGTGGACTGAGATTTCATGTAGGGATTCCTGCAGGGTAAACTGAAGTAGAACTTGAAGTGATTGTATAATTATCATAAATAAACTACAAATAATAGTGGTGTTAAGCACATAAATACTAAGTTCTGTGCTAAGCATTTAGGCAAATACTGTATGATCTCATCTGATAATCTCTGTCCCACATGCAGCTCACAGTCTAAGAGGGCATGAGACCAGGTATTTAATCCTTATTGGACTTATGAGGAAACTGAGACCCAGAGAAGATAAGTGATTTGCCCAAGGTCACAGAGCAGGCAAGTGGTGAAACTGGAATTAGAACCCAGTCTTGACTCCCAGGTCCGTGCTCTTTCCACTAGACCACGATAGACCAAGCGATGCAGCCAAACTGTGGGTTGCTGAGAGCAGGTAGGATTAAGAGCCCTGGGAGACCAGAACCGGGCTGGTCCGGTGACCCTTTGAGACCCCATAAGAAAGTGAAGAGCCCTTTGAGAGCAACTCTTTGTCTATTTACCTTGCACTTTCTGCTGCTTTCTGGCTCAGAGGCAAAGTTGTAATCTGTGCCAGTTGGGGAAAGGGAGAGGGAGAGAAAGAGGGAAAAGGAGAGGAAGAGAGAGATTTTTTTGCACGGCAGAAACCACCTTACATCTGGAGCCAAGGTGTCAGTCCAGCTGCCCGGACAGTGTCAGGAGCAGTGGATGAAAGCAGGAGGCCTCATCTATTTCATTCTACTGCCAAGAGACAACATGGGTTCCTAACAGCAGCGGCTGCGACTACTCACCAAGGGCTAGAAAGGACAGCTGCTCCCAAACCTTTCCTTCCAGTCAACTGCTGCACACAGATAACAACTCTCAACAGCTGCCGAGGGTGAAAGTCACGGATTTTCTGCTGGACCGATTTAAAGTAAAAGTCATACGGTATGGGCCGGAATGTTTACAAGATTTTTAGCTACTCTAAGCACTAGCCTAGTGACCAAACTCACAGCTTGGGGTCCTGATAAGTGATGCCTATGATCTCTTCTGTGTGATGCTCCCCAGCAGACTCTCCTGCTTGTGTAGCTGGGTCTTGGGATCCGGGCTCTATATAGTAATGGAAAAGCAGCTCCTACAGCCAGGACCGAGAGATGGGGTGGGATGGGACAGGATGGGTCAGGATGGGAAAGCCACTTTTCTGGGCCTCACTTGAACATGTGCTCATGTTTTAGCATTTTAAAAGCTTTTTCATTATGGCTAGGGACCTCAAAATCTGGAAGACGACTGGATCTCTCTGTACCTCTAAGGGGGCTCACATACCGAAGTTCCTGTAATGGGTCCCCGATGCCCAAAACAACTGAACCTGGGGACTGTTTTCTGAGCACTGACTGAGCAGAGCACTGAGGTGGGTTCTGGACTAGGTCCAGGGGGGTTAAAAAGCCTGAGGGGGTAATCCAAACCCCAGTTATCCTGATCGTGTTGGGCACAGGTGGAGCAGAGTGGGTTGTAATTGGAAAAGAGTCCCAAACTTTTCTATTGTGGTGCTACAGGGACTCAATTCTGAGCAATTGCCAATTATTATTTCCAGAATTTATAGAGCTGGGATAACAGTTAGGCCCTGAACTGAAAACAAATGGGCGGCTTCCTGACTGACCTCTCATTCCCAATCAAGTTGATTTTCTTGGATCTAACCCAGTGCTTAGCTCAGTGCTTGGCACAAAGCATGTTCTTAGCAAATGCCATTATTATTATCATCATTATTTCCCCCATTATGGCATCAGCTATACAGTTAAGTCTTCATCCCCTAAAGCCGTAGTATTCACACAACCACCTCTCCCAAAAGCACTTATATACAGATCCTAAAATTTTATTGCTTCTCCCTTCTGGTAATGTATTTTAGTATTTGTATCTCCTGCTAGATTGTAACTCCTTGAGTGAATAACAGTGATTTTATTGCTGTCATCAGAGCAGTCAGATTAGGGAAAGATGCACTAGTGTAGTATTACTATTTACTGAGCACCTATTAGGTGCAATGTATTATATCAATCAATGAATTCTATTTATTGAGTGCTTACTGTGTGCAGAGCATTGAACTAAATGCTTGGGAGGGTACAATATAACAGACTCGATAAACACAGCTCCTGCCCACAACAAACTTCCAATCTAGAGCGAGGAGACAGATGTTAATAATAAATGAATAAATTACAGATATGTGCATAGGTGCTGTGAGGTTGAGGGAGGGGATGAATAAAGAATGAAATTCCAAGTTCAAGGATGTCACAAAAGTGACTGGGAGAAGAGGAAATGAGGGTTTAGTCAGGGAAGCCTTCTGGAGGAGTAGGCGGTTTTAATGAGGTTTTGAAAGTCGGGGAAAGTTATTGTCTGTCAGATATGAAAGGGGAAGGTGTTCTAGGTCAGAGGTAGGATATGGATGAGTGGATGAGATTGAGATACAGTGAATAAGTCAGCGTTAGAGAGGCAAAGCATACTGACTGGGTTGTAGTAGGAAAACCCGAGAGGTAAGGTAGGAAGGGACAAGGTGACGGGATGCTTTAAAGTCAATGGTAAGGAGTTGCTGTTTCTTGTGGAGATTGAGGGGCAAACATTGTCTCACACTAATTGATTCTGCTGAACTAAACACATGAACTAAACATGTGGGAGGTATCAAATGATCCATTCCATGTTCACCAGGCATTTACTAATTTATGGCAGAGATAGACATAAGTGTATTTACAGAGTAATCTAAACAATTGAATGTACTAATGATTTCTTCATAGGAAAGAGGAAATGGATGAAATGAGTCTGACTCTCTAGGCTGAGATCCCTCTGCCTTTATTAGCCACCATACACGGGTAGTGTGGTAGTAAGACATCGGAACTGGGAACCAGGGTTGCAGTCCCACTTGCCTGCTGTGTGACCTTGGATACATCACTTAAGTGCTCTGTGCCACAGTTCCCTCCTCTATAAAATGGGGATTAAATACCTATTCTCCCTCTTTCTTAGAACACTAGGTGGGGCAGAAATTGAGTTTGATCTGATTGTACTGCATCTACCCCAGCAAATAATAATGATAATAATAATTGTGATATTTGTTAAATGATTACTATGTGCCAGGCAATGTACTAGACACCGTCCCTACCCCACATTGGGCTCATAGTCTTAATCCCCATTTTACAGATGAGATAACTGAGGCACAGAGAAGTGAAGAGACGTGCCCAAGGTCACCCAGCAGACAAGATGTGGAGCCGGGATTAGAACCCAGGTCCTTCTGACACCCAGGCCCATGCTCTATCCACTAGGCCATGCTGTTTCCTTTTGCTTAGTCCATAGAAAGCACTTAACAAATACCACAATGATTATGATGATGATGATTGATTACCTGGGTAGGTGTTACATGGACAGAGAGGAAGCCATATTCTTCTGCAGCTGGGAATGAAAAGGAGGAGGCTGGATGGAAGCTAGTAGCCCTCCTCAGAATGAAAGAATCAAGCACTGTCTTATGTCATAAAAAGTCCTGCAAGAATGGTATGGTTCTGTCATTTCTGAAGTGCTGCCTCATGCAGGTACAGATGCAACCCAGAAAATGCCCCGGGGTCAGTAGTCCCCCAGGACCTGGGAGTTAGTTGTGGTTATTCTGCCCGGGAACTGCTAAGGAATCAGGTCTAGGAGACTATGATGAAGACACTGCTGGAAACTGCTATCGTGTATACATAACTCATGTAAATTACAATCATCACTGCAGAACTTTGCTGTGAAATTTAGTTGGATTTTTTTTTTTAGCTACACCTTGAAAACATTAAATATACATGCTACTGTCGTATAGGTGAGGTAATGGGATTGCGGGCCAAATATTTCTCAGTTATTTTATCCATTTAGCAGTTTGTGTTTCCCCAGGTTATGGATAAATAGGGCTGAAAAATTAACAATCCTTATATTGTAGAATTTTTCACATGATTTCATTTCCAACTAATTATGCAAATGAGCCTTGAGGCCCTAGTTCTGTGGACCTGAAAGAGCTAAATGGGTGCATTGACTTTTGTTAGTTTGGGACCAATTAATTGGCCCAAACGCAAGGCTAGAGATGATGAAAATTGTAATAGGCAGGTAAGGCCCCATTTGTCTTTGAGTTTGCTTGGGTGAGTACTATTCTGACCTATTTTAGGCTTTTGCTTGAAATACAGTGTATTATTTGGCAAAACCCAGTGGATTGATTGATCAGAGCTGCACCTCAGGGAGACAGGAAGGGAAAACTGGACTGTTTTTTCTTCTAAAATAATCTGAATGCCTCTAAGGCATTGGCTAATATTGTGAGGAAGTCATACCCCCAATTCTCCTTCTTTCCATCCTCCTCGCCACCCCCCAGATGGGGGGAACAGATGTAACGAGAATGTGTCTTGCCATTTTGGCATCTGTTATTCAGGTAGGGTACAGTTAGTCCTCCTCTCTGTACCCTGCACTACATTGGCTCTAACTTGGTAAGCGATCTGAACCAAATCTGTTCACTTGCTTCTAGCAGTATCCTAGTGAAGACAGTCTGTCATTTACCTCTTCTCCAAAGATGTGGACTGGATTTGGGAACTCAAAGGCATTAAGGTCAGGAGAGTCTCAGAAAACTGTTCAACGTTTACTACTATGACTATGCGTGCTCCCTCCCCAACATCTCCTGATTATGACCTCGACCCCCCTCCAAAAACAACAAGTGAGGATGCCAGAGCAGACTGCTGAAGCTGGGGAACGGAGGAAGGCAGTCAATGGAATGGATGGGAGATGGGCACTGGCAGCAGTGTACTGGCAGGTGGCGGGCAGACAGAGTTCAACACATTTGCAAGAGCGGCAATAGCAGATGGCTGACGCTGACGAGGGTTTGAGCAGCAGCAGAGCCTCCCCAGCGAGGTAGAGTGGGGAGAACTGGATCCCCAAACTTTTAAGCAATGACTTCCTGATTGGGCCTGTCGGTGCCCGGAAGAACGAAGGAGTAGAGTAGACGGGGTCGACCGCTGGCTAAAAGACCAGGCTCTGGACCAGACCAGGGATGCCTTGGAGCAGAGGAAGAATCTAAAGAGAAACCATGGTATTCACAGCTCTAAAATATTACAAGCTGTTGCCTACATTATTGGGAACGCTGAGGAGTCGTTATTGCCCTTTGTGCCAAGTATCCCCCCGAGGCAGAGTTGAACGACAGGGCAGGAGGGGAACTTGCCAGCCATCTGGCCCACTGTAAAATTCTGGAGCCAAATAGGCCACAGCTGACAGAGATTGATTCACTTCCCACTCGACACTTCACACCACATTTCCCCCACTTAGAGGGAGTCAGAACTGTTAACCAGGCTGTTCGGGCTCCAAATCTGTTCTCACTAGAATTACGGACAAAAGGCGAAATGCATCTTTACTTGCGATTCGGTGAAAGTGGGTTTTTGGTCTGAGTGAGCTGGAAAGTCTTCCCCCACAATGCATGGCTGTTTCTCCCTATTCTCCTGGGGTGTCCAACCTCACTTTTTCACTGCAGTGTTGGTGTAGCCAAAAGAACTGGTTAGTTGGGGCGTTCCTAGAAGGTGAGCATGCCACTGGATGGGAGAGAACCCTCTCGGCTTGTCCGTCAAAGCAGCTCCTGTGGCTCTGGGACCATGAGGAGATCTGCCTTGGCAATAGAGAACAGGAATTGGGAGGGTCTGGGTGACCTACAGCCAACTCAGGTCATCCTCTGCAGGCTCTGACTGATTTCTGGTCCAAGGAACTTGTGGAAGGCAGGGTGATTCCAAGCTACCCCATAGTTTAACGAGGCAGTAGGCAAATAGCATTAGAGTCACCCAGGTGATGTCAGACACAGAGCTAGGTTCTGGTGAGGCTTGTTTGTTTGGCTTGGGCTTGGGCTCTGACAACTCAGGCAGTTGATTGAAAAATACAAGGAAGCTTCTGGGCACTTCTTGGTGCTGATGATTCTAGGGAGGCTTTAAGCTACCAGAAGTGAATTTCCAGTCTCTGCTACTTCTGTGCCAAGCACTGATACATCATAGCTGAAACCAGGCCAGGCTGGCACCGAATGAAGGTAGTGCTAGGCCTGGATAGGAACCAGGAATTACTGATCAGGCCCCGTATATCTGCCAGGATTAGACAATATATAGGACTATTTCAGCAAAGGATGAGACTGACCCATAAATCCACTTGGATATGCTCCTGAAGAACTGATCTTACTTTACTCCAGTGTTCAGAAAGAAGTTTCATAAGAAGAGGGATGGAAGAAGTGTGGTGAAGCAGAGGAATGTTTTAAGAGGTCTCCTCATTTCCAGTCAGGATCATTGAGAAAAAAGTGATCATTGTAAAAGATTTTTGTTTAGAAAGCCTACCCTGAATTTTAATAAATAAATGAAAGCAATTGTGTGGTAGATTATAAACTTCTGAACAGCAGGAATCATATCTATTAGTTGTTTCATACTCCCCGAAGTGCCCAGTACAGTGTGCATAATAAGTGCTTAATAAATCCTATGGACTGATAGATATTTGCTTCTTTAAGGACTATAAATATTATGATTATTACTAGTATTACAAAGTACCCTAATATTACATGTTTACTGTGGGGTTATTGGTTTTCCTAATGATTAATCCAGCAATCAATCAATGCTGTTTATTGATCTCTGTGGGCAGAAAACTGCACTAAGTTCTTGGGAGAACACAGTGCAACAAAACTCTTAGATGTGCTCCCTTCCCACAAAGAGCCTTCAGTCACTTGTTAAAAGGAAAACAGATGTCATTTTAGTGTTAGTTAGTCTCTAAGCCCCTGCTCTTTGAGAACGAATTAGCTTTTCTTCAGAATTTGTCAGTGTTCTGGAACGTTATCAAGATTGCTCTAACTCAAAAAAGCATATTCCTCAGTGATCCGCAGGGTCTAGAAAGAGCCTCAGGAAAGATATTGTCATGATTTTTGATCAGTTGAGGAAAGTTGATCTCCAGTGGGCAATTTCTGTTACCGGTGAAAAGGAAGGACAACAGTATAAGTTAAATAAATAAACATAGGACATTTATTGACACACAGGTCTGGGTATTGGAGATTATGGCTTGGAATAAAGGCAGAGACAACAGCACGTGCTTAAAAGCGAAGCAAGGTGAAGTAGGAGGGGGCAAGGTGATAGAGTGCTTTAAAGCCAGTGGTGAGGAGTTTTTGTCCTCTTCCCATTTCTATCATCCTGGGATTCAAACTTCTCACTAAAGCTTTCATCTGTTTAATCCAATTAACTTCTGAGGATGAGCCTATAGAGTTAGTAACCCATTGGAATGGCAGGAGACTGCTTTAGTTCTGTTTTCTTATTAGAATCCATAACTCTACCATAGTATAAAGGTTTCCACTGGAAAATTGCTGAAAAAGATATTTCCTGATCATCTGTTGATGTGATGTTCAAAAGCAGAATTATGAAATCTGTCTTCTGTGATTATTTCTGCCTGGGTCACAGCTTTTCATACTGCACATCACTGAAATTTTTCCCATTACTTTATGGTAAAGAGATGCATCTCTCTGAAGGGAGATAAGCAAAGGCCCAGTTTTATTGAGGCTGACTTGATCAGATTACATAAGATCATTCAGGTTCCATTTTCCCAAATGGCTGGTTAACAGACAATGCAACCCAAATTGACTCTGCCTGTAGCCAATCACATGGGACAAGTTGAGGGCAAAACAAATTACGCAAGGACTCAAAGTGATGAACTTAATCAAACACGCTGAAGTGACAGTCAGCTTCAAACAAGAACCAACAGATGCATCTGTTGGATCACTCTCTTACCTGGAATCTGTGTAAATAGCACATTCAGCTGTGGGAAACTGTCGAGGATGGGTGACTCCCTTTGAGTGACAGCAGAATCATCTATTGCAATTGTTCTGGACTCAGCTGACCACTGGAGAGATGGCACAGGGAGAGTTACCAGTACTGGGTGGCCAGGGCAGATGTCACATCAACGGTATGGTGGCCTTTCTCAGAGGAACTGAAGGTTGGGGTGTAGGTGTGTGTAGATTTCAAGGGACTGGACTATGCCAAATTTGTCTTAGGGAGAAGGAAGAAATTGAGGGGTTGCTAAAGGTTTTGGGGGAGTGACTGCATTTTTTTCCTGAATGCTATTTACATCCTCAGACTGAGGGCTTGCGAGAGGTGAAGTGTTTTGATCAAAATCTACAGCTCATGAGGATTTTACTGAGGAAAGACCCCCTGTCATCTCTTGAATGCCCAAATCCGGGACCAGATCTCTAAAATGCTGGGTGAAACCCAGTTTTAGTCAGACACCTGGTATTTCTGTCCACCGTCCTACATCTGTTGAGAACCCACTGTTCGCAGAGTATTGCTCCTGCATGCAGCAGGTCAAAGTTCTATTGAGAGTTTGCTGTGTGTAGAGGAACATACTAAGTCCTTGGGAGAATACAACAGATATGATGATCTCTGTCCTCAAGGAGCTAACAGTCCAACAAAGAAGATTCATCTGAAGACAAAGGAGACATCTCTCTGTTGGGCTCATCGGTAAAACTAAAAGATTGGAGTGGACACAGTTGTTTAGTTAGATGGGCTTAGTTCACTTTGTAGTCCAGAGGCCTTCCCCCTGAGCTTCCCCTTTTCTCTCTACTGCCTCTGCTCCCTCTTTGCCCCCCCTTCACCACCCTCAGCTAAGCCCCCTTTCACCCCTTTCCCTCTGCTCCTCCCCCGCTCCCTTCCCCCGCCTCAACACTGTGCTCATTTGTCTATATTTTTATTACCCTATTTATTTTGTTAATGAGGTGTGCATCCCCTTGATTATATTTATTGTGATTAAGTTGTCTTGTTTTTGTCCATCTGTCTCCCCCGCTTAGACCATAAGCCCGTCGATGGACTTATTGATTATCCCTATCTGTTGCCGAATTGTACATTCCGAGCGCTTAGTACAGTGCTCTGCACATAGTAAGCACTCAAATACTACTGAATCTTCATTTGCTAGTTCCCCATGTCCTAAATCCTGTAAATCTTCAAAGCCAACACCTCAAAGGGACTGTAAGCTCCTTGCTGGCAGGGAACTTGTCTACCAACTCTCTTATATTGTACTGTCCCAAGCAATTGGTTCAGTGCTCTGCACCCAGTAAGAACTTGATAAATTTGAATAATTGATTGATTGGAAATTGTTCAGTGTATGGATTATTATTTTGAACAATTATAGTGGCCATGGAGGTATTGTTATTTAGCAGGTGGAGTTTATACCAGGGAACAGAGGGTCATCTAGTGTTGGTAACAAAGTTATGGGAGGTTCTAAAATTGGGGCTGTCCTTCCTCACCTGCCAAACATGAACCTAGACCAGTATCACACCTTTTAAAAAAATGGTCAGCAGCATGGCGCAGTGGAAAGAGCCTGGTCTTGAGAGTCAGAGGTCATGGGTTCAAATCCCTGTTTTGCCACTTGTCAGCTGTGTGACTGTGGGCAAGTCACTTCACGTCTCTGTGCCTCAGTTATCTCATCTGTAAAATGGGGATTAACTGTGAGCCCCACGTGGGACAACCTGATTACCCTGTATCTACTCCAGTGCTTGGAACAGTGCTCTGCATGTAGTAAGCACTTAACAAATACCAACATTATTATTATTATTAAGTGCTTACTATGTGCCAGGAAGTATACTAAGCATTCGGGTAGAAACAAGCAAATCAGATTGGACAGAGTCCATGTCCCACATGGGGCTCATAGCCCCATTTTTAAGGTGAGATAACTAAGGCCAAGAAAAGTGAAGTGACTTGTCCAAGGTCACAAAGCTGGCAGGTAACGGAGCTGGGATTAGAGTCCTTCTGACTCCCAGGCCTGTGCTCCACCCATGAGGCCAACCTGCTTCTCAGATGGGTTTGTGATTGGGATTTGTTAACATGGGCAATGTCTTAGAAAAGATAATAATAATAATGTTGGTATTTGTTAAGCGCTTACTATGTGCCGAGCACTGTTCTAAGCGCTGGGGTAGACACAGGGGAAGCAGGTTGTCCCACGTGGGGCTCACAGTCTTAATCCTCATTTTACAGATGAGGTAACTGAGGCACAGAGAAGTGAAGTGACTTGCCCACAGTCACACAGCTGACAAGGGGCAGAGCTGGGATTCGAACTCATGACCCCTGACTCCAAAGCCCGTGCTCTTTCCACTAACTGTTTCTGACTAGAACCGTTTCAGAGGGTCACTGTGCAAAAGCCATACGGGAGGCTACAGTACCAACTTGGAGTTGATGAGCTGATGAGAATGGTTTTGTTCTTCATCCAAACAGAGCACTGGGATCAGGACTTGTAGCTGAGTGTTTCCTCTGAGAAGGGATAGTTTGGAATTAACAGTCAACTTTTAGCAGAGGAAAACAAAATTCCCAACTTTAACCTTTCTTGGTAGATCAGGGGAGATCACCAGTAATAGTGTGGGGCTCCAGAAGGGTAATAACACTGATAAGTGTGGTATTAAGAATCTATGGGAAGCAGCTTGGCTAGTGGATAGAACATTGGCCTGGGAGTCAGAAAGAACTGTGTTCTAATCCTGATTCTGTCACTTGTCCTCTGGATGACCTCCTGCAAGTCACTTAACTACTCTGTGCCTCAGTTACCTCATCTATAAAAATGGAGATGAAGACTGTCAGCCCCAAGGGGGAGAGGGACTGTGTCCAATCTAATTAACTTGCCTCTACCCCAGTGCTTAGAACAGTGCTTGACACATAGTAAGCTTTTAACAAATGCCATTATCATCATTCCCTATGTGCCAAGCACTGTACCACTTGTCAGTTGTGAAACTGTGGGCAAGTCACTTTATTTCTCTGTGCCTCAGTGACCTCAGCTGTAAAATGGGGATTAAGACTGTGAGCCTCACGAGGGACAACCTGATTACCCTGCATCTACCCCAGTGCTTAGAACAGTGCTCTGCACATAGTAAGCACTTAACAAATACCAACATTATTATTATCAATATTACTATTATTAGGCACTGGGATAGATACAAAACAATCATATCACACATAATCCCTGTTCCATAAGGGGTTCATTATATAGGGAGAAGAGAAGAGGGATTTAATCCTGACTTTACAGATGAGTCACAGAGAATTTAAGTGACTTGTCCAAGGTCACGCAGCAGGCAGGTGGTTGAACAGGAAGCAGAACCCACATCTCCTGACTCTGAGGCATATGCTCTTTCCACTAGGCCACTCTGGGGACACACAGGTCCATGAAAGAGAATGAATTCCTCCAGCCCTCGTTCTGGAGCTCTGCTCCATTTCTTAACCACATGATTCTGAAAACCTTCCAGTGTGGTGACACCAAGGCATCAGATGTCTTTGGCATTTTAAGAAGCAGAAAGCCTGGGATAATTTTTCAACTGGTCATTTGTTTTGCCTTTTATAGACTTCTAAGGTGAGTTTAGAATTATTCAAAAAGAAGGGAGATGCTGGATTCTAATCCCTTCTTCCTTTTCAGAACTAAGCTTTCAGATATTTGGATGGATTTGAGACTTTTAAAATCATATGATTTTTCTTATAATGCCACTGTAATGAAAAAGGAGTATATCATCCCTCAAATTCAAATGAGTAAATTGGTACAGTACTTTAAGTAAATGGCTGTATATAAACAAAATATTTCTAAACAGCATGTGGAGATTACAGGTCCTTTTTCTTTTCTTTTTTTTGGTTAGCAACTGATTTCTTAAATAATTCATCTGGAAAGATTTATAATTTTAAGAAAAAAAATACATCTAAATAATAATAAAAGAACAATCTGAAAGAGGAATATTTTCCAGTGAACTGAGTGATATTGTAAAACAAGTTTTGAGTGTATAATTCATGCATAAAGAGGTAATACATTTCTTGATGTTTCCAGTTTAAAATGTGCTGGCTGCAGGATAATGCTGTTAAGTTTCATATCAAAACATTCAATATTTTAAATATCAGGTGTGTGATTGAAATACATACTCGACGAATACCATGTTCCACTTCAGCGTCATGTTGGATCCACATGCTAAGAACAGATCTGATCTGTTTCTCCTATTTCTCCCTCTTTCTTCATGAAACCAAAAACTGGCTATGGCAGGCATAAATCCGACCCAGCAAAGATGAGGGTGAGGACAAACTCTGACTAAGGTAACCTAGGCAGAATTAGGTGAAGTGTACTGCTTAATTTGTTAGTTAAGCGATGCTTGGTATAATGGTTTTTGTCAGTCGGTCCATATTTATTGAGTGCTTACTATGTGCAGAGCACTGTATTAAATATTGAAGAGAGTAATAATAATAATAATGTTGGTATTTGTTAAGCACTTACTATGTGCAGAGCACTGTGCTCAGTGCTTGTTCTGAAGGCTCCTTCAGGGCAGGATCTACTGATGCTGTGCCTGGAGTTCACAGTTGTGGCTGAGTTCCCCTGCTGCAGTCAAGGAATGGCCTGCTGGGCGAGAAGTGATTGCAAACTCTGCAGAGCAACTCTGCTGACCATAACATTTTTTAGAGTATTTGTTAAGCGCTTATCATGTGCCAGGCACTGTACTAAGCACTGGGGTTGATGAAAGCTAGAGGGTTGAACCCGGTCCACGTCCCACATGGGGCTCACAGTCTAATCCCCAATTTGAAGATAAGGAAACTCAAGCACAGAGAAGTGAAGTGACTGGCCCAAGATCACACGGCAGACAGGTGGTAGAGCGGTAGAACGGAGGTCCTTATGACTCCCAGGCCTGTGCTCTATCCACTAGGGCAATGAAGTCGGCCTTGTGCCTCACACCTTGGCATCCAAAGGCATCACGGAGCACTCCTGATGTAGCCGGTCCAAGACACTGTCATTTCAATGGGAAGAGCGCACACGGTAATCTTCAAGAGCAGCCTGTTAACATAGTACTAAGCATTAGATACTTCCATATGTATTTGTGAGCTCAAGGGCAGGCTTGTGTCTACAAACATTATTGTACTCTCAGTCAATGATATTTCTTCATCTCTTGCTTTGTGTTAAATACTGTACTGAGCACTAGAGAGAGTACAGTAAGGAAGAAGATATCATCTCTCCCAAGTGCTGCTCTACAAGCAGAAGATGTTACCTTTTCTGTGGATTGATTGAGGTTTACCAATCCAAGATATAAATTGTTTTATTACTTCCGTAATGGAAATGGCAAACTGGAAATGATAAGCACTTGAGAGAGTACAATAGGGTAGAAGATATCATCTCTCCCAAGTGCAGCTCTGCAGTAGATGTTAAGTTTACTGTGGATTGATTGAGGTTTACCCATCTAAGATATAAACTGTTCTATTATTTCCGTAATGGAAGTGGCAAGCTGGAAGAAGCTGTGTTGTGAATTGCCAATGGACACATGTCAAGACTGAGCCCAGGCAAACCTTAACACACATTGAACTTTGGTGAAGAAGGGAGGTGGTGAGGGGAATCATTTCCTATTAGTTCGACATCTGTAACTTGTTTTAGTGTCTACTGACTCTTTTAGATTGGAAGTGCCTTGAGAGTAGGCTTAATGTAAGCTAGACAGTTGTACTTTCTTAACTGCTTGGTCTAGTGCTCTGCACTGACTAGAGGCTCATTAAGTATTACTGATTGATATATTCTTAGTGATGAAGAAGGGAGGAGATTCTAAAGTCCAGTTTGTTAGTCAGTGAATATCAATCCACGGGATGACTGGATTTGAGGACAGGGGTCGTGTCTAACTACTCATTATAGTCTCCAAAGTACTCAGTACAGTGCTCTGCACACAGTAAATCCTCAATAAATACCACTGATCGACTGAGCTCTCCGCTTTCTTTTACCTTGGTAGATCCACCTCAAGAGGAGAAGTCAATCCCCAATCATCCAAGTGGGCAGCATTTTTTGATGCTTTGCTTTGGTTTCAGGGTATTGGACTGATTCATTGATGACTTTTTACCCAAATATTTCTTCTAAACTTTGCCTTGGCCAGAGAAGGCCTCCCATCAGGATGATTAAGAAGACACTAATTGTGACTTCTGAACTTTGAACTACACCGAGTGATGAATAGAGTCATGTAGAACAAACATGCTCTACAGCCAGACCGGCTGGCTAAAGCCCAGACAGTGTGTTAATGTCAACATCTGCTCTCTGTTGTGGTTTGCTGAACATGTGACTCTAAAAGGGGAATGTGTTTGGAACCAAATAATATGGAGTGTTGTAAAAGTTTGATTTAAATAGGCACAGCCATAGTCTAGTGAAGCAAGAAATGAAGAGAAAGTCCCATATCACTTTCTCAGAATGCTATGAGGATTAATGAAATAAATGTCTAAGAAACAATATCAACCGTTCAAAAAAGGTATGTAAATTCACGGTGGTCCTAGTATAACTTGGTTTTATTTTTTTCTCCCCCAGCTTATCTGATCCAACAAATTTAATTTGTCTTTTTTTTCCTTAAGAAGAGTTATGAGAAATAATCTATAAAAATTGGGCTGGTGGAAAAAAAGTTACTCATAATTTTAATAAAACCAAAGGCATGGTTAGGTCTTTGCTTTCACTTAAGATTTTCATGTAAATCAGATTTCATATACATGGAACTTGTTCAATAAAATGTGATGAAGGCAATGTTGGATTTTCCTACCTTATACTCAGTGTTAAACCTATAAATAGGAACCGGCTTTTTGAGCTGATGTAATGGTCTTGTGTTTCCTGTAAAGTGAACTCTTTGCACAGTGTGTAATCTTCAGAGGATAATCTGCAATTAAAAAAAAAGGAAATAGAATTTGAATCAAATAGTCAATGAGATATTCTGGTTATAGAATATGAGCTTTTTTCAGCGCATCTTTCAAAGTACTGATTTGAACTGCACAGCCTACAGGGAAGAAATCATTATTATTATTATTTACCTTATCCCTCATCCATTGTTATCATTATTATTGTATTTGTTAAGCACTTATTATGTGTCGACCCCTGTCCTAAGCACTAGGATAAGAACAAGTAAATCAGGTTGGATACAGTCTCTTTCCCATTTAGGGCTCATGGTTAGTTACTATAGTTTAATTCCTGTTTCCCACTGTAGACTGTAGACTTCCTTTCTGGGAAGGGATTGGGTCTATCAACTCTGTTGTACTTTCCCAAGAGTTTAATACTCTGTACACAGTGATTGCTCAATAAATACCACTGATTAATTTATTGGAGAAGTCATCTTGTCCTCCTTATTCATAACCCTATGCATTTCTCTCCCTTTCTCCTCATGAGAAAGGAAATGTGGAGAAGGGAAAGGATAATGTATACATGTGAATAAACTAAAATTTATTTATAGACAAAGAGATTCACAGAGCACTCGTGAATATTTCTCCAACTGCTACTTCTATCTAGTGAAAACACCAGAGTGATTTTCAATCTCCTAGGGTAGTGTCTCTGCTTACCCCTACATGAAGCCCATTTTAGGATCCTGAGTGGTGAACGAGCAAAAGAAGAGCTTCAGGTATATGGAGTGGCTTAGGAGAAGTTCACACCATCTATTTTAGCCAGTAGAGAAATCCATCATGGAAAGAGTGGGCTGCCCTAATCCTAGGTTGGGGGTGGGGGAAAGAGAAGCTGAGATCATTCATTCATTCAGTAGTACTTATTGAGTGCTTACTGTGTGCAGAGCACTGTACTAAGTGCTTGGAATATACAGATCGGTAGCAGAGACAGTCCCTGCCCTTTGACGGGCTTACAGTCTAACTGGGGGAGATGGACAGACAAGAACAATAGCAAATGTGCACATATAAGGTATGAACATTGAACTTTCTCACTGAGAAGCATGCAGTTGTGGAGCAGAAGCTCCCTAGCATACTCCTCTCTTGCTAAATGGATTTAATGACCAATACCTTAAATAGGTTTTGTAGAAATTTCTGGAGATCAAACTTCTCTGCTAGATTTTATACTCATTAGCACCAGAAATCATGGCTTCCATCTCTATTGAACTCCCCCAGTGGCTTAATATAGTGCTCTGGGGACTGTCGTTCAAGAAATACTATTGATTTATTGACCTGCCAAGGATGTTAAAGAACTAAAGTTTTCTGATCTGGATGATCACGAAGGGGTCATATCATTTTATTTCAAATTACATTATTTTTTGTGATGCAGATGGCTTTGATATTATGGCTCAAGAGCCAGTAAGAAAACCATCCCATCGCACAATAAATGAACAACGGGTTTCGATTAGTTTCGATTAGACTGTAAGCCCGTCAAACGGCAGGGACTGTCTCTATCTGTTGCCGACTTGTTCATCCCAAGCGCTTAGTACAGTGCTCTGCACATAGTAAGCGCTCAATAAATACTATTGAATGAATGAATGAATTAGTTGCACTTGCTTCAGATAGAGAAATTCATTGCGATCTGCAAAACTATGAAAGATTGCTAGGTCCCAAGTGGGCTTAGCATCCTGGTACAGGGTTAGAGCATCTCCTCTCTTCCCTCTACCTATCTAGCTCAGGGATTATAGGAATCATTTCTGCCCAATCTCTGCCCACCCACTTAACTATCTACTGAAACCTGAAGTCCTGGATTCAACAGTTTCTTGTCCAGGCAGTGATGACGTTTCTCTATTTTCAGTGCATTCAAATCCTCTGAAGTTTGAATTTCTAAAACAATGTTTGTTTGGAAAGGAGAAGCAGCGGAGCCTAATGGAAAGACCTTGGGCCTGGGAATCTGATTCTGGGTTCTAATCTAGGCTCTGCCACTTGTCCGCTGTGTGAACCTGGGCCAGTCACTTCACTTCCCTTTGCCTCAGTTCCCTTATATGTAAAATGGAGTTTAATATTCTGAGTCCCATTTGGGGCATGGAAAAATATTCCAACCTGTTTTAGCTTAGTGCTTAGTAGAGTGTCTGGCACATAGTGCTTAATAAACACCATAAAAAAAAACCCAACTGAAATAAGATTCTATAATTCACTCCAATCTTTCATGTCCATTAACTTTCTTTTGTTTGCAATATGCTGACTATGACCATTCTTTATGTTGCACATCCCTGCACATTTTTTCATCCCAGGCCCTCTCTTTTCCACCTCTCCACCTCTGCCACTTTCACACATGAGTAAAACTGCACCTTTTCATCATCTATACGTACACTGGTTCCTTTTGGTGGTTTGCT
Organism: Ornithorhynchus anatinus; assembly: GCF_004115215.2. Lineage (NCBI taxonomy): Eukaryota > Metazoa > Chordata > Mammalia > Monotremata > Ornithorhynchidae > Ornithorhynchus > Ornithorhynchus anatinus. The sequence goes on from NC_041739.1 coordinate 13,394,582, forward strand.
GTTGATACCCATCTTTCTGCTCTTTCTCTCCAAGGTGTCCAGTCCAGCCTGGAAGATAATGGGATTCATGGCTTAATCCCTCGGAGATGTCAGTGGAACAGATGGTGTTTCCAAATCAACATGGGTGAAAATAAGGCTCTGATGGGCCCAGAATCAAATTCACAACTGGCCACCCCTTCCAGAATGCTTGGACCGATTCCCGATATCACTGCTTCCCATTATCATTAGGGCTCTTTCAGCTCAGCACAATGGCTCCAGCGGAGGAAATAAGGTGAAAGCAAGGCAACTCCCAATTTGGGGTGATATAGGCATATTCTCTCCACCCACTCAACAGGCCCTAAGGAGTTGTCCATTTATGATACCATTTTTGATTAAGGTGGTGGGACAAAGCTCCTTACATACATATTGTCATCCTTAGCACTTATTCACTTATTTTTCACCCTCTTACTACTGTTAACTGTATCATTCTATCTTTCCCTAGATCTGCCTGTCTCCTCTATCGGATTGGAAGCTCCTTGAAGGTGGAACTGTCTATATTATATTTATTAAAAAGTTCTGCCCTCATTGCTTAGTACAGTGCTCTGCACATAATAGGCACTCAGCAAATTTCATTGACAATCTGGATGATGATGATGATGATCTATGGCTGACATTTCTATTTCCATCTGGGGATGAGACTTTTTGATGGAACCACATTACCTGTTTTCTCTAGAGGCTTTTAACTATGGATTCATTCCTCACGGAAACCTGTTCTTTTTCTTCTACTAGTCACTTTTCACCACTACCACTCCCATTTTCTTTTACCTTTTCTCCTGTTTCTTTTCTTTTTCCTCCCTTATCGTTCCTTCCTCTTTTCATCATTCCCCCTTTTCTCTTCTCTCTGCACCCAACCCCATCCTGCTTTCAACGTGTTTTGAAGCTCCAAATTCTTGACATGATGCCTGACCAGAATGAGCTCCCTTCAATGAAGGGGACAGGAATCACAGATATATGAACATTCAAATAGAAGTAAAACACATGGAGCAGAGACATAGAAGGCACAGAAAATATAAACAGAAACATTCATCATTAGCCTCTGTGCAGAAAAAGCCTATCTGCAGTGCACTGGAGAGAAGGTCAGAAATCTCATTTCAAGCACTATGTCATCTTTCAATCAAAAAGGCATCTTTAAACCAACTTTAGCTTAAAAAAACACAAAACGTTTGATAAAGATGTATCAGGGGATGGGGAGAAAGTCATAATCCATGGAGAAAAATTACACTGCAACTGAAAGGATAGTCCAAAGTCCACTTCGTGATGATAATCCATTTGGTGTCAAAGACCATAGTTTGTTCTGTTGACTCTTCCCCCTTCTGGAAAGTGAACCTGATAATATTTGCGATTTGCCATCTTCATATGGGTTTTGTGACGATGGATGAGATAGTGTCCACAGAGCGCATAGAAACGCTGCATGAAAAGCACTTTGTAAAGCCAAAGAATCATATAAAGTCCATTTTTTAAAAAGAAAAATAGAAGGAAGTCATCTGTTGCTAGGGAAACCACAGCCTTTCGCTTTGCTTATTTAGAGCACACATCATAGACAACAGAGGTTTTGCTTTATGGTGTTGAAAACACAAATGGAAAAAGTCCACAGTACCATTCCTCCTCAATAAAAAACAACAACAAAAATGCCCTATCTAATGACTATATTTGTTAGAAATATTTTATTTTTGGGCAATCTAATTCTCGTTCCTTCCCACTCTGCCTCTGCCTCTCTTTTGCATATGGAATTCGTTTTGAAATCTATATGATCTGTGAGTATTGGTAAGTTATAACAGTAATAATATTTACTGAATGCAGGCACTGTACTCTAAGCACTTGGGAAGCACAAAACAAAATAGTGATGTTCTCTGCCCACGGAGGAACTTGTCCTTTAATAGAGGAGTTAGATGATAGAATATTTACAAGTGGAGTAATCAAAATAAATATTTGAATGTGCATTTGAATAAACATATAATATATTAACATAGTATATATGTAGATAAGTACTGAGAACATTAGGGTCTGGGGTTATAAGAATTAGACTAATTGACTATTCCTCTTATTACCCTCTTTGTTCATTCTTGGCTATCATTATTATTGATTGAGCTGCTACTTTCCATGTCAGTGGGGGTGGGAGGGGGTGGGATTAGGTAGGGGAGGGCAAGGCTGTGGGGCCAGGCCTTGAAGGCAAAAGCTGGGGGGGCCCGAATGTACAGTCTGGTGGGTACCATTTTGGCTTGTTGGACCCAAACCAGATGAAGTTGATGGGATTTTACCCACTGATAGAGTTCATGGGGAGCAGCATAGCCTAGTCAAAAGAGCACGGGGCTGGGAGTCAAGGACTTGGGTTCTAATTCCAACTCCAACAGCTGTGTGACCTTGAACAAGTCATTTATCTTCTCTGTGTCTGTTACCTCAATTGTAAAATGAAGAGTAAGTCCTCCTCCCTTCTTCTTAGACTGTGAGTCCCATGTAGTACGGGGACTGTGTCCAACCTGACTACCTTGTAACTACCCCAGTGCTTAGTACAGTGCTTGGCACATAGTAGGTGCTTAGCAAGTACCACTAAAGAAAAAAAGAAGAAAGGATTTCAAGGCACAATTCTTGTCACAGTTGCAAATGATACAGCCTAATCGTGGATTGCTGGGAAACCAGTGACAACAGAAGAAAGACTTGGTGACCAGCAACAAGTAGTGGGGTGATTCTCCCTGGAGCAGAGGTTGTGTGAATGTTGTGATTTCAAGAGGCATAACCAAAATCTCCCCAGACCTTACAGATAACAGCTCAACCGGAATGATCTTCACTTAATAATGATAACAATAATAACTGGAATTTGTTAAGGGCTTACTGGGTGCCAGACACTGTATTAAGCACTGGGTTGGGTACAAGAAAATCAGGATGCACACAGCCTCTGTCCCATGTGGGTCTCACAGTCTCAATCCCCATTCTTCAGATTAGGTAACTGAGGCACAGAGAAGTGAAGTGAGTTGCCCAAGGTCACACAGAAGACAAGTGGCAGAGCAGGGATTAAAACCCATGACCTTCTGACTCCCAGGCCTGTGCTCTATCTGCTACGCCATGCTGCTTCTCTTCCCTACTCCATACTTAGACATGAAGTAGAACTAACCTATCTAGCAAAGACCTTTCAGTTGCACACAAATATGGATACAATTTGCCACCAGAAGCATAATGTTTGAACTGGAGGGCAGCTATATATATTAGAAAAGAAATTAGTTTTCTGCAAAAAATGGAAAAGTTCATCCCAAACATTCACAATTTAATAAAAAAACATGGGCAGATTTACTGGCTTACTGTAGTCATGGGTATCACACAGAGAGAAATAAGCACTGCACACTGAATTTTTAATGAACATATAACCTCAATAAGGTTTAAAATCATAACCTTCAAAAACAAAAGGCAGTTGCTTTTATCCTATGTGAATATCACAGTGGAGGAAGTTTTCTATGTAGCCACAATAAAGTCCATGACAACACAAGTGAAGTAGAAAAATCCAGAAGGAAGAACTCGATGAAAATTTTCATTAAGTGTATGGAAATTAGAGATACTATGATAGGAAACTGAATTTGTTAATTTGTTACCTTAGTTTTCGAATAGCTTTGATAACTTCTGGAATGAGAAGTTGAAAATGAAAATTCTGATAATCTCTTAATTACAGATTGTCGACTGAAAAAGTATGGTACTAATTTCATCTTGTTCTGCTTGTCTTTAAAAAAAAAATTAAATCCATTCCTTTAGAATTGGTTATTCTCCATTTAAGCCAGTGGTTTAACTGTTTTCAGTCTATCTTCTAAAATGGAGCCGACAAAGCATTTGAATTGTATCCACCTACATACTCTGCCTCATCAGTTTCTGTGATCGTGGGAGATAAAAGGAAAATCAAGAAGCCTAAATCAAATGGGCAGCAAGAGTAAGAGTAATTGAAAACACTTCCCTGAGATGTCTGCGATATCTGCGTTAAGCACAGTTTAACGCCTCTCAGTGCCAAACTGAGCTACCAAATATATTTACTGGCTTGTATGTACTGTTTATTTTGAGGTAGTTTCAAAGAAGTGAAATTTCTAAGAGACTGTCAAACATTATCCCAGAATTTCATGAGCTCCTGAAGAATCCCTAGATTGGCTATTATTCCAAAAGATAACCAAAGAGAAACCAAGGGGAAGCTTAGCTCCAACCTTCAACAGGAACCATTCTAACTGCAAGCCATTGATAATAATAATAATAATAATGTTGGTATTTGTTAAGCGCTTACTATGTGCAGAGCACTGTTCTAAGCGCTGGGGTAGATACAGGGCAATCAGGTTGTCCCATGTAAGGCTCGCAGTCTTCATCCCCACTTTACAGATGAGGTAACACAGAGAAGTTAAGTGACTTGCCCACAGTCAAACAGCTAAGTGGCAGAGGAGGGATTTGAACCCATGACCTCTGACTCCCAAGCCTGTGCTCTTTCCACTGAGCCACACTGTCCACTCACTGCTTGATTGGAAAGTTATGGTCACTTACACTTTCCAGGTGTCAGAGATTAAGCCCTAAATGTAAAATAATAGACCTCTAACAATCTGATTCCAATAAAATAGATAAAATCTGGATCTTTAATCAAGAATACCATTACCACCAAATGTAATGACTGCAGCACCATTCCCTAAAAATATGAATTGGACCCTAAAACTCTGTGTCAGAATGAGATCAGAGAAACAGTGGGACATAGTGGAAAGAGCACGGGACTTGGAGTTTACCTGGGTTCTAATTTCAGCTCAATCACTTGTCTACTCTGTGAGTTTGGGCAAGTCACAACTTCTCCATGCCTCACTTCCACCTCCTTAAGTGGAGATTAAATACCTGTTCTCCCTCTTATTAAGACTGTGAGTCATGTGTAGGGCAGTGATTATGTCAGACTTGATTAGCTTATTTCTTAACCCGTGGCTTAGTATATCATTTGACACACCATAAGCACTTAACAAATACTACTATTATTCTTATCATTATCAGGAAAGCTTCTTGGGCAATAATCTGTGTGTAACCTAACATTAAAATGGGGAAAAAATTTATTTAAGGGAAATATGACTTTACAAACACATTTTGTTCCATCACAGCGGACAGTATTCTCAAGAAATCTTGGGATTTTTGGTGAAATGCACTTTGACCTGGAACTTTCTCCTTGTGCTAGATTAGCTTCTCTTTGACTAGATGATTTCACCTGATGACGGGACAACAGTCAGTAGTTACTAGGATGCATCCAAAACTGTTATTTTTCTCCTGTACATATCATCCTCGTCCTCATCAGTATTTGTCAAGCACTTTCTGTGCAAGCACTCTACTAGCTGACGAAGCCCTCAAAAGAAATGGAATACTCAGTCCCCCACCTTGAGGAGCTTACATTCCAGTGGGGAAATATAAATGATGAACATGGAGCCACGCACGAAGGATGTTTTTGCAAGTAAGTCTCTTAAACAGCCTCTTCCTCACAACAGAAGACATTCGGTTAGATTTGAAGAAGCAAAAATAACTAGATCATCTTCAGGGATCAGGAGGACCTAGGTAAACTTTTGAAGTTTTTGTTATAATTATTACACTTAAAAATGTTTCAGTTGTGATGTATTTTGTAAAGTTAGTTTGCCTACATTTCTGTTACTTCATTACATTTTAAAACATGGTAATACACGAACTCCTAAAGTTTGAATTCATAGAATGCAGAGTGGATTTTGGAGTGTTTAGTTTTTATGTGAAACAGGAGGCATCCAAATCTGTACTTCTTTCTTAAAACATGATTTTCTACTATGCTTAATCCTGTTGGTTTGTAATGTCAAATTCTGTTATCATCTCAAAACTTCTGCGCATTGTACAGTAGCCTCGACATTCACAGATGATGCAAAGTGACAAATTAAATAAGATTTTTATTAAAAGGCTATGTTCTTGTTAGGAAATAAGGCATGCGATGGGTTAGAACTCAGAGTCCCATCTTTAAATTGTGTTAATAACTTTTAATGCTAATGTCAGTGGATTTTGAATGCATTCAGGAAGCTGCCCAGGCTTTCTCTGGAAAACAAAATTGCATAATGGCTCTAGCTTTTTGTCTAAGCAAAATACATGTGGAGCCGAGTTTGTGGAGCTAATAGGGAAAGAGGTATTGATTAAGATTACATACTGCTTTGGTCAGAAACCATAGGCTTGCTATGATGTCAGAGGAATCTGTCTGGATGACCCAAAGAGCTGAACAACCAATCCCTCGATCAGTAGTACTTTCTGGGGGTTTACTATGTGGATAACTGTATTGAATGCTGGAAAGAATATAGTAGAATTAGTGGACACAATGCCTTCACTCTAGGAGCTCACAAGCTAGTGGTGTTTGTTTTGCTGGAGATTTGGCTAGGTCTTGGCTCCTAACACTCCACCAGTACCGCTGACAAAAGCAATCAATGAATTAATTGATAAATCAAATGTATTTACTGAGCACTTAGTCTCTAAGCACTTGGGAGAGTACAGTATAGCAGAGTTGATAGAAACATCCCCTGCCCACAACAAGCTCATAGTCTAGACGGGGAGACAGATATTAACATAAATAAATTATGGATGTGTACATAAGTGTTGTGGGGCTGAGGGAGGGTGAATAAAGGGAGGAAACAGGATGACACAGAAGAGAGGGGGAAAAGAGGAAATGAGGGCTTAGTCAGGGAAGGCCTCTTGTAGGAGATGTGTCTTCAATAAGTCTTTGAAGGTGGGGACAGTATTTTTCTGTTGGATTTGAAGAGGGAGGGTGTTCCTTTCCAGAGAGAGGCAAGATGTGGATGAGAGACTGTGGTCCAGTGAGTAGGTTAGCATTAGAGGAGTCGAGTGTGTGCGCTGGGTTACAATAAGAGAGCAGTGAAGTGAGGTGGAAGGGGGCAGGGTGATAGAGTGCTCAAAAGCCATTAGAAAGGAGTTTCTATATGATGCAGAGGTGGATGGACAACCACTAGAGGATCTTGAGGAGTGGAGAAACATGGACTGAACCTTTCTGTGGAAAAATGATCTGGACAACAGAGTGAAAAATGGACTGGAGTGGGGAGAGACAGTAGCCAGGGAGGTCAGTAAAGAGGCTGTTACAAGATGGGATAAGTTAAGTACTTGGATTAACAAAATGGCAGTTTAAATGGAGATGAAAGGGTGGACTTTAGAGATGTTCTGAAGGTTGAACCGACAGGATTTAGTGATGGATTATGTTGGATGACAGAGAGGAGTCAAGGTTAATGCCAAGGTTATGGGCTCGTGAGACAGGAAGAATGGAGGAGCAACCTGGTAACTGATACCTTCCCACCTGCAATTGACTGTCCCTGCTTCTGGCACCATCTGGGCACACCGGGCAGGGATATAAACTACTCCCACTTGAGATTTTGAGCATATTTTTAAAATTTGTTTGTGTAGTTTTAATATTTTCATCACTCCTGACGTACCTGTCTCCAAACCCTTCACCCTACTAAAACTCTTAAATGTGAGCCTCCCGAGGGACAGGGGCTGTCTCTAATACCCTTCAATAGCATGGCAAGACAGAATTACAAATAAAGTCATGACATGACATTAGTTTCCTACCGGCGAATTTATGCTCATTTCAAAACAACTGTTCTGGGTGGAATTTATGAGGGGAATGTGTTGCAGTAAGATAACTAAATAGCTGAGAGCAAGGGGGAGATATTCTAAAAATGCAGCTAGGCAAAGCCTTGGACATAATCCATTGGATGACTGAGTGACATTTGGGAAGTGGTTCAGGCATAGCGGATAGAACACAGGCCTAGGAGTCAGAGGAAGTGTTCTAATCCCGGCTCTGCCACTTATGTGCTCTGTGATCTCAGGCAACTCACTGAACTTCACTATGCCTCGGTTACCTCATCTGTAGAATGGAGATTAAGACTGTGAGTTCCATGTGGGACATAGTCTGTGTCCAACATAATTATCTTGTATATACCCAGAATGTAGTACAGTGACTGGGACATAGTAAGTGCTTAGCAAATACTGCAAAAGCAGCACTTAACAAAGAAACACCTAACCTGAAAACTGAAAAACATCTGTAGCTGATAGATCAGAATGGTGCATACCACTCACTCTTGACCGACCCTCTAAGAGTAGAGACTTAGAAGGGAATCTTATGACAGAGAGATGCTGGAGAAACTGGCTTGGTTTGATCATGGGCTATGTCAACTTCAACCCAGGGAAGGCTTTGCAGAAAACCCATGAAACATAAAAGGATATGCTAAGGTTAGTTTGCACAAATGAGAAAAAAAAGAGTTTAGTCATTGTCTTGATTTAACAAATTATAGGTTATTCATAGAACAACTGTTGCAGAGATTACAAAATAAATGCAACTGCTTTGTCAATGCCAGAAGCTAGCATTAGATCAATTTAGATCACACCAGCTTGAGAGCCGGCCAACGGGAATGAATTATCCAGCCCATTAATTCAGGAACTGGAGAGTTTAGTAAGGACTTGTCTCCTCATTGTCATTTCCAACCCATTAGATACAGCCTGTTGTCACTGTGATTGACCTCTCACTCTTAGAAATGATCTTTGGACAATTCAACCACTTGATATTTAGTTCAGTTCAGTCTACACTTGCAATCAGGATCCTGTTATGCAGCTATAAATGTAAGCACTGACCCTCAAGAATTCAGACAGTGGGCACTTGAAAAGCAAGTAAGAGGCCTAATGTATCTTTTTATGGTATTTGGTAAATGCTTACTATGAATCAGACACTGTTCTAAGCACTGGGGTAGATACAGCCCTGTGTGGGGTAGCCCTGTGTGGGGTACCCCTGTGGGGTAGATACAAGCCCTGTGTGACTGTGGGCAAGTCACTTCTCTGTGCCTCAGTTCCCTCATCTGTAAAATGGGGATTAAGACTGTGAGCCCCACGTGGGACAACCTGATTCCCCTATGTCTACCCCAGCGCTTAGAACAGTGCTCGGCACATAGTAAGCGCTTAACAAATACCAACATTATTATTATTATTATTATTACAAATCAGTCACTTGGGACACAATCCCTGTCCCACATGCAGTCTTCAATGCAAAGTATCTTCAAAATAAACTGTACCTCTAAATTTAACTTTTTTTGTTTTTCTGTAAGAAGAATGTAATTCTCTTAGCTAGTGGCTAGTGGTAAAGAAGGTGGTAAAGGGATGGCTAGGAGGTAAAGATGGATGGGACGCTTGAGTGAAGAATTAGTGAACATTCATTCATTCGGTCATATTTACTGAGTGCTTACTGTGTGCAGAGCGCTGTACTGAGCGCTTGGAAAGTACAATACAGCAATAAAGAGAGACAATCCCTGCCCACAACAGTGAACGTTTTTGCTCATCACTCTCACCGTGATTATTCATTATTATAACACACAGGAGAAAGAAGAAATTATGTTCTGGTTTTCCTCTCCTTTTTCCTTCCTTCCTTCCAAGTGCTGAGATCTTTGGTGGAAGATTTCCAACCAAATAACTCAAGGCCAGTTTACTTTGCAATTCTCTGTTGCCGCAAGGCTTTGTAATATCAGGAAGGAAATAGATACTTATCACCACACCTCTCTCCCTGCAGCATCAGGATATCTGGTGATAGGGCATGTGCCAGGATTTAAAGTCAAATGATTTGTTCGAAACCACCTAAGAAAGAAAGGAGAGACACAAAAATAATTTTGTTTTACCTCTCCAGCTATGTGCCAAATGGAAAGATCATCAGAGCAAGGATTTTGAGTCAGGGATCTGCTTGAATGAAATCTCCTTGGGGTTGCCTCTGGAGTTTGATTATTACTTTTATAGATCCTATTGTTTTTGTGGATTCAATGCCCATGGGATGTTGGATGTTTGATACCAATAGTTTGCTGTAAAAAAAGAAACTCTTAAAAACTTCTAGAACTTTACTCTAAATTGCCCAGGAGAAATAAGCCCATTGTGGGCAGGTAATGTGTTTACTAACTCTGTTATATTGTACTCTCCCAAGTGCTTCATACAGTGCTCTGAACTCAGAAAGTGGTAAAAAGAATGGTTGAACGATAAACGAATGAATCAATTAATGGTGTTTATTGAGTGGACAGAACTCTATATTAAGTGCTTGGAAAAGTACGATGCAAAATTTGGCAGACACAGACCGTGCCAAGAAGGAACTTATGACCTAAAGGAAAATACAGACATTAAAATAAATTACAGATAGGGGAAATAGTAGAGTGTAAGGATATATACTTAAGTGCTGTTGGGCTGGGTTGAATATCAGAGTGCTTAATGAGTATACAACCAAGTGCATAGTTTAAGCAGAGGAGAGAGTGGATAAGGTTTCATTGGGGAAGGCTTCTCGGAGGAGATGTGACTTTAGGAGAGTTTGGAAGGTCGAAAGAATGGGGAACTGCCAGATATGAAAGGGGGCAGACTTCGAAGCCTGCAGAAGGAGGTTGGCACGGGATCAGTGACGTGATAGATAAGATCAAGGTACAGGAAGTATATTGGTGTAAGGGGAGAGGAAGGCCCAGGTTGTGTTGCAGTAGGAGATTAGTGAAGTATGGTAGAAGGGAGAGAGCTGAGTGCCTAAAAGCAGAAGAGGAGGAGTGTCTGTGGATTCATTCATTCATTCAATAGTATTTATGAGCACTTACTATGTGCAGAGCACTGTACTAAGCGCTTGGAATGTACAGATCGGTAACAGATAGAGACAGTCCCTGCCCTTTGATGGGCTTACAGTCTAATCAGGGGAGACGAACAGACAAGAACAAGGAGGATGGGCAACTATTGGATGTTTTTGAGGAGCGAGGGAGATATGGAAGGCCCAAACCCAGAGTCACACACATAGAGAATCACACACATAGAGAACCCCAGAGACCATGGACAAGAAACAGTGTGACCTAGTGGAAAGAACACGGGCCTAGGAGACAGAGGACTTGGGTTCTAAATCCGGCTCCACCACTTGTCAATTGTATAACTTTGGGCAAGTCACCTAACTTCTCTATGCCTCAGTTACCTCATCCGAAAAATAGGGATTAAAATTGTGAGCCTCATGTGTGGCAGGGGTTGTGTCCAATCTTACTGTCTTAGTTTAGTACAGTTCCTGGCCCACTGAACAAATGCCATAAAACAACAACAACCAAAACATAAAAAATGAAAAAGAGGGATGGTTTAAGTAGAAGTCACTGCTGTCCCCCTCTAGCACCAGTTTCTCTGCATGTTTGCAGAGGCCAGAGATTGGAGGTCAGTTGTTTCTCTCCTGGTGAAATGAATGGAGAAGGCAGTGCTGTATCCAGGAGCTCCCCAAGATGGCTATCAGTACATTTCTGCTCTCTAAACCATTCTCCTCGACTTTGCAGTTCAGTGGAAGAAGAGACTGAATCTTCTTTCATTCATTCAATCGTATTTATTGAGCGCTTACTATGTGCAGAGCAATGTCCTAAGCACTTGGAATGTACAATTCGGGAACAGATAGAGACAATCCCTGCCCAATCCCTGCTCACTCTGTTCTCCAGGGCAGCAGGTGGGATTCCTAAATTACTAAAGTGAAGCAGCCTTCTTAATCACCTTCTCTTCTGGGATATGAAACATGGCAGTTAGGAAAAGTTGGGAATTACATGTCCCTGAGTGAAGATTAGAGAAAAAAGTGAGAGACCTTAGAGGAAATGGTAGAGATGTTAGATGGTACATTCCTGACTGTGAGAAGAACTCTCAAGGAGGGTAACCTTCACTGCTCCTTTAAAGATCCTTGGAGACAATGATGGAGACTGGATATTAAGCAGATGGGAGTTGACTTGATGTTTCTTGTGTTCTTATGACCTCTGGTCTCCCTAAACCTCTAGTTCTAAAATTCCCCCTGGACATTCCTTGTACACTTAACCCCTCCACCCCCCGCCACCCAAAAACTCTTTAATTTCTCTACACAATTAAACCTCTTCCATATCAAGTTTCCTCCTTCATTATATCCCTGAAAGATACATATCCAACCTCTCTTCTTCTCTTTTATTCTTTCTTGTTCGATATCATAAGATGTCTCAGTGATATTTCTGCCAGGAAGAGATTGATCCAATATAAAATATAGTTAAAGTAATTCTCTTAACTAATTTGTGATGATATTGTGTTTTGCTAAATTGGACTTATAGAATATTAAAGTCAATTTGTAATGATATTGTGTTTTGCTAAATTGGACATATAATGTAGAATATTAAAGTCAATTAGAATACAATGTAAAGGGAATCAAGATTAATTTCAAATGCACACTTTTATTTTCCAATGTATAAATTGATTTTTGATTTTCATACTCCAGAAATGCACAGGAAGATTCCTGTGGGAACTTACTGCCTCAGTGAGCAAGTACGATTTTCTATTTTCTTTCTTTTTCAGAGGGAAAGACTATTCAATCCTTTCTATCTTCTTCTCATGGCAGTTCAGGTTCATAGGAGAAATATGGGTAATGTTAATTAAGTTTATAATATTTTATTCAAACTTACAGATATTGAATTTTATTGGTGCAAGTATATTAAATTGCATAAATTACTTCCCTGATGTTGCCTGTGTAAGCAGCGTGGCGTAATGGATAGAGCATGGGCCTGGGAGTCAGAAGGCCGTGGGTTCTAATTCCAGCTCTGTCACTTGGCTGCTGTGTGACCTTGGTCAAGTCACTTGACTTCTCCGGGCCTCATTTAGCTCATCTGTAAAATGGCGATTGAGACTGTGAGCCCCACATGGGACAGGGACTGTGTCCAACCTGATTTACTTGTAGCTACCCCAGCACTTAGTACAGCACCTGACACATAGTAAGCACTTTACAAATACCACAAAAAAATCCATATCCATGATTTAATGATGCATTATCCTTAATGAACTCAGTTCTCCTATAAATGGACAGCTCAATTTGGGGAATATAAAATGAGGCACAGAGGTTATAAGTTTTTAAATGGTATTAAGTGCTTACTCACTGTTGTAATTGCTGGGGTAGATGCAAGATAATCAGGCTGGACACAGTCCCTGTCCCACACAGGACTCATAGTCTAAATTGGAGGGAGGAGGATTTAATTCCTATTTTACACATGGGGTAACTGAGGCACAGAGAAGTGAAGTGATTTGTCTGAGGTCACATAGCAGATAAGGGACAGAGCAGGGATTAGAACCCAGGTCCTCTGGCTCCCAGTCCCATGTTCTTTCCACTAGGCCACATTGCTTCTCTTAAAGCACAAATTGTCACCATAATTTGGTGTGGGAGACCTTTCCTCCACACAATTCCAAAAGTGCCTGAATTTGTATGGGATTAAATTCTAGAGTTATTAAATTCATCAAAGAGCAATATATATATATATATATATATATATATATACTGTATTTACTACAATTATATTGTAGTTGTAGTATGGGGTAGACACAAGCTAATCAGGTTGGACACAATTCCTATCCAGGTGGGTCTCACAGTCTTAATCCCTATTGCCCAGGTAACGGAGGCACAGAGAAGTGAAGTGAAGTTGTATATACTACAACTTTATAGTCCTATTATTTGGTATGAAATGTGATGCCCCATTGTCACCACACCTGTCAATTCTCAAAAGACATCCTGCTTTCTGGATTCAGGTTTTACTTTTTGCGTACCCCAGAAAGAGCATGCTGCCTGGGTAGCATATTTTTGTGATAGCATTCAGCCCCAAGTCATTATAAAAATCTTTGGTAGATGAAAAGGTTCCACGAGGCCAACTGGTGTGTAACTTAAATGGCCTTCAGGCTTATTGCCAGTTCTTAGCATTGAGTTAACTTTGTCGTGGATTCTAGTATGCCATCTGCCTTCTTGAGTTTTATTCTTCCAGACCCCTGTCCTACATATTGAGCAGCTCCTGCCTCCTGGGTAATTCTTAGTGAAATTACCCTAGTGGAAAGAGCATGGGTCTCGGAGTGAGAAGAACTGAGTTCTAATCTCAGTTCTGCCACTTGCCTGCTGTGTGACCTTGGACAAATCACTTAATGTCTCTGTACCTGTTTCCTCATCTGTAAAATGGGAATTCCTGTAGTCCCTCTCCTTTAGACTGTGAGCCCCATGTCTGATCTGATTACCTGGTATGTTCCGTACTAGCACTTAATACACTGCTTGGCCCTTAGGCCCTAAGCAACTATTATTGTCATTATTACTTTGTTTTTTATGGTACTTTTAAAGTGCTTTATATGTGCCAGGCACTATTCTAAGCACTGGGGTAGACACAATTCCTGTCCCAGGTGGGGCTCACAGTCTCAATCGCCATTTTACACAATCCCCATTTCATGGATGAGGTAACTGAGGCACAGAGAAGTGAAGTGACTTGCCCAAGGCCACACAGAATACAAATAGCAGAGCTGGGATTAGAACCCAGGTCCTCTGACTCCCAGGTCTGTGATCTCTCCCAGGTCTGTGATGTTTCCACTAGGCCAAGCTGCTCCTAGCTGTCCTTTGTTAGATGGAACAGTTACATAATAATGATGATGGTATTTATTAAGCGCTTACTATGTGCCTAGAACTGTTTTAAGCACTGGGCCTAAGTGGCCATTTTTTTTTTTTTACAGTGAAAAGGAACTTGCAATCTATGAGCTGCAGCTATCAGAAATGCCACTTAGGGAACTGCTGTAGATGTTCAGCTTTAATGAACTGTTTCACCTCATACCATGTGGTAGTGGATTCATCTGGGTCATTTTAAAGCCATTTCAGTGAACATTTAGACAAAGTAAATGCTGTTATTGCCATTCTGTTCCTTCCAAACTTTAAACAATGGCTGAAGTATTTTTTACACGATTTAATGGTTCATATCTAGAATTTTTAATTACCCGACATATACCATGCAGAGAAAAAGAAATAACTTTTTTTCTGTAGAGAGAGATAAAGCTATTTGTAGCTTCAATGGAGCACTGTGGAGCACTTAGTGTCTCTAACAGCTGGAGAGCTGTACCCAATTCTTTTTTTGCAAGTTGAATCCTTTTAGCTATTTTATGGCATTTTTTTAAGTTCAGACTATGTTTCACACACTGTACAAAGTACTAAGGAAGATAATCAGGTTGGGCACAGTCCCTGTCCCTCATCGGCCTCACATTCTAAGTAGGAGGGAGAACAGGTAATGAATTCCCATCTTATAGATGAGGGAACTGAGGCACCAAAAAGGGAAGTGACTCACCCAAGGTCACACAGCAGGCACGCGGCAAAGCTAGAATTAGAACCCAGTTTTTTGCCTTCTCTGGACCAGAAACAAAATACAGTCAAATGATGGCATTTTATATTGACAGTTGAACATCACAACTTATACCTCAGCCCCAACCTAGAGGGAAGTTATAAAATGAAGCAAAATGACTGCCAATTTTGGCCCATCGGAATTCAAAAAACTGAATTGACTTCAAGTGAAAAATAGCCAATAACCTTTGTATTTGAGGTCATTTCATTACAGTTTGCGTGGGTGAAAAAGTGCAGAATTAGCATACTGTTATTTAGGACAGTCTTACACTGAAAAACAGCCCTTCTAGATAAAAACAAAACTTTTAGTAGATCGTAGAATTGGGCTCTAGCCCCCAGTCTGTTACTGGTCTGCAGTGAAACCTTAGGCAGAGCTACTTAACCTCTCTGGGCCTCAGCTACCTCATCTGCATGGTGAAGATAAGACACTGATAATAATAATAATACTAACTGTGGTATTTGTTAAATGCTTACTGTGTACCAAGCACTTTTCTAAATGCTGAGATAGATATAGGGTAATCAGGTTTCCCACGTGGGGCTCACAGTCTTCATCCTCATTTTCCAGATGAGGTAACTGAGGCCCAGAGAAGTGAAGTGACTTGCCCACAGTCACCAAGCTGACAAGTGGTGGAGGCGGGATTAGAACCCATGACCTCTGACTTCTAAGCCTGCGCTCTTGCCACTATGCCAAGCTGCTTCTCAGCTCCTTCTCTCCTCTCCTTCAATCCCATGTGGAGCAGGACCTCTTTTTCCAATCAAGTGATAATAATAATAAATTATTATTAGGTTATTTTTTCAGCATTTACTATGTGCCAGGCACTGTACTAAGCACTGGGGTGGATACAAGCAAATTGGGTTGGAAACATCCCTGTCCTACATAGGGGTCTCATTCTCAATCTCAATTATCTTGTATCTACCCATCTACCCCAGCATCTAATATTGTACTTGGCCACCAACTAAGTACTTAATATTTGTTTTTGCCAGCCTCCTGTTTCCAATAAAATGGACTACTTGTTCTTTACAAAGTTCTCACCTGGTGTGTAACATTCTCCCTTTGTCAGAGATAAGGGTACTCCTCATTGTTGTCAAAGTAGTGTGGTTCTTTTCTGAGAAGATCACTGAAAAGTCCGAAGTTTGATGGCAGTCAACAAAACCCCGGATCTAGTCTCCTTTGACACACCATTACTGCTCTTTCATGTTCCTTCAGTTGATCTGTATGACCAACTAGTCATGGGCAGGGAACATGTCTACCAACTCCCTTATACTGCACTCTTCCAAGGCTTAGTACAGTGCTCTGCACACAGTAAGCACTCAATAAATAGGACCGATTGACCGATTGATTCCATCACAGGATTTTGTTATGATTGGAGAAGCAGCATGACTCAGTGGAAATGCACATGGAATAACTTCAGCGAGGACCTCATTGTTGATGATCCTATTATGTCGTTAGATGATTGCCGTATCGGTCTGTGTCTGATATAATTAGAGAAGCCGCACTGCCTAGTAGAAAGAGCGTGGGTCTGCGAGTCAGAAGGCCTGGGTTCTACTCCCAGCTTCATCATTTGTCTGCAGTGTAACCTTGGGCAAGTTACTTAACTTCTCTGTGCCTGAGTTTCCGCATTTATAATATGGGGATTAAGACTTTGAGCCTCAAGTAATAATAATAATGTTGGTATTTGTTAAGCGCTTACTATGTGCAGAGCACTGTTCTAACTGCTAGGGTAGACACAGGGGAATCAGGTTGTCCCACGTGGGGCTCACAATCTTAATCCCCATTTTACAGATGAGGGAACTGAGGCACAGAGAAGTTAAGTGACTCGCCCACAGTCACACAGCTGACAAGTGGCAGAGCTGGGATTCGAACGCATGAGCCCTGACTCCAAAGCCCGTGCTCTTTCCACTGAGCCACGCTGCCCCGCCAAGTGCAACAAAGACTCCGTCCAACCTGTTTATCCTCTGTTTACCCCAGCTCTCCCCTTTCCGGGTCACACCTGGAGAGTTCCCCATTCCATTCCTAGATTGGGCAGTGGCTAGCAAGTGGAAGGCAATCAGCTACAAGTCAAAACCCACCTGGGCTGGGCAGCAGCAGCATGGGAGACAATCAAGGACGAAGACTCAAGTTTATTGCACGGAAGGAGACAATGGTAACCCCCCTCCGTATTTTTACCAAGACAACCCTACAGATCCACTACCAGAACGATTGCAGTTGGAGATGCGGTGTTCTGGGAGAGATGTGGCCACGGTGTCGCTATGGGTCAAAGACCACTCGATGGCATAAGACAAGTCAAGACCTCAGCTCTTAGTCAAGTGCCTGGACCATAGTAAGTGCTTAAAAAATACCATAAAAAATGCTGCTAGTTCTTGTTGATGCATTTCTTGCCTTGTTATAATGAGTTTTAAAATCTGGGTTTTGAGGAAATTTCCACAGGCTTGAAGAATGCCGTTAGATGAAGTCTTTAGACTTCTCATTGACTTGCTGTGGGCAGAGAACATGCCTACTAACTCTGTTGTTGTTTACTCTCCCAAGCACTTAATTCAGAGCTCTGCATCCAGTAAGTGCTCAATAAATACCATTGATGATGATGATGATGATAGCTTGGATGTTACTTTTGATGTGTTGAAAGCTCGAGTTTGGGGGGTTTGAATCGATGGTCATTCTAGTACCTGGACTCTCATGACCCCTATATCTTTGAGATCCCTGTTATTAGTTCATGGGAAGAGCACTGCTGTGAGAATCAGGAGGCCTGGGATCTAATCTCAGTCCTTCAGGCTAATGTGCATGAAGACTACATATGCAGTCACAATGTGCTACACTCCTGCTCATTTGTTACATGCTTTGCTCCTGGACTGGAACATGTAGAGGACTTTTATGGTGGGAAGGTGCAGTTGATTTCAAGAACTGAACGTGGTGTCCAAAACTTATTCATTCAGTAGTATTTATTGAGCGCTTACTATGTACAGAGCACTGTACTAAGCACTTGGGATGTACAATTCAGCAGCAGATAGAAACAATCCCTGCCCAATAACAGGTTCACAGTCTAAATGGGGGAGACAGACAGCAAAGCAAAACAGAACATAACTAAACAAGACAACATAATCAAGATAAATAGAATCATGGAGACAATAGACATGTCATTAATAAAATAAATAGGGTAATAAATAATATATATAAATAAGCACAGGGCTGAGGGGCGGGGAAAGGGGAAGAGCAGAGGGCAGAAGGGGGATAAGGAGAGGGGAGGAGGAGCAGAGAGAAAGGAGGCTTAGTCTGGGAAGGTCTCCTGGAGGAGGTGAGCTCTCAAAAAAAGGTAATCAGGTTGTTCCACATGGTGCTGGGGCTCACAGTCTTCATTCTCATTTTACAGGTGAGGTCACTGAGGCCCAGAGAAGTGAAGTGACTAGCCCAAAGTTACACAGCTGACAAGTGGCAGAGTCGGGATTAGAACCCATGACCTCTGACTCCCGAGCCCGAGCTCTTTCCACTAAGCCATGCTGCGTCTCCAATACTATTTGCTGACAGAGAAATACTCATAGTTGATAACAGTGTGAAGTAAATGGTTCTTCTATCCAAATTACAGTCTGAATGGTAACATTTTTAATGATCTTCAGCTTCAGAGAACTTCAGGTTCACAAACTCAATCTACCATTACCCAATTTCCCTTGGTGGAGTTCAACAATGGTGGTGAAAAACGATGATCTAACAATTAATTCTTTAACTAGGAGATTAAAAAAGATGCACCGACAAGGCACGACATTGCTGCCCACACTTTTCTCGTGAATCACTAACCTTCTATGGACAGATTGGATGATGTGGTGAATGTCGGCAGTTATTCGGTTAACATTTCCAGGAAGCAACAGAAGAGTGACTTAACAGAAATGCCCTCATAAAGGAAGAGAAATTTTGAGGCAGGTGACTGTGATGAGTTTTTAGAGTCCAGCAGAAACTTGCAGAGTGGCAGTGTTGCTGATGGTGAAATAGAAAGTCCTTCCTGCCACTATTCGGGAGAGATGAATGACTCACTTCAGAACTCTTCTGAATGAGCCGTGAGAAACAGCATTAGCGACCCTCAGGGTATGGTTGACTTTGCTACACAGAACAGCAAGACTGCCCTCAATTCGATATCCATCAATGAGATTTATGACCCCATTGTAAAAGGCAAAAAGCAGAAAATGCTGGAATCGCCAGTGGCATCAGTAATGAAGATCTTATAGAAGGGATCCCCACTTCCCGCAACCCGACCCACTCACTCACTTGGATTAGTTTTGATTGGGTGCTAGACCATAAAGGAAGTCAAAAGGGGTGGCAAAGAAGAATGACCACTCTAATCTAGAAAAGAGATGCTCCACGTAAATAATGCTCTTCCTTGCTCGTATATTACTAATAATAATTCCCGAAAAACTCCCTCCCCATTCTTTCATCTAGAGGAGATGGTTGTATTTATGCATATTCATTTTATGGTTGATCAAAGTTTAATGTCCCTCTAAAGCCAATCATGACAGGATGGGTATTCTTTCCCGAGCTGTCTCATGCCTCATGAATTTTAAGGCCACCTTCAACTCCACAGACCTGGCTTGGTTATAAAGAATTCACATCCCTTAAGGGCAAGCGAAGAGAGACTCTTAGATCTTTAGGCATTTGATCCCACTCCAACAACCATACCTAACCCCTTGCTTAGTCTACAGACAGATAGATACCTCGCTGACTGCTGAGAAACTCTGGAATTCAAAAACGCAGTGCCATCCAGGAGTTCGGTGGTGTGATTATTTGCTTGATTGAAAGTGGTTTTGGGAGGGGTAGGTTCAGAAATCTTGGGAAAAGCAAAAGCAGAAAATGAACAGCCTTCAGATTTAACAACACCGTCATCGACGTGTCTGAATAAAGAACTCCAGGAGTAGTAGAGTCAAAGATTTCAAAGAGGCAGCATGGCCTTCTGGAAAGAACACACACCTGGGAGTCAGAAGACCTGGGTTCTAATCCTGTTTCTGCCAATTGTTTATTTTGTGACTGTAGAAAGTCAAGTAACTTTGCTGCGCCTCAGTTTTTGCAGCTGTAAAATGGGGATTAAATACCTGTTCCTCTTCCTGACTTGAGGGTATGGATTTGTGCATCCAGGGGGTGGGGAGTAGGGGGATTTTGAAGTGAGTCCATATGGGCTGCAGTCTTCTCCTTCTCTTCTCCTTTTTCTCCTTCTCCTTCTTTTTCTTCTCTTACTCTGTGGCAAGCACTGTTCCCAGTTCAGGGGTAGATACAAGTTAATCAGATTCAACATAGTGCCTGTCCTACATGGGGCTCGCAATCCAAGCTGGAGGGAATAGGATTCAAAGGGAATAGGATTCAATTTACATTTTACATTTGAGAAAACAGAGGCACAAAGAAGGTAAGTGATTTGTCCGAGGTCGCACAGCAAGCGGTTTGACAGAGCTGGGATTAGAACCCAGGTCCTCTGACTTGCAGGCCTATGTCTTTTCTTATTCTCTGAGTAGGGGGGATGCTAATCATTCCACGTGCGGAGGGTTATCCCTAATCTTAGTGTCTAGTTTCATTTTCCTAAAATGATCTGTTACTGGGGACACACACTTGCCCTATTTTTGAATTACATTGTGTTCTCTCTTAGCAAGAGCCAAAGTTTGGGTAAAGCTGGGATGAAATTAATATCTTGAGCTCTCAAAATTAATATCTGGTCATATTACCCAAAGAGAATTGAGTTCTGATTACTGGTAGGGAAACTGGGAGATAGGAGACCTGCCTGTCACTTGCTTGTTGTATCCACGAGCAAGTTACTTAATCGCTCTGTATATCTGTTTCCTCAACTGGGAAGCAGAATGGCTTAGTGGAAAGAGCACAGACCTGGGAGTCAGGGGATTTAATACTGGCTCTGCCCCTTTCCACTCTGTGACCTTGGACAAGGTATTTAACTCCTCTGTGCCTCAGTTTCCTCATCTATAAAATGGGTATTGAATACCCACCTCCCTCCTTCTTAGACTGTGAGCCCACTGAGGGACAGGAACTATATCCAACCCAATAGTCATTGACTTGGCAATGGTTGGCATGTAGTAAGCACTGATAAAATATTACTATTGTTATAATTAATAATATAAAAAACAGGATAAGATGCCTGTTTTCTCTCTCTCTTAGGCTGTGAGCATGATGTGGGATAAAAAGCGTGTCCAACATGATGATCTTATTTCAAGTCCAGCACTTAGGCATCATTGTTATTTCTGATATTATTAGTTGTCTCGGTGTCCTTCTGAATGATCTAACTACATCATGTAGTTGGGGAAAAAAGAGGCATATCAGGGGAAAGATTTATTCCTGCTCCACAGAAAGTCTGTGTAGGGTTGTTTTTATGCTTTTGTTTACCAGTAGATGACTAATGACTTTACAAAATTATGTAGCATCTTGTTAGTGTGAAAGTTTAGGGCGGAAAAAAAGCAACCTTTCCTATTATATTCAGATACCTGTTATTTAAAAGCTGTATGCAGGTCCCTACTCTTCATTCCAGAATTCAGGCTAAACCCCTTCCTAGTATTTTAACACACCTCCTGCCTTGGCTTTTTTTTCTTTTCATGCTGTCCTGTGAGGTGTCCCGTTCTCTGCACTAACTTTGAACCTAAAATAGTCTCAGAAGGCATTGGCATATCAACATCTTCATGACGTCGAAAGCTTTTCATCTATTGACTGCCACTCTCTGCTGTTTCCATCCTTTCCACAGCAAATCAAGGTAAGATGGGTAACAGGAATAAGAGTGCAGATGATTCACCTGTGTGACAGAAACCGAGACATCAGTAATGTCATGAAAGTAAGCAGAGACTGGTGTTAGTAGGCAGTGGAACAAACAGTATTTGACCCCGTGTCAGCTCAGATGTTCATTGTTAACAGTGGTCACAACTCCACACTAGCGGTGCCAAACTCTCTTATCAATGTAACTCAAAAGAAGCATCATGTTATTGAGAGAAATAATCATTTCTTTGAATCAAAGGTCAAATGGTATACTTATGTGGGTGTAATGAAATGGAATTAAATGTGGAAACGGAATATAAAAAGCATGGGATTTGGGGGAAAAGGTCAACATTCAGTCAGATGATGATGATGATGATGATGGTAATACTACTAATAATAATAATTGAGGCATCTGTTAACTGTTCCTTTGTGTCGTGAAATGACTAAGAGCTGAGAAGCAGCATGGTTTTGCGGAAAGAGCCCGGGCTTGGGAGTCAGAGGTCGTAGGTTCTAATCCCGGCTCAGCCACTTGTCAGCTGTGTGACTTCAGGCAAAGCACTTCACTTCTCTGTGCATCAGTTACCTCATCTGTAAAATGGGGATGAAGACTGTGAGCCCCACGTGGGACAACCTGATTACCTTGTATCCCCCCCAGCGCTTAGAACAAATACCATCATCATCATCATCATCAGCATCACTGGGATATACACAAGGCAATAGGTTAAACAAAGTCCTTGCCCCTCAGCAGGCTCACAATCTAGGTCGGAAGGAGAACTGGTATTTCAGCCCCATTTTACCCATGAGGAAAGTGAGGCATAGAGGAGTTAAGTGAGGGGTTAAGGGATGTGCCTTAGGTCACACAGCAGGAGTCAGAGGTCATGGGTTCGAAGCCCGGCTATGCCACTTGTCAGCTGTGTGACTGTGGGCAAGTCACAACTTCTCTGTGCCTCAGTTACCTCATCGGTAAAATGGGGATTAACTGTGAGCCTCATGTGGACAATCAGATTACACTGTAACTACCCCAGTGCTTAGAATAGTGCTCTGCACATAGTAAGATCCAACAAATACCAACATTATTATTATTAAGTGGAGGACCAGGATTAGAACCCAGAAGTCCGCTGACTCCCAGGTCTGTGCTTTTTCCACTAGACACTGCTGCTTCCCTTGAAGCAAACATGTTCCAGGAATTAGGCAATCAATTTATTGACCAAACACCTTTTCTGAGCAGAGCAGTGGTCCAGTGGATAGATCATGGGTCTGAGAGTCAGAAGGATCTAGGTTCGATCCTGGCTTTACCTTGTCTGCTGTGTGACCTTGGGCAAGTCACTTCTCAGTTCCCCAGTTATCTCAGCTTTAAAATTGGGATTAAGATGCGAGCCCCACATGGGACATAGAATGTGCCCGCCCTTACCAACCCCCTGCACCTAATGATAATAATGTTAGTGTTTGTTAAGTGCTTACTATGTGCCAACCACTGTTCTAAGCGCTGGGGCTACCAGCGCTAAATACAAGGTAATTAGGTTGTCCCATGTAGGGCTCATAATCTTCATCCCCATTTATGGTTGAGGTAAATGAGACACAGAGAAGTTAAGCGACTTGCCCAAAGTCATACAGCTGATAAGTGGTGGAGCCGGAATTAGAACCCACAACCTCTGACTCCCAAACCCGGGCTCTTTCCACTAAGCCACACTGCTTGTCCTTCTGGCTACTAGGCCCACACTTCATCCAGTAGTCTACAGTTATATTATTGTTAATATAACTTTATTATTCATTCACCATGTGACCAACCTCTCCCTAACCCCCTAGACAGTGACCATTCTATAGATCAGAAAGTTGTCTGAATCAGCATCCTTGAATGATCAGCCCTCCTTTCTTTCTTTCTTTCTTTCTTTCTTTCTTTCTTTCTTTCTTTCTTTCTTTCTTTCTTTTCTTTCTTTCTTTCTTTCTTTCTTTCTTTCTTTCTTTCTTTCTTTCTTTCTTTCTTTCTTTCTTTCTTTCTTTCTTTCTTTCTCTCATTCATTCATTCGTTCGTATTTATCTAGCACTTACTGTGTGCAGAGCACTGTACTAAGCACTTGGAATTTACAATTCGGCAACAGATGGAGACAATCCCTGCCCAACAATGCGCTCACAGTCTAAAAGGGGGAGACAGACAACAAAACCAGTAGTCAGACATCAATACCATCAAAATAGATAACTAGAATCATAGATATATACCCATCATTAGTAAAATAGAGTAATAAATTATATATACAAATATACATAAGTGGTGTGGGGAGGGGAAGGGGGTAGAGCAGAGGGAGGGAGTAGGGGAAATGGGGAGGGGAGGAGGGGCAGAGGAAAAGGGAGGGCTCAGTCTGGGAAGGCCTCCTGGAGGAGGTGAGCTCTCAGTAGGGTTTTGAAGAGGGGAAGAGAGTTAGTTTGGCGGATGTGAGGAGGGAGGGCGTTCCAGGTCAGTGGTAGGACGTGGGCCAGAGGTTGACGGTGGGGCAGGAGGGAACGAGGCACCGTGAAGAAGTTAGCGGCAGAGGAGTGGAGTGTATGGGGTGGGCTGTAGAAGGAGAGAAGGGAAGTGAGGTGGGATGGGGCAAGGTGAAGGAGAGCTTTGAAGCCAAATATACAATGTGTAGGGCTAAAGGAAGAGAAGAAATGCTTATACAAGTATTTTATTGCTTTTTAGGAGCTCTGGTAAAAAGAGCGAGAGGGGAAGATGTTGAATAAATAGCCTAAAATGAAGTTTGGGGGATTATCTGTAAATTTCCCTCATCTATTCCCTATGCTGTTCCTTATTACCCCAGATAAATAAGTTAGCTGTGGTAGTCAAGTGAGTTTATTAAGATCATTGTTCAGGTTCTCAGCATAAACAGTGCAAGCACTTCAATATTCCTCCACCATACTGAATAATTTATTAACTTCTGAAATAGTCCTTATTGCAGCTTCTCTACGTCAGCCTTCCTTTTCCAAAGAAACAGAATAAGAGGCAGAGCCTTGGAGGAGCTCTGCGAAAGCCCCCCAAGATTTCAGTTTCTTTTTATAAGCTTTAAACTGCCTATTCCTGTTTGCAGAGTCTAGGGACAGACTTGAGCCCCACAGTACCTTTGAGCACTGTGTCTTGTCTTATGCTGTCGAGTCGTCTCTGGCCCATGGCGACCCCATGGACAAATCTCTCCCAGAGTGCTCCAACTCCATCTGCAATCATTCGGGTAGCGGATCCTTGGAGTTTCCTTGGTAAAAATACAGAAGCGGTTTACCATTTTCTCCTTCCGTGCAGTAAACTTGAGTCTCTACCCTCGACTCTCTCCCACGCCGCTCCTGCCCAACACAGGTGAGTTTTGACTTGTAGAAGATGGCCTTCCACTTGCTAGCCACTGCCCAAGCTAGGAATGGGATGGGTTGACTTCTGCTTGACTCTTCCCCATAGTCAAGACTGGTAGAGTCCTGAAAACTCTCCAGATGTGACCCTGAGAGGCATTTGAGCTCTGTAGTAGTTAAATAATGAAAATCTTTTAAAAAAAAGATTGTTACCTCAGCTCTTTGCCCTTCGAATAGTGGAGGGACTATTAGGAAAGTTAAGGAAAGTTAAGACCAGTGCCAGAGGATTTTACCGAGGCACTGGTTGGCCCAACCTCTGTCTTTCCTCTAGTTTGTAAGCTCCTTGTGGTCAGGGGATATATCTACCAACTCTATTGTGTTGTACTCTCACAAGCGCTTAGTACAGTATGCTGCACACAGTATGTGCTCAATAAATGAAATTAATCTATGGATTAATTAATTATGGAGCCAATCAAAGAGAAGCTAGCTCCATAGGGGAAGAATGGGGATGGTGATAATTAGGGGTAAATCTAGTGAAAGAAGAGGGGGTGATTTTTTAAAATGGTATTTGTATCTAAATGGTATTTAATGCTTACTAAGTGCCAGTCTCAGTACTCAGCGTGGCTCAGAGGAAAGAGCCCAGGCTTGGGAGTCAGAGGTCATGGATTCGTATCCCAGCTCTGCCACTTGTCAGCTGTGTGACTGTGGGCAAGTCACTTAACTTCTCTGGGCCTCAGTTACCTCATCTGCAAAATGGGGATGAAAACTGTGAGCCTCACATGGGACAACCTGATTACCCAGTATCTACCCCAGCACTTAGAACAGTGCTCTGCACATAGTAAGCGCTTAACAACTATCAACATTATTATTATTATTATTACTCAGCACTGGGGTAGATATCTGTTAATCAGACTGGAGGCTCTCACAGGACTCTCAGTCTTATCCCCATTTTACAGATGAGATTGAGGCATTGAGACGTGAAATGACTTCTCTAAGGTCTCAGAGTAAACAAATGGCAAATCCAAAATTAGAACCCAGGTCTTCTGACTCCTAGGCTCACGCTCTTTCAACTGCTTCTCAGGAAATACTCAGGGTGATTATTGTGTTTTAAGATCCCCAATTTAAGGATCTTAAATTTAACCCTGTGGGTGAGTGCTTGAGAGAGGGGGGGCAAGGATACTGAAAATGGGTTTGTCACCATAAAAAAAGGAATGAGAATATAAAGGGAAAGGAGATATGGTGGGGAAAAGGTAGATTCATTCTGCACCCGTTTCTGGAGCTCGTGAAAAAGTTGCCAGCGGATCTTAAAACACCAGCCACACCGTTCCCAAAGAATAATGACCGGAGGCTTCAGCAACCCAAGGTAGCATATACTGTTCCCATTGTGAGATCTCATGACAGGAGGGAAATTAATTAGCTCTTGCCTCCAACAGTGTGCTGCTGCTGATGCAGTGCACAGGCTCTGCTGAACAGAGCAGCAGGCAACGTGGGATTTAGAGAAGATGAAGCAAAAAAACACTTTTCTCAGCCAAATTGTCCTCTTCCTTTGACAAAGGAAATGGATGGAAACAAAAATGACACTTCTTGCCATTCGGTGTATTTAATTGAGATCTCTAGGTTGCTTTTTAAAATGAAATATGGGATAATTAAATCTCTTATCAGACCGCAGCCAGACGGCAATCGTTTAGATGGGCGAGAGAGAGAATCCAGAGTCAACATGACCTCTCTCATTTATTAGGTTGTTTATCTGGTGGCTTCTCAAAGATTTTTCCAAGGATATTTTGAGAATGGCATGGGTAAATAGCCGAGTTACATTTCTGAATTGATTTTAAAAGCATATTCACAGCTCACCCCCTTTCATTCTTGAAGATCAGAGATGTTTCGCAACCAGGCTTGAGGGAGGGTTGTAAATAAACTTTCAAGGTCACGTGAGAAGAAAGGGGAAGCAATTGGATTTTGGTGGCATACGTCCCCTTCCTACAATCAACCAATCGTTTTTAATGAACACTTGCTATGTGCAGGACACTGTACCAAGCACTTGGGAGAGTATGATTCAACAGTATAACAGATACATTTCCTGCCACAGTGAACTTACAGTCTAGAGGGGGACACAGACCACAATATAAAGTAAGTAAATTTTGGATATGCAATGTACAGATATGTAAATGTAAACGTACAGATGATGTACATAAGTAATGCAGGTCTGAGTGGGGAATTACACATTGGTAACTTTGGCATCTGGGCCTTCTACAAGTTGCAGGCTAATCTACCCTTTTCATCATAGTGGATTTTCCCTCTTTTACTTTTTGGGCAAGAAGCCAGATAAGTAGGTGGCAAAATATTGCCCTTCCGTCTGCTTGATGGTGGAAGAGACAGAGTTCTCCCTTCCAGTAAGGACACATTTATCAACTCAGGGAGCTGTCTTTAGTCAGAACAACAAGAGTTCTTGTTGATACTTCAAAGAGAGGCTGGGCTTGCTGAAGCTTCCTTCCGATGGTAAAGCTGTAGCCAGACCAACTCCAAAGAGATCTTTGCAGAAAGAAGTTGAGTGCCCCTTTTAAGAAAGAGGATAGAGATAAGTCATCTTTGTAAAGCAATTTCATGGCATAAGTATTGGCAGTACTGGCTGCAAAATTCTCAGAGATGATAAGAAGGGCCATCTGCTAGCCCGTTTTCTACGAGACAAAACAGAATAGAACATCCTCAAGCCACTCATCAGATTTACTCAGAACGTGTTTGATAGAGAAACTGGAATTCAGACAGATTCCCATCTGATAAAATTAAGTTTCCATTGAAGATGGAAAACACTGAGATTCAGGAGCAGCTAAACTGCAGGAAGATTAATGAAAGTTCAAAGAGTTTCACTGCAGCTTCAAGGAAGACATCATAGCCCAATGGAAAGGAATAGGGTCTGGGTGTAAGGAGACCTGCGTTCCAGTTCCTGCTCTGACTCTGGCCTGCTCTTTGATCTTGAGGAAGTCATTTAAGTTTTCTGTGGCTCTGTTTCCCCATCTGTATCCTGCTCTCACAACTGTGCAAGCAGAGTGACTCAGTGGAACGACTCCGGGTTTGGGAGTCAGAGGTCATGGGTTCGAATCCCGGCTCCGCCACTTGTCAGCTGTGTGACTGTGGACAAGTCACTTAACTTCTCTGGACCTCAGTTCCATCAACTGTAAAATGGGGATGAAGACTGTGAGCCTCACGTGGGGCAACCTGATTACCCGGTATCTACCCCAGCACTTAGAACAGTGCTCTGCACATAGTAAGTGCTTAACAATACCATCATTATTATTATTATTGCTATTGTTGTTCTATGTGCCTCAGTTACCTCATCTGTAAAATGTGGATTGAGACTATGAGCCTAAAGTGGAACAGGGACTCTGTCCAACTTGATTTGATTGTATCCACCCCAGCGCTTAGTACAGCACCCAACACAGAGTAAATGCTTAACAAATACCATAATTACTATTAATAATGTCTGAAAGCTTCTGGGAAGGAGCAGAATGGGATGAATCGATTCTGGTAGTCTGGGAAAAGTGATGGAACATTTTTGATCCTGTCTGATGTCTTGCCTCACTTTTCATCCCAGATTTCTCTTTCAGAAGAGAAGCCCTGAGAAAACATCAAGACTCTGTTATGGTTTCTGATTCTACACATCAGTTCTCCAGGAGATTCATGGACAGACACTATTCCCCATTTAACCGAATTAGAGCCAGTGTTGCTTAATGGGAAAAGCATTGGCCTGGAAGTTGGCAGAACTGGAGTCTAATCCTTGTAGTGGGATCCATTTCCTCAGTCTCCACGTATTTTAGAAGCAGCATGGCTTAGTGGATAGAGCACGGGGTTGGTAGTCAGAAGGACCTGTGTTCCAATCCTGACTCTGCTATATGTCTTCTATGGGACCTTCACTTCACTTCTCTGGGCTTCAGTTCCCTCATCTGTAAAATGGGGATTAATGATAATAATAATGTTGGTATTTGTTAAGCATTTACTATGTGCAGAGCACTGTTCTAAGTGCTGGGGCAGATACAGAGTAATCGGGTTGTCCCACGTGAGGCTCACAGTCTTCATCCCCATTATACAGATGAGGTCACTAAGGCACAGAGAAGTAAAGTGACTTGCCCACAGTCACACAACTGACAAGTGGCAGAGCCAGGATTCAAACCCATGACCTCTGGCTCCCAGGCCCGAGTGTGATCCCCATGTGGGACGGGGACTGTGTCCAACCTGACTAAGTTGTATCTACCCCAGAGTTTAGAACAAGGCCCAGCACATAGTAAGAGCTTAACAAGTACCATAATTATTATTATTATTACTTCACCATGACATATGCTGCCAGACTGACTGAATGCTCATATTCTCTTCTGTCTCCTCTTGTAGTTTTAAATTGACTTGCATTGTGTAGGAAGTAGTGTTTATGCATATGAGAGCATTTTAGATCTATTCTTCTTAATTTACCATTTCTTTTGTTGCTGTCTGTCAGTCATATTTATTGAACAGTTACTTTGTGCAGAACCCTGTACTAAGCATTTGGAAGTATATAATATAGCAATATAATAGACAAGTTCCCTGCCCACGATTTATTCAACTGTATATATTGAGTGTGTACTGTGTGCAGAGCCCTGTATTATATGCTTATAGTCTAGAGGGGAAGACAGACATCAATACAAATACCACTGTCTTGGAATGCCCTCCCTCCTCACATCTGCCAAACTAACTCTCTTCCCCTCTTCAAAGCCCTACTGAGAGCTCCCCTCCTCCAAGAGGCCTTCCCACACTGAGCCCCGCTTTCCCTCTGTTCCCCCTCCCCTCCCCACCCTCTGCTCCTCCCCCTTCCCCTCTCCTCAGCACTGTGCTCATTTGTATATATTATTATCCTATTTATTTTGTTACTGAGGTATACATCCCCTTGATTCTATTTATCTTGATGATGTTGTCTTCTTTTTGTTTTGTTCTGTTTTGCTTTGCTGTCTGTCTCCCCCATTTAGACTGTGAGCCCATCACTAGGCAGAGATTGTCTCTATCTGTTGCCAAATTGTACATTCCAAGCGCTTAGTACAGTGCTCTGCACATAGTAAGCACTCAATAAATACTACTGAATGAATGAAATGAATGAATACATAAATGACAGATATGTACATAAGTGCGTGGGACTAGGAAGGGGGATGACTAAATGGAGCAAATCAGGGTGAAGCAGGAGGGAGTTGAAGAAAAGAAATGTGAACTTATAACTAGGAGCAAAAAATGCCTATTGGAGACTGGTTATTTTACATTACAAGTAAATGCCACTGGCAGGATGTGTTGATTATAAATAGGATTTATGGTGTGAAAACCAAGGAATCAGAGTGTATTGTCTCTCCCCTCCCACATGAACACTCCCCTCCTGAGTGTTTTGTGGTGTTTATTTAGGATCCTTTTCTTGTGTACACAGAGTGGTGATATGGGGAAGGAATTCTGATCCAGCTACCCATATCTCCAATACTCTTTTTGGGTGGCCAAGTTTTAAATTTATGCCAGTGATCCAAACAACTTCTTCTTTCTCTCCCTTCCTTTTCTCTTTCTGAATATCGCCTGGTACACTCTCTACTGTACCTTTCAGTATGTCATTTTATTGTCCTCTAAGCTAGTAAAATCTTAGGCAGTGCTTTCCCTTGATTTTTATTTTTTTTGAGAGTTTGTGTTTAGAAGAAATTATTGGTCTGAAAGGAATGCTTACTAATAAAATTATACGCTGTGGAAACTCTGCTTTGGAGTTGACACAAAATGAGTTGCTCTGAAACTGAACACTTTTAGGGTGAAGGCTGCTTGAGTAATATTTTATGTGTGTTTTTTTTTTAAATGACTTTCTAGGAATTGGCAAGGTAAGGAAAGGGAGGATTTACTTATGGTCATATCAATCCAGCCAAATAACCCTGAGAGTTAGCATATGGGTAGTCTCCCAAAAGGCCCTTCAGCTAGTTCTAATCGTTCAGGAAGATTAGATTAGAAGCCAGGAACTTCTGCCCAACTCAGCCAATTCCAGCTGGAATTGAGCTATTTGATTCTTCATAATGAGATGTTCCTCTAGATAGTTGCCAGATGTGGTGGGCCCTGGCCCTTTAGAATCCAAAATCTCATGGGAATTTTATCCCCATAAGAGAATAATAAAATAATAATAATAATGTTAACTTTGCTTGGGCTCTGTGGGAGAGAGATAAGGCCTGGGCTGCTTCAAACACGGAGGCCCTTATAAAGAGTCTCTGCTGCCATGGTGGTTCTTCCACCCAGTTCCTTCCCCTCCTGGCTCCAAACCACAGTGTGGGTTGTGCTCCGAGGTGTGGAGAGGGAGATTCAAGCTGGGGTGTTGCCCCCACGGTCCAGGGTGACCCCGCAGAGCACGGAGGGCTCCGACCTGCTGATATCGCCCCTCCTGTGCCCTGTCCCCTCTCGAATGAGGAACCCAACTCTCTTGACTCCCAGCTCTGTGCTTTTTCCATTAAACCTACTGTTTCTCACTAGTCCTTAGTGAAGAATGTAATGATGAGAACAGATAGTAAATGCAAGCTGCTAACAATGCTAATTTTCCAATTCATGGTTTTCAAACTTGCTGTGCTTCAAAATTTCTGCATAAAATTACTTAACAGTGTTAAGAGACCATCCCACAGCACACGCTACTCATTCTGAGGGCCACCCTCAGCAGCTGCCTCTCTTGTGCCATTTCTGAAGTAAGCCCTGCTAAGGGATGGGCTGCTAGAATGGAAGAAAAATTTAGGAGCTCATAATTCCAATTCCAGTTTTTACAGAACTCCACCGGAGATCGTTTAAAAAAAAACTCTCCCCTTAGAACCTTCATTTGGTCCTTCTCATCCCTATCAATTAACAATTCTTGGTCGTAAACTCCTTGAGGGGAAAGAGTAGATCTATTCTACCATACTCTGCCAAGTGCTCAGTAAAGTAATAATAATAATAATAATGGTATTTGTTAAGTGTTTACTATGTGCAGAGCACTGTTCTAAGCGCTGGAGTAGATACAGGGTAATCAGATTGTCCCACGTGGGGCTCACATTTTTTTAATCTCCATTTTTACCGATGAGGTAACTGAGGCCCAGAGAAGTTAAGTGACTTGCCCAAGGTCACACAGCAGACAAGTGGAAGAGTCGGGATTAGAACCCACGACCTCTGACTTCCAAGCCCGGGCTCTTTCCACTAAGCCATGCTGCTTCTCTCCACATTCTCTACACAGTACTCTGCACACAGAGAGCACTCAATACATAGTCTTGATTAATTGTATGATTGGTTCTCCACTCCCCCAACCCCTTCCTGTGGGTGGTTCTGGGGTTGGTATTTTATAGATCTTCACATAATTTTAAAAAGAGAGACCCTCTCCTCTCCGGACTCCAGGTATACTGAAGAACAAGTCACTACAGGATGGGAGAAGAAGGATTTACCAATGTGAATCACAAGGCATTTGAAAATATATGGAGTGTTTTATTAATGGGTAAACTGAAATGCCATGCTCCTTTTATATTTGGAGAGGGCACCACTGAAGCTGAGCATGAGGGAGAGCTTGAAAGCTTTCCAGCGTCACAGAGGAAGGGCTTCTCCTCGGAAGAGTAGGTTTTGGTTAAGCACGACAGGGCACTCATTACCAAGAACCCAACACCCTGCCCCTTGCCGCATTCTCGACATGTCTGGGCTTCTTTCTGGATTTTATTTGATACTTAAATCTGGCACACCTCCTGCAGGCCTATCCTTCATTGTGAAGCAGACAGATTGAAATAAAATCCCCAAACATGCCCCAGATATTCTACTCATCGATGCCGCTGCTTTACATACCATAAATCTTCAGTATTCCTCCCAGAGATTATTGAAAACATTTGCATGAAAACAAGATCTTAGTCTCTTAAGAGTTTATCTCCTCCTGCTCCTATATTTCTGACAGAGCATTATGACTTCAAGTGAGGAATAAACAGCAGGAACAGATGAGGTCTTAAAAATAAAGATCCTGTTTTCATGCAAATAGCTCTAATAATTAAAAAAAAAGTGTTGGAAGAAGAATTCTCAAATTACATATTCTGTGAGAAGAAAGGTTTCTCTATAGATTTTTTTTTTAAGGCATGAAAAGACTTTCCCACTTTAATTTAAAGTTTAGGCTCTTGGGTTTGGAATATATTGCTCCTAATGGGTTTGGATCTTGGTGACAGATATAGACTCTTGGGCATGATTAGGGTACTTTGGCTTTCTGAAGCTCTTCTGGGTTTGGAAGAACTGAGGATATATGCCCCTTAGATCTAGAATTCCCCCCTCCTCTCTATGAGAAAAACGAACTCTAGAATAAACAGCTGCAGTAGGTTACCAAGGAAGGTCAAGTTGTAAATCATGGAGTTGTCTAGAAATCTTGGCTAGGCACAGTCTAAAATTGAAACCATTGATCTGATCTGTCCAGTGGTTCAGATGTGAGCTTTTCTGGGATCAAGGGGGTTGGTAAGGGCGGGATTGGTCCCCTGCCCTTATAAATTTGTCTCAAATTCATCTAGGGGTAACATCGCGGTTATTAATGTTTTTTAAGATTTTGTTAAGAAACTAGATGAATGGTATGGGAGAGATTTTATTTCCAGTGCATTTCTCTCTGCAATATTTGATACTTTTTGACTCACAGACAACATCTTTGATCCTAATTGCCCTCCAGATAGGACTGAAGAGGCTATCGACGATGTTTAGTAAATTGAGTGCGGCAGTAAGGCACTTTCTTATGCCACCTGTCTGTTCTGCCTTAGCTTTTCATTCGTTACCGTTCGTAGCGATGATGTCCGAGAAGTGGCACAGCTGGATTTTCAGATGGCAGGTTGCCGCTACATCCTTGGCGGGAAGAACAAAACTTTTTTTGCTTTAAATTGTGGCTCAGTGGAAGACTCTTCTAACATAAAGTAACCTGTACTTCTCTACCATTACTGTTAGGGAGGTGACCTTACCCCACACTCCACACGTTATGGTCCCGAGCTAGCAGAATGGAAGAGAGAAAATAATATGCTTGGAAGAAAGAAAGAGTATACACTTCCTCCAGCTCCTCTTCCTCTCTTCCTCTCCCACTTTATCCTCTCTCCTGTCTTCCTGCCTTCTTGGAAATTCCCCTAGATCTTTGCTTTGCCTTCTTGTCTTGCTTGTTCCTTCCTTTTTCACTCCTTTCTTCTCCCATCATTTCTTAGCTCCCGCTTCCCCTGTGCTTTTTTTTTTCACTCATTTCATATGGAAGGCAATATTTATGCCCAACTATACTTTTATCATAAGAAAATTTTGTTAATTTAACAAAATTTCAGGAGTTTGTGTGTTTGTGTGTTGGGTGTGCCCTTGATTTCAAAGAAGATGCCCCTACAGGTGTAACCTCTTCGTGAACTGGCTGTGACTAAAAAGACCTATATTCAAGTGGCACGCCTTTCCAGACTGAACGTCTATGAATATTGTCCTTTGATGATTTTTTTAAAATGCTATTTGTTAAGTGTTTTCTATGCACCAGTCACTGCACTAAACACTGGGGTTGATACAAGCAGATCCGGTTGGACATTGTACATATCCCACATGGGGCTCAGAATCTCCATGCTCTGCCCTCGGTAAGTGCTAAATAAATATGATTGATTGATTTTACAGATGAGGTCATTGAGGCACAGAGAAGTTAAGGGACCTGCTCAAGGTCATACATAACAGATAAGTAGTTCGACCAGTATTTGCTATTTGCATATTGTCATCTCTGCCTCTCAGTATCCCAGTGTTCCTGAAACATTTATTCAAGATCAGTGTTTCTCGGGGCTGCTGTGTACCAGCTGGCCTGACTGCTGTCCTTGAATTCCAGCAGGCTGCTGCTATACCACACTGTAAGAAACTATGAGATTTTGCCCAGGTCCCTCTCCCATTTAGTGACGTGACTTCTCTAGGCCAGCTATTTTAATTAATGTGTGTCTCTGAAGTCATGGAACAGAATAGAGCATGAATGACACAACTCTAACAATAGCCAAGTGAGCCACTTGGACCATGAGCATTAGGATGCTCATAGAGTCCGCTAGCCTAATATATCCAATTTAAGACTAATAATACAAGTCAGAAGGAGAGAAGAGCAATAGACATTGAAGCCAAGAGAAAATAAAATATTGAAGCTATTGTTCATTAATTTTTAATGGAGTAGGTTAGAAAAAATAAGTGACTATTTGAAAAAAGAATTAAAATATACAAAATAGCCAGATAACTGAGCCCTTCCTAGCTTTTCTTCTCCCAGTGAAAATTGTTCTCATCCATCACATTGTCCCAATTTTCTCTTTCCTATCAAGAGTCATGGCAATCAATCGATGATATTTTTAGGTGTTTACTGTGTGCAGAGCACTACACTAAACACAATACAACAGATGTGGTAGACACCTCCTGCCTACAAGGAGGCTACGATCTGGAGGGGGAGACAGACATTAAACTAAATTATGAATAGACTGTAATCCCCCTGTGGACAGCAAATGTGTCTACCAACCCTGTTTCTTCCCTGTTTCCCCTGTTTCTTCCCTGTTTCTGTATTCTTCCAAGGGCTTAGCAGAATGCTCTGCACATAGTAAGTGCTCAAAAATGTGATTGATTGATTGATATGTGCATAAGTGCTGTGGAGCTGAGGGTGGGTGACTATAAAGTGTTTAAGAAGGTCCAGGGGTCCGGAGAGGAGGTTATTCTAGTATTGTGGGGAGATAAAAAGGTCATCATAGCCAAGTGAGTAGCCAGACCCCTACTCAGCAGGTCAGAGAAGCCTGGAGAGGAGTTTGCTTAACAACCACCGTAGCAGGCTTCTATTTGCAGGGTCACTCCATGGGATATATTCCAGGAAATTTGTTGTGTTTCCTGAAGACCCTAAAGAATCACTAAGTAAATCTGATTTTCATGTCACTTAGAGGATGGGGAATGGAGAAGAGTTAGGAGCTAGATCTCTCGGGGTAGAAGTACATTTTAGGCTAGAAGGTTTCCACCCACTCCCTCATTTCTCCTCAACCTTAGGTCCTTGGGGCATGGCTTTCTGCCCAGATATTCCCGAGTCAATATATGCCATCTTGAAGTTTCAATACTAGTTGTGCCTAAGTTACTGAACCTTAATTCCACAGATTTATCCCCCTTTCAAATACCTCCTAAATGGGTGCTAAGGCCTAATGAATTGATAAAAGATGAACAAGACTATAAAATAACAAACTCTCTGAACTCTTTTTTATGCAAAGTGAAGTTTGAGGATTTACAGTTCC
Organism: Ornithorhynchus anatinus; assembly: GCF_004115215.2. Classification (NCBI taxonomy): domain Eukaryota; kingdom Metazoa; phylum Chordata; class Mammalia; order Monotremata; family Ornithorhynchidae; genus Ornithorhynchus; species Ornithorhynchus anatinus. The sequence goes on from NC_041739.1 coordinate 13,431,054, forward strand.
TTATTATAATTCTTTCCAAAGCAATTACACACTCCAAATGGTTCATTATCCAAAGACAATGAAACATGTCCTGCCACTTGCAATTGGACCCTACTGCTGCTGGTTCTCAGTCCTTGGCTGGATTGTATGAAGCTCACTGACTAGGAGCACTATCCATGCCCTCTCCCGCAATATTACAGTGCTCTTCACTTTCTACCCACCTCCATTTTCTTGCTCCTATTGCTTGCTCTTCAAGCCCTAGTGCCTTTGAACTTCTGAAGATCCACGGTTAGTTCTGCCAGAATGCATATTTTCACTTCCTGCTTTGGTTAGAATCAGAGGGAATAGTTAGGGAATGTTCATCTGACAGTAGAGCCTGCTTGAATAGAATGCGGCCAGGTGTCAGAAAAAATGGTTTTGCATCTGTGCATAGGGTTGGATACAGGGTGAATTTTCCTTAGCAGGGGTCCGTTAGATATTCAAGCTCCACATTATAGGAGAACTGACTCTACTTCAAAGATGGGTTCTTTCACTATTCTTTCACTTTGTCTTCAGACTGATTTCCCATATCACACTTGGTCATTCTCAGACCTTCTCTCTAGCAATGGCTCCTTGAACTTCCTGGTATCTCTTTCTGTTAACACTAATGAACACAGAGATTCCCATTCTCATTCATTCATTCAGTAGCATTTATTGAGCACTTACTATGTGCAGAGCACTGTACTAAGCTCTGGGAATTGCAATTTGGCAACAGATAGAGACGATCCCTGCCCAATGACGGGCTCACAGTCTAATCGCGGGAGACAGATGGACAAAAACAAGACAACATAATCACAATAAATAGAATCAAGGGGCTGTACACCTCATTAACAAAATAAATAGGGTAATAAAAATATATACAAATGAGCACAGCCCTAAGGGGAGGGGGAGGAGCAGAGGGAAAGGGGGCTTATTCTCATGTCCCCCCCACCTCCGGCTCACACACACACACACACACCTGGCCTTAGGAAGCAACATCTTCCTTAGTAGTCTGGCCTTAGTAGCAACATCCTACTGAGAGCTCACCTCCTCCAAGAGGCCTTCCCAGACTAAGCTTCCCCTTTTCCCTCTGCTCCCTCTGCTCCCTCTCTGCCCCCCTTCACCTCCCCTCAGCTAAACCCCTTTTCCCCCCTTTCCCTCTGCTCCTCCCCCTCTCCCTTCCCCTCCCCTCCCCTCAGCACTGTGCTCATTTGTATATATATTTTTATTACCCTATTTATTTTGTTAATGAGGTGTCCCTCCCCTTGATTCTATTTATTGCGATTAAGTTGTCTTGTTTTTGTCCATCTCTCTCCCCCGATTAGACTGTAAGCCCATCAATGGGCAGGGATTGTCTCTATCTGTTGCCAAATTATACATTCCAGGTGCTTAGTACAGTGCTGTGCACATAGTAAGTGCTCAATAAGTACTACTGAAAGAACATCTTGGGAAGCAACATGGTCTATGTAAAGCAGCATGGCATAGCAGATAGGGCACAGGCCTGGGAGTCAGAAGGTCATTGGTTCTAATCCCAGCTCCACTATTTGTCTGCTGTGTGACCTTGGACAAGTCACTTTACTTTTCTGTGCCTCATTCATCTCATCTGGAACATGAGGATCAAGACTGTGAGCCTCACATGGGTCAGGGACTGTGTCCAACCCAATTTCCTTGTATCCACCCCAGCGCTTAGTACAGTGCCTGACACATAGTAAGTGCTTTACAAATATAATAATAATAGTAATACTGGAAAGAGCATGGGAGTCAGAGGACCTGAGCTCTAATTCTGCCTCAGCCGTTGTCTGCTGTGTTACCTTAGTCCAGTCACATAACTTCTCTGTTCTCTGTTCACTGATCTGCAAATGGGGATTCAATACCTGTTCTCCCTCCTACTTAGAATGTGAGCCCCTGTTGGACCTGATTATCTTGTCTCTACCCCAGTACTGAGTTCAGTGCTTGGAAGATAGTAAGCACTTAACAAATATTATTATTGTTATTATAATTAGTTCATCCCCATCCTGCTCCTCTTTCCAAGTAATATTTCTCAAACTTGCCCTTTCCTCCCCATTTGCATAGCCAAAGCATTATCCTAGCCCCTGGGCATCTGACATTTAGATTATTGCAAATTCCCTGGCAGGAGTTCCCCCTCCTCTCTTGATTTTTCCCCCCATTTCCCTCTGCTCCTCCCCCTCTCCCTTCCCATCCCCTCAGCACTGTACTCATCCGCTCAACTGTATATATTTTCATTACCCTATTTATTTTGTTAATGAAATGTACATCGCCTTGATTCTATTTAGTTGCCATTGTTTTTACGAGATGTTCTTCCCCTTGACTCTATTTATTGCCATTGTTCTCGTCTGTCCGTCTCCCCCGATTAGACCGTAAGCCCATCAAACGGCAGGGACTGTCTCTATCTGTTGCCGACTTGTTCATTCCAAGCGCTTAGTACAGTGCTCTGCACACAGTAAGCGCTCAATAAATACTATTGAATGAATGAATGATTTCATCCTAAACAACTAGTGAAGGACATCTTCTATAAACAGCATTCTAATCAGATCACCCTCCTTTTTAGAGTACCCTGATTTCCATTTGCTTCTTGGAATAAATTGAAACTCCCTACCAGGAGTGTGAATCTCTCCACCAACCAGCTTCACTTTACAAACTCAGTTCCATCATCTTCCATCCCTGTTTAGACCCCTATTTTGGGGGAAAAGAAGTAATATCGGATCATTAGCCAAAAAGTTAACTGTTAGAGTTTATGGGATGCTCTAGACTGTAAACTCACTTAGAGACTGTAAGCTCACTGTGGGCAAGGAAAGTGTCTGTTATATTGTGATGTTGTATGCTTCCAAGTGCTTACTACAGTACCATGCACACAGTAATCGCTCAAAAAATGCAATCGATTGCCCCCAGCCGATTCAAATCAGAGTAGGGATGGAAAAACTATCACAGGTTCCCTTCTTCCTTCAGACTGGAGTGAACCAGAAAACTGGTAGCATATTTACTTGATATTTGTTAAGCGCTTACTATGTGCTAGGCAGAACTCTCTAGTTTTAGAATAGGCTATGCATCTCTTTATGTACATCTCAACGCTCATCCAACTGCCAGTAAATCTAATAGAGATCTTTTTGAAAATATTAATACAAAATACAAAGGAATAGCATAGTTTGTGTCATTTTATGGACATTTCTATATCTGTTCTATTAGAATTTAATGTCTTTCGAGTGTGATGAGTACCACATTAGTTTTATTTACGGAGTATTTTCAGTATTATCAGATACTAGTATATTTGAATGAGCTGGCCAATTCTTATGGGTTGGCTTAGATACATTTTGGAATATTTATAGTTTATGTGGCTACATTTTGGAAAATTGATAGTTTATGTGGCATTATATTTTCCTGTGTTATCTAGTAATTGTCTGTAATACAGATAAAAAAGTCTCAGTAGGATTTCTCTGCTAAAAGCACAAAATGACTACTGATAAAAGTGTGCAATTTTACTGGCTCATAATAATGTACTTTTTGTAAGGCTGTAAACATTTTTGCACTAGAGCACTGTGCTTTAGGTTCAGTGTATTCTGGATAAACTTTCTAGGTTGGGTACATCATTTGTCATCAAAATGATCTTTTAGCCCCAGGAAGCCTAAGGAGAGCAGCTGTTCCTTATATCTGCAGTAGGTTTCAGCAGCATCGAGATGGGAAACAGACTTATGTGGTTGTGAAAATATCAATGAAATGAGCGTTCCTTTCCCCCCATTCCTGGTCTTTGTCGAATAGGAAGACCAGTGAGGAAGAATTACCGGGAACCATTAGAAGATGGATGTTGAAGTGCATCAGCGATGACATTTAGTTAGATCCCAGCACCTCCAATCCTGTTTTATTAAAGAAAACATAGATTGTTGTGTTCTGGCTTCCACCATTCCAGATGAACCAAATGCATTTATTATCATAAGCAATCTGCAAGGGTCGTACTGATCTGGATCCAGACACTTGGTGATCTTGAGGCAGGGGCGATTCTGCCACCCTGTCCCTTTCCCTACAATGTGATGATGGTGTTTGCACCTTGGGAAAGCAGCTTGGCGTAGTTGATAGAGCACGGGCCTGGGAGTCAGAAGGCCATGGGTTCTCATCCCAGCTCCGCCACTTATCTTTTGTGTGACTTTGGGCAAGTCACTTCACTTCTCTGTATCTCAGTTACCTCATCTGGGACTAGGAGCCCCACGTGGGACAGGGACTGTGTCCAACCTGATTAACTCGTATCCATCCCAATGCTAGTACAGTGCCTGCCACATAGTAAATGCTTAACAAATATCACAATTATTATTACACTAAATTCATAAGCAGCATTGCATCATGATGTAATATGGACATCGGTTTGAACCTCCAAATGAAGAAAATTTCTTCAGGGGGTGGGGTAGGGGAGTCCCTGACCTGCTCCCCTTACTCCAGGGCCATGCTATACCCCTCCCAAGCCCTAGCTCATGCAAGTACCAGTTCCAGACCATGGGACTCTCAATTCTGACTCATTGGTAGTGTCCCCACCCATCACCTTTCTGCCCATCCCCTTCCCCTCATTGTCTCCCTAATGGAATGTTCCGATGCAATTGCCTCACCATTTTACCCTCTGCATCAGGCACCTCCTGGAAAGTTAAGAGATTGTGGAATCTGATGAGTGTCTGAGCAGATTTCACCTAAAACCGGGTGGTCTTGGTCCTCCTTTGCTTTCACTACCTCCATTTCCTATGCCTAGTTTCTCTCGTCCACCCGGAGAAATTCTTAGAAATGTAGTACAGTGGAATCATGGAGGTCTTTAGCAAATAAGATGAGAAGCAGAATGGCCTAGTGGAAAGAGCATGAGCTTGAGAGTCAGAGGACTTGGGTTCTAATGTCAGCTCTGCCACCTATCAGATGTGTGACCTTGGGCAGGCCACTAAACTTCTCTGCATCTCAGTTACCTCATCTGTAAAATGGGGATTAAGATTGTATCCATTCAGTCATCTAATAGTATTTATTGAGCGCTTATTATGTGCAGAGCACTGTACTAAGTGCTTGGAATGTATAATTGGGCACCAGATAGAGACCATCCCTGCCCAGTGACAGGCTCACAGTCTACCCTAGTGCTTAGTACAGGGCCTGGCACAATAGCACGCACTTACCAAATACTATTACAAAAAGGATGAGGAAATGGGTACAATGATAGTTTCTTAATAGATTATAATGTTCATGCTCGCTCTGTCCAATGGTCGCTTAAAAATAAAGGCAAGACCCGCAGTCCCTTCAGGGAGTGTGGCTGTAACTACTCTTCATCCTCTCGCTTGTAAATGTGCACAGGAGAAAGCAGCTAGTGGCCATAATGCTAATTGAAATGGCAAATATGAGTTCATTTTAGGTGGAGAGAGCTGTGTTGAAAGAAATTATGCAAATAAATGTTGGGACTGCTGCTTTTATGTTGCTGGGATATTCACAGTGGATATTTTATCACAGGTTGGCTGCTTTAACATCTGAAACAACATTTTTTTTTATTTTGCCTGAATTTGCATTTAGTAAAATATCCAGAGATGAGGGACATATATAAGAATGCACAAGTATGAGGGAATGAATAAAAATGGTGATATTTGTAAAGCCCTTATTATGTGCCAAGCCCTGTGCTAAGTGTTGGAGTAGGTCCAAGATAATGACAGGATTTCAAAGATTGTGCCTGCTGGTACCAGGTGCAATTTATTTTGGAACAATTCAAGGTTAAAACTTGTAATGTGCAAATTCTAAAGTATTAAATGCAAATACAAGGCCGTATTTGGGGATGCCAGACTCCAACTGACCCTGAACCATGAGAAATAGTTAAAAACCAAAGATGTCCTTCTGATACCAAGTTAAAGGACTTTTTCAGGACCTTCTTTGTATCAGAAAGACTTCGTTGGCTTTAAACGATTTATTTCTCATGGTTCAGGGTCAGTTGGAGTCCAGCATCCCAAACTACGGCCTTATATTTGCATTTGATATTGTAGAATTTGCACATTACAAGTTTTAACCTTGAATTGTTCCAAAATAAATTGCCCCTGGTAGAGTTTAAACTGGGGGAAAAGGACCAGCATTACTCATCCACCGAGCATTATTCATTCATCGGTGTTTGCAAACTGACATTCTTGGAGACTGAGAACAAGGTGCTAAATTGCTTGGTGCTGTTCAGTCCCTCCTTAACCTCCTTCCTGCTGCTTCTTATCTTTTCCTAGAGAAGGAATCATTCTCCCATTCTCATTTTTGATCTCCTTCTGTGAGTTTATCAACCTCATTCATTAGTATCCTCATCATCGCACCCTGACTGTCCTCCTCCCAGCATTCTGCTTATCTAGGCTGCGCTAAGGAAGGGAATGACACTGATAGCTTTCTCACTTTCTTAGCAGACCACAAACAGATAAATTTCATCTCCAGAAAGGGAAGGGGTGAACTGCAGCCCTTTCAACCAACTCTGCTATACTGTCTTCTCCCAAGTGCTTAGTACAGTGTTCTACTCTTAGTAAGCACTCAATTAATGCCATTGATTGATTGATATAGTACTTTACTCATGAATGGGATCCTGAGTTCCAGAGGGAATTTCCACTGTTCTTCAGGAAGAATGTTCTCATTCATTCAATAGGATTTACTGAGCACTTACTATGTGCAGAGCACTGTACAATGCTTGAAAAATTTATTAAGTGCTGACTATGTGGCAAGCACTGTTCTAAGCGCTGGAAGAGATACCAGGTAATCGGGTTGTCCCACGTAGGGCTTACACTCTGAATCCCCATTTTACAGACGAGGTAACTGAGGCACAGAGAAGCTAAGTAAGTTGCCCAAGGTCACACAGTTGACAAGTGGCAGAGCAGGGATTAGAACCCATGACCTTCTGACTCCCAGGCCCGTGCTCTATCCACTATGCCAATTCTCCCTCCTATGTGGACTGTCAGATCCATGTGGAGCAAGAATTATGTAAGAATTGATTATCCTGCATCTATCTTAGTGCTTAAGCATTGTACTTGACACACAGTAAACGTTTAAGACGCTAACTACGGACGTGGGTACATTCTAAGTGCTTAGTACAGTGCTCTGCACATAGTAAGCACTCAATAAATACTATTGAATGAATCCTGGCTCCACCACATATCTGTTGTGACCTCAGACAAATCATTTAACTTCTCTGTGCCTCAGTTACCTCATTTAAAAACTGGGGATTAAGACAGGGACAGTATCCAACCTGATTAGCTTGTTTCTACTGCAGTGTTTATTATGGTGTCTAGCACATAGTCATTGGTTAACATGTATAAAAACAAAAGAAAAATCCCCCAACACCAAAAATGCAGTATGGCCTAATGGACTGCTCTGCACACAGTAAGTGCTCAAAAGTATGATTAAATGAATGAAAAAGCATGGGCCTGGGAGTCAGAGGACCTGGATTCTAATTCTACTCTCTCATTTGTTTGTTGTGTGACCTTGGGGAAGTCACTTAATTTATCTGTGCCTCAGTTACCTCACCTGATAAATGAGGATTGAGACCGTGAGTACCGGGAGGGACATGGACTGTGCCCAAACATTATCTTGCATATACCCCAGCCCTTAGTATTGGGCCTGGCACATAGTAAGTACTTAACAAATCCCATAAAAAGTACCACTTTATCCTAGTTTAGCATAGGAGTTTTAGTTTTAACCCAGAATTTAGGAAAGCCAAGCAATGCCTTGGACTTTTTTTATGATTAAGTTCTGAAATGAGTGCCTCTAGACCGTAAACTCTTTCTGGGCAAAAAATGTGTTTATCAACTCCATGGCACTGCACCCTTCCAAGTGCTTAGTACAGTGCTCTGCACAAGGTAAGCTCTCAATATATACTACCGATGATGATGCCCTGCTAAATGTGAGGATGGGGATGCTTTCAAGGGATCGCCTCAGAAGCCGTGGATGAACAAACTCGTTCACTCATAAAATGTCACGTTCCTTGTTCTGTGTCAAAGAACACTTCAAAAACCATTTGAAATGTTGCCGGTAATACTGTGTCCTTTGCCAGATTTAGATAATTTTTAGACTACTTTCCTCTGATTAATTCCAATGATTTATCATTTGTGCTGTCAAAACAACTCTGTGTTGTGGCTGAGTGTCCTCTCAAGTCCCGGGTTTCTAGATTTGGTTTCTTGCTTCTGACTTAGCCTGTTTTCCTCCTGGATTCAAGTTATTTTCTATTTCTAATTTTGTTTCTGCTTTAATCATTTAAGCTCAGAGTGTTTACATTATTAAGGAGTGCATTAAAATATGTAATCACCTTCTTGTAGTAATTCATACTTAATTATGTACTTTTTCAAATATCCCTCGGCATAACAAAACTATTGAGCAGATTTATTCTATTTGCTTATTGTTGATAAAAGTTCATGTGGAAGAAAGAGAAGCATATTCAAGTGTCTACATTCGTGACTTTTTACAAATAAGAATTTATACAAAGAATTCTCCGCTCTCCTATAGCTTTTGTAGATGCTTCCATAATTAAAGGATGTAGAAAGCCTCTTTTCCTCTGAATAATAATGATAATTTTCTAGAACCCAACAAAATTGGATGTTTGTTTGTCCAAGTTGACAAGTTCCATCGGGTGTGGTTATCTAGATATTTGATTGTCTGAAATAACTTTACTTCTAGTTGGTTCAGGTAATTGCTCTCTATGGCATTTTCTTTTAAGATTTTCAGATGAAATTTGGAATTCTCAGAGGAATAAATTGGGTTTTTCAACTAATTACTTTATTCCATTTTATTAAAAAAAACACCTAGATGCAGGTTTATGCCCAATTTCGTAAACTACGATGTGAATAAAAGGAAATTTACAACTAAGCTAAAATTGGAAAAAAATAAAATCAGAGGATGGTAGCTTCGACAAAATCCTTGCTAAAGAGACCTTGGGAATTCCCCAGGCTAATATCCTAAAGTTTTGGGTGATTCAAGGAAATGGAACTGAATGGATGATGAAGGTGAAATGGTAACACTAGCAGAAGATTCACAGTGGTGAGCATTTCACCTATGTTTTTAGGAACAAATAGAATGCTTCACTGGCTCAGACCAGAGATCTAACCAGATCAGTAACTGGTCTCTGACAAAAGCCAGGAATGGTTGGGAAAACTGTTGATGGTTGTCCTCTTTGGCATCTCTCTATTGTTTTGGGATATGCTATGTAAATTTGCTAGATTAACTGTTTGCCTTCCTTCCCCCTCTAGACTATGAGCTCCTTGTTGGCAGAGAACAGGTCTAGGCCGGGGAGCATATCAGGCCAGGTAAAGGGTTGGGATATGATGGACTGGAATACTAGAATGGGAATTTGTGTTTATAGTGACTCCTCAAATGTGCAGTAGGCTACTAGGAAGGATTCTTTTGCTTCTTTTTTCCCCCTTTTTCTGCAAAGTTGCAAGATGGCTGCGAGGGCTGATATAGATTGATTTGCACAGCTTTGCTGTTAAATCACCCATTCTGCCACCTACAGTCCCTTACCACATCATTAATCTCCACTACTGGATAGGAACTGGACTCCATAAACAGGTCTTCTGCCAAAGGAGATGTCCCTAGGCTCCCACATAAGATATTCCTATCTAGCCAACCAAGCTGTTTCCTTGGAAAAAAAAATCCTCTTTGTCCCCCTAGGCCTGTAAAACATTAGCACAAAACGTGCTGTGTGTTGAGATGAAAAAAAATCACCTTCAGGACGCCTCCTGGTGCTTACAAAATATCTGCAGATAACTAGAGAACCAAAAAAGAGCTATACATATTTTTTCGGTTCCTGTTACTGCCGGGAATTGGACAAAGTAACAAAGTGACCACCAGATTTTAGTAGCTGGGAGACCCCTCTCTAACCCTGTAACCATAAGACACATACACACACACGAATCAACCAAACAGTGGTATTTTTTAAGTGGTTACTGTGTGAAAAACACTGTACGATGAAAGTAGTATACATGATCTCTACTCTCAGGGAGCACTCAATCTGGTGGGGGAGGGCAGATAAAAGGCTTTTCAAGGGGGGAGATTGTCTTGCTTTATACCAGGTCGTTTTTAAAACATCCTTCAATTAAGCCTCTTTAATCTCAGAATCCTCAATGTATATATATAAGGGTTCCAAGCCAGAATTTCGGCTTCACAAGTCTCCGGAGGGTAAATTCTGTAAAGCAGAATGGAAACCGCTTTCTAAGGCTTACTACTCCCTGAGTGTCTAGGACAAAGTTCAACAAGCCTCCAGCCACAGCCCAACGAGGCTAGCAGCTACTAGTTATCATCCAGAGAGTGGTAACCTCCTCCAACTCCTCTAACATAACAGGCTCAGGACTTTAGCAAACTCTGATTTCCCAGTCTCTCAACTCCAAGTCACCCACAGGATTTTCAGCCTCTACCCGGTGAGGCCCTGGATACTAATAAAACTCTAATGTGTTAGGAGACCGTGGGAGACTCTAGAAAAAAACAAACAAAAAACTCAAAAAGAGCCATAGCCCCCAACTCTCTCCTAATGTTTTGTTAGTTCTTCGTGTTGTTTCTGACAAAACTGAGTATATTTTGTACAAAATTGTCTTCTTTAGTAAATGAGTTACTTTTTCCCCAGATCAAACTGACTTTCTTATAGTATTCTAGAACCAAGCAAAAACTTTGCTTATATAGGTTCTCTGTGTGCAAACTTGTTGTTTAGGCTACTGTCTTCCACATGAGTGGTCCAAACCAGCTTTGGAAAGAGCAGAGGTGGAGATACTAAGTGTCCATTTCCCCTCTGCGGCTTCTCCTCATCATTCTCTCTACCAACTCCTGTGGCTTAGTGGAAGGAGTGCGGGCTTGGAGTCAGAGGTCATGGGTTCTAATCCCGGGTCTGCCACTTGTCTGTTTTATGACCTTGGGCAAGCCATTTCACTTCTCTGTGCCTCACGTACCTCATCAGTAAAATGGGGATTGAAACTCTGAGCCCCACATGGGACAACCTGATTACCCTGGAATCAGAACAGTGCTGGGCACATAGTAAACACTTAACAAATTCCAAAATTATTATTATTATTTTATGCCATTTCCTTCCAAATTCTCTCTTCTAGTCTGCTTCTCCTCATTGATCCCTCTGAGTCCCTCCTTTACAAAATCTCCTCCACCCATTAATCAGTGGTATAAAGAAGCACTATTCTAAACATTTGATGTCACTGATGCCTGTCTACTTGTTTTGTTTTGTTGTCTGTCTCCCCCTTCTAGTCTTTGAGCCTGTTGTTGGGTAAGGATTGTCTCTATCTGTTGCCCAATTGTACTTTCCAATCGCTTAGTACAGTTCTCTGCATCCAGTAAGCACTCAATAAATATGATTGAATGAATGAATGAAAAATACAACAGAAGCAAAGCAAATGTTCCCTGTCCTCAAGGAGATTGTATTCAAGAGAGTGACGGACAGAAAATATTTCCAAGCAATGGGAGCTGGAAAAAAAACAAGGCATAAGGAACTGAATGCAAAAGTGCTATGGATGGGCAGGGATTGGCATGAATGGGTGTTGTGAATTAATCAGGGAAAGTGTAGTGAGGGAGAGTTTGAAGAGGGTCTTGAAGATGGGGACAGTTGTGATTTGGTAGATTTAAGGAGGGAAAGAGAGTTTCAGGCTGAGCAAGGGATCTCAGATGGGAGAGTAATGTGAGGGGTATAGTTGGAAAGGGAGCTTCTCCCTGGATCATCTCTTGAGACGTAGCTTGGGGGGAGCAGTGTGGCCCAGTGGAAAGAGCACAGGCTTAGGGGTCATAGGATCTGGGTTCTAATATTGCCTCTGTCATATACTTGCTGTGTGAACTTGGGCAATTCACTTATCTGTGCTTCCTCAGTTTCCTCATCTGCAAAATAGGGATTAAATACCTGTTCCCGCTCCTCTAAGACAGTGAGCCCCATGTCAGTTAGGAACTGTGTCTGATTTAACTATCTGGCATCTGCCCCAGCACTTAGCACTTTGTAAGAAGCTGCATGGTGTAGTCGTTAGATCATGGACCTGGTAGTCAGAAGGTCATGGGTTCTAATCCTGGCTCTGCCACTTGTCTGCTGTATGATCTTGGACAAGTGACTTCACTTCTCTGGGCCTCAGTTACCTCATCTGTAAAATGGGGATTGAGACTGTGAGCCTCATGTGGGACAGGGACTGTGTCCAAATGATTTGCCTGTAATCCACCTCAGCGCTAAACAGTACAGTACCTGGCACATAGTAAGCACTTAACAAATGCCATAATCTTTTTAAAATGCTTGGCACATAGTAAGTTCTTAACAAATATTATCCTTGTCTCTTCCTACTCCCTTGAATTTTTCTAACCTCTCCTATAGCCTCCCCTCTCATCCTTCTGAAATCCTCCCCTAGGAACCTCAATTAAACTCCTATCAGAGATTCCTCCCTTTTCCCTCTGAGTCTCCTCCAGACTTCTTCCCCTCCGGGTTTCCTCATCTGCCTCTGTGTATGTGTTCATGCACGCCACATGTCTTTGGGTATATAGCAGTGTGGGCCCTTGTGTGTTTGCCACTGCCTTGGTGTGGGTCTTTGTGTCTGTGTCTTTGTCCTAGTGACAAGAGCCCGGGTTTGGGAGTCAGAGGACTTGGGTTCTCATCCTGGCTCTGCCACTTGACTGCTGTCTGACCTTGGCTAATTCACTTTGCTTCTCTGTGCCTCAGTTACCTTATCTGTAAAATGGGGATAAAGACTGTGAGCCCCACATGGGACAACCCGATTACCTTGCATCTACCACCATCATGTAGCACAGTGTTTGGCACACAGTGCTTAAAAAATACCATAATTATTATTATTATTGTTATTGTCATCCCCACCCAAAGTACAGTCAGTTCTGCCATAAGGAAACACTGCGTTTTTTTTATGGTATTTAAGCCCTAAATTTATGCCAGGCAAGCACTAGGATAGATATAAAATAATCCAGTTGGAGCCAATCCATATCCAGCTTGGGACTCATAGTTGTAATTCCAAATTTGCAGATGAGATAAATGAGGCACAGAGAAGTTAAGTGACTTGCCCAAGGTCACAAAGCGGACAAGTGTCAGGGCCAGGATTAGAATCCAGGGCCTCTGACTCCTAGGACCATATTCCTTCTCCGAGACCACATTGCTTCTTAACACTTTAGATAGTATGTTGTTGGAGAATTAGGGAATATTTTTCTGACAACACACATCTGACTAGATAGAATGTGATGCCTGAGTAATTTCCAGAGGGTGACCTATCAGTCACTCTCAGCATCAAATTTCAGAGCAAAACTACCAAGACCAAAGTCTTGTCATGCAGGTCCAATAACCTAGAAACTACAGTTATAGAATTGAAATTGAATATGATGAAAAGATCCTAATGTCCCAGTTTAAAATATCTTTAATTCGTAGAAACATAAAATGTATTTCCTTGCAAGAAACTCTGTTCTAAGCTATGAAAATTTACTTGTACTTTAAGCAAAGAAATTTCATCTCTTTGCTCTTTCTTTAGGTGGTGATGGTGTGACCACAAAGAAAAGTCAACAGGCCATCACAAATCACTCATGCTTGAAGAATCCAACTTCTGAGGGTAAAGTAAATAGTAAGGGGGTCTACTTGTAGGACGCCTTTTCTAGAAAAATAATCAGGAGAGCGCTAACTCCTTCAGAAAAATGAGAGATTTTAGGACCAAACTTTGCAAGATGATATTTTTGTGGATGTGATTCTGCACTTTCTCTCTGACATGTCAATTGAAAATTTCAGCATACTCTAAAAACTATCATTACTGTGTTGGTATTTGTTAAGCGCTTACTATGTGCAGAGCACTGTTCTAAGCGCCGGGGTAGATACAAGGTAATCAGGTTGTCCCACGTGGGGCTCACAGTCTTCATCCCCATTTTACAGATGAGGTAACTGAGGCCCAGCAGCGTGGCGCAGTGGCAAGAGCATGGGCTTTGGAGTCAGGGCTCATGAGTTCGAATCCCAGCTCTGCCACTTGTCAGCTGTGTGACTGTGGGCAAAGTCACTTAACTTCTCTGTGCCTCAGTTCCCTCATCTGTAAAATGGGGATGAAGACTGTGAGCCCCACGTGGGACAACCTGATTCCCCTGTGTTTACCCCAGCGCTTAGAACAGTGCTCTGCACATAGTAAGCGCTTAACAAATACCAACATTATTATTATTGTTATTATTACTTGCCCACAGTCACACAGCTGACAAGAGGTAGAGCTGGGATTCGAACTTATGACCTCTGACTCTCAAACCCGTCCTCTTTCCACAGAGCCACGCTACTTCTCTATTTCCTAAGGACTGAGGAATTGGGAGTCATTTTCCAATTATTCAAAAGGACATAAAACTTTCGTGCTACAATGACGATGGACGGAAATTTCTAAAGCGGAAGGATGAACTTAAAAGAAAAAAGCACCATAATGGTTAGAAAGTTGGATAGTAAGCAAAAGAACTGATGCAGCAGTTTTTAAAAAGCAGTAATATTATAAGGTGAAGGGCTTTAAGCAGCAATCCTCAAGGATCATTGCTTACAGTGTTTACCCTCAATCCAAGACTACTATTTGTGGTGTTTACCCCTGCCAATTCTCCCATAATCATTAGGCAAAATGCTCAAGGAAAAACTGAGTGCTTTGAAAGTGTAAACGCCGAAAGGTTGTACTGTAATTATTGGATTCGTTAAGTACTTAGTATGTGCCAGACACAGTACTAAGCACTGGGGTAGTTAAAAGATAATCAGGTTGGACACAATCGCTGTCCCACACGGGGGTCACAGTCTTAATCCCCATCTTACAAATGAGGAAACTGAGGCACAGAGAAGTGAAGTGATTTGCCCAAGGTCACACAGCTAAGTGGCCGTGCCGGAGTCCTTCTGACTCCCAGGCCTGTGCTCTATTCACTAGGCAATGCTGACTCTCTACTGGAAACCAGTTTCAGAGTTTAATAACTTAACTCTTTACTAATTTAACCCTTGTGGATAAATATAAGTTTGTCGAAATCATTTGTGGATTTTGCAAATCAAATAAAAGTAGTGAAAGCATTTCCTAATGACTCCATATGTATACGTTCAACATTTAGCCAAAGAAATGCTAAATTCTACCAGACAGCCCATAAAAGACATGGATCAATTTAAAGTTAGTATAACTAAATTTGGTGCTCTCATAGCAAATGTCCTCTGGGGAATATGTTTCCACAGGGATTCACAGACCCTGAACTTGAACCTGCAGAGAACAAGTAGAAAGGCGGACAGAGAAGGAAAGTTGTGATCGTAACTCCTGCAACCAAGGGCCTAACTAGGAAAGCCTCTGCAGTTGACTTGAGCTGACCAAATTAAAATTATGTAGATAGTTCTGAATATTTTGAAAAGATTTAGTTGTTTGAACAAGCCCTCATCTGCACCAATTCACACAGAATTGTTGCCAAGGCAGCTGTTGCTAAGTGAAAATGACTCTGGGAGAACTGAGGTCCCTAATGAAATCACAAGCATGGCCTGGTGGAAAGAGGAGGGCCTTGGGAGTCAGGAGACCCAGATTCTGATCCCAGCTCGCCCCGGACCTGCTGTGAGCATTTAGCCTCTCTGGGCCTCAGTTACCTCATATGTAAATTGGGGAAAAAATCCCTGTTCTCTCTACTTCTTAGACTGTGTTTCCCAGGTGGGTCAATGACTGTTCTGCCTACCTTGTAGCATCCCCCCCAACACCCCTACTCCAGCATTAAGCATGTTGTTTGGCACATAGTAGGTGCTTAATTAATTCTAAATAATCAATCAATGGTATTCATTGAGCTCTTACTATGTGATGAGCACCTTATTTATTTATTCAATAGTATTTATTGAGCGCTTACTATGTGCACAGCACTGTCCTAAGTGCTTGGAAGGTAGAACTCAGCACCAGATAGAGACAATTCCTGCCCAATGACGGGCTCACAGTTTTAACGGGGAAGACAGACAGCAAAGCAAAACAGAACAAAACGAAAACAAGACAACATCATCAAGATAAATAGAATACAGGAGATGTACACCTTATTAACAAAATAAATAAGGTAATCAATTATGTATATATATATTCAATAGATTAGGTAGATATCATTCCTGCCCAAAGGAGTTTACAGACTAGAGATGGAAGCTAGCTAATAACATTATAAAAGAATTTTTGGATAGCCGTCACCTACCATCAAGTACCAGATGGAGTCTTGGGAGGTTGGGATTGAGAAGGAACAACATTTGTAGCTCTTTTATCTAGACTGCATTAGACAGATTAAACTTTCAGTTGGCATGTGACTGATTCAAAAAAAAAACCTTCAGTCGGTGTTATGACTTAAAATTGAAAGCAAAGCTTTAAATACAATAATGATAAAAATGGGAGAAGTATGTTAGCCCTATGAAAAACTGAATTTCATTGAAATTAATTCTAATGGTTTTGAGGTTAGAGCTGATTTCAAGCTAAAATGAAGGTGCAGATTTCCTGGGGGCAAATGGTAGACAATCCCAAGAATCTCAAGAAGAGTGTAGTAAAATGGGTGAGGAGAAGTTAATCAATTTTGTCATGGGGGAATCTTTCTTTAGGTTATGAAACTTTTTCCAAAGGATAACATCATGTTTTGAATTTATGAGCTCTCCAAAATTCAAAAGTATATCCCAATTAGAATAGCTGTCGACTTTGTCAGCCTCCTGGTTACCGTATAGTGGAGGGAAGTATGTGAATAAAATTCTGATTTAGTCCTTCTCCCACCATCAGGACATGAGAGATGTTGCAGGTGGCTGTCAAACTGTTGGGTGACCAATATTTGAAGACAGGAAAGGAGTAGGGAAAGAGATTCCTATCAATTTCTCCTCATGCAGATCTCCCAGCTATGAATTGGTCTTTTCTAAAATGTATCTTGCATTTAGGAGACTTCAGCAATTTGAAGGTCCCTCTCTGTGGTGGGGCGATAGCACAGCTCCTCTTCAAAGGGTGGCTCAATGAGTAACACAACGATCTTTCTTTTGCTAATCCATGATTTGAAGACCGTAGACTTGTAGTAATAATAATAATAATGATAATGGTATATGTTAAGTGCTTAGTATATGCCAGGCACTGTATTAAGCACTGGGGTAGATACAAGTTAATTGGGTTGGATACAGTCCCTGTCTCACATAGGCCTCACAGTCTTAATCCCCATTTTACAGGTAAGGTAAATGAGGCACAAAGGAGTCAAGTGACTTGGCCGAGATCAAACAGCAGACATTTATTCAGTCATTCAATCATATTTATTGAGCTCTTACTGTGTGCAGAGCACTGTAATAAGCACCTGGAAGAGTACAATACATCAGTAAGCAGTCACACACTCCCTGCCCACAATGGCTTTACACTCTAGTGGGGGGAGACAGACATCAAAATAAATAAATGAAATTACAGATATGTACATAAGTGCTGTGGGGCTAAGAGAGGGGAAGAGCAAAGGGAACAAGTCAGGGTGCCAGAGAAGAGAGTGGGAGGTGAGGAAAAGTGGGGCTTAGTCTGGGAAGGCCTCATGGATGAGATGTGCCTTCAGTAAGGCTTTGAAGGAGTACTGGGGGGGAGAAATTGTGTGGTGGATTAGAGGAGCAAAGGTGTTCCAGGCCAGAGGCAGGACATGGGCTAGGGGTCGGCAGCGATGCAGGAGAGATTGAAGCACAGTGAGAAGGAACAAAGTGTGCAGGCTGGGTTATAGAAGGAGAGAAGTGAGGTGAGGTATGAGGGGGCAAGGTGATGGAGAGTTTTAAAACCAGTGGGGAGGAGTTTTTGTTAGATGTGGAGGTGGATGGGCATCCGCTGAAGTTTTTTGAGGAGAGGGGTGATATGTCCCGAACATTTTTGTAGAAAAAAAACCAGGCAGCAGAGTGAAGTATGGACTGGAGTGGGGAGAGACAGACATGTGGCAGAGCGGACTCCCAGGCTCATGCTCTATCTCCCTGACCACGCTGCTTCAGGGAACACATCTACTGACTCTGTTTTATTGTATTCTCCCAGTTGCTCAGTACAGTCTATACACACAGCAAGTGCTCAGTAAATACCACTGATTGATGAAGAACAATTCAGTGCTGTCAGTTACTCACAGAAAATGGCATCATCAACTCTCAGGGTATGGGAATGAAACAAGCCACAATCTTAGCAATGGCAGAAACATTAATTTACCGTATTTAGGAGATTTGAAGATAGGTCATGTTAAAATTATTTTTTCAGCTCTGCCTCTGATTCACTATGCTCCTTGGGCAACTTACCAAGCTGATTTTCCTCTATGCTTTTTCCATAGAGTTGGGCGAATAGCATTTATCTCAAGCTAACTCGTGGAAATTCTTGTGACAGTTAACAATTTCATTTTATGGCTTTGAAACTCCTCAGAAAAAAAAAAAGAATATGAAAATATAAGGTACTATCGTGGTATTGGAAGAGTTTACTTCCAGTTGAAACTTTGAAAGATTTAAAAAAATATCTACAGCCTTGCTATTAATCGAGTGGAAAGGACACATCCCTGGGAATTGGGGTTTCTGGGGTTTAGAATGGCTCCTCAGGGAGAGGATGTTCCCGCTATCATGGTGGAGAGTTCTGACTGAAAAACCACAAAAGACAGTCTGTGAGGGGGATAGTTCCAACAGGAATCTCCAAAGCTAACCTGGATAGTCAAAACCACAGCAGCTAGCAAGGTGACCATTCAATCGTGACTTAGTGGATAGAGTGTGGACCAGGGAGTCAGAAGGACCTGGGTTCTAATTCGAGCTCAGCCAGGTGTCTGCTGTGTGACCTTGGCTAAGTCCCTTCACTTCCTGTGCCTCAGTTACCTCATCTGTAAAATGGGGATTAAGATTGTGAGCCCTTCGTGGAACAGGGACTGTTTTCACCTGATCAACGTGTATCTACCCCAGTGATTAGAACAATGTTTGGCACATACTAAGCTCTTAACAAGTCCTATTAATCAATCAATTGTATTTACCGAGTGCTTACTGTGTGCAGAGCCTTGTATTAAGCCCTTAGGAGAGTTCACTATAACAATGTAACAGACACATTTACTGCCCCCAACGACCTTACAGTCTAGACGAGTTACAGCACTACAGCCCAACTCTGGAACTATTCTGATGGTGCTTGGGTCATCACTGGGTCCTTCCCCAGGAGAGGCTGAGCAGCACTGTGCTAAACACTAGCACTAGAATCAATTACTCTACACAGGCTCTCAGTCCTGAAGTCTTGACTAGAGACCCCATCGTCGTCAGATCAAAAATCAGTGACTCTTGAAACTGAATCTGAATGTCGTTTTAGATTTTAAATCCTATCAATCAAGTTTTTTTTATGGTATTGTTAAGAATTTACTATGTGCCAGGCACGGTACTGAGCCCTGGATTAGATACAAGCCTATCAGGTTGCACACAGTTCATATCCTTCGTGGAATTCATAGTCTTAATCCCCATTTTACAGATGAGAGAAGTTAAATGACTTGCCCAAGGTCACAGAGGAGACAAGTGGCGGAGCGGGGATTAGAACCCAGCTCCTTCTGCCTCTCAGGCCCGGGCTCTATTCACTAGGTGACTCTGCTTTTTATGGTCTAAGCAAACCAGAACCATAACACAATGTTTTGTTGCATAAACTCAATGTAGGTTTTAAATAGTAGCTGCTTCTACTTCAAGTTAATTAGCGCTTACTCTGTGTCAAGCACTGTATTAAGAGCTGGAGTAGATGCAAGGAAATAATAATAATAATAATAATGATAATGTCAGTATTTGTTAAGCCCTTACTATGTGCAGAGCACTGTTCTAAGCGCTGGGGGGGATACAGGGAAATCAGGTTGTCCCACGTGAAGCTCACAGTCGATCCTCATTTTAAAGATGAGGTCAGTGAGGCACAGAGAAGTGAAGTGACTTGCCCAGAGTCACCCAGTTGACGAGTGGCAGAGCAGGGATTTGAACCCATGACCTCTGACTCCCAAGCCCGGGATCTTTCCACTGAGCCACACTGCTTCTCTATAATAATGTTGGTATTTGTTAAGTGCTTACTATGTGCAGAGCACTGTTCTAAGCAACATAATCAGGTTGGACATAGTCCCTGTCCCACGTGTGGCTCACTCTCTTAATCTCCCTTTTGCAGATGAAGTAACTGAGGCACAGAGAAGTCAAGTGACCTTCCCCAAGGGTCATTTCTTCCCCAGGTCCCTGTTAAGAGAGGCAATACCCCTGGCTCAGGTGGAGAGAGGAAGGTTCAGGGCCCTCCTGCTCATGGGGCAACCGTGGAGCCTCCCTCTCTGACGTGGGCCCAGAAGACACCGCTTGACTCTCTTCCATGTGAAGCTGGCCTTGGACAGAGGGCAGGAAGAGGAACAGTTCAGAAAGCACAGTCAAGAGAAGCAGCGTGGCACAGTGGAAAGAGCCCGGGCTTGGAAGTCAGAGGTCATGGGTTCTAATCCCGGCTCCGCCGCTTGCCAGCTGTGTGACTGTGGGCAAGTCACTTAACCTCTCTGTGCCTCAGTTACCCATCTGTAAAATGGGGATTAAAACTGTGAGCCCCACGTGGGACAACATGATTACCTTGTCTCCCTCCACCGCTTAGAACAGTGCTTTGCACATAGTAAGCGCTTAACAAATACCACCATTATTATTATGAGATCAGTCATTCTCTGTCATTCTCAGAAGGTTTCCTCTGGCTTCCCTGGCCCCACCGTACCCCCAAACTAGGTCAAGACATTTTATAGTACATTCTTAGGTATTGGTAGGGAAAAACAGGGAGGCTCCAACTTCCAGGAATCTCCCTGAAGGCAGGGTTCAAGTTCACTAATCCTGTGGTACTTTCCCAAATGCTTAGTAATAATGATTATGGTATTTCTTACGTGCTTACTATGTGCCAGGCACTGTTCTAAGTGCTGGAGTAGATACACGATAACATTTTTATAGTACATTCTTAGGGATTGGTAGGGAAAAACAGGGAGGCTCCAGCTTCCAGGGTTCTCCCTGAAGGCAGGGTTCACGTTTACTAATACTGTGGTATTTGCCCCAGTGCTTAGTAATAATAATTATGGTATTTCTTAAGTGCTTACTATGTGCCAGGCACTGTGCTAAGTGCTGGAGTAGATACGCGATAATTGAGTTGGACACAGCCCCCGTTCCATGCGAGGCTCAAGGTCTTAATCCTCATTTTACAGATGAGGGAACTGAGGCACAGAGAAGTGGAGTGACTTACCCCAGGTCACACAGCAGATGAGTGATGGATCTGGGATTAGAACCCATGACCTTCTGAGTCCCAGGCCCCTGCTCTATCCACTAGGCCATGCCGCTTCTTAATACTTGCTCTTCACACAGCAGGTACTAAATAAACACAGGTACACTCTCAATCACAAAGGGGAAAATTGTCAATGACAGCGCATTTGGAGGGCATTCATTAATACTAATTAATGAGTTGTCTTCTCAATAGTCATGGAAGTGATTATACAACGCTAAATATTTGTGAAATTTAGTGGTGTAATTGTGCAAGAACAATTTTCAATTAATATCACACATTTTCAAATCTAGAAAACAACTAGCAGGCAGTTTTACAGTGAAAACTAGACATATGGGAAAATCTATGGTGCTGCTGAGATTTCAACTTTGCATTTCGCTAACCTGAGATGTTTTTGTGCCAAAACGTCCTCCTGATACGTTTCAAAGTGAGCAAAATACCTGCCCAACATCAATTCATTCATGGGATGAATATATTCTTCGTAAAATTTCTCAGGAGAACAACACACTCATGTATGGGTGAAATAAAGCAGGGGGAATTTTAATCTAAATTGAGAAGCTGGGAGAGGAAAAATGAACAAGGTGGTTCCTTAGACCCTTAACCAGGATATCTGCAGAGGAACACTGCAGTGGCTTGAATCTATTTAGTTAAATCAGCCAGAATAGGGTTACAGAATTTTGGGGCAATGACGTCCAAGGTTAACAGTCAACAATCAAGAGATTGGAAGCTCCCTGAAGGCAGGGATTACATCTACAGTTGCTAGTATACTTCCCCAAGTACTTAGTTCAGTGCTCTGCACACAGTAATCATTCAGTAAATACACTGATTGAACAATCCATACAAAACAGGAGACTAGTTAATGCACTGAGGCATTCTCGGACATTTCCCCGATCTCAGGGACTGAGATATCAATCACTCAATCATATTTATTGAGCACTTACTATGTGCAGAGCACCATACTAAGTATTTGGGAGAATACACTATAATAGTAAAATAGATCTTTCCCGCTCACTTCAAGCGTGCATTTTGCAGCAGCATAATAGAAAAGACGTGGGCCTGGGAATCATAAGGACCTAGTTCTAATTCTGGCTCACCAGTTGCTTGCTATGTGACCTTGGGCAAGTCACTTAACTGCTCTGTGCCTCTGTTTCTTCAACTGTAAAATGGGTAATAATGTTAATAATAATGTTGGTATTTGTTAAGCGCTTACTATGTGCCGAGCACTGTTCTAAGCGCTGGGGTAGACATAGGGGAATCAGGTTGTCCCACGTGGGGCTCACAGTCTTAATCCCCATTTTACAGATGAGGGAACTGAGGCACAGAGAAGTTAAGTGACTTGCCCACAGTCACACAGCCGACAAGTGGCAGAGCTGGGATTCGAACTCATGAGCCCTGACTCCAAAACCCGTGCTCTTTCCACTGAGCCACGCTGCTTCTCCAACCTTTTGTTTGATAGACAACCATGGGAGATTTTTGAGGAGAGGGCATGACCCATCCTGAACGTCTTTTTAGAAAGATGGTCCAGGCAGAGGCATGAAGTATGGACTGGCATGGCGAGAGACAGGACGTCAGCAAGGAGGCTGATGCAGTATTATTATTACTTGTGATTGATTGATTAAATAGCCGCAGGTGCCAAGCGGAGTAGGGGAAATCAGGTCCTAAAGGATGTTTGCTGTTGACAGTGCAGTTCCAAGACTTTAACCACTCCTAAAGGCAGCTCAGGGCAGTGGACAGCATATGGGAAGAAGGAGTTACTTGGGCAAAAACCCAGTGACACAATTGCGGTCCATATAATAATAATAATAATAATGTTGGTATTTGTTAAGTGCTTACTATGTGCAGAGTACTGTTCTAAGCTCTGGGGTAGACACAGGGTAAGCAGGTTGTCCCACGTGAGGCTCACAGTCTTCATCCCCATTTTACAGATGAGGTAACTGAGGCACCAAGAAGTGAAGTGACTTGCCCACAGAAACACAGCTGATGAGTGGCAGAGCCTGGAATAGAACCCATGACCTCTGACTCCCAAGCCTGGGCTCTTTCCACTGAGCCACACTGCTTCTCTAATCTGAGGAGCCAATTATCAGGTAAGACTACTGTGGGTTTTTTGCCCTCCCTGCCTGACATCACTTCACCCCTATTTGCCCTGTCCTTCCTACTCCTGTTCTGCCTCAACCTATTCCAGTGTACTTAATTTGACTTTAATTTTAAAATACCATCAATAGTATTTATTGAACACTTACTCTGTGCAGAGTACTATTCTATGCACTTGGGAGAGTACAGTACCATAAAGTTGATAGACAAAGTCCCTGTCAACAAAGAGTTTATAATCTACAGGTAAAGGCAGATTTTAAAAGAAATTACAGGTAGGGGAAATGTCAGAGTATAAGGTTATACGTGTTTAATAATAATGTTGGTATTTATTAAGCGCTTACTATGTGCAGAGCACTGTTCTAAGCACTGGGGTAGATACAGGGTAATCAGGTCGTCCCACGTGAGGCTCACAGTTAATCCCCATTTTACAGATGAGGTAACTGAGGCACAGAGAAGTGAAGTTACTTGCCCACAGTCACACAGCTGACAAGAGGCAGAGCTGGGAGTCAAACCCATGACCTCTGAATCCGAAGCCCAGGCTCTTTCCACTGAGCCACGCTGCTTCCCCAGCTCAAGGGCTTAAGGGCTATAGGGTGTAGCGAAAATCAAAGTGTGAAAGTAGCACAAACCCAAGGACATGGGTAAAGCAGATGGAGGGAAAATAGCGTCATTCATTCATTCATTCATTCATTCATTCATTCATTCATTCATTCATTCATTCAATAGTATTTATGAGCACTTACTATGTGCAGAGCAATGTACTAAGCACTTGGAATGAAATTGAGAGCTTAGTTGAGGAAGGGGTCTTGGAGAAGATGTGATTTTAGGGGAGTTTGAGGTGGGAGGAGTGGTGGGTTTTCAGATATGAAGGAGGAGGGAGTTCCAGGCCAGAGCATGGAGTCTGTGGCAGAACATTTCTACTTGAAGAAACTTCCTTGAATATCTGTGCTTACAGATCCTTCTTTCATGACTGAACCCCACACACACGAACACGACCACTAGTATCCAGTGTAATGCCCAGTAAAAA
Source organism: Ornithorhynchus anatinus (assembly GCF_004115215.2). NCBI lineage: Eukaryota > Metazoa > Chordata > Mammalia > Monotremata > Ornithorhynchidae > Ornithorhynchus > Ornithorhynchus anatinus. The sequence goes on from NC_041739.1 coordinate 13,455,348, forward strand.
GTCCTCATTAGAAACAATGATTTAGTTTAATTTGGGGGCATTAAGAATGGATTCTCTGTAAAGAGAAGATAGTTGCTTAGGGATAGTCTTTTGTGTGTGTTTTAGAACTTTGAAATAATTTCAGTTCCTGGAGCTATTGAACTAGTAGATTTCTGGACTAATGGATTTAATTACCTTCTGCAGAGTTCAGAAAAGTATAGAACCACCTCAACAAACACGGTTTTGTCAGAATTGGCCCCTGTCTTCAAGGGTTTTAGGGCCTTTTTACTTTCTTCCCTAAAGGTAGAAGACCCATGCTAATCAGCAGTTAAATTCATATCTGAGAATGTACGTTGGAAAATAACACTCCTCTACATAGCAAAAATATCAGCTGTGGGAGAAGAGTTGAAAATTACATTTGGTAAGAGGCAAAAAAGCGATAACATTTTTAAATTTACCAAAGCAGTCGATTGCTTTTGTATCTTCAACCATATAAACCATATAGCAATCTTAAAACAGTTCAGCAGCACATCAGTAATTGAGGTTGAGTTCAAATTTTCATTCCAAATCCTCATTTCTAATGCTTAATATACTCCACCATTTTAAACGAGATTGAAATGTAAGCTATGTATGGTATGAGATCAGATGTAATTTTTATTTTAAAGAATCATTTAAACAGGTAACAATAGAAGGAACAAGATCACTTTGCTCAGTTTTGGAAGTCTTATGTTTTCCAAATGATCAGCCCTCTAGTTTTATTTATTTTTTTTTAATGGAGAAAATGAAACTAAGTCGATTTATGAAGTTGCGGTCAGTACCACAGGCAAGTAATGCTACTTTCATATGGTCAAAGAGTGAATAGAAGATTCGCATCTAGAATCAATCAATCAATAGTATTTATTGAGCACTTACTGTGTGCAGAGCACTGTACTAAACACTTGAGAGAGTATAATATACCAGTTGGTAGTCATCTTCCTTGCTCACAACAAGCTTACAGTCTAAAAGTAACATGTCTGAATAGAACTCATGTAAACACAGACCACTATAACCTTGCCTTTTTAATAATAATAATAATAATAATAATAATGTTGCTATTTGTTAAGTGCTTACTAAGTGCCAACCACTATCCTAAGCACTGGGGTAGATATGGGGTAATCAGGTTGTCCCACATGGGGCTCACAGTCTTCATCCCCATTTTACAGATGAGGTAACTGAGGCACTGAGAAGTGAAGTGACTTGCCCAGAGTCACACAGCTGACAGGTGGCAGAGCCGGGATTAGAACCCAAGACCTCTGACTCCTAAGCCCGGGATCTTTCTTGTGAGCCAAGCTGTTTCTCTAATAATATGACTTTAATGTTGACCTAGATTCAGTTTGTGGTCAGTGGAAAAATCCTTAGACTTTTATGGCTGTTCTTGTATCTTGTCTTATCTTTCCCCCATTCTTTTTCATTGTGTTGTTTTTCCTCCCTCTCTTGCATTATCGATTAGACTGTAAACCCGTCGATTAGACTGTGAGCCTAATCACAGTCAGTGGGCAGGGACTGTCTCTATCTGTTGCCGAATAGTACATTCCCAGCGCTTAGTACAGTGCTCTGCACGTAGTAAGCACTCAACAAATGCTATTGAATTATCTCTGTTGCATTTCATCATGTTTTTGTAACCATTTTCTCAATCTTCTACCACTTTGCAGTTACTTCCTATCTTCCAAAGTGGTAGCGACCCTGCCCCACTTTGTAGGATCTGCAGATTTGACAAGCTCGTTCTCAGTTCCTCTCTTCAGGTCCTCTTCAACTTTTGGAGAACCGCCTTGTCGGTTCAAGTGGGAACCCACCTATTATGACATATAGCAGTCCTTCGTATTCGAAGGAAGACCGCGTGGCTCCCGCAGGCCCGGCCGCATTGGGAACACAGAAAGGTTGTCCCTTATTGTGTTGTTATACTTAATGTTTGCAGCACCTGTCGCTATTTTCTCTTTTGCCTCCTTGTTTCTCTTTCCGTTAAAAAACTTTAGCTCAAAAAGAAACATTTCTTCTTGTTGGCAGGGCACTCTGCAGGCCTCTCCTCAGCAACCGACTCCCAGTTCTCAATTGGATTGAAGCACTTTCTTAGCTTCTGTTTTACTGTGTTCTCATAAGCCTTCTTCTGCACCGTCTTGCTTTCGGTTTCAGTGCTTTCAGCACGCTATATGGAGGCAGATTGACTGACTGGCTAACCACTCATTCTCCTCACGTCCCACCCGGCTTAGCCATTTTAAGGGGACCATAGCTTCGATGCCGGGAGACTGTTTCAGAAAGACTTTGTTCAGGAACTTATTCTGTCATTTTATATTGAGTACAAACCACATATGATGCTGGGGGAACTGCTCAAGGAACTGGATGTGACAGCTATGTTGGTCCAGGACTCAGAGCTGTAGAGAAGGTTGCACAACGCTTCTGCTCTGTCGACCTTTAGCTTGGCCTGCAGTCTGATTCCATGTGGTCCCCTCCTCTCTCTGACAGACTGCCGGTCTTGATTCTGTTCTCCAGTTCCTTATCTCTCATTGCATTGTTGGTCAGTGTGCTCAGATTTAAGTTCAGTACCATTGATATTAATTTTGGTTTGTGTATATGGCTATCTTAGGGAAGGCTGAAACATCACCCCCATTTTCTTGAAGCTTATCATCAGTCGGTGGGGCCTGGCCGATTCTGTTAAGCTGTTTGCAATCAATGGCATCTTCTCGTGTGTGTGGACTTCTAGGGTGCAGTGTACTTCATTCATTCGTTCAATCGTATTTATTGAGGGCTTACTGTATGCAGAGCACTGTACTAAGCGCACGGAAAGTACAATTCAGCAACAAATAGAGTCAATCCCTACCGAACGACAGGCTCGCAGTCTAGAAGGGGGGAGACGGACAGCAAAACAAAACAAAGCAAGTAAAAAAGCTTGTTCTTGGACTTTTGAATGTTGAGATATAGTAGCAGTACAGTGCCCACTTTAGCTAGGCACTGAACTAGCCACTTGGGAAATACATAATAACAAGGTGACACATTCCCTGCCCCCTAGGAGCGTACACTCTAAGAGGGAAAACATAAAAAAAGGTTTACAATAGGAGTGGTCCAAATTAATAAATTGAACAAATGCATATATTCACGAGTGCTCAAGAAGGTGGAAAAAAGTGCTAGACTTGGCTGAAGGGTTGCTATGACTCAGAGTGCTGGGAAATTAACTGGGGAAATTATGCCTGGGAGGCAGAAGTTTAGGAGGCTTATGAACGTAGGGAAACTTTGATCTGACTGATGTGGGGAGTGAGGGTGATCCAAGGCGATAGAGTAGAACGAAAGGTACAGCTAGAAGTTTGGCAAGAAGTTTTTGTCCCTGAGTTGTTGATGTGGGGTGGCATTTTACTGAAATCTGAGCAGATTACCTCTAATTCTTCTCCCTCGCCTTCATGGTCTATCACTCAGTCATTGGTGATTAAACTGCTCTGGCTCAGTTCACTCTTCAGAAAGCATTTTGGTTGCTTGCTAGTTTCTTATGTTCTTCAAGTTGGTTGCTTATCATTGGACGATTAATTTTTTAGCAACTAGAAGAGCAGAACATATTAGGAAACGGCCACATGGCTGTTTGAAGACCGAATCAATTTAATTACTCCTCATATCGAGTGATAGGCACAGGGTGGGAGTGATCATTTTAATTGGTCTAGACTTCAGTAAGACTGTGGAATTGGTTCTGCGTGACTGTCTTATCAACAAACTATGAAAATGATTGTTTTGGCCGTTCTCCTTCTGGATAGAGTGTAGCTGGGTCTAAGATCTCTCTCAACTTTTTGGTTGGTTTGGTGTCAATTTGGGGAACAGCTTGAGTAGAGTCCCACAAAGAGAAATAATAAGGATATTTTTTGTATCTGTTGGGCACTTACTATGTCTCAAGTACGGTATTAAACGATAGGGTAGATATAAGATTATAAGGTAGGACACAGTCCCTGTTCCACACAAGTGTTGCAGTTTAAATAGGAAGAGGGAGGAGTAGTAGGGAGTAGGAGGGAGAGCAAGTATCGAATCTCATTGTATAAATGACGCACAGGAAAGTTAAATGACTTGTCCAAGGTCACACAACAGGCAAGTGGTAGTGATGTGATTAGAATTTAGGTCGTCTGATTCCCAGGACCCTTTTCAGTGCTAGGACAGGGTCCGAAGAAGCATTCGAGGATGATTTACGAGGTGGATCCTGGGTCCTACAAGGAAAGGCCAAAAGAATTAGCATCATTTAATCTGGAGAAAAGAAGGGTAAGGGATGAGCCTACTTCTTCTATCTGTAAGCTCCTTGAGGTAGGGATTGTGTCTACAGACTGGCTTGTACTGTGCTTTCCCAAGCACTTTACTACAGTGTTCTGAACCAAGTAAGCATTCAATAAATTCCATTAATGGATAAATTGATGGAATGGATTAAATTGATTGATGTATTAGTTAAAATGATAGAAAAGCTATGGGAGGAGGCGAGAGACATTGGGGAGTTTCTGGGGAAGAGGATGAGTGGATTTGGAAGGCCAAAGGAGGGGAATCAGGAAAGTCACAGAGCAAGGATTGGTGAGAGCAAGGTGAAGAAGATGGAGGAAGAGAACAGGGGTGGCTTCAGACGGTCCTTAGGGTAAGCAACAACCGCGAGGCCCGACATGGTTGTGGGTGGCAGGACAGGGATGGTGATTTACAATTTTAAAGAGCTCGGTCTGTGATGAAAGCGGCCCCTGGGTTAACGGGCCCGAGAAGGGGAACACAGTGGATCTGCTGCCATCAGTCAAGCACCGGTATTTACTGAATGCTTATTATGCACAGAGGACTGTACTAAGTGCTTGGCAGAGTACAATACATATGTTCATTCATTCAGTCGTATTTATCGAGCGCTTCCTGTGTGCAGAGCACTATACGAAGCGCTTGGAAAGTACAATTCGGCAACAGATGGACACAATCCCTACCCCACCACGGGCTCACACGCTACATGCTCACATCCAGTTTACAGTCTAGAGTGTAATGGTGGTGGTCAAGGCTCCTTTCTGGAGAAACCCGCTACGGTCGGGTGAGTCGAACAAGCTTCCACATGATGTGACAACATGGTGTGCGGGTGCGGACACTGTACTGCGATGTTACACGGATCTCAGTGTACACATGCAACATAGCATAATAATGTCATGTGGGATGGGAGTGGGTAGCCGCAGCATGGCTTAGTGGATAGAGCACGGGCCTCCGAGTCAGGTGGACCTGGGTTCTAATCTAGGCCCTGCCCCGTATCTGCTGTGTGATCTCAGGCCAGTCACTTCACTTCTCTGTGCCTCAGTTCCCTCACTTGTAAGATAAGGATTGAATGTGAGCCCCTTGTGGGACAGGGACTGTGTCCAACCTGGGTGACCTGTAGAGAAGCAGCGTGGATCAGTAGAAAGAGCACGGGCTGGAGAGTCAGAGATCATGGGTTCAAATCCCGGCTCTGCCACTTGTCAGCTGTGTGACTTTGGGCATGTCACTTAACTTCTCTGTGTCTCAGTTACCTCATCTGTAAAAGGGGCATTAAGACTCTGAGCCCCACTTAGGACAATCTGATCACCTTGTAATAATAATAATAGTAATGTTCTTATTTGTTAAGCACTTACTGTATGCCGAGCTCTGTTCTAAGCGCTGGGGTAGACACAAGGTAATTGGATTGTCTTGCATGGGGATCACAGTCTTGTATCCTCCCCAGTGCCTAGAACAGTGCTTTGCACATAGTAAGCGCTTAACAAATGCTATTATTATTATTACTACTGTGATCTACCCTAGTGCTTAGAACAGTGCTCGGCACATAGTAAATGCTTAACGAGCACCTTCATTATTATTACAATTAAATTTTCTGTTCTAAGGGGATCAGATGTTTGAGGCTGGACTTAGCAGGGAGAGAGTCGAGGTCAGTCACCTGGCAAATCTGGAAATGCAGAAACCCAAGCAAAAATTACATTGTTGTAGCAATCACTTGGAGACAGTGAGATTTCTGCTGAGCTAATGAGGAATCTTACATCCTGCCTCTGGCCTGGAACGCCCTCCCTCTTCATATTCGGTAGATAATTACTCTTCCCACCTTCAAAGCCTTACTGAAGACACATCTCCTCCAAGAGATCTTACCTGAATAAGCCTTCCTTTCCTCTTCTCCCACTCTCTTTTACATCAACCTGACTTGCTGTCTTTATCCATCCCCCCCTCCCAGCCCCATATCACTTACATACATATCTGAAATTGTATTTATTTACATTAATGTTTGTCATGTCTAGACTGTAAGCTTGTTGTGGGCAGGGAATGTGTCTGTTATATCGTTATGTTTTAGTCTCTCAAGTGCTTAGTACAGTGCTCTGCACACAGTAAGTGCTCAATAATGGCTCAGTGGAAAGAGCACAGGCTTGGGAGTCAGAGGTCATGGGTTCAAATCCAGGCTCTGCCACTTGTCAGCTGGGTGACTGTGGGCAAGTCACTTCACTTCTCTGTGCCTCAGTTACCTCATCTGTAAAATGGGGATTAAGATTGTGACCCTCAAGTGGGACAACCTGATGACCCTGTATCTACCACAGCACTTAGAACAGTGCTCTGCGCATAGTAAGCACTTAACAAGTACCAATATTATTATTATTATAAATGATGGGACGACTGAGCGACTGACCGACGATCAATCATTCTGCACTATCTGCAGCACCTAGAACAGCACCATCAGGAAGTCTCATGGCTTCTGATAACTTCTTTCCTTATGTAGCTTTTCCTTCCTTACCTCTTTTTTCAGTTTTGATTCATTTTTTCTGTTCACTCTTGGTTGTTTATTTAGTTTGCTACTTCTCAGTACAGTTCCTTCAACTCTTTAGAGGAAAAGAGCTAGCCGAACCTGAAAAATAAATGGAATCGATGAATCAATCATATTTATTGAGTGCTTACTGAACTATTTTCTTTGGAAAACTGGTGAAAGGTAAATACCCCTCTATTTGTATCTTTAAGCTCTTTTTTTGACATGAAATATTTGCTGACTGCCAAATCTCCTTTTGAAAAGTAACCTTTGCTTTTGCATTTTCACAACTCTTAGCATGTTTGCTTCTCAAGTGAAAGCTCCCCTGGGTTACACAAACGTATGCAATATCAAAATCTTGTGGAACTAGACTGGCAAATCCTATTTTTTGAAGGGAAGTCTTTATCTTGGTACCTGAAAAGATGAAGGAGCAATTGAATTGTGCCCACAGGTGTGATTTTAACATCTCCCTTATCTGTACCCATGAATAAAGATAGAGCACAGAGCATTTGGTTTTGGCCTGATGGAGGCAGTGTCATTTCAGAAAGATTTAATGAGTTAAAATAATAATAATAATAATAGTAGGATTTGTTAATAATTTACCATGTATCAAGGACTGTACTACACCCTGGGGTAGATAAAAATGCAATCAAATCAGACACATTCCCTCCCTCGTCCACACAGCGTTCATATCTAAGGAAGGAAGGAAACAGATATTAATCCTCATTTTGCAGATGAGAGAATTCAGTCCCAAAGAAATTGAGTGACTTATGTGAGGTCACATACAGACAAGCAGCATGGCCAGGATTAGGTCGGATTAGTAGAACTCAGGGTAGAAACTCTACTCAGGTTGTCAGTCTGGGAGGAAATGCTGGAAGGGTGCAGATGGCCCCAGGGGAGGCCTTCGGTTTCTGGTATCTATAGGCAAGTTTTCTGCTCTATCCCTTCCTTTCTGACTTCCAACAAGTCGTTAATTGGATGCCAGTTGACCCAGAGGGCATGGGACCCCAGATTTGATCCTTTTTTTGTGTTAGTCACAGAGACCAAGTGGGAGAATGGGAAGGAAACTAGACTGTGAGCTCCTTGTGGTCTGGGAACATATAATAATAATAATAATGATCATGATGGCATTTATTAAACGCTTACTATATGCAAAGCACTGTTCTTAGCGCTGGGTGGGGGGGATATAAGGTGATCAGGTTGTCCCATGTGGGGTTCACAATCTTAATCCCCATTTTGCAGATGAGGTAACGCAGGCAGGGAGAAGTCAAGTGACTTGCCCAAAGTCACACAGCTGACAAGCGGCGGAACCGGGATTAGAACCCATGACCTCTGACTCTCGAGCCAGGGGTCTTTCCACTGAGCCACGCATCTACCAACTTGGTCACATAGTACTCTCCCAGGTGCTCAGCACAGTCTCTGCACACAGAAAGCATTACAGTAAATACCATCGATCCACTGGTGATCGGAGTGCCTGGCGGGAGGGCAGGCTCTGCTCCTGTTTCTTGGCCTCCTTCCCACGGGCCTTCCTCGTACTCTCTGGATCTAAAGGACAGATTGAGATTGCCTCCCCATCTTTACCCACCATGTCCCAGCAAAGGGAAAGATGTCCTCGGGATGCCCCACCGGTAGGGGTAAGGCTGAGGATGGGTACCCGCAGACCACCGGCTGGGGCTCAGATGGGAATTGGGAGGGCAATAAGGATTGTTGAGGGGTGGGTGCATTTTTCCCACACTGCCGCTCCAGGACCCTCACACCTCCCCAGCTCGTGGGCCTTTACTGACGCTGCTGCTCCAAGCCCTGCAGTTTACCCACCCCATTTTGAAGCAGCGTGGCTTCGTGACAAGAGCCCGGGCTTGGTAGTTTGAGGACGTTGGTTCTAATCCCGCCTCTGTCGCTTTTCTGCTGGGTGACCTCGGACGAGCCCACTTCTCTGGGCCTCAGTGACCTCATCTGTCAAATGGGGATGAAGACTGGGAGCCCCACGTGGGACAACCCGATTGACCTTGTAACTACCCCAAAGCTGAGAACAAGGCTCGACACCGTTTAACCAATAGAGTTTCATTATTATGATTATCCCCTCCACTTTCTTGTCAGAAAGAAGAGCTCGGGGGGCAGGGAGAAGGCCAGGTCCAGGTCTGGTAGGGTCAGGGTGGCAAGGAGGTGGTGGGATGGAGGGGGTCCAGAGTGCAGAGCTTGAAGGGTCACTGGGATTGGGAAGACCCAGGGGTTGGGGGGAGGGGACCGGGCAGGTCCAGGTCCCCGCTGGGTGCTGTGAGGCTGGAAGGATGGGCGCTTTTCGCCCCCGATGACATCACGAGAGCCGGCTCGGCGAGGGGCGAGGAGGAGAAGGGAGGAGGAGAAGAGAGGGGAGGGGATGGAGGGAGGGAAGGAGGGGGGCGATGGGGAGGGGAGTCGGAGCCAGAGCCCGGCTGGGCTTGCTGCGTCCCGGCTGCACATCGGCGGGCTCTGGGCTGAGCGCTCTCCATCCTCCCGCAGGAGATGGGGGGATCCAGGCGGCCCCGGCCCTCGGCCACCGCCTGAGCCCCCCCGGACCCTCCCTCCGCCGGTGAGTGATTGCCCCGGGGAGACCCCCCGATGCCCCTCCCCAAAGCGCGCTGGACCTGGGGGACAAAGGGGACTGCAGGCTGGACCACGCACCGGACTCCAGCCCGGACAGGGACACTCGGTGGATGGGGAGGAGGAGGACGACGAGGAGGAGGGGGCTTTCCCGTCTCCTAAAGCGCGGCTCCGTCCCCCCCTCCCCCTCCAGATTGTGCAGTGCGTTCATCGGTCCAGAGGTGGGATTCTCAGCCTTCCCGGCCGCCCAGGGGAGGGGGTCCCGATCTCCTGATGGAGGGGGAGTCCTCGGGAGCTCCTCATTTGGAGGGGTCCTCGGGAGCTCCTGATTTGGGAAGGGGGTCCTTGGAAATTTCTGAAGCACCTTGGGAGCTCCTCAACTGGGGGGGGGGGGGTGTCCCTTGGGAGCTCTTGTTTGGGGAGGACATCCTTGGGAGCTCCTGACTCGGGGAGGGGGTCCTTCGGAGCTCCTGATTTGGGAGCTCCTGAATGGGGGGCGGGATGTCCTTCGGAGCTCCTGATTTGGGGGGATCCTTCGGAGCTCCTGATTTGGGGGGCATCCTTGGGAGATCCTGATTGGGAGGGGGGTCCTTGGGAGCTCCTGATTTGGGAAGGGGGTCCTTGGGAGTTTCGGATGGAGGGGAGGGTCCTTGGGGACTTCTGATGGGGGTGGTGGTCCATGGGAGCTCCTGATTTGAAGGGGGGGGGGTCCTTAGGAGCTCCAGGGAGGAGTCCTTAGAATCCCCCAAAGGGAAGGGAGGGTGTTCTCAGCTCCACCGGGAGAAGGAGACGAGCAGAGAGATGCTCAACTTCTACCCAAGTGGCAAGATTGCAAAGTTGGGCAGAGTCACACCCCAGCTGCCTCGTTTGCCCCCGGCCTTTTCCTCGAAGACCCCGCCGGGTCCGGGGATGGGGGGAAGGTGGAAAGAACTAAAAATGGGGGGCGGTCCAGCTTTCCCCTCAAATCCTGCTAGGCAGGCTGCCGGGCTTCGGGTCCTCAGCAGGGAAATCTCGGGGGACGAATCCACTCAGGGGCTTGGGAGTCCAAGGAACTTCATAATTGCAGGCGTTTGCTATTGTTGCTATTCCACTTAATCAGGACCTGCAGGTGGTTCCCTGCAAAACGCACCTGCTCCCCAACCCCCAAACCCCTAACCGCCTTTGTCCCGGCTGGACAAAGGATGGACCTTAGCTGGACCCGGATTATTCGCTCGCAAGGAAGAGCTGGCACCATCCGCTCCTATGCCATTTGGGTAAGGAAAAGATCATCAGAGGAGGAAATAAAAAGTTCCCATTGAACGCTCGATGCTTGAGGTATTTAGATAGAACCATTTGAAGCACATTTATACCTTGTGTTAAAGGGCAATTTCATCCGCCTCCGAGTTTATACTATGATAAATGACTCTTAAATGCAGCGGAGTTCCTCAGAAGCAAAAGTGCAATAATCAGGCATCCCGAATAAGCCTGATGATAGAGGGGGGGAAATATGGGTTTTTTTAACCTGCATCTCCTCTTTATTAGTTTTTTTCTTCTCATTTTCCCACTGACTCTTCACATTGGTTGCACCTTCGAATTTGGGGTGGTCGAGATGGGAATGAGAGTCATCCATTCAATCGTATTTATTGAGAGCTTACTGTGTGCAGAGCACTCTACTAAGCGCTTGGAAAGTACAGTTTGGCAACTAATAGAGACGATCCCTGCCCACATCGGGTAAGAGACAGCTCAGTCCCGTTCTCTACAGATCCGAACCTGCTACACAAGTAGCGGCTTTCTTCTTTACAAAGGCAGGGAGCAGACCCATGAGGGCAGAGGATGGAATAGGAGTGGACAGAGACGGAGAAGGAATGGACGGGGAAAGGAGGGCGCTAAACAGGTTTCCAAGCTAGGAAAGATGTTAACTCCGGCAGTGAGAGGGAAGATACTCAGCGTGGCCCTAAATGGCAGCCATTCTTAGGTCGGGTCGGGCTGGGCTAAAGGGTTATGGATAATAAAGTTCAGTCCTTGCTGCATTGAGAGACCAGCAGTGTCAGCTCTTGGAAACGTGTCATTACTCATCTCCACAGAACTCTTGGTATCGATGCCCCCATCCTGTAGAAATATCATATTTTAAATTCTTCACATCCTTTGATATGTGGACCTGGACTGATTTTGCTGGACGTCAATTCCCAACTCAAACCGTTTTTTTTCCCCTTTATAAGATGGCACTATTCCTAATGGTAAACAGGCTTTAAAAAATAAAAGAGCCCTTGCTCCTTTTCCCCTTGTTTGATATTGACCTGTATCTCTGGGATTTAGGAACCTGTTGCTAATTATTCTGGCTGTCTTTTTGAATACCCTGTACTGAGAAATGGTTAATGTCCATGTGCAGTCAGCCTGAGTGAAGGAATTTACCTGGAAGGAAACTACTTTTTCATTCTGATTGGCCATTTCTGAGAGGCAGGCTGTGCTGTGGTATTTTGTTCAGAATTTGTGAGCAAATCAGTTGTCTTTATAACAGATATTGTCCCCTCTTTTTGTGATGATGCAAAGGGAAGGTTATGATAAGTTCAAAGGAGGAGCATATTAGGCTAAATGCAAGCATGGGAAAGATTTCATTCAAAGAAGTATTTTACTTCATATTTAAATACTGTACTATTTGGCTACTGGATTGACTGTGCAGGTGTTAATTGAGAACCTCACAACTCTTTAGTAACATTAAGGGGAAGCCATGTGGCCTAGTGGAAAGAACACAGGGCTGGGAGTCAGAGGACTAGAGTTCTAATCCGGGCTCTGCCAATTTTTTTTATGGTACTTGATAAGCACTTACTATGTGCCAGGCACTGTACTAAGTACTGGGGTAGATACAAGCAAGTGAGGTTGGACACAGTCCCTGTCCCACATGGGGCTCACAGTCTTGATCCCCATTTTACAGGTGAGATAACTGAGGTCCAGGGAAGTTAAGTGACTTGTCAAGCAGCAGAAAAGCAGTGGAGCTGGGATCAGAACCCAGGTCCTTCTGACTCCCAACCCATATTCTAATCACTAAGCCATACGGCTTCTCCTGTCTGCTTTGTGACCTTGGACAAGTCACCTAACTTCTCTGTGCCTCACTTACCTCCTCTGTAAAGTGGGGAGTAAGACTGTGAGCCTCCTGTGAGACATGGACTGTGTCAAATCTGATTGGCTTGTATCTAGCCTAGTGCTTAATACTGTGCCTGGCACATAATAAGCACTTAAATACCATTTTAAAAAAAATCTCATGAATCTTTGCGACATACTGGTGAGAAAATGTACTGATACTTTGTTTCCAAAGCTGGGAGAAAGAAACTCTAAGGGGACAGTTCAAGGTAAGTGAAACCTTAGTGAAAGCATGTCTGACCTATTGTGATGATGGAATCTTCTGACAAAAATGAGTGATAAGCCTCAAATCCTTAGGGCTCCAAAATCCATATGAAGGAATTGATTACGGTGCCGGCGGTTTGCGTAGTGTCACTCGTATTCTCTCATCTTTGGCTGTGACATTCCCTCTGGGGCACCCATTGCAACAAGTAATAAACTTGTTAGCACTAGAGGAAACAAGGATGGTACTGTGTAACTGTGAAATGATCTTTGCTGAAACCAACCCTGGCAGCTTGGACAAGAGGAAAGAGCCCAGGTCTAGGAGCCATGAGACCAGGATTCTAAACTCTAAATGTGCCACTTGTCTGCTGTGTGACCTTAGGCCAGTCATTTAACTTCTCTGTGTCTCAGTTTCCTAATTTGTAAAATGGGAGATAAATATCTGTTCTCTCTCTTCCCTTTAGACTGTGGATTCCTTGTGGGGTAGGGACTCTGCCGTCTCCAATTGTATTGTATAATAATGATGACATTTGTTAAGTGCTAACTATGTGCCAAGCACTGTTCTAAGCACTGGGGTAGATACAAGGTAATCAGGTTGATCCACGTTGGGCTGACAGTCTCAATCCCCATTTTACAGATGAGGTAACTGAGGCACAGAGAAGTCAAGTGACTTTCCCAGAGTCACACAGCTGATTGGTGGTGGATCCGGGATTAGAACCCATGCCCTCTGACTCCCAACCCTGTGCTCTTTCCACTACACCGTAATCTAACTCCTGTGCTTAGTACACAGAGTAAGTGTGCTTGTACACACAGAGCTTGACACATAGTAAGTGTTGAACATATACCAGAATTTGTATTACTATGGCATGTAGAATTTGAGGTTTTCACCTGTTAGATCAACAACCATCACAATTCTCCCCATTGTCATTTTTACTTCCTGCAGCCAGGTCCTCCTTAGGTCCTTTACAACTTGATGAATTTAAAACAGTTCTCCCAGTAACCCACTAACATCGCGGAGGGATCGGATCCTGCAGAGAACAGTAGTACATTTGGAATTCAAAGAAAACAAGCATTCAGAGGATTTTAAAGAGTTGTTCAGGACAATGCAAGTTCCACAAAGGCTTGTCTTCCCGTGAACTTAGAATACCTCAGAGAATATTTCATTCATTATGTTGCTGAGCAAATATTGATTGGCAATGAGGAGGAAGTTAGGTTTTTAAAACAAAAGCTACTTGGCACACACTCACTTGGATAAGGACAGCTCTCTGAGGAAAGAACTGGGAAGCACTCTGCAGGAACACAGATTGGTGGGTTTCCAGGAAAAAAATTAATCAGAAATTAGATTTGATAGCCTCAAATGCCAACGCTCTTCTGCTCTTTTCACCATTTCCTCCCAAGAGTTAGATTTCATACCGTTGGGTTACAACGGAGACTCCATATCGATTCCTTTGGAGGGCAAAGGGAAACACAGAACTGGGCAATCCGTCAATAGTATCTATTAAGCACCTTAATAATGTTGGTATTTGTTAAGTGCTTACTATGTGCCGAGCACTGTTCTAAGCGCTGGGGTAGACACAAGGGAATCAGGTTGTCCCACGTGGGGCTCACAGTCTTAATCCCCATTTTACAGATGAGGTAACTGAGGCACAGAGAAGTTAAGTGACTTGCCCACAGTCACACAGCTGACAAGTGGCGGAGCTGGGATTCGAACTCATGACCTCTGACTCCAAAGCCCGTGCTCTTTCCACTGAGCCACGCTGCACCTTCTTAGTCGGTTGTATTTATTGAGCACTTACTGTGTGCAGAACATTGTACTAAGCGCATGGGAGAGTACACTATAACACTATAACAGGCCCATAGAAGACGAATATGTGATCCTTGCCCACAGGAAGCTTACAGGCTAGCCGATAGCACAACCAGGATGTTGTTTTTGAACTTCACTGTGCAGTCTGGATTCTCGTTGGAGACTTATCTCCCATCTGCCAATCAATCGATGGTATTCATTGGCACTTGTTCTTTACAGAGCACTGTACTTAGTTCTTGGGAGAGCACAATAGAGGAAATAGACGTGATCCCTGGCCTCAAGAAACTATTAAACTTTGGTGTGATGACCCTCTTTTCCTCAACAACCATCTTTGAAGGGATGCAGTTTGCAGAGAAGACCTAATAAGGACTCCAAGAGAGGTAAACACTCAACACTCATGCAAGGAAAGAAAGCCCTAAATGTACTGCGACAGCTTTTCCCAGGGACCAAGATGTTCGAGTCTCCGAAAGCTGGCCCACGGGAACTATTTGTTGGTGTGTATGTCATTTAGAATCTCCAGGTCTGAAAGAGTTAAAGCAGATTTAAAATGTGTCCAATGAGCGAAAAGCGAGCCAAGGGGATGCAGGGGAAATGGGTTCGTTTAGTCTTATAACCTGTTGGGCTCCTTGCATTTCTGTGGAATATTTTTATTTGTTATCTTCAACAGTCATGCTGTGAGAAAGTTCTGTGGTCCTAATTCCCTCTTCCCGGAGAAATGAATGGATGCAAAGAAGTTGCTAGGCCTTGGCTGAATTGAGGTAGGAATGTCCTTGTGGGCAGGGAACATGTTTGCTAATTATTATTTTGAATTTAAATTATTTAAATTAATTCAAGCTTTGAAGTCAGCCCCACTAGTTGAGTGGGGATGCGGGGCCAGGAAAGACGGAGGTGGGGCTTTCATTGGGACTCCCAGAAAAAATCCATAAGCCAAGCAAATGCCTCTGATGCAAATGGCACCGCCGTCTCCCACCCTGAACAACCCCAAAGATATTACTGGGTATCACTGAACATTGTTTTAGGTATTTCTGTTCCTCTCCGAATAGGCGTTCACTAGTTGAATACTTTGCAAGATTTCTGCAGCTCTGCAGGTTAAACAGACAATCCCAAGTTGGCCAACTTTCCATGCTCAGTTGCACCGCCATAAAAACAGTGTCATTAGTACAACAAAAATGTCTGTCTATACTCATACTGAAAATTTAAGGGGTGAAGGGTAATAATGATGGTAATTAGTAACCATGCCCTGTGTACCAAGCATTGTGCTAAGCACTGGCAATGATACAGTGCAGTCATATCAGACACAGTCCCTAAGGGAGAGCTGATATTTAATCATGGGAGAGCTGATATTTAATCATTTTTTGGATGAGGAAACTGAGGCATGGAGAGAGTGTGACTTGTCCAAGGTCAGTCCACAGGCAAGTTGCGGAGAGAGACTAGAGCCCGGCTCATTCTGACTCCCTCTCTCATACTCTTTCCACTAGGTCGTGCTACCTCCCTAGACAGAAAGAAGCCCTTCAAACTATTTCTCCTACAGTCACTATACTGAAGGGTCTGCTTCTGCCTTGTTTCTAAACTGGGATTTCCAGGAACTAGAAACTGAGTATTTTCTATGAAGTGTCTTCTCCCTTTAATTCTCCTGATACCCAGTCTTTCTAGTACAACCCTAACTTAGGCTCCAAAGCGCACACAGAGTGACCCATTATTGACTGTCCATTCTTTAGTAGGACTTTTTTTGTCCTGCATTTCAGGAAATGTAATTTCCTTAATTTTTACATATATCATCTTTGGATAATAGGTGTGCTTAAATAACAATGAGGAAATGATACACTCCTCTAGACTGTAAGTTCACTGTGGACAGGAATATGTCTACCAACTATGATGTGTCATACTCTACCAGGAGCTTAGTACAGTGCTCTGCACAGTAAATATTTCATAAATACAATTGAGGGATATATGCATATATTCAGCAGCCATAGAAAGATGACTCGGGCTCAGTTTGATTGGAGAGAACATAGAGTAGTGATTGAGATGCCTTCAAGAAAGAGTAATATCGGAAATGAAGACTGGTATCTAATTTTTAATTAGTGCAGTTTGTAGCATCTCGCCAGTGGCTCTACAGGTTAATTAATTCAACATATTTTTGTACATGGTCACACGCACCACATTTTTCTGAAGAAAAATAAAATTAGAAAATGAGCTCATACGGCAAAGCTGTTCGTGGGCTCAATTGTTTTTGTCCATTTCCAGGAGCTCTTATGTTATAAAAATGAGACATCTGACGCTAGACCCAGGTGCTCACAGATGCTGAGGAAATCGAGATGAAAGGCAAACTATGTTTCATGCTTAGTTGTCTGTATATGAATGACCGGCATGCACAACTAATATGAAAATGTGAAATTCTTACATGGAATGTATCTCTGAATGCTATAAGAAGAAATATATGGTCCACTGCTAACTAGGAGTCAGAAATCAATTTTTGCCTCAGAGAGATTATTGTTTAACTTCACAAATTCACAATAATAACTAGGAGATCCAGCTCGAATTACCCAGTTCTATAAATTTCTGTTCAGGCATAAATTGAATCACCTAAATCAAGGATTCTGCATTGCAAAAGAAAAACAGTTTTCAATTTAATTTAACAGGTGAAGTTCAGGGCAATCGCTTATGGAAATAAGCAAATGCAGGGCATAAAATCATACTGCTGGAAGGGAAATTGAAAGGTCAAATTCAAACCATTGGTCCCATGGTACCCAAATCATACCAATATGCCCTGAGAATTTCAGGTGTAATTGGTGCAGATGGGTTTTTTTCCTCTGATCCTCTGCTAATTCTATGCCACATCAGAGCTAGTAGTATTTCAAAAATAGAACCTAGCTTCACAGTGAAAACTATTTCACAAACGTCTCCTGTCCATCTTTCTCCCTTCCCTTTTTCCCACTGTCTCTTCAGGGGAGAGGGTTGAGATGCACTTCAGGGACTGGGTGAGCCTCCCATGTTAAAGTTTGGGGAATTCGATCTAGTGATTTCATTATTAGAATTTATTGAATACTTCGTTTGTGTAGAGCACTGGGTGGGTTGCTTGGGAGAAGAGACGTGGCCTAGTGGAAAAAGCACGGGTCTGAGGTTCAGAGAACCTGGATTCTAATCCCGGCTTCAATCCCTGCCTGCTGTGTGACCTTAGGAATTGAATGCCTATTTTATAGATGAGCATACTGATCCAAGAAAAGTTGAGACTTGCCCTAGGTCATATAAGAGGCAGATGTGCCAAATGATCAGGACATGTTTCTCCGCTCCTCAAGAAACTCCATCCACCTTCATATCAAAAACCCCTTTTCACTGGCTTTAGAGCGAGCAGTCACCTTGTCCTTTCTTACTTCTCCTCGCTACTCTCCTACTACGAGCCAGCCCTCACCCGTCACTCCTCAGACGCCTACCTTCTCACTATGCCTTCATCTTGTCTATCTCACTGCCGACACTTCGCCCACACCCTGCCTCTGGCCTGGAATGCCCTCCTTTCTCAGATCCAATATGCAGTTCCTCTCCCTTCCTTCAAAGCCTTATTAAAGGCATGTCTCCTCCTAGAGGACTTCCCTGACTCAGCCACCTTATTCTTCTTCTCCCACTCCCTTCTGTGTCACCCTGACTTGCCCCCTTTGATCATCTCTCCCCTCCCAGCCCCACAGCGTTTAGGTACGCATCTGTGATTCATTTATTTATATTAATGTCTCCACCATCCACCTCCCCTCCAGATTGGAAGCTCGTTGTGTGCAGGGAGTGTGTCATGAATGAATGAAAGGTGGCAAAACCAGGATTAGGATGCTTTTCCGGGAGCGTTAGAAACAATAGAAACCAGGGATCCTGCCACCCTTGAGGAGCTAATAATGATCCAACCTGTTCTCCTGCCTTCAGATCAGCTTGACTCACACCAGATGAGAAGTTTTTATCCAATTTTTTAAATAAATCCACTCTTTTACTCTTTAAATCATCCCGATGTTTAAATAAATTCATGACCTTTTAACTTTTCCTGGAGTCTAATCATGTCTTTCGAATCTTCTCCAAATTCACCCTGTTCTTCAGTTATCAGTCCCCAACTGAACTTGGTACTCTAGTAAGGACTGGTTGGTTCCAAGTTTAGGAAAAAAAAAATAATGGTTGGTTCCAAGTTTAGAAAAAAAATAACTCATGGCTTCTATTTTCTCTACTTTGGTTTATCCATTTGGGATCTGGAAGATATTATTCCTATTTTATTTTATATGATGCGTAACAGAAAATAGCAAACATTTATTTAATATTAAATAATTATCCACATGAGAAGCTGGTTCCATCCGACTTAATTTTTACTCAGACGTATTGAAATGAACAGTAGACCCTCCTGCACTGTGTACACACAAATACCATCTAGCATCGTTGGTTTTTGGAATTCCTTATTGGTTTTGTCTCTAGCTATTGTGATCTCAAAATAGTATTTTGTCTAATAATTAGCATTTTTTTTTTTTAATAAGCATTTCCTGTGCACAAGGCACTGCTAAACCCTGGGATACCTACAAAACGATCGTATTAGATTCAGTTCCTGTCCCACACAGCTCTCAATCTCGGGGGGGAGGGAGACCTTTTAAATGTGCTTCATCATGATTTGATGTTAAGTAATCTGGCTCAAAGGGACAGCAAATATTTATGTGAAAGATTGATCCACTGCATTTATCCCCTCTTTTCTAGGAGGGCCCCAAAGTACATTTTTCTTAGATAAAGAAGAATGAAGACCCTAACTCTACTCTGCCCTGTGCCTGTTTTCATCTTCATCACCTCTCCTTCTCCCAGCTTTTATCTTCCTTCACTGATCTTCCCCCCAAGATCCACTCCTCTTCCTAACTTTTCGATCACTATTGACAACACCATTGTCTTCCCCATC
Source organism: Ornithorhynchus anatinus (assembly GCF_004115215.2). Taxonomy (NCBI): domain Eukaryota; kingdom Metazoa; phylum Chordata; class Mammalia; order Monotremata; family Ornithorhynchidae; genus Ornithorhynchus; species Ornithorhynchus anatinus. The sequence continues at coordinate 13,474,704 of NC_041739.1, forward strand.
TTTCAAGCACACAACATCGGCCTTATCTCTGAACCCCAGTATTGAATCAGTCACCCAATCCTGCCAGTTTCTTCTTCCCAACTTGTCCAGAATTCACCTATTCCTCTCCACCCACACTGCCACCGCACCGGTCCAGGCACTTGTCATATCCTGAGTCAACGATTCTAGTCTGTAATAAAAAAATAAATAAATAGATGTTGGCATTTGTTAAGCACTTACTATATGCAGAGAACTGTTCTAAGCACTGAGGTAGATACAGGGTAATCAGTTCGTCCCATGTGAGGCTCACAGTCTTAATCCCCATTTTCCAGATGAGGGAACTGAGGCCCAGAGAAGTGAAGCGACTTGTCCACAGTCACCCAGCTGACAAGTGGCAGAGCCGGAATTCGAACCCATGACCTCTGACTCCCATGCCCGGGCTCTATCCACAGAGCCACGCTGCCTGGTGTGGGCAGGGATTGTCTCTCTTTATTGCTGAAATCTACTTTCCAAGAACTTAGTACAGTGTGCTCTGCCCACAGTAAGTGCTCAATAAATAGTACTGAATGAATAAGCAAAGTATCAGCTTCTCTCAGACTCACCTCCCTCTAGGCTCTCCCTTCTGCTATCCATGCCTCGTTCTCTTGCTTGGAGGTTTTTATAATGCATTGTTTTGCACAGCTCTCCCCACTCCTTAAAATCCTCCAATGCTTGCCCATTCCTGTCCATAAAAAGTGGAAATTCCTCATCAGCGGCCTCAAGGTATTCACTCACCTATCCCCCCTGCTTATCCTCATTCTCTCCCATTCACTCCCCAACTTGCCGGCTTCCCTCTTCTCAAGACAATCTATTACCACACTTCATTCTTGCCCTCTTCACATCTGGCTGACCACTGCTCGCCCCATATTCTTAAATCCTTCTGAGATCATATCTTCTCCAGGAGGTTTCTTTGATTAATGTCCTTGTCACTCCACCCTTTCCCAACTACAACACCTCTGACCCTTTAATTTACTTAGGTCCTTGAGTTCCACTTCCTCCAGGGAATGTAAATTGAAGAACAGTAAAGTCGTGGTAAATTTTCAACCAATTGTCCAGTGAAAAGGGAGTTACGCTATATTCCCTGTTGCTGTCTTTTTTCAGTTGTGACTTTATGCATATAGCATAGCTTTATTTCAGGAACCAATATTTCAGTTGCAATTTGATTCTACCTAGAGTTAAGATTGAGGTGTGTGTATGTGATGGGGGTATCTCTCACTCGCTTTCTATATATATATATATATATATATATATATACACACACACACCCACACGTTTACATAATATTTTCAAATCTTTGTTTAGCTCCTCTGGGTACCAAAAATAATCAGCTGAAGTCTTTTTGTAGAAATTGTGAATATCTTTTGATTGACTGCTATTCAAGCTGAATTAGATTCAGCCTTTTATTTATCAAAGATACAGTCTGCTCCCTATAATGCAAGATGAATTCCCTCTTCAAGGCAAGATGCATCTACATTGCAATAAAGCAGAATAATTCAAAGGAAGAATGATTTCTGAAATTAGTTTTAAAAGGACCTCAGCTGCAAATTCAGACAATAGAATCAATGGCTCCTCATTGGAAAAACGTCTGAGGACTGAGGTTTCTCCATTGTTCCTAACGGGAGACTCCGTCATCATTAGAAGCACAGTAGATTCTAATGGAGGAAAAGGGAGAAGAAACGAGGGTTGAGGGATGATGGGAATTCTTCCTTGGCATCATGTTTTGTCTGGAGAAGTGGAATTTTCGATAACCTCTCTGTTTGTATGTAGTAGTCATAATAATATTTACTGAGCGCAATGCACTGAACTTTGGAAATCTAACGGATGCAAAAGAGGCATTCCCTGCCCTCAAGCAGCTTACTCTCTAATGATGGAGCTTGCCCTCTGTGAAGAATACTACATGACTTCTGATTTTCCACTTGTCTGCTGTGTGACTTTGGGCCAGTCACTTTAACGTTCCCATGCCAAAGTTACCTCATCAGTAAAATGGGAATTAAAAACCATGAGCTCCATGTGGGACAACACGATTGCCTTGTATCTACCCCCAGTGCTTAGAGCAGCGCTTGACACATAGTAAGTGCTTATAAATGCCATCTTTATTATTATTACTATTATTTTCTTCAAGGAACATCTAACCAGATTTCTATTAATAAGAAAAAACTGAAAGTTTAGAAACTTACATTACCAGCACTTTTGGATAACAGAGGGAAAGCTCCTTACTTGATACTGGAAGTACAGTCAAACTGCAGAGTTTCCTAGGAGTCTTGGGGCAATATCCTAATACCAAGAGTCATTTAAATTCTTAACTATGGGTTTTTCTGTCTTCTACACTCAGTTCTAAAAAACCTAGCAGGCGACCTGATATTTCTGATGCTTTCTCCTACTGAAATCAGTTTACCTTTAGAAGTGTAGGGTTAGAGATGAATGGCTGAGAAAATTTAGACTGAAAATATTTGAGGAATAAATACATTAAAATTGGGATTATTGCCTAGCACATAATATCTGTATGTATAATGTAGCATCACCCTGCCTCAGGCCATACGTGGCTCAGTGGAAAGAGCATGGGTTTTAAAGTCAGAGGTCATGGGTTCAAATCCCGGCTCTGCCGCGTGTCAGCTGTGTGACTGTGGGCAAGTCACTTAACTTCTCTGTGCCTTAGTTCCCTCATCTGTAAAATGGGGATTAAGACTGTGAGCATCACGTGGGACAATCTGATTACTCTGTATCTACCCAGCGCTTAGAACAGTGCTCTGCACATAGTAAGCACTTAAAAAATGCCAACATTATTATACTCAGACATTATGGCAGTTGCAGTGTCTTCATATGACTGTAAGACCAGGTTTTGCATTCATTTAATCATATTTATTGATTGCCTACTGTGTGCAGAGAACTGTACTAAGCACTTGGGAGAGTACAATATACCACATATAGAACAATATAACAATAGATACATTCCCTGGTCCTATACAACTCCTTGACCTGTTTCCCTCAGATTCCCAAGCGCAAAGGACATTCTTTTCATACTCACGCTGGGGATGTTGTTGGTGCATATGATATTTTTAGTTACGTCCACTTCTCAGGATTAAAATTACATGAACATTAGTATGACCCTCAAACCCCGGAATGGCTTGAGACAGAGGGAGGGTGACTGCCGTCCTGTTTGAGGTCTCATCCCTACCCAATCCCCTGTCCAAACTTCTGCCATGTTACTTTAGGCTCTTATCCTATCCTGCCTTGATTATTGCATCAGCCTCCTTGCTGACTTCCCTGCCCCGTCTCTCCCCACACCAGACCATACTTCACTCTGCTGCTTGGCTTATTTTTCTACAGAAACTTTCAATCTGTGTTTCTGCCCTCCTTAAGAACCTCCAGTGGTTGGCCATCCATGTCCACCTTAAATGGAAACTCCTTATTATGGTATTTAAAAACACTCAATAATCTTGTCTTCTCCTACCTCACCTTGTTGCTCTCGTATCACAATCCAACCTTGCACTTCACTCCTCTAATGCCAGCCTACTCACTGTACCTTGAGCTCAACTATTTCACAGCCGAACCCTCACCCATGTCCTGCCTCTGGCCTGGAATAATAATAATGTTGGTATTTGTTAAGCGCTTACTATGTGCAGAGCACTGTTCTAAATGCTGGGGTAGATAAAGGGTAATCAGGTTGTCCCACGTGAGGCTCACAGTTAATCCCCATTTTACAGATGAGTTAACTGAGACACAGAGAAGTGAAGTAACTTGCCCACAGTCACACAGCTGACAAGTGGCAGAGGTGGGATTCGAACCCATGACCTCTGACTCCCAAGCCCGGGTTCTTTCCACTGAGCCATGCTGCTTCTATGAATGACCCCCCTCTTCATTAGGACAGACAATGACTCTCCCCACCTTCATAGCCCTATTGAAGGCACATCTCCTCCAAGGCTAAGACTTCATTTCTTCCACTTCCTCCTCTGTTGCCCTGATTTGCTCCGTTTATTTACCTCTCACCCCACCTCATCCCTACAGCACTTATTTAACTATCTATAATTTATATTAATGTCTCTCTCGCTCTCTAGACAGTAAGCTCCGTATGGTCAGGGAATGTGTCTACCAACCCTATTGTGTTGTTATGTTGTACTCTCCCAAGCACTTAATCCCGCGCTCCGTACACAGTGAGTGCTTAATAAATATGATTGATTAGGATTTGTGGGGAAGTGGACTTGATAAATATTAAAGGACCACGGGGAGATGAGCAAGATTGGGTGGCAAAAATAGAAGGCTAAATATATAGCCCTCAAGATAGGGCTAAATTTATCATCGCTCAGAAATGCACACTGTAGGACAACATACTAAACTTGCTTCATGTAGTCATCAAAGGCATGACGTTTCATATCGCCCTGCAGAACCAAATGGTTAGCTAAGTGTCATGGAGTGCCTTAGGCAGTGAGGAGAGTTAGGGTCACTAAGTTAATGACTGTCATCATCAGTGGTAATTATTGAGCAATTACTGGGTATAGAATATTGTACTAAGCACTTGGGACAATTCAATAGAGTTTTTAGACACAGTCCCTGCCCTGATCAATCACTCTTCTCCTCCAGAAGCTTTTGTCACCCACCTGAACCCAGGGTCAGAGACCGTGTCTCTCGGTCACGCTACTAGTCTGCAATTTGTTATCATCCGTTAGCACAAAGAATTAATAAAAGGTGTGTTGAGTCAGAAAAAGGCTGACAATGACAAGGGGAAACAGGCTGGGTTTTGAGGGGCAGAAGGAGAAGATTCACTCATCCAAGACTAGCGTATCGGGATAACGAGAGGTGGAGTAGTAGAAAGGAAATAAGGGAAATTGAGAGTGGGGAACAAAGTGAGTAAGAGGAAAGGTGAACGAGCAGATGGACGAAGTAGTAAGGGGTTATTGGAAGAGGAAGAAGCTCCAAAAGAGAAAAATGCATACAGGGATTATGGTGATAGCTCTTTCACCTAGCAAGTCAGAGGAATAATAGAGAAACATTTCCATGGAACATTATACAAAGAAAGATTGGATCAAAGGTCAGCCTTTCAAAAGCAGATGTAGATCGGCGACAGAGAATTGTCTAGAGAAGGAAATCGAAGGTGGAAAATAAAGGTGAGGGCACTAAGGAACAAAAATATAGAAAGGAACAAGAACAAAAACAGAGGAGTAAAATAGGATAGATAGATATGTTAAAACATCTAATTTGTGAAGAATCATTATTTTTCAACAATTTACAGCACTCTAATGTTAACCAAAGTATCTTAGCTTCCATTTGCAAAGCATCCCAGTAAATTACAATAACATAAAGCATACGTATATATTACCTGGACAGAGTACTGTTGTCAAAATGTACTGACAGGTTTATTGTATAGTATCTATTTGTAGTCCAAACTAAGCTATAAAACTAAGCTATGTTTTTGCTACAAGAATGTCCAGGCCACGTTTCCCCACTCCTCAAGAAACTCCAGTGGCTGCCCATCCAGCTCCGCATCAAACAGAAACTCCTCACCATGGGTTTTAAAGCCGTCAATCGTCTTACCCCCTCCAACCTCACCTCCTTACCCTCCTACTACGACCCAGCCCACACCTTCACTCCTCTAATACTAATCTTCTCATTGTACCTCAGTCTTATCTATCTCTCCACCTACCTCTAGCCTCAGTTATTCATTTGTTAAATGAAAATAACACCCGAGCCCCATAATGGGACATGGACTGTGTCCAACCTGATTAGCTTGTATCTACTGCAGTGCTTATTACAGTTCTTGTCACATATTAAATGCTTAACAAATGCTATTAAAAGAGTGGTTGGTTCAACACATTGCACACAGCAAACACTCAAATGCCACTGATTGATTGATTGATAGATACACATAGAATGGTGCAAGGAATATGTACGCTATTTAGTCTCCATGTTAACAGACACATACGGGCTTAAAATATGCATTTGGGTATTTTCTCTAGAGTACTTTATTTTCCCTAATGTCCAATCTCTCTCTGTTGGTAAACTCTACTCCTCATTCCTCTCAACGGTCAGTTCTCTGGCTCTGAAGTGTTAATATACCTTCTTAAGGACCAAATTCAATTAGTTACAGGGAATAGGGAGGACCTGGACCCAAATATAATTTAAACTGCATCATTTGAAAATATATATTTTCTACCTAGTAACTGAAATGTGAGTGCCTTTCTTTGGGATGTTTTAATCAAGGAGCAAGAATAAGCGTTTTCCTACATGTTAAAATAACTCAGGAATTTGTCTCTAGTCCTTTTGCCTTAAATCTAGTGAGATCAAGAAGCTCTGCTAATAGTTGAAGTGGCAACATCATGTCACGCTCAAATCAGTGAATGTTTTGTGGTTTTGAAAGGAAGTGATCTTCCCCATGCATTTGTGGGGGACCATTTTCTAAGAAAAGCCATAAAAATGAAGAAAGGAGAGGCAAAGGATAGCCTAAAGGAAGAAAGGTTTTCACCAGAGGGCAAAATGAGAAGCCATGAATGAAGAGTTAGTATGATTATGTAGGAGGGAAATGTATGGAAGCTTTTACCTTTTTAAAAGAAAGGGCCTTGAATGAATCTATCTTTTTACAGAGAGACTATGACAGTACTGTCAGATTTTTGTAATGCACTTTGAGCTTCGTTGAGGAAAGTTGAAGTGTAAACACAATCTATTTTATTAGCACAGCAGAGATGTTGTTGGCCATTACAAAATGCCATGAAAAAGGCAATATCTGTTCTGATGCCGGCTCGAGTGGAAGGGGGACCAGGGTGAGAGTTGGAAGAGGAATAGCCGGTGCCCCAGGGAGCCAACCGCCATGGAGAATTTTACCACAGTTTTCCAAGGCCTGCTTGGCCAGGTTTCCTTGGCTTGACCTGGATTCTGAAAGATAGTGACAGAACTGTGTTTCCATTAGCCTGGTCCTTCACTGTCGACCTGGCCTGGCTGGCTCCAGAAATTTCTCCTGCACTCTCCTCTATTTCCACATGACAGAGTCTATTAATACAACAGGGATAATTAATAGTAACGTGGCATTTTCTAAGGACTTACTATGTGTTCACCACTGCTAATCATTAGGCCTTCCTCGACTAAGCCTTCTTTTCCTTGTCTTCAACTTCCTTCTGCGTTGCCCTGACTTGCTCCCTTTATTCATCACCCCTCCTACCCCTACAGCATTATGTATATATTTGTTATTTATTTATTTATATTAATGGCTGTCTCCCCGTGTAGAGAGTAAGTTCACTGTGGGCGTGGAATGTGTCTGTTATAATGTTATACTGTTCTTCTCCAAGTGCTTGTTGAGCACAGTAAGTGCTCAATAAATACAATTGACCGATTGTTTTCCATAAACTAAAAGTAGGGAGAGAGCTTTTCAGTTCTTACTCACTGAGGAGGCATTAGTTGGTATTTTTGTCTTCCAAGTTGTCACTGTACACCGCTATCTGGTAAATCAGCATCGTGGCATAGTGGAAAGAACGTGGGCCTGGGAGTCAGAAGACCTGGGCTCTAATCTCAGCTTTGCCACTGGCCTATGGCATGACCACGGGCAAGTCATTTTATTTCTTTATTCCTCGGTTTTCTCACTTGTAAGATAGGCGTTGAATACCAGTTCTCCGTCCCTCCCAATTAGATGGTGAGCTCCATGTGGGAGAGGGTCTGTGTTTGACTTGATTTTTTTTATGATATTTGTTAAGGGCTTATATGTGCCAGGAGCTGTATTAAGTGCTGAGGTAAATACAAGCTAATCAGAGTGGGCACAGTCCATGTCCCACCTAGGGCTCTCAGTCTTAATCTCCATTTTACAAGCGAGGTAACTGAGTCCCAGAGAAATTAAAATCACCCATCAAATATGGCAGAGCTGCTGTTAAGACCCAGGTCCTTCTGACTCCCAGGACTATGTTTTATCCATTAGGCCAACCTGCTTCTCCATCTTATATCTGCTCTAGCACTTAGTACAGTGTTTAGCACAAAGTCATTGCTTAATAAATACTATTATTATTATTGTCATTATTATTAAATTTAGCATTCACCTTGTCACAGATAGCATTTTTAGTTCATGGCCCTTTCCTTCACAGCACTTTGTTTCTAATATTTTTTTCCACCACCATAAAATGTCTGCAAGAGCTTCTGTTTAGGATCTTTGAGACATCAAACATTTTCTCCCTAAGCCCCACCCACAGTACAAACTCCTACAGTGTTGTCTTGCTCTCTGCTATTCTCTCCTGATCATCACCTGCAGAGTTAAACATATTCCACAATATCCACAAAAGAAATAATGCATTTCCAAAGAAAGTCTCATCTGGTGAACGACAATGCTGGAACTGTGTGAAGACAACCTGTGGCTCAGCAAGGATGCAGAGCCTACATAATCACCGCATTGTGGTTAAAGCTGTAGAAACGGAAGTTGGGGCCAGCTGGGTGCAGTGACTGGAGCAGGGGCCACCTGAAAATCCCCTCGTGGAGCTGGAACTAAAGATGATGGTTTTAGGATGATTGTGGAGGTTCCTGTTGCTAACGCTACCACTAGTGGGAACCGGAATCATTCACTGAGTATCATTTGGGAAGAATTAGATTTCTATTTCCTAAGATGGTGATCCTTCCCGATTGAAAAGGGTCAAAAAACTTGGGGCAGGTGTCCTAAGCACATCTTGGAAACTCATAATTTGGATATGAAGATACTCTCATTCTCTTTCTCTTACTCTTCCTCCCATTTCAAACTTCTGAATTTGATCACCTAGGAAGAAGCTGAGCCTCCTCTCTTCATCAAACCAAAAAGTAGTATTAAATGCCTATTTCTGTAGATATCTGCTTGTGGACAGGTACTGCATTAAGCACTTAGGTAATTAGAGGTAAATGTCACAGTCTTTGCTCTCCAGGAGTTTACAGTTTAAGGGGAAGAAAAGCACAGAATATTTCAGCAATAGGAAAAAGTGAGTAGAGAAATGGATTGTCATTAAATAGTGCTTAGTAATATTGAAAGTGCTACAGGAGGTTGAGAGTGCAAAAGTACTGAAGTAGTAGTTGGGGAGCTGTGACTTAGGAAAAAGAACATTAACCAGGGAATATGACACCTGGAAGTGTCATATTTCAAGAGATGAAGAAAAGAGGTTTTAGGTGTGAAAAAAGCCAAGAGGTCAGAAGTAGAAGGATTGAGAGAGGCCCGGAATAATGAAATAAGATTGTGAGCTAGGGTACAGCGGAAGAAGAGTGAAGGGGCTGATGCAATTCCTGCCTGGTGCAGAGAGAAATGGATAAAACCATTGGAGGTTTTTGCAGAGTGAAGAGATGCATGTAGAATAGCATGACTCCATCAGTCAGGTTTCCACTTCACTAGAGAAAGTTTCCAGTCCCTAACTCTAACTTTTAACTTCGACATTCTCATCTCCTAGCAACCAACACTCACAATTCCTCTGATTGGGAGACAACTATTTCCATCCAATGTTTTTAAGGCTACCAGCCACATTTCTCCAGAAAAAAATCTAAAATCCTATTTTCTGGATTATGATCTGTAGAAATTGACTTCTATACCCTATCTCTCTCTCTCTTGCTCTATGTTACTCTATCTTCTCCAGCAGGTAAAAAGTCAATTGTTTAGCAGCTGAATGATGAATTTCTGCATTCAGAATAAATTGAGGCTGGATCCAGTAATCAAACACACAGTGGCAGATTTCTTGACATTCATTCAGTGCTCTGAAGAATCAAGAATGCCCAAAGAAGAAATGCAGAAATAAATGGCAAATAAATGATTCCTGGAAGACATGCAGACAGCAGCTTCAAAGATGCCTTTAGGCACAAATCAGAACCAGACTTAGCACTGGCATCAAATATGAAAATGTAATTTTAACCCTCAGTAACTGTTATCATAGCCATCACCTGAAAAAAAGACCTAAGTAGTTTCAATATATATTGAGACAGAACACATTTCTTGAACAAGATGCAATAATTAAGTGGCCAGGTGGCTTTCTTTGTTAAATTGTACCCACTGCAATAGCAATTATTTATATTGGAGCTCTGGAGAAAAATAAAATGCCCTCATTTGTTATGATTTTCTGTCAGAAATCACATTACAGCATTAAGAAAAACTGCATGTATATAAGGGTTGGTAACATGTTACCAAGGAAGACTGTGGAACTCCTTCTTTGGACATTCTCAAGAAAAGAACAGATAACTATATGGGTTGGCCACCAGCCTGCTGATTGACCATGACCAAGTCACTTAGCCTTTCTGAACTTTGGTTTCCTCATCTGCAAAATGGGGATAATAATGCCTGCTTTTCCACCTACCAAACAGGGCTATTGTGAGGGCAAAAAATGAAATAAATAATATAAGATCGCTTTGGGAATAAAAGTGCTATTAAAACCAAGATATTATCTGAAGTCATAGCTGGAGGATAAGTGTAAGCTCCTTGAGGGCTGGCAATATGTGTCTGCCTCATGTCTGTAGATTGTAAGCTCACTGTGGGCAGGGAACATGTCTATCAACTCTTATCTGTTGCCGACTTGTTCATTCCAAGCGCTTAGTACAGTGCTCTGCACATAGTAAGCGCTCAATAAATACTATTCAACTCTTTAATATTATACTCTTCTGAGCACTTAGTACAGTTCTCTACACACACAATTGCTCAATAAATTACAATGACTGATTTTCAGAGGTTTAGTACCGGCCTATCAGTGTAATGATTGATCGATTGAAGGCAGAGACACTTGATGATATCTACTAAGATCTTTCCAACCTCACTGAGAATGATAGATAAACCTGGGTCCTGAGGCTTCAAAGATAAAGAACCTGTACTGATGAACTGAAGTGAAGTACCTCTGAGGTACAAGGAATATGTCTAATTCCCACCTGTGTATTCTCTCCCAGTGCTCTGAGCACAGTAAATGCTCAATTAATGCCTTTTATTGTTTGATTGACAGGATGAGAAACAATTTGGTATTCCTGGCATACTGGATGGAGAAACGTTAAATCTTCATTATTCTAGCAGATGCCTGTCAAACTACTAACTGCTGTTCCTAATACAACCCTGTTTGTAGCTCTAACATCTGATAGCACAAGTAACGGGAAAAAATGACATCACTGACAAGCAAAAATGATGGCGTAGCAGCAATAAAGGCATTTGAAGGAGGGTTGCTTGGAAGAAAATATTGTTTCTCCATCCAGTCTGCTTTAAGGTTTTTTTTTTTTTTTACAGGCTAGCTTCAAAATTTCAAAGTTGTGAATATTATTACTGCGTGCCTACATAATTCTCCTGAAAGCAGTGTGAGAATGTGGGTGTATATTTATGTGTGGCTGTGTCTGAAAAGAGCTAGGAAGAAAGATTAAAGAGAATGTGATAATTAAAGCACTTTTGATTTACATTTTATTTGCTTAAAGACACTTAAATGAGGGGTGTGCTTGACTGCAGTGGCATAAAAATGGAAATGAATGTAATTTATATAGGATTTTTTTATTTGCAAAGTAGGATACATTCATTAGTCAGGCCTAGAAGTCAGTCACTAAATTGCCTCGTGGAATACATAAAGGTGAGCTCCCAGTTGTCCTAGATGGTCAGTCAATGAGCAACATTTAGCAGGCACTGAGAGCAGAGTACTGCATTAGGTACTGCGTATGTATAGAGAAGCAACATGTCATAGTGGATAGAGCACGGGCCTAGGAGTCAGAAAGTCATGAGTTTTAATCCCTGCTCTGCCACCTGTCTGCTCTGTGACCTGGGCCAAATCACATCACTTCTCGGTGCCTCAGTTACCTCATAATAATAATAATGGTGATGATGATGGCGTTTGTTAAGCACTTACGAAGTGTAAAGTGCTGTTCTAAGCCCTGGAGAGGATACAAGGTGATAAGGTTGTCCCATGTGGGGCTCCCAGTCTTAATGCCCATTTTACAGATGAGGTAACTGAGGCACTGAAGTTAAGTGACTTGCCCAAAGTCACAGAGCTAACAAGCGGCAGAGCCGGGATTTGAACCCACGATCTCTGACTCCTCAGCCCCTGCTCTCTTCATGGGGATTGAGACTGAAAACTCCATGTGGGACAAGGACTGTGTCCAACTCAATTTGCTTATACCCACCCCAGCTCTTAGTACAGTGCCTGGCACATAGTAAGTGCTTAACAAATGCCATAATTATCATTATTATATATTGTTCTTGGATCTGCAGTTTTCAAAGCTCTGATAATTGTGTCCTGTCCCCAGCTCCCCTAAATTCAACAGGAATTAATCAGGAAGGGACCATTTTGGTTTTCACAAGGACGTGGATGGTGTTGGGCAGACATGTTGATTCTTCTTCGATAGCATTTACTTGGTCCCTTCATTTTACTCTAATGGCTACCACTACCATGGTTTCAGGCAGACATCATGGGCAAGACTACTGGGTTAGCTTCTTTCCTGCTGTTCCTGCCACTAGGCTCCTCTTCTTCAATCCTAATTCCATGATGCTTCCTAGAGCGTGTTGCTGAATCACTTCTCAGCACGCACCCTGCACTCTTCAGAACCCTCCCAAAACATCCACTCTATCAGCATCAAACAAAACCTTCTGACAGATTTTGTTTTTGTTGGTTTTTTTTTTTTGTAGCCCAGTGGAAAGAACATGGGCCTGGGAGTCAGAGGACCTGGGTTCTAATCCCAGCTCTACCTCTTGTCTTCAGTGTGACCTTGGTCAAGTTATTCAAATTCTTTATGCCTCAGTTACCCCATCTGTGAAATGGTGATTAGGACTGTGAGCCCTATGTGGGAGAGGGACTGTGTCTAACCTAATTAACTTGTATCTACCCCAGTGCTTAGTGAAGTAACTGGCATATAGTTAGTGGCTAATAAATATAAAAAACAACTACACACAAACTGGTTTGCTTCATAAGGGCTGGTGTTGGGAAATATAAGTTCTTTCTCTTGTTTGGCAACAAGTATGGGATATGTTGTAAATAACACTTGAAGAGAAATACATATTGTTAATATTTTAATTTCCTTCTCTTTGCACAGTTATGATAGCTTCTGATCAAAGTACTCCCTCCTGTTAACCACATACCCTTAGACCTGACCGGCACGACCTCTAGACATATTGTCTGAACTCCCATTGTTCATTGAAATTCCCTAGACAGTCATCCATCACATATCTCCCCCTCGGATCTGGGTAGCACATTATTTCTTAAAAGGCTGTGAGCCTGCTTAAGTTTGCTTCTAACTGTACCCCTGTTTGTAAAGATATGACAACACAAGTTCCAACTAAAGCAATACTACTTTCATTTGAAAATAAATTAATTAAAAACAGGGTCCATTCACCTGATTTTAGATAACATTCCATTTTTCAGGGACTCCACCCCTGCCCGATGAAGATAGAACACTGAACACCTTTATGTCGATGCTGTCTCCATCCACCTCAGCACCTAGCTTGGAAGCAGCCCCCATGCTCAGAGGGACCAGAAAGGGACCACGAGGGGTCTGGATAACATGGATATGTTAGGAGTCCCTCTGGAGGAAATTTTATGGATTTGGGTGACCTTGGGAGGCACTTTTGGGAAATTTTGCATGTGACCTCATTAGTTGGTACTGCATCCTTGATCTAATGCATGTGACATCTCATACTTCTGTCCAATATTCACGAGGGCCTTCAGTGGCCACCCTTACCACAAATTCAGAAAATAGAGGGCTTCCATATGCAAATGCATAACACCATTATATTAATTGCTTTAACGTATTGTCAAACATGGAAAGTGTACCTAACATAACGTGTTGGTTTGTCCTGTGGGTTTTGTGAGTCACTGAAGCAACATGGAAGGTAAAGCAGCACCACTTTAATGGAAAGTGCAGAAGACCCGGAGTCAGGAGATCTGGGCTTTAATCCCAGCTCTGTCACTTGCCTGCTCTGTGACCTTGGGCAAGTCACTTAACTGATCTGTGCCTCAATTTTCCAACTGTCAAATGGGGATGGGGACTTCAGACAGTCCAGATCATTATTACTATTAATGATAACAATAATAAGAAGAATTGTGGTAGTTATGAAGATCCATGTGCTAAGCATTATGCTAAATTTGGAGGTAGATCCAATCCAACCAGTGCAGTCAAAGGAGGAGGGAGAATGGTATTGAATATTCATTTTCCAGCTGAGGAAATTGAGACATATAGAAGCTCAGTGACTAGCTCAAGGTCAAACAGCAGGCATATCTCAGAGATGGGATTAGAAGCCAAATCTTTTGACTTCCAGCTCTGTCCTCTTTTTTCTAGGTCATTGTGCACCTGCCTTATATGTGACAGGTATTGTGTCTGATCTTATTCATTCATTCATTCATTCATTCATTCATTCATTCGTATTTATTGAGCGCTTACTATGTGCAGAGCACTGTACTAAAGTCCTTGTGCATTGCATCTTAAAAATGATTCATTCATTCAATAGTATTTATTGAGCACTTACTATGTGCAGAGCACTGTACTAAGCACTTGGAATGTACAATTTGGCAACAGATAGAGACAATCCCTGCCCAGTGACGGGCTTACAGTCTAATCGGGGGACACAGACGGACAAAAACAAGACAACATAATCACGATGAATAATTATAATCAATTGTATTTATTGAGTGCTTACTATAAGCAAAGCTCTGTACTAAGTGCTTATTATGATGTTCTGAAGCAGATCTCACATTTCCGTTTAATAATTTCAGTTATTGTCAAAGAAAGATGTGGTTGTCCCATTCTTCTGCTCTTTAAGTTTTCAGGCCCTCCATGAGTGGGAGGAATCATATAAAAGTAATACTTTTTCCTCCTTCTCTTCCCTTTCCTGTATTTTCATTTCAGCAGAGCCTCCAGCCTAAAAAAAAAATTAATCTTCTCATCTGTTCCATCAGTTCATGTCGAAAACGAGGCATTGTGTGTTGATTTCTGTTTGGACTCTACAGTTGGCTTCTTTCCTACAGATTTCCTTCACTTCCTTTAGGCAAAATATTATCAGGGTCAGTAAACAGTGATGGTGCTATTCAGGAAACAGTTCAGCCTAGAGTATAGTACTTATCTATAAAAGCATAGGAAACTTTTTGCCTCAGAGAGGAACAATATCATATCTAGTTGGAATTTTAAAAATCCTTCATCTATAAAATTATCTTTCGTTAGAGTAATATTGTTAGCTGAGGTTTTTTCTGAATATATTAAGTTATAACCAGCACAGATATATATTTAATCAATTAAACTTATTTATATTGATGTCTGTCTCCCCATGTAGACTGTAAACTCGTTGTGGGCAGGGATCTTGTCTGTTAATTCTGTTGTGTTCTATCTACCCTAGGGCTTAGTCACTTAACTTCTCTGTGCCTCAGTTGCCTCATCTGTAAAATGGGGATGAAGACTGTGAACCCCATGAGGGACAACCTGATTACCTTGTATCTACCCCAGCGCTTAGAACAGTGATTGGCACATAGTAAGCGCTTAACAAATACCAACATTAGTATTATTATTATTATTGTTGGGTAAATTTTGAGGTGGAACTATTTACACAAGTGTTACAGTACAACTTGGGACTAACTTCATATGTTGGATACCTGACATATGGAGAAAATAATCTTGTTTTCCAGAATACCATTTGAAAGAATGCTGCATAGCATATAGAGGTACAGTGGGCATAAATGCTACCTTGAGTTGAATAATAATGATATTAATAATAATTGTGGTATTTGGTAAATGCTGTCTATATGCAAACCACTTTAATAAGCCCTGGGGTAGGTAAAAAATAATCAGGTCACACAGTTCCTGCCCCAGATGGGACTCACAGTCTAAGTGGGAATGAGAACAGGCATTTAATTCCCATTTTACAGATGAATAAAATGAGGCACTGAGAAGTTCGGTGACTTTCCACGGGTCATACAGCAACAAATAGCAGAGCCAGGATTGGAATCCAGGTCACCTGACTCGTAGGCCAGGGCTCGTTCCAGTAAGTCACGCTGCTTCTCCAAACCACTGTGGACAGCTGGAAAATAGCCCCGCAGGTGATGTTTAATAAAAATGCAAGCAACCCATTACTCAAATTAATAAACTTACTTGTTTTGATGTCTGTCTCCCCCCTCTAGACTGTAAGCCTGCTGTGGGCAGGGATTGTCTCTCTTTATTGCTGTATTGTACTTTCCAGGTGTTCAATACAGTGCTGGGCATACAGTAAGCACTCAATAAATACGATTGAATTAATTGTACTCTCCCAAGTGCATTATACAGTGCTTTTCACACAGTAAGCATTCAATAGATATTGATTGATTGGTAACGTTTGCCTGAGATTATCACAGGAAACTGGTAACTTCAAACCAAATAATATCATCACCTAGGGATTCTCCACCAAAGGAAGGTGGAATAACATGATTTGAAGCATTCACATCTTGATAACCTCAGGTCATGTGAGAGAATTTAGACATGGATGATCTAGAATCACAGAGTAAAAAAAATGCAAATTAGCCAGACAGATAGCAGTTATTAACATTCTAGCTTAAACTGCTAATTAAGCTGCACATACTTGAATAAATGATTTTGAAAATTACACAGCAGAGTAGAAAACACTGCAATTACTAGAGTAAAAATATAAGTGATAGACAGATAAAACAGACTCTTGTTGCTCTAAATCATCCAGGAAATTGTTGAAGCCGCTCTCTGTGGCAGAGTGACTAGACATGACTTAGATTGCCAAAATGTCTTTCCCTCTTCCTGCCTATCCCTGCCTGCCCAATCATAGAGGTGCAAGCATGAAATACAGTAGTTAACAGACTGAAGATGGAGAGAGGAAGAGGAGAAGCAAGAGTCCAGGGAAACCTGCAAACTGAATTACTTAGGTGACTTGTTTTTATTCCTACCTCCTAGGATTGTACTGGGTAGATCTTCTACAGAAAATCATTCTTCCTAAAGATCTGTGGCATTTATCATTATTAATGATAATAGCATTTGCTAAGCATTTATGATGTGTCAAGCACTGTTCTAAGTGCTGGGAAGATACAAGCTGATCAGGTTGGACACAGTCCCTGTCCCACATGGGGCTCACAGTCTTAATCCCAGTTTTACAGATTAGGGCACTGAGGCAAGGAGAAGTTAAGTGACTTGCCCAAGGTCACACTGCTGACAAGTAATGGAGCCAGGATTAGACCCCAGGTCCTTCTGACTTCCAGGCCCATGTTCTATTCACTAGGTCATGCTGCTTCCCAAAGCAACATGCATCAAGACAGGCATATACCCATGCAAATAATGCCTGTATTTGATCAATTGATGGAAGTTATTGAGCACTTACTGTGTGCAGAATAATAATAATAATACCAAATTGGTATTTGTTAAGCACTTACTATGTAGCAAGAACTGTTCCAAGTGCTGGGGTAGATGCAAGGTCATCAAGTTGTCCCATGTGGGGTTCACAGTCTTATTCCCCATTTTTCAGATGAGGTAACTGAGGCCTAGAGAAGTAAAGTGACTTGCCCAAAGTTACACAACTGACAAGTGGGAGCCGAGATTAGAACCTCTGACTCCCAAGCCCGGCATCTTTCCACTAAGCCAAAGCTTAAATTCAAAGAGTTAACCAAACCAAGATAGTGGATTTAGAGCACCTGCAGAAGAGGTGGTTTGGGTTCCATCCTATGTCAAAGAATTGGAATTTTGTTGACCCCATAGGAATGACAAGTGTTATCTGCCCATTGAGTAAATGAGGATCAGCTGCTTAGCTGGGAAAATGTGTGACGGCCACAGAAATGTTGCCTGGAGAAATAGTTAACCGGGCGTTTGCAGTTGGTTTGTGACTGAACACCTCAAAGAGCTTTGCTCACACTGGAAACAATTGTGTGATCCTGATATTGTACCTTCAAAACCAGTGTTACCTTGGGAACAGATTATGCAAATATATTCTTGATGAAAAAAGCATCTTCCTTTGGAGAAAAATAGGCTGTTGATAGCCTGATGACTGACTCAACCACAGCCTGATCATTTCTGTCCAGTGCCACATGATGTTTTCTAGAATCTGAGGGATATAAGCAATAGGTGCTGGCTTCAACAGTCATTTGAGAAGCCCAACTCTGAATGTCCCCGCTTTTTTTAAAAAAGCATTTAATCAGTCAAGGGTATTTAGTGGATGTCGACTGTGTGCAGAACACTCTATTATGTGCTTGGAAGAAAGAGTACAATACAGTTGGTAGACATGATCCTTGCCCTCAAAGATCTTATAGAGCCTGGTGGAGGGGCTGACATTATAATAAATTAAAGATAGGGAAAACCTTGAAGTATAAGGATAATGCACATAAGAGCTATGCAGATGGGTTAAGCATCAGAGTGCTTTTGGGGTATGAACTCAAGAGAAGCAGTGTGGTTCAGTGGAAAGAGCCCGGGCTTGGGAGTCAGAGGTCATGGATTCAAATTTCGCCTCTGCCACTTGTCAGCTGGGTGACTGTGGGCAAGTCACTTCACTTCTCTGTGACTCAGTTACGTCATCTGGAAAATGGGGATTAACTGTGAGCCTCACTTGGGACAACCTGATGACCCTGTATCTATCCCAGCGCTTAGAACAGTGCTCTGCACATAGTAAGCGCTTAACAAATACCAACATTATTATTATTATTATTATCAAGTGCGTAGGCAAGGCAGAAAGGATGGACAAGATGGTGGGGAAATGAGAGGCTAGAGTAGGCTTTCTGGAGGAGATCTGACTTTACTAGGCCTTCAGAGATGGAGAGAGTGGTGGTCTGGGGAGAAGGAATCCATCAGTGCTCTTTGTTGAGAGTTTACTGTTTGGTTATGAAAGGGGAAGCATAACCAGGCAGGAGGGTGAAAGGGAGGAAAGGGCTAAAGGCAAGATTGCAGTAGAGTAAGTAGGATGGTAAAAAAGGGTGAAGTCTGTGGGCTGGATTGTAGTGGAAGATTAGCAAGATTAGATAGGTAGGAAGGGGAGAGATGATTGCGTGCCTCATAGCCAAGGGTAAGGAGTTTCTGTTTGATACAGAGATGGAGGGGTAACCATTGAAGGTTTTTGAGGAGTGGGAGAAGTAGGCAGAACCATTTTTTAGAAAAATGATCCCCAGTAGAGTGCTGGGGAAGGGAGAGGCTAGAGACAGGAAGGTCAGGGAGGAGGCCTGTGTGGAGTAGAGACAGAAAACAACAAATATGTCAAGGTTTTTTGTACTGGATAGTCTTATTTAGAAACATTAGTGCTCGTGAAGGAAGAAAAAGAGGAGAGGGAATGTGGAGGTCCAGTTTGTGATCTGAATTGAGACAATGGAGGCCCTTGAAACGAATCCCATTTATGACTTGCAACCCGGAGAGATTTGAAATTCTACACCGAGTGGCCCAGTTTAGCAGTGTGGCTCAGTGGAAAGAGCCCGGGCTTGGGAGACAGAAGTCATGGGTTCGAATTCAGGCTCTGCCACCTGTGACTGTGGGCAAGTCACTTCACTTCTCTGTGCCTTAGTTCCCTCATCTGTTAAATGGGGATTAAGACTATGAGCCCCACGTGGGACAACCTGATTACCTTGTATCTACCCTAGCGCTTAGAACTGTTCTCTGCACATAGTAAGCGCTTAACAAATACCAACATTATTATTATTATTAAAATGACTTATGTTTAAGGATCTGCACTGTTGGAGTCTCAAGACCTTAGATTGGATTGCCGTCCTCTTCTCTGTTCCCTTCTGCACAACCACAAAGTCCGACTCATGCCTGACTGAGACAAGGGAGTGAAACTTGACAGAAAAACCGATAGAAGTAGGAAAGTGCCTGCTGGGCTGATGTTATCAGTGGCCAGGGTTGGGAAGAGGTGATCCCCCAGTCCATCTCTTAGGATGGATGGAATTGGCTAGAACCCTGAAACAGGACTTGGTAAACATGGGCAGCCAAACCCTTGTGGAGCTCTGGCACAGTGATGTCTCTCAGGTCACGGGGGTGTGTTCCTGCTGCTTGTGGCACTTAGTAATAATAATAATATTAGCAATAATAACAATAATGGTATTCATTAAGCAGTGTGGAAGCAATGTGGCTTAGTGGAAAGAGCACTGGCTTGGGAGTCAGAGGATATGGATTCTAATCCCGACACCGCCACTTGTCTGCTGTGTGTCTTCACCTCTCTGTGCTTCAGTTACCTTATCTGTAAAAATGGGGATTAAGACTGTGAGCCCCACTTGGGACAACCTGATTACTCGGTATCTACTCCAGCGCTTAGAGCAGTGCTTTGCACATAGTAAGCACTTAACAAATGCCATAATTAATCATTATTATTATTACTGTTAAACACTTATTAGGTGCCAGGCACTGTACTAAGCACTGGGGTGGATACAGGCAAATGGGCTTGGACACAGTCCCTGTCCTACCCTGGGTTCACGGCCTTTTTCCCCATTTTACAGATGAGGCAACTGTAGCACAGAGAAGTGAAGTGACTTGCCCAAGGCCACACAACAGACAAATGGTGAAGCTGGGATTAGAACCCATGACCTTCTGGGTCCCAGGCCGATGCTCTATCCACTACACCATGCTGAGTAGCTTTGCCTTCAAGCATATCCACTTGATAGCTAGTTTAGGCTACTGGTCATTTTGCAAGGGCTTCTGCAGATCCTTTGAAACTGGAATGTAAGGGTTCAATACAAAACAAGAAATTGTGAGTTCACCTAGTGGGTGAAAAATTTATGGAATTTGCTACTGTAGAAAATATGCAGAATGAAGTATCAGTAGGTCTTATCCGGAAGAGACTTTACCATCTAAGTGTGATTTCAGAATAGTTGTCCACTTGTCTTTTGAGCAGCATGGCTCAATGGAAAGAGCCCGGGCTTGGGAGTCATTCATTCATTCAATAGTATTTATTGAGCGCTTACTATGTGCAGAGCACTGTACTAAGCACTTGGGATGAACAAGTCGGCAACAGATAGAGACAGTCCCTGCCGTTTGACGGGCTTACAGTCTAATCGGGGGAGACGGACAGACAAGAACAATGGCACTAAACAGCGTCAAGGGGAAGAACATCTCGTAAAAACAATGGCAACTAAATAGAATCGAGGCGATGTACAATTCATTAACAAAATAAATAGGGTAACGAAAATATATACAGTTGAGCAGACGAGTACAGTGCTGTGGGGATGGGAAGGGAGAGGTGGAGGAGCAGAGGGAAAAGGGGAAAATGAGGCTTTAGCTGCAGAGAGGTAAAGGGGGGATGGCAGAGGGAGTAGAGGGGGAAGAGGAGCTCAGTCTGGGAAGGCCTCTTGGAGGAGGTGATTTTTAAGTAAGGTTTTGAAGAGGGAAAGAGAATTAGTTTGGCGGAGGTGAGGAGGGAGGGCGTTCCAGGACCGCGGGAGGACGTGACCCAGGGGTCGACGGCGGGATAGGCGAGACCGAGGGACGGTGAGGAGGTGGGCGGCAGAGGAGCGGAGCGTGCGGGGTGGGCGGTAGAAAGAGAGAAGGGAGGAGAGGTAGGAAGGGGCAAGGTGATGGAGAGCCTTGAAGCCTAGAGTGAGGAGTTTTTGTTTGGAGCGGAGGTCGATAGGCAACCACTGGAGTTGTTTAAGAAGGGGAGTGACATGCCCAGATCGTTTCTGCAGGAAGATGAGCCGGGCAGCGGAGTGAAGAATAGACCGGAGCGGGGCGAGAGAGGAGGAAGGGAGGTCAGAGAGAAGGCTGACACAGTAGTCTAGCCGGGATATAACGAGAGCCCGTAATAGTAAGGTAGCGGTTTGGGTGGAGAGGAAAGGGCGGATCTTGGCGATATTGTAGAGGTGAAACCGGCAGGTCTTGGTAACGGATAGGATGTGTGGGGTGAACGAGAGGGACGAGTCAAGGATGACACCGAGATTGCGGGCCTGCAGGACGGGAAGGATGGTCGTGCCATCCACGGTGATAGAGAAGTCTGGGAGAGGACCGGGTTTGGGAGGGAAGATGAGGAGCTCAGTCTTGCTCATGTTGAGTTTTAGGTGGCGGGCCGACATCCAGGTGGAGACGTCCCAGAAGCAGGAGGAGATGCGAGCCTGATGGGAGGGGGAGAGGAGAGGGGCGGAGATGTAGATCTGCGTGTCATCTGCGTAGAGATGGTAGTCAAAGCCGTGAGAGCGAATGAGTTCACCGAGGGAGTGAGTGTAAATGGAGAACAGAAGAGGGCCAAGAACTGACCCTTGAGGAACTCCAACAGTTAAAGGATGGGAGGGGGAGGAGGCTCCAGCGTAGGAGACCGAGAATGATCGGCCAGAGAGGTAAGAGGAGAACCAGGAGAGGACAGAGTCCGTGAAGCCAAGGTGAGATAAGGTACGGAGGAGGAGGGGATGGTCGACAGTGTCAAAGGCAGCAGAGAGGTCAAGGAGGATCAGAATGGAGTAGGAGCCATTGGATTTGGCAAGAAGGAGGTCATGGGTGACCTTAGAGAGAGCAGTCTCGGTAGAGTGGAGGGGATGGAAGCCAGATTGGAGGGGGTCTAGGAGAGAATGGGAGTTAAGGAATTCTAGGCATCGATTGTAGACGACTCGTTCTAGGATTTTGGAAAGGAAGGGTAGTAGGGAGATAGGACGATAACTGGAGGGGGAAGTGGGATCAAGAGCGGGTTTTTTTAGGATGGGGGAGACGTGGGCATGTTTGAAGGCAGAGGGGAAGGAGCCCTTAGAGATTGAGTGGTTAAAAATAGAAGTTAAGGAAGGGAGGAGGGCAGGGGCGATGGTTTTAAGAAGGTCAAGGGTCAGAGGTCAAGGGTTCTAATCCCAGCTCTGCAACTTGCCAGCTGTGTGACTTTGGGCTAGTCATTTCACTTCTCTGGGCCTCAGTTCCCTCGTTTGTAAAATGGGGATTAAAACTGTGAACCCCACCTGGGACAATCTGATTACCTTGTATACCCCCAGCTCTTAGAACAGTGCTTTCCACAAAGTAAGCATTTAACAAATGCCACCATTATTATTATTATTATTATCAAGAGGGTTTGGATACATCCATAGATGAAAATTGGATGTAGGGAAAATTGGACCATAGAAGAAAACACTTTGAGGGTAGATGGTATCCATAATGTTTCAGATAGCTATTAAGTTGGGTAACATCATATAGTTCCTCCAAGCTTCTTGTCACTGTCAGAAACAAATTATCAAGTGGACAAATCACTGATATGTTTTCTTATGATTTTATGTTCTTTCAGCTTCTACTGATCTGTGACAGTCACAGAGAAAGTTAATGGTTTCTTGTTTTATAATATATATATATAATGTATATATAGATAGATACACAGTTATCCTTTTATTGGAAGGTACCACTACTGGTGAAACCCACCTATGAGTGCTTGTGTGGCTGAAACGGTTAGTGGTTATCCACAGTTCTGGCCACATTGTGTACATAATCAGTCTGTCCCTTACTAGGTTGTCATGTTTGATGTTTGCAAAACCTAACCTATTTTCTCTTTTGCCTCCTTGGCTCTCATTCTTTTGCTCTTGAGCTTTTACTAATACTAGAAGTACTGTTATTCCATTATTTTGAAATCTTCTCTATGCCTTCCATGTATTTGGTTCCCTAATTTAATTTTTTTCCATAACTCAGGGTCTTGGGAATCCTGAATCTTTCATTCTTCTCATGTGTCCCATCCAGAGAAACTGGGTTGCGGTCAGCACAGCCTTGATATAAGCAGGCTGATTCTGTTCTGGAATTTCATTATTGTGATCCTGTCTTGTCATTCCAATAGTAATAATGATTATATTATTAATAACATTTATTAAGCACTTCCAAAAGATCAATCACAGTGCTACATGCCTGTAAACCCGTCAAACGGCCGGGACTGTATCTATCTGTTGCCGACTTGTTCATCCCAAGCGCTTAGTACAGTGCTCTGCACATAGTAAGCGCTCAATAAATACTATTGAATTGAATGAATGCTGGGCCAATTACAAGATTAGTGAAGACAAGGCCCCTGACTTACAAGGGGTTTGCTTTCTCAATGGGGGAAGACAAACAAATCACACTTATTTTTCATTTATTATTCCCTTATCTCCACGACTCCAGGAAACTCTTTTCTATTTGTACTCAATGTAAAGAATGCCATCTTTCACTTGCATTTGCGATGAACAGTAAGCGTTCAATAAACACAATTGAATGAATGAACTTGACTTAAAGAAGAGAGGGTTTCCAAAAGGATCTTCACGTAAAATTATTCAAATACTTTTTTGCCACAGTAAGATCTGCCAATTTAAAGAATGTAAGTTGCAGGTGAATTTTTCTTTGAAAATCATGAGAGATCCATAGCCTCGTCTCAAGGCATGGCCCTCCATGAGGCACATCCCTCTAAGTTCTTGCTGAGCAAGCCAGATTTGACCTTTGGTCTCTATCCCATCTGGCTCTCTGGTCATCTGCCCTTATCCTCTGAACTATCTCGGGAAGCTCATCAGGCTATCTTGGGAAGCTCATCAACTCACTGACAGGCAAGTATATATCACTCAGCAGCACCAGGGGTAACAGGAAAATTAATACCATCTCTCATGTCAGCAGAAATGGCACCATAGGAGAAAAATGCCATTTTAACTTGTGTTGAGGACCAAGCAATGGCATTCATATGCTGGCCTTTGAATTAAGCTGGAGATCAAAGACAAGCAGATGGAAATGGGCAGATGATGGGAGAGGGAGTTATGGTTCAAAGTGTTAATGAAATAGTCTGTTAAACCCCCACCCTCCCTTTCCCCAGAGAAGAGCTTCAAGAAACTGGATTTTCTGTTGATGAGTCTAATCAAAGTGTCAAGAATCTTTGCCATTTCTTTGACTCTACCTTTCATATATTATTATATTCCTATTCACAATCTCCATACAAATAAAATACTTCTAAAGTAGAACAGGACTCCTGGAAACAATAGCACTGAGGAATCAGAAACATCTGAATGGATCTTGGGTTCTTTAGGAAATCTGCCCCATCAGGTTAAGAAAGATAATCACCCCAAACAAATGTGATTCCAGATAATCTTTGGAAAATATTATTCTTCTCCTTGTTTCTTAGCAACAGGAAACTTAACTACAAACCCATTTTTTAATAACTCATTGCAGCTTGGAACTCTAATACATAGAAGAACCAGATGGTCAGGGAAAAGGTTTCCCAGATAATGTGTAGGCAATAAAGAGAGTTTTTTACATTCCATCATCCTCGGTTATTTTCATACATCAGAGCCAACAGTTAACCATACATGTGCCATTTTGGGACCAGAGCTCAATATCTCCAAATTCAGTAACGTAGATAACCTCTCAAGATTCTAGGTTTTGTTGCTTTTTCACAGAACATATCTTGAGGACTGCTTGAGATAATCTAATCTCTTCCATGCAGTGAGAAGTTGGGGCATCTCTATTACCCAGCCCAGAGCTTTTTAAAAAACAATTATGCAGTCTACAGTATGGTTAAATCAAAATATATGTGTTCTAACAACATTCACTGGTCTGCAATGCAAATGATCAAAATAATCCTTATTCTCTAGCGGTCAAGGAGCATTAAAGATGTTTTGGCATCTACTCTTTTTTTCTCAAGCTTCTGTCTAGTTGCTGGATTAATCCATGACAAATCAACCCAGGAAGGAAATTGTTTTTTGTGGGGTGAAATGTTGTTCAAGAGATCTGATGATGAAGTCAGTTAATTCCAGCTAATTCATTTTGTGGGCCAACCAGTTTCCAGGTGGAACAGAAGAACATTCAGCAGTGACAAAACAAAAGTTCTCACTCCTAAATGCTCTCCTGCATTCAGTAGGTTTGGAACTTCTCTTTCTAAAATTTTTTAAACATTTTCCATAATCTTTTTGATCATTTTCCTGCTTGAGGCTATGTGAAACTGTCTCCTGCTGTTTTGTTCCAAGACCTGAATTTGAAAAAGGCAGGGAAACAGTCCTCTTCAGCTAGAACTTTGCTCAGAAAAGGTTTCTCTCAGGAGTTCTTTGAGTGTAAGAAAACACTGAAGAGTTGAAGTTGTAGTCCCTGACAGTAAAAATGAATTGCAAACTTGCTTTCTGAGTCTCAGGAAAATGAAATTTTCTTCTGAAACAAATTGGATTATACTGCTCCAGCTACAGTGAGATCTGCATCATTTCTTTTTCAGAACCTGGTCCTTTCCAGAATCTAAATCCACAAGAGAAAATGTGATAAATTATGATCACATTCCCGGTCACTTCAAAGCGAATATGACTTCTGAGCTTATGTCTCCTGGAAACTCTGAAAAATAGTGGACCAATATCTCTGAGTATGGGTTTTAATGAAGCATCAAGATGGCTTGCAAATGATATGAAAGCGACAAGGGTCGATGGGAAGCTTTTATTCCTATCTCAAATTAAAGATCTCAAAAGGATGCCAATTAAAGTTAGAAACCTTGAAAGGCCACCTGTTCAACCTCCTCAAGGTAGAGAGCGACATTTTGTGGCCCTGCTATTTTGGTATCTGGATTACATTCATCTATATTCATTAGTGTAGAGATAGTCCATCTGGCAGAGATAAAACAACCTGAGTAACTATAAAACAGCTTAAAGATTTGACATATCTGGTAGACTCCCGGGGCTCCTAATGTGAATCAAGTCATACGACGGGAAGGTATTATAAGAGAGCAGTTTTGAGGATTTTACAAAACAGTGCTAACACTCTGTCTGATCAGGGCCACCGCTAGCTTTTAGTTTAGAATTCCCTCTATCCAAATTCCCCCTCTCCTGTTGGAGTTCCTTCTTTTCTTTTAATCAAAGCTCATCGCTTTTCTTCAAGAAGGCAATGTTGGTAGCGGCTGTCCAAAGGTGAGTTAGTGGATTGCTGAACGAACTTATTAAATGGCCCCTGCACCAAGTCTGAATTCTCCACTTATTTGTTCAAGTCAAATTGCCTCTCTCAGGGCTGCCAATAAAATTGGATTTCAAGGAACATGTTGCCCAGGTTAGTAAGGAACCTTGAGAAAAACACATGCTCACTGAAACGTACACACAAACATACACACATGTCCATGTGTATGTATATGCCTTTCATTTTTGAAGACTGATCCTAGCTGGGATGAGATCCCAACCAGATATATGACTCTAGTGAGCACCATGACTTACCCCTGAAGAAGGGGCATTGGTCAAAAAAGTAAGTTTTTTCTCACTTTCACAACACCTTCACCTACCCACACTAGAGGCTCAATAAATACCATTGATTGATTAGAAAAGTCTGGAAGTGTGCAACTGTCTAAGATATTTGTGCCGCATTTACTTGTAATGAGATCTCATCATGGTGGCTATGCTTTAAAACTCTAAGGTTTGGGATAAGGGAAAATCCTGCAGTGCCTTCTTATTCATCACATTTGAGTACCCGCTCTTAAAACGGATCAAAACAGGGTCAAAAACAATCTGTTTGGCCCAGGTCTCCGTTGATCATTCGGTATTTGAAATAACAGCTGTGGCCCAATGGGAACAGATAGACCCAGGCCGAATGAGGTGAAGCAGTCAATCAGTGGTATTTATTGAGCATTTACTAGGCAAATGCTCCGTGTTGGACGGCAGATAGGTCTTAGGCGGGGACCCTTGAGACAAGTGTTTGGCAGAGAGAAGTGCTGGTGCCATGACTCCTAAATTAGAGTATAAATGGGATGAGAGTAAACGTAACAGGTCACTGCTGTGTGACCTTGGGCAAGCCACTTCACTTCTCTGTGTCTCAGTTACCTCATCAGTAAAATGGGGTTTGAGAATGTGAGTTCCATGTGGGACAACCCGATTACCTTGTATCTACCCCAGAGCTTAGAACAAAGTGTGACACATAGTAAGCACTTAACAAATACTATCACTATTATTATAATTATTATTAAATAGTAAATACATGTCATTTACTTGTAGTTAATTTCCCTGGGGGCCATGGGGAAGAGAAGTAGAAATATGAAAAAAGTTGGAGACCAAGAATAACAAGACCAAGAGAAGCAGTGTGGCTCAATAGAAAGAGCATGGGCTTAGGAGTCAGAGCTCCTGGGTTCTAATTCCAGCTCTGCTCCTTGTCAGCTTTGTGACTCTGGGCAAGTTATTTCACTCCTCTATGCCTCAGTTACCTCATCTGCAAAATGGGGATGAAGACTGTAAGCCTCTCGTGGGACAACCTGATTAACCTGTATCTACTCCAGTGCTTAGAACAGTGCTCAGCACATAGTAAGCACTTAACAAACCAACAGATTATTATAACATAATATACCAAAAAGTTACATTTCCATAGCCATGGTCTTAAGTAAATGCCACTGAATGATAAAAATTTGAATGATTTCTAAGACATTTAAAATTATAACTGCTACTGTATTTGCTAAGCATTTTCTCTGTGCTATGAGTTGGGGTAGATACAAGTAAATCAAGTCAGGCACAGTCTCTGTCCCACACTGGCTCACAATCTAAAGATAATGATAATAATAATTGTGATATTGTTGAGCACTTACTGTGTTCCAGGCACTATACTGAGCACTGAAGTGTATACAAGCAAATCCTGTTGGATACAGTCCCTATAGAGAAACAGCATGGCTCAGTGGAAAGAGCCCAGGCTTGAGAGTCAGAGGTCATGGGTTCGAATCCTGGATCCGCCACTTAGCTGTGTGACTGTAGGCAAGTCACGTAACTTCTCTGTGCCTCAGTTACCTCATCTGTAAAATGGGGATTAAGACTGTGAGCCTCACATGGGACAAGCTGATTACCCCGTGTCTACCCCAGCACTTAGAACAATGGTCTGCATATAGTAAGCGCTTAACATACCAACATTATTATTATTATTATTATTATTATATGGAGCTCATGGTCTCATTCCCCATTTTACTGATGAGGTACTGAGGCACAGAGTAGTGAAGTGACTTGCCCAAGGTCACAAAGCAGACAAGTGGCAGAGGTGGAATTAAAAAGGAGGGAGAAAGGGCATTGGATCTCCATTTTAAAGATGAGAAAATTGAAGCACAGAGTAAAGTGATTTGTCAAAGGTCACATAGCAGAAAACTGACAGAGCTGGGATTAGAACCCAGGTCCAGTTTCCATTAGACCACGCGGTCTTCCTCAAATTAAGGAAATAAATAAATTGCCTGAAATGATTAGCTGTAATTTAACAGCAGCATGCATTGAGAAGTGCCAGGAACTGATATGGAACTTAGGTGGAAATTGCAGTGGGTTAAAGAGGATGTCAGGAAAAGCAAAATTGCTGCTCAAGGAGGAAAGAACTGAGGTAAAGGGCAGATTTATGGGAAAGCTAAGCATTGCAACAGCAAGATTTACTTGAGAGGTGGTAACAGATCAGTGCTCATGTTTGTAACAGCTAAAAGGCTTAAGTTTTCAAATTTTTGTTAATCTCTTTTCCTTCCAAGGGTTTGCCAGGAAATTTGGTTTTTTTTTCCAACTTTTTTGAAAATTAAAACATTTTAAAAAGGAAGAGCAAAGAGTGGGTAGTTTGCTTCTTCCTTTCTCCTTCCAGACTTTGAATTATTCAGTGTCATTTGGTTATTTCTGAACATATGAGTTTTAACTTATAACTAGTGTTTTAGCAAAATAATATGTAATTCTTCTCATATTCTTTGTGTTCAATGTCTTAAATTATTTCTTTAGTGAAAACAATATGTAGTATGGTGTTTATTGAGCAAAAATAATTGGAGATTCTGTATATTTTTCTCTTCCACAATTTCAATTTGGAATAGTGAAACAAAGTTTCATACTAATAGCACTGTTTGTTTCACATCCAAAATAACAGGTTTACAGTATTATGGAAGAAATTTTAGCATATGTTTAGCTGTTTCTGCAGCCTTTGAAGAAATTAGAAAATTGACTATGAATTTTAATTCGATTCATCTATGCCATACCACATGCTTTCTATCCTCGTGATTTGGGTAAAACATGATGGACGTATTAAAGAATGTTGTTCCCACAACATGAATCTGTTCGGAGTATAACAAGATCCACACGTTAGCACAGAATTTCAGTGTGGGAATAGTTGGTTGTGCACAAGCATGTGGGGCATTCGTCAAAGCCTGGATATGATAAATTATTTATATCAATGTCCGGCTCCCCCTCTTGATTGTAAGCTCACTGTGGTCAGGGAGCGTGTCTACTAACTCTGTTGTATTGTACTCTCCCAAGTGCTTAGTTCAGTGCTCTGCACATTGTAAGTGCTCAAAATATACCATGGATTGATTGTTTGATTGCTCTGCTTCCCAGCCTCTGTCTCAGACTTATTGTACTGAGCAGTTCATTGATGTTCCTTTGTGCTTCTGCAACTTTACAGTAATGGATTTCAAAGGGAACACTACCCAGGTTAGTAAGGAACCTTGAGGAATGCACACTTATAAACATACGTGAATAGAAACACACACACAGACACACACACACCCATAGAAAGACAAACATACGTGAATACAATGGCTTTTATTTTTGAAGATGACCCTACTGGTGATGAGATGCTAAAAGTTAGGGTATTCAGCAGTCTGCTTCTAGTGATGGACACATAGAATAGGAATGTGTAGGGTAAAATGTTAGTAATGGTGGTCCTTTCAGCCCCTTCACTTCCCCTAACCTATTTTTCCCACTGAATTACTGGGAGCTAGAACATAATTTTCCCAGAGAATGCAGTTCTTCAGTCAATCGATCAATGCTATTTACTGAATTCTTGCTGCGTTCCTGGGAGCCTACAGTATAACCGAATTGGCAGACATGCTCCCTACACACAAGGTGCTTACAGTCTAGCAGCAGAGACAGACATTGACAGAAATAAATCATTTATAATATATATTTTATGGATATGTACATAAGTTCTATGGAGCTGAGTGTATCAAGTGCCCAGATCAAGAGTACAACTACTGTGTAGCACTTGAAATGGCTTTAATACCACTCTGTGGGGATTCATTAATTTTCACTGAATGACCACCGGTCTCTGCATTTAGGCAATGGCCCAGTTTTACATCTGTGGATCACTCCAGACAGTGAGTGAGTTTCACAGTATCTACAAGGTGGAATGGTTTGGGGCCAATAAATGACAAAATAATCCTCAAGTTGTATTTTTTTCACTGTTACCTTGATCCTAGTAGTGTATCATAAATGCCAAAAGATTACCTTTCCTTCTGGGACAAGTTCCTCTGATAAAACTTGCCAAGTCTTGGGAAGGTCTAGCCAGTGGGCATCCTCCCAAAATTGACTCTTCTGGGTCAAATACAAATATTTGACTATTTTCTTGATGTCTTCTATGTATAGTACTGAATTTGATGTTACTGGAGTTATTCATTGGGACTATAGACATACTCCTCCTCTCTCAAAATATATCTGAGGTATCTGACACCTGAACACGAGTCTCAGAGCCAACAAAGAGCCAGAATAAAGTCAGTCTATGAGCACTGACTCCCCTCTCAGGATCACACCAGTACTCTACCAGTTTTGACTATGGGAGGGAGAGTCAAACAGAGGCCTACCCATTCCATTCCTAGCTTGGGAAGTGGCTAGTGATTAGAAGGCAGTCTGTTACAAGTCAAAATTTACCTGTGCTGAGCAGCAGCATCATGGGAGAGAGTTGAGGGAGGAGACTCAAATTTACTGCATGGAAGAAGAAGGAACCACTTCTGTATTTTTACCAAGAAAACTCTATGGATATACTAGCAGAACGATTGCAGATGGAGGTGGGTCGTTCTATGGAGTGACTCCATAGAGTCACTCTGGGTCAGAAACGATTTGATGGCAGAAGTCTTGACTAACACTGAAAAAATGATCATTTCCTTTAATGGGTGGGTTGTATGTGGGAAATGGTTGATAATTGGTCACCCAGAAACAAAAGGAGCAGTGTAAAGTGCAGCATCAACCAGTGAATGTACCGCTGCAACTAAATGTGGGGAGTCAGCTGAGGCAGGTACAGCAATCAAGAAAGACGTGGCTTTCTTCAAGCAGAAAGCTTTACAGTTCTGTGAGACTAAGGCTCAAGTGAAAATATTTCCTGGCCCTGAAAATTGCAAGCAATGCTATACCAGGATAATCTTTAAAGGTATACATCATATGGGACACAATGAGATTCTTGCCCTTTTAACCCCATTCTTACCTCTGAGTAGATATTACTTGCACTAATACCATTTTTAAATACAGAGAACAATTCAAGTCAATGTATCGTGATGTGAGTCTTTGGCCGTAGCCCAATGCACAGAGTTAGGAATCTCATGTTTCTCTCAGACTGTCCCGATGAATTTCTATTGTGGTTCTATGATCCAGGCTATTAGATATTTGAATTAAGGGGAATCCATTGAAAGGATGTATGTATATCAAAAGGTTCTCTGAGGTGAAAAGTGCCAACACAAGAGTTTGGGACAAATCAAAAATAGTAGTAATAGTATTTATCAAGTGCCTACTGTGTGCAAGACACTCTTCTAAGTGTTGGGAAACAGAACACAGGTATGAATTGGACATGGTTCCTGACCTGCTATGGGCTCAAAATCTGCTTCTGACACACCCATCTGCTTCTGACACACCCATCGGCTGCTGACACACCCTGTTAATGCTAGATCGAGTGGATTTAATAATAACTGTAAAAATAATGATAATATTTGTTAAACACATATTATTTGTCAAGTTTTGAACTAAGTGCTGAGGTAGATAGAAGGTATTCAGATCAGAAACAGTCATGGTCCAATATGACGTTCACCTTCTAAGTGGGTGGGAGAACAGGTATTTAGTACTCATTTAACAAATGAGAAAACAGGCCCAGAGAAGTTAGCGACTTGTCCAACATCAAGCAGGCAAGTGACACAGCTAGGATTACAACCCTGATTTCTTGACTACTAGGCCTGAGCTCTTTACACTAGGCCATATTTCTCACACAAGTGCTCCTCAGGCATTCTCTCTCCTCCACAGTCGAGTGAATCCACCAGGAACCTTGCTACACTCCCACTGAGACATCCAGGGCCCTCTGCATTCCTGTCGACTGAACAGCCATGCTTGCTCCCAGGAACCTGCACAGCTGGCGTCCTGTTCTATGCTGGCCCAAAACAATAGGAGAGGACGGAGGACCGGTCGGGGGGAGAAGGAAGTGAAGGGAGGGAGGGAGATGAATGGAGGAGAAAGAAGGGATGGTAGGAGGGAGGGAGATGAATGGCAGATTCCTAGAGGGAAGCTGGCAATGATTTCCCAAGAACAAATTACTTTTAAAGTTCATTCCCCTCCTCCCACTTTGATAGGCTGATCCATGCCTGAGGCCTCACAGCTGGCAAGATCTTGTCTGTTGCCTGTTCTGTGTTCATCCATTATCTTCAGGGGTTCATTTACTTATTTCTTTCTCCCTCCTTTGGTTACAGGTAATAATGCAGATCATTTCACAAGCTCTATTTTACAGTTCTTAACTGTACACTTTTGAAGTGTTTCATGACAAAGTTTTTACAATGTATTAGGATTAATTATCCCTTTGATTATTCTAAAGAATAGTCTTTGGAATCAAATAACAACTGGCTATTAGAAAAGACAGAGTATAGTGACAGTGGAAAATCTAAAATGTTGGCAGTAGTTGGAGAGACTAGAGATTAGATTTGATTTCAGATACTCATTATTTGACTGAGATGGAAAGGAACCCTCAGGTGAGCATACAGTTGAAAGAAAGAAGAAAGTAAGCTTCTTCTATGTGTCAAAAAGTGTTTAGAAGAAGGGGTTAGCTAGGAAGCTAGGGACCCTTTGCTGACAACAACTGATAAAGGAATTGGAGATTAGATGGATGGAGGTGGGCGGGCAAACTCAGGAATAACGGTTCCTGCTGAGGGACAGAGATATCCACTCCTCTAATGCCAATCAACTCAATTTGCCTCACTCTGATCTTAATTGAGCACTTACTGTGTGCAGAGCACTGTACTAATTGCTTGGGAGAGTGCGGTACAACAGAGTTGACAGACAAGTTCCCTGACCAACCTCTTGCCAACCTCATCGCCAATCTCTCGCTCACACTCACTCCCCTGATTTCAATTCCTTCCCTCTTCACATCCAACAGACCACTGATCTCCCCATCTTCAAAGTCCTACCGAAATCACACCTTCCTCAGGAAATCTTTCTTTTCTAATCTACCCCACCGAATGAGGATAATGCTAATGCTAATAATAATAATTATAATATTTGTTAAGCACTATGTGCCAAGAGCTTTACTAAGTACTGGGATAGATACAAGATAATCTGATTGGACACAGTCGCTAATGCACACAGGACTCACTGTCATAGTAGGAGGGAGAACAAGTATTTAGCCCCCATTTTATAAATGAGGGAACTGAGGCCCAGAGAAGTGATGTGACTTTCCCAAGGTCACACAATAACCTTGGTGATTATTCACCACCCTCTGTTAATTATACAGAGAAGCAGCGTGGCATAGTGGAAAGAACGTGGGCCTGGGAGTCAGAGAACCTGGGTTCCAATTCCAGCTCCACTACTTGTCTGCTCTGTGATCTTGGGCAAGTTACTTTACTTCTCTGTGCCTCAGTTCCCTCATCTGTAAATTGGGGATTAAGACTGTAAGCCCCATGTAGGGCAACCTGATTACCTTGTACCCCTCCAGCACTTAGAACAAGTGATTAACAAATGCCATCATTATTATTATTCTGTGTGCCTCAGTTTCCTCATCTGTAAAATAGGTATTAGGTTTGTGAGCTCTAGGTGGGGCAGGAATTGTGTTCAACTCAATTATTTTATATCTACCACAGCTCTTATTACGAAGTCTGGCATATAGTAAGCACTTAACAAATTCCATAAAAATATATCTATCTTCAGAAGTTTGAAGAGCACTGAAGTTTCTTCATCTTTTTCATCTGCCTATTGAACTGCCATATTTCTGCGGCAACCGGCAGCTGCAAAACTGTGATGTGATTTGCATACACGGGTTAGCTTAAGATAGCTTTTAATGGAAGTGTGAGATTGATCTGGTTTAGAAATAATGATAATAATAATAATAATGTTGGTATTTGTTAAGTACTTGCTATATGCCAAGCACTGTTCTCAGTGCTGGGGTAGACACAAGGTAATCAGGTTGTCCCATGTAGGGCTCACAGTCCCCATTTTACAGATGAGGTAACTGAGGCACAGAGAAGTTAAGTGACTTGCCCAAGGTTACATAGCTGACAAGTGGTGGAGCTGGGATGACCCATGACCCATGACCTCGACTCCCAAGCTTGTGCTCTTTCCACTAAGCCATGCTGCTTCTCATTAGGAGGATCCCCACCACAGCTTTCTATAAGCTCTAGAGCCTGCCTTGACTGCCCTTATGAATGGAGTCAATTACAATATTAACATTGCAAACCCATTTACTGATATCAAAGCAGTAAAAGAGGTATTTTTTTGAAGGACCAGTGTCTTGCAAAAGTGAGCTCTTTATGATGGATTGGCCTAGATCTAGTCATGAACATTTTGGTTAATAAAGATACCCCAAATGTGTCCTCCGCTTCATGGATTTTTGGAAAGTTTTGAGAGGTTCAGAAGGATTCACCCAATACATACATAAGCTACCCCAGAATTGGAGTCCTTTTAGAATTCCTATAATTTCATAAAATATTCCTTCAATACACTAATTAGTACCCGAGAGGCTGGAAACAAGTAGCTTTAAAAGGTGCCTAACTTCCAACAGAGTGTCTCTCATGAACTAGGCAAATCTGGCACTGTGAAATCATTGGAAAGGAGAGTCTATTCATCTGGGAAAAATATTACTATTTAGCACAATCTTACAACACTGACGAATAACCAAGTACAGTATATTGCACAGAGTAGTTTCTCAGTAATTACCAATGAAGATAATCATGAAACCCTCTTAAATTCAGTGCGAAGTAGTCATCCATGTCAGATAAATGATCTCTTCCAGAGTTAACTCCTGGGATATCTGGAATGAAAACCACAACAATTGATCTTATGGTAATGATGATGGTGATGGCGTTGGTTCCAAAAAGATGATCTTAACATCACATTAGAAGTGTTTCCGTTTCTAAGTGTGATATCCTTTATTACGTTCATTTAAAAGTTATTTTCTTTCCCTGAAATATCTTGCTTCTTTTTATAGAGGGCTCTTATGTGCTTAAAGAGTTCTATAAATTAATCTTACATTAATCAAAGCTCTATCAAAGCTCTGGTTTGGTGTTCTTTTAAAATGAATTTAAATCATAGGAAAGAACACTCAATTATGCTAAACCAATTCCTCTACCATACTCAATCTCACCTTTTGTTTTATAAAATCAAACATTGTCCAGAACAAAGTCAGGTCATGAGATGAATGCTGCCCCTGGCCCTGGTTTCCTTTTCTCTCCACTCTAGTTGAATTCTGAATTCTATCAAGTCCCGGCCCGTTGCCTGAACAACTCACTCCTGCCACGCTCTAACGAATCATAGATGAAGGCTTTGAAGAAACCTCATGGCTTCTCTCGTTTCCATCCCTTGAATCAAACCTGAAAGTAAGTGTCTACTCTCCCAAGATTTTCTCCCCTTCACTAGTGATTTGACTATTTCCGAGGATTCTGCCAAAGATATCTCATTAGCTTCAACTCCCTCCAACCCTCATCAGGTGAGACATGAGTTTCTTTTGACAACTGTTTTCTATGCTCCTTATGTCAAAACTCCCATTCAAATACTGAAGTCAGTAATTAAATTTAGCCTTCATTTTCCGAGGTGTACTTTTCTGAGTTCCAGATGTCCTCTGTTCATTTCACCCCGGCACAATTTCTTTTGGTTCTTCCTATGAGTTTCTAAAGTTGTCTTCCTGTTAGATGGTAATAGAACATTTTTTCATAGAAGATTTAGCAGTCCTGCTTAGGGATATAATGTCACCCCAAATGGCAAAGAGCCGGACAATGGGCTCTACTGTATTTTCTGGAGCACAGGTATAGAAATGATTATCTCCTAGGGCACTCCCACTAGAGGGCAGGGCCATCTCAAGTACCAGGAAAAGGAGTTTCTATTTATCTCTGCTTCCATCTCTGTCGGTATCTAGAGGTGCTGAGACACAGGCCCTACCCCTGTCCTCGTTCCTCTGGAGTTGGGAGGTCAGTTAGATTCTAAATTCCTTGAGGACAGGGTGCATGTCTTGTTTCGTCGGTACTCACATTCTTTTGTACATTCTTCGGTGCTTCTCACTTAGGAGGTACTAGGTAATTACCACTGACGGACAGACTTGAAGTGACTGAGTACAGTGGCCACACTAAGACCGAGTGCATGACCATGGACTTCGTTGTCCAATTGCAAGCATAGTTTGGCCATGCCATGCTATTCATTTAACTTATCAGAACAGTCAATTTGCTTCAATTTTAATGGGTGGGAGCGGGTAGCAGATGGGTAGATCCAGGACTCTGATGCCTCTAAAAACTAAACCCAAGGTTTTAGCATGACGGGCAAATGGCTTTTATTGAATGCCTTCTGTGCACAGATCAATGTTTAGATAAAATGTAGGCTTCGTGGTCCTCCACCAGTTCATTTACTATTTCTTAGCTATTCCCTTCTCTTATGATTCTCCACTCCGTTTCACCTACACAAACTTACACACCATCTCCCCTGCCTCTGACTCTATTGCATGCCTTTCCTTCTACTCAAAGACCTTCCCCTCCCTAAGTTACCAGCCCACCTTCAAATCTCTTCTTTCAAAGCTCTGCAGAAGGCCTACCACCTCTATGAAATTTCCTAGGTTTTCCCCCTTTGCCCATGCTCATCTTTTAGTGCTCTAATTTGTTACCGAGGAGGACCAAGTCTCTGGGAGGAAATTATGCTCAGAATGTGGTTGGAATTAGATTGGACAGCAAAGAAAACAGACCCACCAAGACTGAGGATAAAAAAAAACAAAACTGGTTGACACATACCGAAATAGTGGTTTCGTATATGCTGTGAAAGGTTGAAAGTCCAGGTTAAGCAAGGGAGTGGCCCTAATTAAGTTAGATCAGCCACAACTGGAATTCCTGTCCCAGTCAAACAAGGTCAACAACTTCTTTGAGGAATTGTACTGCCTTTCAGACCCATTTAGTTGATTCTTCAAATCCCTTCTCTCTCCAGAAGTTCAAAAAATAATTTTGAAGCACCTTTCATTTTGCATGAAATAAGTTCCACAGAAATTCTCTTGTCACAATTTCCTTCTCTTTTTGCATGTCTCACTCAAGAGTTGAATTTACTGTAAAATTCTGTTGAGTGGAAGTGATTCATTAAAAAAAAAATGAACACTGCTGATTTTTTTTTTCCTGGATGAACAAAAACTGGTTGTCAATGCAAGGCATGTACTGTGTATTTTATTTATTCATTTAGTTCTTGGGTATTGTCAATCCCTTGGTAGTGGGTATACAATGAAATTCTCTGTTTTATCAGATTTGTTTGGGTGAATTGACTCAAGACTGATCTTAGGAATCAATGTGGAGAGAAAAACCATCTTCTCTCAAACACACTCTGAATAGACTCATCGTACTTGTTTGAGATTAATCCCACAGTCTTCCCAAAGCTAGTTCATTCTATAGATTTCTTTTCATTCTTTTCCTTTTCCATTTAGAAACTTTTGGATAAGAGGTCTTGTCTGAGTAAGTGTGGGTGGAAAATAATGATGAACTATTATTGAGAGGACAATATTTGAAAACCTCCAGATATAACTGGCCAAACATAAGAGGGTTATATTGGGTGGGATCATCCTCTCAGAAATGGCATTTTCTACAGTTTATGGTCACCTTCAAAGTCAAGAAAAGAATGGTAGAAGAACCACTTGGGCTATTTATTCAATAGTGGCTACAGTCACACACACACACACACACAAACACACACACAAAAGGGGGACTGCATCTTCTCCCATGGCAGTTTTCATTTTCCCACTGCACCATCTGCTCCCAACTCTTCTCTTGAGGTGGGTGTCCACCTTAGGCAATTTTCAACCCCCAGGTCCATTACCATGTGCTAGAGTTGAAAATTGGTGGTCACCGCTGGGACTGAAAATTTATCTGTGGAAATGTCCCCCACTTCTTTTTTCATTCTCGCTTGGTGGCCTAAACCCAATTTTCAAGGGTTAGGAGTTAATGAAGTAGCCTTGACAATCTTAGACTTACAGCCCCAGATCCTATGTTATCAGGCTTTATAAAAAGGATCTACGTTGTGGAGAGCAAAGGCAAAGGAGAAGGGGATTGTAAGTGGGAGATGAAGACAGGGAACTGGATGTTTACTCTAGATTAAGGTCCTCAGTTGTCAGTCTCCACAGTCTTAGGTCTGGTTTGCCCATTTCCACAGGAGCTCCAGTCCATCCCTGGAATTTCATACGTTCCTGACAAGTGCCTAAATGAAAGGATGAGAGATCATATTATCATTAAAGAAGTGCTGTATTTAGGGAACAATTATTACTAATTTAGTGTCAGCCTGGTGGAAATAAACTACTCCATGCCATCATTCTTAGCCTAGGGCTGAACAATATTAACAGGGATAGAACTGTTGACTGGAGAGCAACACCTACTAAATTTGCAAGGAAATCCAAGGAGGGACAAAGTGTGAGACAATGACCAGCACCTTGGTGTATGGGACCAGAATTTAAATTGACTGGAATAAATTTGAGAAGCAAACCATAAAGTGCTGAGATTTAAAAATCTCAAGTACAATTGAAGAAGAAGACCCAATGGAGAGAAGAGTTCAAAGATTCGCAGAGGTGTTCAGAGGAGATAACCTGATGTTCAACTTATATTCAATAAATTCTTCACTAGAGTGGAAAAAAAACCCACTACCAGACTCAGCAGAGCAACCTTCTATTTCTGCAGCTTTCTGCAAAGACCCATCATTCTATAACAAATCTTCATTCAAGTAATGATGTGACCATATGCTTTAAGTTACATAAAGATTAAACAGTAGTATAGTGGTTTAATCACTGCAGTATATATCTCGTAAAGGAATTTCACATTAATCTTCCAGTAGTTCTGGATTGTATCCTAATTTTATCATGTAAGTCTATGGGGGAAAGTGAACCCCAATAATAGAACCACATTTTTGAGAACTATACCCCATTAAAACAAGGTGTCTACCTGTACTTGTAAGTTTCCTTAATGGATTTCATTAAGCACTTACTGTGTGCCAGGCACTCTACAAGATACAAGATTATCAGGTTGGACAAAGTTTAGTGCTAATTCTACTAGAAATTCTACTAGGTTTTAAAATATTAGCATCTCCAAGTGATAAAATATCTTCAAGGCCAATGTAATAATAATATTAAAAATAATAATAGTTGTGGTATTTTAAAAGCACTTACTATGTGCCAAGCATTTGTACTAAGAGCAGGGGTGAGTCGATACAAGATAATCAGGTCAGACATAGCCCCTGTTCCACATGGGGCTCAAGGAAGAACAGGTATTTAATCCTCATTATAAGGTGAGGAAACTGAGGCACAGAAGAGTTAAATGACTTGCCCAAGGTCACTCAGTACACAAGTGGCAAAGCCAAGATTAGAACCTAGGCTCTCTGGCTCTCAAACTCATGCCCTATCCACCCGGTCGAGTTGCTTCTCTATCACTCTGATTCTCTCTTGTTTTAGTCTAATGTGTGTGGTAATAATGATAATAATTATGGCATTTGTTAAGTGCTTACTATGTGCCAAGCACTGTTCTAAGTGCAGGAGTAGATACAAGATAATCAGGTTGTCCCACGTGGGGCTCACAGTCTTAATGCCCACTTTACAGATGAGGTAACTGAGGCAGAGAAGTGAAGTGACTTGCCCAAAGTCACACAGTTGACAAGTGGCGGAGCCAGGATTAGAACCCATGACTTCTGACTCCCAAGCCCGTTCTCTTTCCGTTAAGCCACGCTGCTTCTCGTGGTGAAGACCAGAGCGGCAACTGAGATGGCTACCCTGACAATCGCTTGTTGGACTGTGGTGCACAGCATAACGTTGGGATGCCGCTGTGCTGACCCAGCCGTACATAGATTTTGCACAAAAATTATTGTGTGAACTTTGCAATATGTTGAATTCCTGCCCACTGATTCTCTGGTTGCACCCACAGATCAAGCGAGAACACGATGGAGAGAGAAGAGAGAGTACGAGTAGGGCTGCACCAATCACTAGAACTAGAGTCAATTCCTTCATGCATGTTCTTAGCCCTGAAAGCCTACCCGCCGGCCAAAGGCTTATGAATAGTTTACCAGAAATGCCAATTATCACTTTGGAAACATTCCACTGACTCCCTCAAAAATGAATAATGACTGTCAAGTGATTGTCCAGTGACTTCCATCTTTCATCTTCTTTTATCTGGCCCTAGACCAGGAATGGAAGCGGTCTGGGACCAAGATCCGTGGCTCAGTGGAAAGAGTCCGGGCTTGGGAGTCAGAGTTCATGGGTTCAAATCCCGGCTCTGCCACTTGTCAGCTGTGTGACTGTGGGCAAGTCACTTAACTTCTCTGTGCCTCAGTTCCCTCATCTGTAAAATGGGGATGAAGAATGTGAGCCTCACGTGGGACAACCTGATTACCCTGTATCTACCCCGGCGCTTAGAACAGTGCTCTGCACATAGTAAGCGCTTAACAAATACAAATACCAAGCTTCAAAAATAGGCTCTGCTGATATATCTTTCTGTGCTTAAGGTTGAGAAAGAGCAACTAGTTCTTTACCATTGGTCAAGGATTTTTTCTTATTATCAAGGTACATAACCTAATTATTTGGACTGTATCTGACTATATTGACTTGAATCTATCCCAGTGTTTAGAACAGTGCTTGACACAGTTTAAGCACTTAACAAATACCATAATAATGTAATGCTTTGTGTACAATGGAACATGGCTTGACTCTCTCGGTTTAAATCTTTAAATCCCAAACATAAACTGTGAAAAGGCTGTTTTTATCAGATTTTAACCACACTTTTCTACTTGCACAGAGAATCAGCTGTCATGCTGTTAAAATAAAGAACGTGACTCTTTTCATCATGAAATATGTATCTAGATTTTCTTTTAATATCAGTAACGGGCAATAGGTCAAGATAAACCAGCCGGAGGTGTTGGCCTGTTTTTAAGAGACTTAGGCACTTAACTTTCAACCAGGAATCTCTCTTTTACTCCTGCCCATTTTTGCAGAACTTGTCAACAATATGGGCACTCATCTAACTAGAAGAGAAAATGAAAACAGATTTCTCATGTGGCTTTTTATAGGAGGTCTTTTTGTGCCATTAACTGATAATCTCGATAATGTGGCATTTAATTGAACTATTTGCATACTCAGAGGATATGAGTAGGTGTGTGAAAGGAATTGGAATTGGTTGTGCTTTCATGCAGAAGGAAATTGGACGGTTATTAGATTACACGGATACCTAACTGCCGATCACTCAAACCATCATATGCTCTGTCTGGAAGATGGGGATTTGGACTTCCCATTCATCATTTTATTAACAGACTGGTGGATCAAGGCAAAGGATTTAATTTGGCATTTCATTTGCTCCTCTCTGTCTTTTGAAGCATCATTCTGTCCTTCCCGACCTCTCTTTTCTGTGCCAGTGGGCATCACAGAGAGGTCACTGGATGGACCTAATGGAAGATCGTTGGATGTGACTTTGAATTTAGAGGTTTGCAGATTGCCGAAGTGAAATTGGCATATTAGAGGAGCAGCATGGCCTAGTGGAAAGAGCACCCTGGCAGTCAGTGGACCTAGGTTCTAATCCCGGCTCTGCCAGTTGCTTGCTGTCAAGTCACTGAACTTTCTCTGTGCCTGAGTTTTCTCAAATGTAAAATGGAGATCACCTGGTCTCCCTCCTACTTAGACTGAGAAGCTTCTTCTCCTCCCTCATCGACACCCATGCCCGTCACCCCCGCCGATTGTTCCGGACCTTTAACTCTCTCCTTAGGTCCCCTGTTCCTCCCCCTCCCCCATCTCTCACCCCTAATGATCTGGCCACCTATTTCCTCACGAAAATCAACACGATCAGGTCTGAGCTCCCCAAAGTCATCCCTCCGCCTCTCCCCTCCCCCCCAACAACCCCCTCCCCTACTTTCCCATCCTTCCCTGCAGTATCCTCAGAGGAGATCTCCTCCCTCCTCGCAAGTGCCACCCCCTCCACCTGCGCCTCGGACCCCATTCCCTCTCACCTTCTTAAAACCATCGCCCCTGCCCTCCTCCCTTCCTTAACTTCTATTTTTAACCACTCGATCTCCAAGGGCTCCTTCCCCTCTGCCTTCAAACATGCCCACGTCTCCCCCATCCTAAAAAAACCCGCTCTTGACCCCACTTCCCCCTCCAGTTATCGTCCTATCTCCCTACTACCCTTCCTTTCCAAAATCTTAGAACGAGTCGTCTACAATCGATGCCTAGAATTCCTTAACTCCCATTCTCTCCTAGACCCCCTCCAATCTGGCTTCCGTCCCCTCCACTCTACCGAGACTGCTCTCTCTAAGGTCACCCATGACCTCCTTCTTGCCAAATCCAATGGCTCCTACTCCATTCTGATCCTCCTTGACCTCTCTGCTGCCTTTGACACTGCCGACCATCCCCTCCTCCTCCGTACCTTATCTCACCTTGGCTTCACGGACTCTGTCCTCTCCTGGTTCTCCTCTTACCTCTCTGGCCGATCATTCTCGGTCTCCTACGCTGGAGCCTCCTCCCCCTCCCATCCTTTAACTGTTGGAGTTCCTCAAGGGTCAGTTCTTGGCCCTCTTCTGTTCTCCATTTACACTCACTCCCTCGGTGAACTCATCCGCTCTCACGGCTTTGACTACCATCTCTACGCAGATGACACGCAGATCTACATCTCCGCCCCTGTCCTCTCCCCCTCCCTTCAGGCTCGCATCTCCTCCTGCCTCCGGGACGTCTCCACCTGGATGTCGGCCCGCCACCTAAAACTCAACATGAGCAAGACTGAGCTCCTCATCTTCCCTCCCAAGCCCGGTCTGCTCCCAGACTTCTCCATCACCGTGGATGGCAGGACCATCCTTCCCGTCCCGCAGGCCCGCAATCTCGGTGTCATCCTTGACTCGTCCCTCTCGTTCACCCCACACATCCTATCCGTTACCAAGACCTGCCGGTTTCACCTCTACAATATCGCCAAGATCCGCCCTTTCCTCTCCACCCAAACGGCTACCTTACTATTGCGGGCTCTCGTT
Source organism: Ornithorhynchus anatinus (assembly GCF_004115215.2). NCBI lineage: Eukaryota > Metazoa > Chordata > Mammalia > Monotremata > Ornithorhynchidae > Ornithorhynchus > Ornithorhynchus anatinus. Next base: position 13,518,617 of record NC_041739.1, read on the forward strand.
ATATCCCGGCTAGACTACTGTGTCAGCCTTCTCTCTGACCTCCCTTTCTCCTCTCTCGCCCCGCTCCGGTCTATTCTTCACTCCGCTGCCCGGCTCATCTTCCTGCAGAAACGATCTGGGCATGTCACTCCCCTTCTTAAACAACTCCAGTGGTTGCCTATCGACCTCCGCTCCAAACAAAAATTCCTCACTCTAGGCTTCAAGGCTCTCCATCACCTTGCCCCTTCCTACCTCTCCTCCCTTCTCTCTTTCTACCGCCCACCCCGCACGCTCCGCTCCTCTGCCGCCCACCTCCTCGCCGTCCCTCGGTCTCGCCTATCCCGCCGTCGACCCCTAGGTCACGTCCTCCCGCGGTCCTGGAACGCCCTCCCTCCTCACCTCCGCCAAACTGATTCTCTTTCCCTCTTCAAAACCTTACTTAAAAATCACCTCCTCCAAGAGGCCTTCCCAGACTGAGCTCCTCTTCCCCCTCTACTCCCTCTGCCATCCCCCCTTTACCTCTCTGCAGCTAAAGCCTCATTTTCCCCTTTTCCCTCTGCTCCTCCACCTCTCCCTTCCCATCCCCACAGCACTGTACTCGTCCGCTCAACTGTATATATTTTCGTTACCCTATTTATTTTGTTAATGAATTGTACATCGCCTTGATTCTATTTAGTTGCCATTGTTTTTACGAGATGTTCTTCCCCTTGACGCTGTTTAGTGCCATTGTTCTTGTCTGTCCGTCTCCCCCGATTAGACTGTAAGCCCGTCAAACGGCAGGGACTGTCTCTATCTGTTGCCGACTTGTTCATCCCAAGCGCTTAGTACAGTGCTCTGCACATAGTAAGCGCTCAATAAATACTATTGAATGAATGAACTGAGAGCCCCATATGGAACAGGGACTGTGTCTGACCTAATTAGCTTTTAATAATAATAATAGTTATTATTATTATATTAAAACAAAAAAGTCACTAGTGTGTGGGAAGCAACACTTTCAAAGATAGAAAGAAGAAGGTCCTCAACTGAAGCTACCTTCTTTCTCCCCTAATTTGGAAGGTGTCCTAGGTCAGCTCTGTAGGACTCAAATGAGAAAAATTATCTTAACCACACACATTATCATCCCGTTCTATTTTGGAACATATTTACCCCACATAACCCTTTATATTTGAATCTATGTGTTAGTCAAAGTAGGGGAGAATTAAATTTACTGTCAAATCCACCCACTCTTTTTAGCCTAATTTATGTGACCAGGACAGAAGCAAGAGTTTGGGCTTGATGGTTTTGTGCAATTTGAATTTTCCGGGCCAGGTACTAAAAGACGAAAATACTCTTAAATACATTTTCTTTGGCCCTCGACCTGTAGTTAAAGAGTCTACTCTGGCATCTACCCACTTAACAGCTAATTATTGGTTTATTAGTAGGAATCCAGCATTTTCTATTTGGTCTCAATTAAAATCAAATTCCTACTCCCTTCCCGGGGATGTTAGAGGGGTTCCTGTGAGCAGAAGCTGTCTCCGGGGATGTGGAGAGAGATGAAAAAGTGTTCATTACTGGCAAAAACATCAGTGCCTATTTAAATAAAAAGCTTTTCCTCTTTTTAAACTGTTCCACCAATTTTTGTCCATTGCTATCAAGTTGGTGGTTCTCTGAACTGGCTCTAGCTTATGTAAATACAATTGCGGAGAAAAATCCTTAAAGAAAACTGAAGCAACTTCAAACAAAAATTTTAATCTGACATCTTCCTTTTTGTTGTTATTTCTTCCCTGTCTTTCCCACTTATCCTAAATTGATTCCCATTTCCCTCCTTGAAGTTCCTGCACTTGCATTTTTTCATTTCCTACTTTTCTTGGGTTTTCCTGCTCTAATCTGTGCTGTGACTCAGTTTAATCTTCATCTTGAAGAGAGTTTCCACCTTTTCCCTGTTGAGTTACTTGGCACCACTCATGCTCCAGGGTATTCTTTCTTTTCCTCAACTTTTAGAAATTAATCCCTAGGAGTATTGTAGGAGAGGGGAGTGGAAACCAGAGACATGTAGCTCTGTAAATCAGGATACTGAAATAATATTCTGTGTAGAATTCTCTAAAGTTTTTTTTTATTTTTCCCAGTGGAGAATTCTGCATTCTATATGGCATGGGCTCTAAGATTGTTAAGAAATCCACTTTTATTTGTCTCTAGTTCCTTGAACATCAATTTTTTTTGCTTCTCCAGTCCCTTTATCCTGCTGCACCTTCAGACCCAAAGACAAAACCCCTTCCTGTGAGCCCCTGCAATTTGGCTGCCCGGGATTTTCGAACATACGGCTTATGGATTTAATCTTCCCCAGTGACATTTTCTGTTCTGTTCTTACGCCCACACAACACTTCTTTTATAGACACTCTTTTAAGCTTCCTATAGGGGAATTAATTGAAGTTGCATCTTTCTGTTTCTGGGCCACTTTCTAGTTGCCAATTATATAATTCATTTTGCGGCTCTCAAATTCCCTCCTTCTCAACAGGGGGGCATTGTGTTAGTACTCTCCATCTTAGTCCATTTACCGACTAAGTCGCTCTGCCTCCCCAGTGTCTAAGTCCCTCTCTGGTGGTAAGCTGGTACTTAAGAGAGCCTGTTAATGTGGTGAGTTCCCCTCCCCCTACACAGCTGCTGTATGGAAAATGATTCCCCAGGGTTCCCCAAGACTTAATGCACTTAATTTACCACTAGAGTGGGACTTTGAAGCCCTGGAGAAAATCCGGCTCCTTATCTTTCAGAATGCAGTACTACAGGGCAGGGAGATTTAAGCCTGTGTTTCCCTATGCACTTTCAGAAGCACTCTCTTCCAGGAGCTAGCTGATGAATTCTGACAGCTCATCAGGCAAATACCAGAACCCTATCCATTAAAGGGGCTTGTCACTACTAGTGACCTCCCAAGAAATGAGACAGCTATACTGTAGTGGATTTAATAATAAATATCGTATTTGTCAAGCCAAACATGTATTTCTTAAGCTTAGAGCCAGGCACGGTACTAAGAACTGGGGTAGACACGAGATAAATTAGTATTATGGTATTTGTTAACTGCTTACTATGGGTCAAGCACTCATTTAAGCACCGGAGTAGATACAAGATAAGTCAGGTCTGATGCGATTCTTGTCCCACATAGAGCTCATTGTCTAAGTAGGAGAGAGAACAGGCATTTAATTCCCATTTTACAGATGAACAAAATGAGGCACCAATAAGTGAAGTGACTTGACCCAAGGTCACCCAGCAGGCAAGTGGCTGAGCCAGAACTAGAATGCAGTTTCTCTGACTCACTGGCCTGTGCTGTATCCTCCAGGCCACCCTGTTTTTCCAGTTTCCAGAATGCATAACTCTGAGTCCCAGAGGAAATACACTCGGATGGGTTTCCCGAGGAAGAAGACTCCTGGGTTACCAATTCAGCTGCGGTGCTGGGGGACCCTGGAATTTCTCTTTTCATCCCTGTAGAAGCCCCACACCATCAACCTAAATGAATAGGGCTCAAGTTGCACATGTGCTCATGCTTCTTTCTACTTGAAAATCAGATGGTTTAACGGCTAGGCCACCCCCCAAACCGACCTAGCCCATGATCGCCAATGGTGCTATGAGAGCAACCATTTTATAACTTTGTAAATCTGATACATCAGCAGATACATTCAGCACTGCTCCAAAGAGAAATCATCTTCCCACCTAAACCCCGCCCTCCCTGTCTCTGCCATAGCTGAAGACAACACCACTATCCTCCCTATCTCATGAACTCATAACCTAGGCATTATCCTTGATTTAACTTTCTCATTCAACCTGCGTATTCAGTGTGTCAACAAATACTATTGTTTCAACCTTCAAATTATCACTACAGATCCACCCTTTCCTCTCCATTCAAACTCCCACTACACTGATCCACGCATGTATCCTAACCCACCTTGACTACTACATCAGCTTCCTCAGTGATCTCTCAGCCTCTTGTCTCTTCCCACTCTAATCCTTACTTTACTGTTCTGCCCAGATAATTTTTCTAAAAAAAAGTTGAGTGCACATCTCCCCACTCCTCGAGACCTCCAGTGGTTACCCATCCACCTCTGAATCAAACAGAAACTCCTTGCCATCTGCTTTAAAACACTCACTCAATTTTCTATTACAATCTAGCCCACACATTTTGCTCCTCTAAAGGCAGATTATTCACTGCACCTTGATCTCTTCTTGTTTTTTGTTAACAAATGTGCCGAGATTTATTTGAAAAATTTTCAAAATGAAAATATGATTTAGGTAATGTTCCCGAGTGGAAAAATCATGGGCCTGGGCATCGGAAAAATGAAGTTCTAGTACCAGCTTCACCTTTTGCTTGTTTGGTAATCTTGGATGCTAAACTTCTCTGTGCTTCAATTTGCTCATCTGTAAAATGGGGAAAAAGTTTCTGCTCTCTCTCTCTGTCTTAGACTGAGAGTCCTGTATGGAACAGACTCTTTTCAATCTGATCATCTTGTATTTACCTCAGTGCTTGTCACAGAATTTGGCACACAGTAAATGCTGAATAAATATTATCATTATTATTATTCATAAAAATTATGGTTGTGAATCATACTATAACTATACACAGAAATTTCAATAGGTCTTACATAGATCAATCAATCAATGGCATTTATTGAGCATATACTATGTGCAGAGCCCTGTACTAAGCACTTGAGAGGATTAGCAGACACTCTTCTGGCCATAACAAGCTTAGATGTGTGAACACGGTTTTCATTAGGTGGATAGACTGAAAAAGTGATGGTAAGAATGTTGATAGATAAAAAGATAAAAGAGAAGCAGCAAGCCTAGTGGATAGAGCATGGCCCTGGCAGTCAGAAGGACCTGATTCTAATCCCACCACTGCCACTTGTCTGCTTTGTGACCTTGAGCAAGTAACTTAACTCCTCTGTGCCTCAGTTTCCTCATCTGTAAAATGGAGATTAAGTCTGTGAGCCCAATGTAGAACAGGGACTGTGTCCAGCCCGATTATCTTGTGTCTAACTCACCAGCACTTAGAACAGTTCCTGGCACATAGTAAGGACTTAACAGACACCATTATTATTATTACTATTATAAAATGTTAACAAAATAGGAAGAATTTAAGTTCATCAGCGCTTCAATTGAAATCCAGCAGCCCATCACTCATTTCCACAGAGACGAAGTCAATAGGTTCCATCTTTGACATTCACAGTAATTATAACTCAACATGCTGAAGATTTGGAGGTTAAACCTATGGAAGGGAAGGCCACCTCTTCTTTTATCTCTTCTTAAAAAAGGAGTGAGCCAGTCTCTGGCGTAAGTTTGCATGTTAGTTCAGAATTCTTTTTGAGCCCTCCAATGATGAAGTGGGATCTGAGGGGCTGATTTTGAAAGGGATCCTGCTGATGACTTGTATACTTTTCCCGCTAGGACTCCAATTGAAATCGTCCAGGGTTTCCTATTTCCACTCCTTCCGACTTCAGCCCAGTAGCTGGTGAAAACAGTAGCTGCTGTGATGTAACGGGGAAACTCATGATTGGGGAGTAGAAGCTGGGGACCTGGTCTGAACACTCGTCAAGTAATCAATCAACCAGTGGGGTTTATGGAAACATTACTGTGAGCAAAACACCGAATTAACTGCTTTGTAGAGTAGAGTAAGACATGTTCTCTGCCTTCAAGGAGCTTATACTCTAGTGATTGGATTTACTGCAGTCACAATTAACGTCTTTGTCTCGATCATTTCTGGACTATCCAGGATAAACTGAATTCCTGGAATTATATGATTTAGAAACAGGTCATGTCCATTGGACTAAACAAAACTAAACCCTGGTCTGAATTTTCATCCGAGAATTGGAATGAGAACAACTGGAGTATTCTGCTTTCATTTAAGAGCCGAAATAGAAGTCTTTAAAATATAACTAGAAATTCAGTTTTTAGGTTATTTCTTCATTTATTTTCACAGCCCAGCTCAGCCCGGGTCATTCCTCAGCTGCCCAGAAGAATATATTAGTTTTTTAAATTTGTTTTTTTGTAAGTCTAAAGTTGAGTAGTTCCTCTGTCAGCTGCAGCACACACAAGGTGGGTTTGATTAAATTTTGGAGTGCTTCACTCCAAATCGCAAAAGATTGCTCCTTGCCAAAATTTAAACCATAAAGCCAGTGGTAAATACTGGTCCTAACATGTGCTAGTGCCACACACATTCTGGTCCTTCTTCCTAACAAAGCCCATCCTCCCCAACCAAGGATGGGCCTGGATGGACCCTTTTCTGTCTTCCCCTCTGATTATATGGAATGGAAATCACTTCTTTGACATCCTTCTCACATCACAACCAGAGACTCCAGGAATGTATTCAAATGCAGCTCCAGTTGGCAGCACCTTTACCAACTCCTGCTGCCAAATGTATTTTTGCTGCTGATCTCTTGGAATTGTTCAGTGTTGCTTGGGAAAAGTCACCTCCCTCCCCCCAGCCCCCCAGCCTTCCACCCAAGGGCAGTCCCCTCTCAAGGACAAACAGAATGCTATTCAAGTGCCTCAGGACTTGCGAGGACAATAGGGTTGGGCTTTTAGGGTTTCTTTGGTTTGAAGAAGCATCATGGCGTAGTGGTTAGAGCATGGGCCTGGGAGTCGGTAGAACCTGAGTTCTAATCCCAGCTCCACCACTTGTCTGCTGTCTGAGAAGCAGCACGGCTCAGTGGAAAGAGCCCGGGCTTGGGAGTCAGAAGTCATGGGTTCTAATTCCGGATCCGCCACTTGTCAGCTGTGTGACTTTGGGAAGTCACTTAACTTCTCTGTGCCTCAGTTCCCTCATCTGTAAAATGAGGATTAAGACTGTGAGCCCTACTTGGGACAACCTGATCACCTTGTATTCCCCCTCCCCACCCCAAGCGCTTAGAACAGTGCTTTGCACATAGTAAGCGCTTAACAAATGCCATCATAATTTCCCCCCATTTAAACTGTTAGCCTGTCATTGAGCAGGGATTGTCTCTATCTGTTGCCAAATGGTTCATTCCAAGCGCTTAGTACAGTGCTCTGCATGTAGTAAGTGCTCAATAAATACTATTGAATGAATGAATGAATGAATGAATGAATGCTGTGAGAGGGAAAGTCACTTCACTTCTCTGGGCCTCAGTTCTCTCTTCTGTAAAATGGGGATTGAGACTGTAAGCCCCATGTGGGACAGGGACTGTGTCCAACCTGATGTGCTTGTATCTATTCCAGAGTTTAGTACAGTGCCTGACACATAGTTAAATGCTTAATAAATACCATTATTATTATTATTATTATTGGGGACACATTACGGCAAACCCAGAGGAATAGGCACAGGTTAGTAAAGAAGTTGGCTCTAAGTCCCACTGTGAGCTAGTCTAATCTGGCCCAGCCTTCAGTTGCCTCATGATCCACCCAGGTCTCTCTAGATATCATATCCCAACAGGGCTACCAACTCCATATAATCAGGTTTTTCTCATCTTTTATTCTTTTCTGACATGACTGTAAGCAGGGAACATGTCTACCAACTCTGTTATACAATATTCTCCCAAATACTTCCCCCAAGTACAGTGCTCTGAACACAGTCAGCACTCAGTAAATGCAATAGATTGATTGACATGCCTTATGGTCTTCATAGATTCCAGTAGCTTCCTTTTTTTAAAAAAACAAACAGATAGAGATGAATTTCCTTTACAACGTAGTCGGTTGATTTTTATTGTATTGCATGTTCCCGTACGCACCTTAATAGTTAGACCAGATCTGTACACAGTAAAGTCAGTGGTATTTATTGAGTAATTACTGCAAGACGGGTACTCTACTTAACCCTGGGGATAGAAAAATAGCATAGGTAGATATGATTCCTGCCCTCAGGAAGCTTGCATTCTATTGAGGAACAATAAGTACTTGCTGAAGACAGTCACTTTGCCTATTTTTCTGCAATCAGTTAATGAAAAAGCCCACCAAACATCCATACCATCACTTTAACCATGAATTTAGTTTTTATAATTTTAAATTTCACACTTAATTTGGAAATGCCTTATGAGTTGGTTCTTTTGCAATTCTTTGACATAATCTATATCTACTAGTAGCTCAGCCCGTTTGTTGAACTCATTTACTGTTTTTAGCTTAAAGTCAAGGGTAATGTATCCAAACCAAGAGGATTCTACACTTAAGATAAGCACTTAGTATAGTATTCCGCATACAGTAAGCACTCAATAAATACCACTGATTGATTGATAAGGGACAGGATAAATGTCACATCTATATCCAGACATACACATCTATGGATCCACTGACACGTTGTGAGCCAGTCCTTCCCCAAATCAAAGTCACTTCGTTTTCCCATAGGCTTTTCAAGAAGGCCTAAAACATATTTGGGCAGCCTGGAACAGTTGATGCATTTTCTTAACCTGCTCTCAATAACCAGTGAACACTGACACAGACAATAAAGAGAATCCAAGTCAATTCACGGTCAGTGTTTACACTCATTCCTGCCATTAGGTGTATTTTCACTGTGCCTTTTGGCTGGAAGGGACAGCAGAACCAGGGAATGTTATTGCCACACTGTGAACTTATCTGAATAGAACATGTTGTGGTGTTGCAAGAAATAATTGTGTACTTGTTTGTGATGAGGGACACACTGGGTACAATGATGGGAGTATTCCCTAATGTGGGGTTCTGCAAGAATACAGCCCCCATGTTATAGAGAACTGGTTATACAGTGACATTTATCTGGACATATGTTTGCTCCTTGTTGCAGGGGTATGAATAGTACAGAAGGGTTAAGGCTTAAGAAAGCTCTGACATTCTGCTAGAGAGGGAATTAAGGATCTAAGAGTCTGGTTTAGTAATTTTGATGAATAGTAATAATTACAATAATAATAATAATAGTTGTGTTATTAAGTATTTACAAGGGGCCATACTCTATGATAAACACTGAGGTATATATGAGATAATAAGGTCAGGCATCCTGTCCCACATGGTACTCACAGTCTAAAGGGAAGGGAGAACAGGAATTTCATCTCCATTTTACATATGAGGAAACTGAGACACAGAGAAGTGAAGTGATTTGCCCAAGATCACAAAGGTAAGTGGAGGAGCTGGGATTAGAACCTGGTCCCTGCCTTTCTGATCTGTGCTTTGTTGACTAGGCTAGGTTGCCTCAGGGCCTCTATACTTCGATCAACAGCCTTTCTATTAGTATTTTTCAATACGGTCAGGCTGATGACAAGCGACATCAGATGTGTGGTTTCTCTGTGTTCAGTAGACTGTTTTTTCAGAAGACATCCCTTTAAACTTTACTTTCATTCTCTAAAGCATCATGGAATTGCTCAGTGATGAAGGTATTTGTTAAGTACTATGTGCCAAGCAGTGGTCTAAGCACTGAAGTAGATACAAGTCAGCCAGGTTGGACACAGTCCCTGTCCCACATTGGGCTCACAGTCTTAATCCCCATTTTTTACAGATGAGGTAACTAAGGCTCACAGAAGTGAAGTAACTTGCCCACATTCAAACAGCAGCTAAGTGGTGGAGCTGGAATTAGAACCCATGACCTTCTGATTCCCAGGCCTGTGCTCTAAGCACTACACTATGCCACTACTTTAACTGCCAGTTTTTGTTCCAAGAGGACAAATTAACAATCAGAAATCAGGCCCAGAAATAAAGTCCCAGAAAGCGCAGGTTCTCTACATCACTGGGGAGGCACTGTGAACTAATAGGTAGAATTCATTACTAGAAATGGGAGCTACATGATCGAGGTTTGCTCTGGCAGTGCACCAGTGAGAATAATTTCTTCTCCCTGCTCAGGGCCACTCATGTACATCTCTTCCTTCTCCCCCTAGCCCATGCACGATCATGTTGTGGGACAATGTCTCAGTTCCCTTTTGTCTAAATCACGAAAAAATTGGGGGCCTCCCAGCTGATTCCTATAGGGAACTGTAGTTAAGGCTGCCAGCTGTAGCCCATTTCCTCATTTTCCCTGCCCATAAATGAGCTTGGAGGAGAACTTTCAAAGGAGAGGAGTTGTTTTGCCTTAGTGGTGGGGGTGGGAGGGAAATGTAAACTAGTTCTCTAGGATGAAGGGTCTATCAAGTTTCTTGGCAGTTTGTGTTTCCACTGTCTTCAAAAAGCTATGTTCTAAATGAGCAGAAGCTAACTGAGCTCCTCTCTCCACTTCTGGGAGAAGGTACCAGTGCCAGATGACTTCTAGAGTTTGGATGCAGGGTGTCCTGGACCTGGAAAACGTGAGTTGGAGCCATTTGTCTGTTCTTGTCAGGCAGTTTGTAGGGGCTCCCATATCAAACTGCCCCCAGAGAATGATTCTTCAAATCAGTGATTCTCTAAGTCTCTTTGATCAGGTGGGTGGGGTGGAAACTGAGAGGGGCTTTCAGGATCCAAGGATTGGTGATTACTTTTGCTGCCCACAAGGTTGCTATGGGAACTAGTATGGGAACTATTATCCTTCTAGTCATATAGAATGCATTGGAGAAATACAAGCCTGGATGAAACCTTTGACTCCATGCAGCATTGTCTATAAGAGTTGAGAGCAATGCCAATCAACTCCTTCAGGGAGAAGCTCTCAGTGGGACCCTGTTGATCACGGGTAAGTGTGGTGTGTAGTTGGAGTTGTCGAATTCTTGATGAAGTGGTGAATTTTCTGGTTGAATTGATTCAGTGACTTGTGAAAGAGTAAAGACCCCAGTTTTTGCAATTACCCCAGTGCTTAGCAGTACCTAGTCCATGACTTTGGGGGTTGAATACATTTGTAACTTTGAATCTAAGCCAAGATGAAGGAATTGTGAGGATTAGACCATGTTATTCTGCAATTGAAGCCTTTATTTAGTTCTCTAAAGGCTTTGGTATAGGATTGGGAGGGTTCCTCTCATAATGGGCAGGGAATGTGTTGCTAATTCTGTTATATTGTGCTTACTTGGTACAGCATTTTCACAATGCTCAGTGACTGTCATCTAAAATGTACTGAAGAACCAAAGAAACATCTAATACCTGCCTGCTTATTGAATCAGTTGAGGTACTGTGTTAAAGCTTTAACTACTTACTTTAGCTATTGGAGTTGAATCCTTTTTGTGGAAACAGACTTTCCTGCTAAATACAGGAATAAAGTATCAAATGCAATCTTCCTTTGAGGAGCTGTATGCAGGGATAGTATCAGCTGTTAACTATCAGTTCAACAATTAAAGACAGTGCATTGGGGATTGCAAGTATTTCTGTGCATACTTTATGCACTCTATTCTTTCATCTTATCTGTAACTCAAATGCCTGCCTCTCCTGCTAGGTTATAAGCTGCTGGAGGGCAGTGATTGTGAATACTAATTGTATTATACTCTTCCAAGTACTTAGTACACAGTTCAACGACATCTTTTGAGCACCTATTGCTATAATACTAAAATAACAGGCTTATAGACTAGCACAATATTGGTCAGCAATAAAGAGAAGCAGCATGGCTCAGTGGAAAGAGCCCAGGCTTGGGAGTCAGAGGTCATGGGTTCGAATCCCAGCTCTGCCGCTTGCCAGCTGTGTGACTGTGGGCAAGTCACTTCACTTCTCTGTGCCTCAGTTCCCTCATCTGTAAAATGGGGATTAAGACTGTGAGCCCCACGTGGGACAACCTGATTCCCCTGTGTCTACCCCAGCGCTTAGAACAGTGCTCTGCACATAGTAAGCGCTTAAATACCAACATTATTATTAAATATTTTCATGTCAAATGCAGAATTAGAACTGCTGTTTGTAAATAACACTGCATTTTATCATAGGACAATGATCCCTTTGTTATGGTCTATATTACAGCAATAAGTGCTAGACTCATCACTGGTCAATTAACCAATGGTATTAGAAACCTGTTGTGTACAGAGAACTGTACTAAATGTTTGGGAAAATGCAATGCAACAGAGATAGTAGATATACTTTCTGCTCATAACAAGCTTACAATCTAGAGGAGCAAGCAAATAGAAATAAATTAGGGATATGTACGTAAATACTGTTGGACTGAGGGTGGGGTGGATACCAAGTGCCCGGAGGTTCAGATCCAAGTGTGTGTATATATAATATATATATATATATATATATATACACATACAAAATTTATTGTGTGTGTATATAAAATCTCAGGGAAAGGGAGTTGTGTGTGTGTGTGTGTGTGTGTGTGTGTGTGTATATATATATTATATATATATATATATATATATAAAATCTCAGGGAAAGGGAGTCAAGGAAAAAAGGGCTTAATAGGATATAGCCTCTTGTAGAAAATGTGATCTTAAGGCTTTGAAGGTGGGGAGAGTGGTGGTCTGGGAAGTGGGAGAGAATTCCAAGCCAGAAGGAAGATGTAGAAAAGGGGTTGGTGGTGAGAGAAACAAGATAGGAGCACTGTGAGCAAGCTTGTGACGGAGAAGTGAAGACTCATTCCAAGCATTACTACTGTCAATCATATGAGTGTTTAGTGTGTGCAAAACACTGTACTAAGCACTTGGGAGAGTACTATATAACAGTTGGCAGACATATTCTCTGCCCACAAGGAACTTATCATCCAGATGAGACACATTTATAACATTACGGATATGGTCATAAGTGATATGGGGGTGGATAGAGGGTGTAAATCCAAGAGCATGCTCAAAAATCATGGGAAAGAGTAGAGAAAATTAGGTCTTAGTCTGGGGAAGGCTTATTGGAAGAGATGTGATTTTTTAATAAGGCTTCAAAGGTGAGGTGAGTGGTTTGCCAGATATGAAGGGCAAGGGAGTTGCTGAATGCGGGTGAGTGATCAGTGGTGAGATAGCAGAAAGTGAGGTACAATGAGTAGGTTGGCATTAGGGGAGTGAAACGAGCATGTTGTAGTAATAGGAAATTGGTCAGGTAAGATAAGTGGGGTCAAGGTGATTGAATGCTTTGAAGCTAGTGGTAAGGAGTTTCTATTGGCTGCAGAGGTGGAAAGGGAACTGCTGGACCTTCTGTAGGATGTGGGAAACTTCAGCTGAATGATTTTTAGATAAATGATCCCAGCAGCAGAGTGAAATATGGACTTCAGAGGGGAGAGACGGGAAGATCAGCAAGGAGGCTGATGGAGTAATTGAGGCAAGATAGGATAAGTGCTCGAAACAACACGGTAGCAGTTTGGAGGGAGAGTAAAGAATGAATTTTTAGCAATGTTGTGAAGGCTGAACCCACAGGATTTAGTAACAGATTGAATATATGGTTTGAATGAGAGGAGTCAAGGAAAATGCCAAGGTATCTCAAAGTGGCAGCTATGCCACACAGGTGGCTGAATGTCCAACCCCTGGAAAGTGAAAATGCATGTAAAGAATGTCCCAACAATCTAGAAACACTTATTAGGGCCAGAAAACCCAAATTGGCTTAACCAATGAGATAAAGGATCAGATATCTCTACAGAAAACCTACTACGAAGTAGCCTTTCAGACAGGGGCAACTACCAGAAGACGACAAAACACCAGGACCAATTGGATGAGAACAATCTAAGGTCCCAAGGAAAATTTCAGGAATTCAGCAATATATTAACATTTCCTTGAGTCTCACTGCCCTGATCAAAAGGATACTCAAGAGACTGTAGCATGCCTAATACTACAGGAATTTATACGATAACATAGTTATATTCTTTAAGAACCTTGTGTGTGTTAGAAAAAAATAGTAACATTTGAATGGATTTAGGGAGAAAATGGTTTGGCATATACCATTATCACCAACACTTTTCTGTGCCAATCCCTGTCTAATAGCTGAGTGTTTTAAGCCCGTGCCACTCATTTTCCAGCAGCGAGTACTGAAAAACTGTAAAAGTACACAACAGTGAGAGTGGGAAGCAAAACAGCATTATGCCTTGGTCGAGAAGACGCGTGCACTCAACTGTTTCTTCCGACACTCGATCTCAGAGTACCACCCTCCACTCTGTTAAAGCCAACTGTGTAATGGAAACATGCTTTATAGCAGCAGCTACTGCACGAAGTGTAAATCAGTTTCATCAAGCTGTGCACTGTAGAAATATACCTTCTGGAAATATCACATATTTAGGAAAATAGATTGACAGATTCCACCTAAAAAATACAATCCTATCAATTATACTTTGACATATTATAGGTATATAAGCTAAGGAAGTCAAGTGGGCAACTTGAATGGGTTCAAAATGGACTGCTTCCTGATTGGATCGATGTGGCTAAATATCAGGCCACTTCATCTAGATGTTGCGATTCCCTATTATTTAAATTTACTTCAATAATTTTGAGTTTTCATTGTATTTCACTTCAGGCTCTAATTTTAATTTCCCAGAACAATAAAACCTGAGCTGAACAATAAGTGAACAATAAATACAAGGAAAAATAGTAATAACATCAGGCATTTAATATTCCTTCTCATAAATATTTATAGAGAAATATGCAGCAATAAGACATACAACAGTCAAAAAACCCCAAAATAGTGATTTTTCCCAATAAAAACCCAGAGATTACCCAATAAGTGGTTCATCTCCATGTACAATTTGTGTCTTATTTAGCTAGTAACATTTAAAGATCTTAAGTGGAGTGCTGTTTCTGGAATTTTTTTACTGAATTAAAAAAATTTATTTTGTGAATGTTTAGAGTAAATAGCTGCTCCATATCTCTTTTTTGTAAAGGACTGTGAAGAACAACATTATCTCAGAAGTAGTTTAACGCCTGAATCCGCTTGTTATGGAACCATAGGTTTGTGTAGGTAGAAGTCATTAAATTAAATCTTTCATGCAGTTTTTGTTTAAAGCTGGGTGCATAAATTCTGATTCAAAATTGACAGGTACTTTATCTCCAAGAGTCAATGGAGAATGTCTTTTTATTTCTAGAAGTACTATATTTTTGTAATTCTCACTTTGGTAGTATTTTATTCCAACTCCTTCATTCTCAATTTTTTTCCATCCTAAAACTGAAAAAAATCTCCTTGGATTTTGGTGTTGCATCTCCATTGATGTTAGAAGGAGCGACTTCTTTCCTTTGTTAAACTCACTTCAGAAATTATCATATTGTTGCTTGAGTGGAGAGCAGCAGGGAGAAGCCTTGGTTTTCTACTACTACTTATTATATCACTATTAGTTTCATTGTTGCAGGATGATTAAACTTAAAGCTAAATCAGGATCAAGCAATCATTTGTATTTATTAAGTACTTTGTCAGTTGACACATTCCCTGCCCACAATAAACTTACAGCCTATCCAGCAGTAGACACAAAAGTGTTAGATTGGTGACAGCAGCAGTTTATTCATTTTTCCAATACTATCCTTTCAGATATCTGAGTACATTCTGCTCCAAGGTCACTCGCCTAGGGGAATAATAATACAAATAGTGGTATTTAAATATTTACCATGTGGTAAGTGTTGGCATAAATACAATCAGATCAGACAGAGTCTGTTTCAAAATGAGATCACAATTTTAAGGGGAGGGCTAATAGGTATTTAATCCCTTTTTTTTAAGATAAGGAAACCTAGACATAAAAAAGACAACGACCTGTTCGAGGTCAAACAGCCACCAAATGATGGAGCCTGGGGTTAGAACCTAGGTTTCCTGCCTCCCAGTCTTTTGCTCTTTCAAGGAAGGCCCACTCTTTCTGGTATTAAACAATATAAAGAAATGCAGGAATCTTCCACTGAATGCAAAACCCCTCTCTTGGCCAAGGCTAAAATTTGTCTTGTTAGGAAATTTAGTTAGGACTGGGTTAGGAGTCAAGCTGAGGAAGGAAAGTAGGTGCCACAAAAAACACCATCTTTAATCATGCCCAATAAAGAACTCATTTTCCTACCCAAATTCTGTCCTCCGACTTTTCCGTCACATTAGACAGCACCACCATTCTCCCTGTCTCACAAACCCATAACCTTGGCATTTTCAACCTCAACCTCAATTTCTGTCTCATTCAATCTTATTAAATTCTGTCACTTCAGCCTTAACAGCACTGCTAAAACCGGATGTTTCCTCTCCAACCAAATTTTTACCATGCTAATCCAAGCATTTATCCTTTCCCACCTTGATTACTGCATTACCTCCTTGCCTACCTCCATGTCTCCTCTCTCCCTACTCCAGTCCATATTTCATTCTGCTTCCCTGGTTATTTTTCTACGGAACTGTCGAATCCATATTTCCTCACTCCTCAACACCTCCAATAGTTGCCCATCCACCTTTGTGTCAAACAGAAACTCCTTTCCATCAGCTTTAAAGCACTAAATCCATCTTGCCCTTCCTACCTGGCCTTTCCAATTTCCTATTACAACCCAAACCACACACTTCACTTCTCTAATGCCAACCTACTCACTGACCTTGATCTTATCTATCTTACTGCTGACCTCTCACTTATGTCCTGCCTCTGACATGGAATGCCCTCCCTCTTCATACCCAATAGACAATCTCTCCCCAACATCAAAGCCTTATTAAAAGCACATCTATTTCAAGAGACCTTCCCAAACTATGTCCTCGTTCCTCTTCTACTCCTTTCTGCATCACCCTTACAATTGGATTTGCACCTGTTATTGACTCCTCTCTCAGTCCCATAAGACTTATGTACAGATCCATAATTTATTAACGTATGTTTCCCTCTCTAGTTTGTAAGCCCATTGTGGCCAGGGAATGTCTTATATTCTTGCATTGTACTCTCCCAAACAGTACTGTGCTCTGCACACAAAATGCTCAATAAATGTGATTACTTACATGAAAAGCATCCTTAAAAGCTTTCATCACTGACAGTTTAGAGTGGGAGTTTATGTTAAATCTTTCACAGGAGAAAACAGGAAAAGCAAAATAGTGCTTTTTGTTTGATAGTCTGCATTTACAACTGTGCATTAAGTGCCCCACCTCTTAGCAAAGAGAAGAATGCATTATTACCACATTGAATTAGTCAGTCTAAATTGGTTTGGCTACACACAGTATGGCATAAGTTTACAAATTTAATAACTACCCAGAATTGCACAAAAATTGTTGCTGTTGACATTGAATGCATGCTAATAGGCTTTCTCCCCAATGATGTCACTTCATTCTAGTGTGTGAAATATTTTCAGTGGCTTCTTGCAGGCATTTATTTTTTTTCCAGTGGTCAGATTAGTGTGCGAAAATTTTTCTCTGTAACCTTGATAGACCAGTTCCTTTCTAGTCACTGTAATCAATCCTATCTCTGTCAAAAAATTCTATTCACTGATTGCTTACTGTATGCAGGGCACTGTATTAAGCCATTGGGAGAGTACAACAGAACAGTCAACAGACACATTCCCTGCCCACAATGAACTCCAAGTCTAGAAGTGGAGAGACAGACATGAATACAAATAAAGTTTCAGATAAGTACTTAAGTGCAGCGGGGCTGGGTTGGGGTAAGAGCAAAGGGAACAAGTCAGGGTGCAAAAGGGAGTGGGAGATGAGAGAGGGCATTTTTAAATGTAAGAGAACACATTTTATTGGTTATTAAGCAGTTGAAAACAAACCTAAAAAAAATTTGGAAAAACTGCCAGATCTACTAAATTGACTAATGGTATTTGAACATTTATTGTGCTTAGAACAGCACAGTACAATAGAGTTTGGTAGACATGATCTCTGCCCTTATGAACCTTACAATCTAGTGCAGGAGGCAGACATTGAAGTAAATTGAAAAATAATTGGTTCTGGATGAATTAAGCAGTGTCCAGGGAAGTCTGCTTTCAAGAGTGATATTAACTGATAATGTACAGTGGGTTGATTACTCAGTGCTGGAAGTGGAGAAGATACAAGGGTTACTGTTTTTGCAATTCACATATTGAGATGAGACTATTGATGGCAGCCTGCTTGTGGGCTATGGCATTTCATTTACTTTAAAGTACTTTTCAAAAAAAGAGGAGTTGTAAAAGACAAGGATAATAATATCCTTATTTTTTTATAGTTTTATAGCAGCAATATGAAAATACTACTACACGCTTATGTGCAGAGCACTGTTCTAGGTGCTGGGGTAGATATAGGGTAATCAGTTTGTCCCACGTGAGGCTCACAGTCTTAATCCCCATTTTACAGATGAGGTAACTGAGACACAGAGAAGTTAAGTGATTTACCCACAGTCACACAGCTGACAAGCAGCAGAGGTGGGAGTCGAACCCACGACCTCTGACTCTCAAGCTCGGGCTCCTTCCACTGAGCCACACTGCTTCTCATGCCTCACTGCTAGTGTACTCAAGTGGAAAGACTATTGTCTTGGGAGTCAGAAGATCTAAGTTCTAATCCTGGTTCCACCACCTCCCTGTTCTTTGACCTTGGGAAAGTCACTTAACTTTTCTGTCATTCTATTTTCCCCCTCCATGAAATGGCTATATGCCTGTTCTCTCACTCAGACTGTGATCCGTATGTGGGACAGGGCTCTGCCTAGGTTATCACATCTATTCCAGGGATTAGTACAGGGTTTGACACATAGTAAGCACTAAAACACCACAGTTATCACTACTGTAACTAGGTGTGTCTCATGAGATGTTGGATAAAATGATTTAAAACTGATGTTGAGAACCTAGTCCTCTCTGGTCTTTGCATCTACCAGTGAAATACTATATTCTCATCAGTAAGAGGTATATTCTCATCAATAACAGTGGCAGTTATTGAGTACCTTTAGAGTTCTAGGCATTAGGGAACACTCAGGTCCCTGGTCTCACATAGCTTACAATTTAATGGCCCTGTCAAATCATATGGTCTTTAAAAGTCATTCCTAGTCCCTGACACAGCTTTTCCCATTTATAACATTTGCAATGAAAACTATGAGTTGGATTATCCCTAAGATCTTATCTACACTATCTCCAGAAATGTGGTCTAGCTGTGCTCCCTCCTTGCTTACTGATCATAGAGAAGCAGCGTGGCTTAGTGGATAGAGCACAGGGCCTAGGAGTTGAAATGTTATGGGTTCTAATCCTGGCTCTGCCGCCTGTCTGCTGTGCGACCTTCGGCAAGTAACTTAACTTCTCTCTGCCTCAATTACCTCATCTGTAAAAGGGGATTAAGTCCCTCTGAGGCACAGGGACTTGTGTCCAATCTGATTAACTTGTATCTTCCCCAGTACTTGGCACATAAGTGCTTAACAAGTACCATTATTATTACTAGTAGTAGTAATAGTAATTCTCTCATGTCACATGACTACTGGGCTGATAAAGTAGTGGACCCTGTGTTGGTGCCACCCAAGTGCTCCGAGTTCAGAAGTCTGGTGTTGTACCTGAGTGGTTATTTTCCTGCCTTGGGGAATCTGTGTGTGGCTGGGGGCTGCTGGCTCTCCTCACCCCAATCCACCTTTGCTGTGGGTTTTCTGAAATGGGCAAATGTTTCATGGTTGGCCAAAGGCCCTTGGGGACATCTGCTGCCCAGGCCACTCTTCAAGGATCCTGCTGGCTTGAAGTGTCCTGGATCCAGTCAGGTTTATCTGAACCTTTCTTTGTAGGGCCTAAAGAGGACTCTTGAGCCCGGAAAATTTTTACCAGTCAGAGATATTGAAGAGACTTCTTGAGCAGACGGTAAAGAAAGGCCACCCACTGTGACTACAGTGATGAAAGATCTTCTATAAATAGAGTGGAGTAAGAATGTGGTTGTATCAGACTCCTAGAAAATGACAGTTCCCACAATTTTCAGGGCAAATCCCTGGCTCAGAGTACCAGCAGGGATGATTACTAGCAATCCAGCTTCAATTATTGAGGCAGGTGTCTGCCTTTGAGAGTGACCCTTAGGCTACTTGGCCCAGGACTTCTTGACAGAAAAAAAATACTGGCACTAGTTTTGTCTATTTACTGTAGTCAAAGCTAAACATCAACAACTGTACTAAACCCTTGGGAGAGTACAATACAATAGAGTGGATGGACACAATCTGCCCACAAGGAGCTTAGTGTCTCCTCCTCCCACAAACAAAACACTGCATTAGCTATACAACTTTGAAGGTCAAGAAAAGCCTAAACTATCTTGTTTTTATTTGTGTAATGATTCCCACTGCCTCCTTGGTATATAGAATTTTTTTGAATGTAACATTTGAACAGGAAAGAAAGCCAGGGAGTAAAAGAATTGCAGTTTGTGCAGCATGAAGGCTACTTTGGCAGCATTCAAACTGTGGGTTGCATTTGCATCCAACTATAAGAGCAGAAGGGGTGACAATTTTCCTTTAGTGCAATGTCATATATGCTTAATGGCAACCTGACAAGGACTGAGACTTAATCATGTTTTTGATGGATTCCTTATATCCTCTAGCAGAGGACTTGTACAATTTGGACCCCAAATCACTATCTCTATTCCTTCACTGTAACTGTCTCCAGGGAATTCTATACCAGATGAAGAAAGGTACAACAATAACAGAACTACTTAACATTTGTTGTGCAGCAGATGAACTTACAATTTTTGGGATATGTTTGAAAACAAACTTTTCAGTGCATGATGAATCAAAATATAATCTGCCCTTTAAAAAAGGGAACATCATTGATGATGCCTTCCAAATTTATCTTCTCATAAGCTTCCAGTCAGGAGAGAGTCTGTATAACTTTGGGGGTCTTTCATTTTGCATAATGAAATTATTGTGCATTTCTGGAGTTTTAACTCATTTTCAAGATTTATTCTTAGAATCTCGTCACATCTTCCTTTTTTGTTTTATAAGGGGCTTAAAAATACTCTTCTTACTCATTATAAATAGCCTCGGACTGATCAGGCTGCTGACCTTCTCGGGGATATTCTCTTTAGGTAAAGCAGAAGTGAAGTTACAGAACCAAGAGAAACAGGGTGGCATAGTGGAAAAAGCCTGGGCCTGGGAGTCAGAGAACCTGGGTTCTATTTCTATCTTTGCCACATGTTTTCTGCATGACCTTGTATAAGTAACTTAACTTCTATTTCTCAGTTTCCTAATTTATAAAATGGGGATTAAGTTCCTATTCTCCCTGCTTTTTAGACTGTAAGGCCCATGTGGGAGAGGGATGCTGTCCATCCTGATTAATCTTTTAACTACCCCAGGTAGTATTACAGTACTTGGAACATAGTACTTAAACAAAATTATAATAGTTATCATCATCAATGGTATTTGAACACATACTGTGCAGAGCACTGTAAGTCCTAAGAGTACAGCATGGCTAGTGGAAAAAGCATGGGTCTGAGAGTCAGAGGACCTTAGCTCTAATCCTAGCTCCACTCCTTGTCTGCTTTGTGATGTTGGTCAAGTCACTTCTCTTCACTACCTGGTCTCTCCCTCCCACTTAGACGGCGGGATGTGAGACTTGATTGCATGAACCAAGCCCTTAATGCGGTGCTAGGGACATAGAAAATGCTTTACAAATGTAATTTATTATTACTAAGAGAGGCTTGGAAGCAGGGATGGACACATTCTTTGTATGAAACAAACCAATTACCATAGCAAGGATCTCTCTGTGCCCACAAAAAGTGTTGGTCATGCTTCAGTCTTTTAAGCCACATTGCACACAGGTAGATAGGATTCCTCCCCCCTGCCAGTAATAATGATAATTAATAATTGTATCTGTTAAGCACTTACTATGTGCCAAGTACTCTAGCATATTGGAAAACAAAGAATGAACCTCATTATTAAGGTCAAATGTGATCATTGTTTCTATTTGGCCCTGAATCAAAAGACTCCAGCCTTTCCAGTAGTTTTGGACTTGGAGCTTATCTCAGAATCTGAGGTTGTCAGTAACCTTGGGAAGCAGACTCCAATTAATTCGATCATATTTATTGAGCACTTACTGCCTGGCAAAAGCAGGGGGAGCACCAAAATGTCTTAGTCATTGGTTCATTCACAACCTTTGGTGTAGAAAGGCATTCCTAATGCCATCATCAACTTCGAAGTCCAGGGAACTCGTCAGGATATTGTCGCATCTTTGCAATTGATGCCTAGCGTATTTCTGAGCAGACTGTGATAGGGTGCTCTCTTTCATTCTAAATGAATCAATCAATCAGTGATATTAAGCACTTAATGTGTACAGAGTTCTGTAATAGGTGCTTGGGAGAGTACAGTAGAGGTAGACATGATGCTTATTGAAATTACAGGAAGGAGAAACAGCAGAGTATAAGGATATGAACATAAGTATTGTGTGGCCAGGATGAATGACAAAGTGTTTAAGGGGGATACAGACCCAAGTATACAGTTGGTACAAAAGGGGAGGGTGAAGGTGGGGGTGGAGAAATGAAGACTCTGTCAGGGAATTCCTCTTGAAGGAGAAATGATTTTAGTAGGACTTAACATAGGGATGGTGATTGTTGGATATGAAGGGAGTTTCAGGCCAGAGGGAGGATGTTAACAAGAGGTTGGTGGTGAGATTGAGGTACAGTGAGTAAATTGGTGTTGGAGGAGTGATATGTGGGCTTGATTGTACAAGAAGATTACCTCATAGGTCAGATAGGAGGGAAAGAGTCGATTAAGGAAAGAATAGACAAATTGTCTTGGTAGTTGCACTTATCAGGAGGAAGCATATTCCTATATGTACCTAGAAAATGATTCATAGTCAACCATTTACAATCCACAAGAGGCCCTGCAGAATACACTACCTGTTGTATTCCCTAAAAACATTAATCTGATTCAACTTGTTCTTTTTGTTGTTATTGCATTAAACTATTCCAGATATGGAAATGCATCCTAACTGAGTTTCAGAAGCAGCTTGAAATATTTATAAACTTTTCAAAGATTAAGGAAAAATAAAAGTTGTTCCTTGGGAGGGATTTTAGAGTGAGAGGCAGCTGGTGTTCCCAACTGTGCTACTTTGTTGTTATTGATCATAATGACCCACCTCAATCTCTTCTTTCTCTTCATCATCATCATAGCCTCCTTTATGAGCCTTTCTTAAGACTCTTTTCAAATAAACTCATATTAGTGGAAATCACCATGAGATGTAGACAAATTAGTGATGGCGTGTCAATTTTCTTTGAAACAAAGGAGCTAAAAACCCAGATATGGTTCCAACCCACCTTAAGTCAAGGAGAAGTTATTAATAGTGCCAGGAACAAAAGCCAGGAAGCCTGCAGGGTGAGGCAAGGCCC
The DNA here is from genome assembly GCF_004115215.2 of Ornithorhynchus anatinus. Lineage (NCBI taxonomy): Eukaryota > Metazoa > Chordata > Mammalia > Monotremata > Ornithorhynchidae > Ornithorhynchus > Ornithorhynchus anatinus. The sequence continues at coordinate 13,541,540 of NC_041739.1, forward strand.
TTCACCTCTAGACATTTACCTGTTTTTTTAAGGCAGGTTCTTCTGTTTGTGGTTTTCCAAATCTACAGCACCCCCCCCCCCCCTTGGGGAGCTCATTCACTCCTCTGGCTTCAACTATTATCTTTACATAGTTGATGTCTCAAATCTATCTCTTGAGCCCCCAACCTCTCTCTTTCTCTGCATCGACCCATTCCCGCCTGCCACCAAGACATCTTTAAATGGATATGCCGATGACCTCTCTAGTTTAACATGTTCAATACAGTACCGCTCATCTTCCCTCTAAAATCATTTATTCATTTGTATGTACTGAGCATTAACAGACACAATCCCTGCCCACAGTGAGCTTACGGTTTAGAAGGGGGAGGCAGGAATTAAATAAATTTACAGATATGTACATAAGTGCTGTGGGGAGAGAACAAAGGGAGTACTACTAGGTGATGCAGAAGGGAGTGGAAGAAGAGGAAAGGAGGCTTAGCCATGGAAGACTTCCTGGAGGAGATGTGCCTGAACTTCCCCATCAGAGTTCACAAAACTCTAAAGACACTAACCTTGTCATTAGCCTCAGTCTCTTTGCCTGCCCATCTCTTTGTCTGCCCATCTCCTCCCTTTTCCTCCCACTTTGACAATCTGTCCCTTTTTTTCTCAATCCAAATTGCTAACATGATGGTCCAGGCACTTGTCATATCCTGATTTAACCTCCTCTCCTGCCTCCACTCTTTCCAATAACAATGATGTTTCTGATATTAAACTGTCACTATGTGCAAAGCACTGCACTAAGTACTACAGTAGGTACAGACTAATCATATTGGACTCGGTACCTGTCAGTCTAGGAGGGAGAACAGTTATTTAATCCCCATTTTGTAAGTGAGGAAACTAAGGTATTCTTCCTCTTACTTTCCACTCCAGTTCTTACACTTTGTTTCTCTCCCTACTCATGGTGCCTAATTCTCACCTTTTCCAAAGTTGACCTCAAGCTCACACCATTCCTTCTTCCTGGAACTCTCTCCTCCATTATCAGCTGTCAGTGCTCTCCCATCTTCAGAGACCCCCTAAAATTACATCTCCAGGTGGCCTTCCTTGATCCATCTCTCATCACTCCACCCAATACCTCTCTTAACCCTTCCATTTCAGCATTTCTGTGTTACCTCAGCACTCAGGTTCTCACCCTTACACATTTGTACTCTATGGCTTCCTCTCATCTGTCATATTTTTGTATTTGTCTCCTCAGCTGGATTGTAAGATCCCTGCAGGCAGAGATCCTGTAAACCAACCTAACTGTATTTTCCCAAGTACTTAGTAAAATACTTCACACAGAATAATCACTCACCAAACACAACTGAATGATTTATGTTTTGATTAGAGCACTGGATTGCTCATAAAATTTCTCCAAGAGTGAATTTCTCACGACTGTATGAGAAATGGCCCTGATTCTTCTTTCTGTAAAATAGCAAAATTTCTTGGCTAAGGTAGTCAAGAAGAGTCTGTCTTGTTCCTCTTAGAAGCTGCAGAGATTTATGAGAAAGGAGGATGGTCTTTGGCAGTGTGGGAAATTTGGGAGAGTCCAGAATTCTGAGCCTATACTATCCTGAGTTCCTTTCCCTAGAGGGGATCCACCTTTACTTCCAGTACAAACTATGGGTTGCCACCCAGGCATCCCTGGTTCTTGAATTTCAGAAGCAACCCTGTACCTGAGAGCTTCTGTTTGCCCTACTCTCAATAACATTAGCTTTAACCAAGCATATGCTGTATGCTGAGCACTGTACTAAACATTTGGGTGCGTACGGTAGAAGTGAAGAAATGGCACTTGCCTTTGAGGAGTTTGTCTAAACTCTCTGAACTGCAGTATTTTTTTCTACACTGAATTTAACTAAACATCATATGAATACAGGACATGCAGAAGACGTGGCTCTCCTCTATTGTAACCCAAAGGAAAACCGAAAAGTAATTCATTTCATAGATACAAGGATATTTTGTTACTTTCTAATTTCACTTTCTAATTGCTAGCAGAGAAATTTAATTAAAAAGAAAAAGGCTGAGAAAGTTCTCATTGAAGACAACTTTGAAAATGGCATCTTTTTTCTTTTAGGCAAAATGAAGTATTCTGTTCATAAGGCGAGATGATTCATGATCAATCAGTAGTATTTATGGAGTGCATAGTCTAGTTTCTTTTTTTCCATAGTACTTAAGCACTATCTCCTCCAAGTAGCCTTCCGACTAAGCCCGCCTCTCCTCTTCTCCCATTCCCTTCTGTACTGCTTTTACTTGCTCCTTCATTCATCCTCCCTCACATTCCCTCAGTACCTATGCATATATCTGTAATTTACCTTTTCATATTAATGTCTGCCTCCCCCTCTATACTGTGAACTCATTGTGGGAAGGGAATGTCTGTTATAGTGTACTCTCCCAAATGCTTAGGATAGTGCTTTACACAAAGTACTCAGTAAATACAATTGAATGACTGAAGCACACTGTTCTAAGTGCTGGGATAGATACAAAATAATCAAGGTGGATACAGCCCATACCCAACAAGGGGCTCACAGCCTTAATCCCCATTCTACAGATGAGGTAAGTGAAGCAAGAGAAGTTAAGGTGATTTGCCTAAGGACACACAGCAGACAAGTGGTGGAGCTGGGATTAGAACCCAGGTTTTTCTGGATCCCAGATTTATGCTCTACCCACTGGCCCTTTTTATGTGCCCAAACACCACTGAGGTAGATTTAATGCATTCAGATTAGTCACAGTCTCAGAAGGAGGGCAAACAGGTAGTGAATCCCCATTTGACAGATTAGGCAACTGAGACACAGAGAATTGGTGACTTGTTCAAGGTTATAAGGCCAGCAAGTAGCAGAGCCAAGATTAGAACACACTTTGATATTCAGGGTGATTCTCTTAACACTAGGCAAGGGTGCTTATCCAGCACTTAGAGTAAAATTGAATTGGTAGGCCATCTCCCTGCCTTCAGAGAATTTGCAATCTGTCAGGGGAGATGGCCACTATGGCCACTAAAGTTGTATTCAGTGGCTTAGGGGATTTCAAATTTCAGATGAGTATCAGTATGGATTTTGAGTCCACCTTAATTCTGGAAAATTTTTTTGAGAAGTTTTTTAAACTGTTCAAGGAAATGTTTTATTATTGGAAATCAAACCTTTAATTCATTACCTCCTCCCCTCCCTTTTTTCCCTTTTGGACAGAGAGTTTTGTTCATTTAAAATAATTGTACTTGTTAAGGCAACTGAAGGTTATTAAGCCTCTGAGGGCTATCCAAGATATAACAAATAGAAAATGGTTTACACATACCCAATCATCTTTTGAAAGTATGTTACAGAATAAATTGCATATTGAAACAACTGGTGAAGACAGTGACCAGCAAAACTTTGGAAATGTCACTTGAGTTATTTGTTTAGTTTTTGGTCTTATAGTTTTAATGTCAAGTCCTAGTTGTAGATGTGCTGTTTTTCCCAAGTTCCTTTTATTTTATTTTATGATCCATGAAGAAAAATTAGCTCAACTGTTTTTGCTGGTATTTCTAAAGATGGATTCATTACACTATTGTGGCCTTTTATTCCAAAGAATGATCTTGGTGGCTTATTGAATTGCCTATCGTCTCATCCCCTTTGATTTGCTGGTAGTTGCTGTTTTGAGCTCTAAAATGCTTCTTTAGTGGTAGAATATAATGAATTTTTCTAAGGACATATTCTGCACTCTGCAACATTCTAACACAGAAATGAGTTTTTTCTTCAGTCATATTTGAATGCTTACTAATGGAGAGCACTATAGTACTATCTTGAGAGAATACAATAAAATAGAGTTGGTAGATATGTTCCTTCCACATGAGGAGATGACAGTCTTGTCTCATCAATGAAAATACTATTGGGTCAGCAAATGGTTGTCATTAAAATGTCATGTAAGAATGGAACGATGTTGACTGACACATATATCATTTCAGTGTACAGGGCTCATAATTTAGCATTAAGCTCTGTGAAAGACAATAATGGATCAACTCCTTCTCAAGGGTATCCTATGTAGATGGTCAAGCTAATGGCTTCAGAATCTCTATGAAGTCAGGAAAGCTTCATTATACACCTGCTCCTGTTTGGCATATACAAAGAGTTTACTCTCTTCCTTTTCAAGACCAGAAAGCTTAATGTCAGTTCTGGGGAAAATGCTGCTAATGCAGAAGGTTATTAATGAATGCAAGTCTTCTCCATAACTCCACAGTTCTGAACTAAAAACCTTGGAAAAAAGTTGAATCCTGGAAAGGGTTCTGTATTCTGCCAGTAATCTAATAGCTAAAAATCATAAGCAAGAGTCTGGAGGATTGAAGTACGAGAGGAGTGTTGCCTTTTTTATGTTTCAGCAAATATTTTTGTGGGAGGGCTAAAAAATTTACAGCAGAATGGAAGATTAACAAGAACACCGGTGCGTACACTGTTAAAGAAAAATATATTTGTGTCTCATACATGACGACATCTTTCCTTCAGCTCACTTCTCCAGCTCATTAACGTTGACCTCCTCCTCACTGTGTTGTCAAAAATGTCACTACTCTTGATGCCAGAGCTGTCTCTTTTTAAGCAGCTCCTTTCATTGCAGCAGTCTGCCTTGTTGATTTTCTTTCTCGAAAAAGAGCTCATCCCAGCAATGTGTGGCTTTTTTTTTTGTTTTGTTTTTCATTCATAACTGAGACTCAGAATTTGAGATTTACCTGAGATCTCTCTACCTGCCAGTATTTCTTTTCTGTTTCTTATCTTTGCAATTCTTCTTGCTGACTCTCACTTCCCTCTCTAAGACCCCTTTCCATGCTTCACAAGCCCCTTCCCTCAAATGCTTCAGTTTCTTTTAGCTTATTTGTCTGGACCTATTAATTTTGCTCTAAAAGCTGTCAACAGGGCCAAAGAGCCTAAGTCATCTTTTTTTTTTCTCTCCCACACCTCCTTCCTTTCCTCCCGCACATGATTCACAGGTGATAGTGAATCACTAATATTATTGATTTAGCTTGTATTTTTTTCTATTTCCATTATTTTAACTTTCTTACTCCATCTACTGAAAGTTTGCATAGTGTGAAAATATCAAATGCAACTTTAGCACATCAAAATGTATAGGCCATGGGCATAATTTATATAACTGTATATCTGGGTTACTGAAAATCAATACTGGCTGAAGATTAAGCATACCTGAGTGATGAGATCTCAAAATGTCTGAGACATTCTAAACATTGCATAAAAAAGGCACCATCTGATTTAAAAAAAAAAAATTAACCTTCCTTCTGGTTTGTCTACGAATGGAATATTAGGGTTTATATTTATCCATAATAATAATGACATTTATTAAGCTTTTGCTATATGTGAATCAGTGCTAACTCTAAGGTAATCACAAGGTAAATAGAACAGACCTAGTCCCTGTTTCACAAAGGAATCACAATCTAGTGGGATAAGGAGATGTGTAGAGCAATGACAGAGACTAACAAAATGGCAATAAATATAAAATCAATAATCCTGTATAACAGTGTAAAAATGGTTAAACAGTTTTTGGTTGGAGGAGACCTTACACTCTTGCAAGAGTCTAGGTAATCTTTGATTATATGACATTCCAGTCTCCCAGCTTTAAACAGTGTTGAAAGTAGGCTTTCTGTCCCAGGTACTCTGGTGGAGACATGGCTGTTTATTGTCCAAGTTCTGGTGTTTCTGTTCCTACTGGGTGCTTAGTGGAAAGAGTACAGGACTGGGAACCACAATACCTGGGTTTTAAACTTGATTGTACCACTTCCCGGTCAGTCAAGTCAGAACTTCTTGTCTCAATTTCTTCATCTGTAAAACGTTGATGAGATACCTGTTTTCCTTCTTCACTTAGACTGTGAGCTCCATGTGGGATAGGGACTATCTTCAGTCTGATTATCCTGTATCTTCTCCAGTACAGCATGGAGTTTGGCATATAACTGTGGCATTTATGTATTGCTGTGCACTTTTTTTCTTCTGCCGTCTTTTCTTGAAGTTGATGCTACTGATGAAAAGGACCTCTGACTGAAAAAGGTCATGTGGATTCCACTGTCCCAAACTCACCTTGCATGTTCAAAGAGTGTCCTTTCTAACACTGTCCCATTTGTTGTTTACAATGTCTGGCTCTGTTTTCCCATTTGCCTCATAGTCCTTATGAAGCTTCTGGTCCTCTCTAGATTGTAGTGTGTGATACAAATCTACCTTTGGCAATTAACCCCAGGGTAATTCTCCACAGTTGGTGCCCCTTCCTCCCAGACTGAAAGGTCCTCACTTAACTTCTTGGCCAGAGCCTGTAAGCTTGCCCACAGAACCATAGGGTCCTTGAAGGCAGGGAACTCTTCATAACTGCTAGGAGCAGTTACCAGGAAGCTTTTTCCTATCTTTCCCACTGCTAAATGTCCCTGTTCCCGGCATGCTTAATTTCTGAGACTATTTTGTGTATTAAATGGTATTTAAATGCTTACTACTTGTTAAACATTCTTAAGTGCTGGGGTAGGTACAAGTTGGAAACAGACTGAACCCCACACAGAACATGGACTGAGGGAGAACAGGAAAACTGAGGCACAGAGAACTTAAGTGATTTGCCCAAGGTCACGCACCAAGCAACTGACAGATCTGGGATTAGGACCCAGGTCGTCCCAACTCTTCCTACTAGTCCATGCTGCTGCTTATATTTGTGTTGTCTGTCTTCAATCCCTTCTCCCCACTTTTAGATGGTGAACCCCTCAAGGGACAGGTACCATGTCTAATTCCCACCAGTGTCTTCTCTCCCAGGACTTAGTACAGTGTTCTGCAAACAGTAGGCACTTAACAAATACTGTTACTATTACTATTGCACAGTAAGTGCACAATAAATGTCATGAATTGGTAGCTACCTATTACAGATCCTGAATGAATCTGGCCGCGCCCTAGCCTACTGGAGCAGCTTGGTATCTGGACCCTGTATTGCCCCGCTTCCTTCCCCTATGTTAATAGAACGAGGCATCAAGGAGGGTTCAGCTAACATTCCATCGTCCTTTCCTGTCTGTAGTCACCAGTGTCACACATCTTGCCCTTGTCGGTCGTTTCAAATTCAACAGGACTAAACTTTTCTAAAATCAGAGTCTGTGTGAGACTGGGTGGATCTCAATTTAGCTCTCACACCCTTTGGGATAAAGATTGCAAAGACATTTACAAGTCAAAAGGCACTGGGGTTTCTAACCTTTTCACATAACTCAGCACTAGGATGTAACTCCTGCTGGGTGGCTTGGGTGTGTGTGATATAAATCTAAGTGTGGTCTCACTCGGTGTTAATTTAAACAAAGGCCGTACCCTTCCTTCATATTGGTTTATACTCCAGAATACACCCAGGGAAGGAAAGCCATATTCAACAAGGCAGCAACTGCATTCAGGTAAGTGTTCTATCCAACTGTCAGAAATATTTTCATCAAGATGAAATCAATATTAAATCCTGACAAGTTGCTTAGGAAGCTGAAGAGGTGGAAGACAAAGAACACTAGGTGCAGATCTCTTGTACGTGAAGTTTCAAGGGATGGTCTATTTTAATATCACAGCCTTCTAAGATATCACTGATTCATCTCAGGAAAGACCTTTGAATTGACAATTTACATGGGGGAGCCCAAACCTATAAATGCACTTTGAAAATTTGTCAAAACATCTATTTCAGCTCAAGGCATGTTTAAATTACACATAATGTGTTCTTCCCTAACAAAGAAATATGAACCATGTGAAACCCAGCTGGAAAGAAATTGTGGATGTCAAGAGCTGACATAACACATCCCATTAGCAGGAGCGTATCAACTTATGCTTTCTTGGTTTTACAGTGTCAAGTTATGTAAATGGTCTTTCTCCCTTCCACCGTGACTATATTGGCCATTTGCCTTCTTTAACATGCACCTCGGGGATGGCACACCCATCCCTTCGATAAGAGCTCAATCAGTATGTGCTGAGCAGCTAACATGACAGGAGCCCTTGTAAAATACCATTTTGTTATCTAGCACTCTGGAGTCTTAACTTCCCAAACTCCTACCGAATTGATAATTGTGAAACACAAATTTTTCTTGCCATGCCCCTAGAAATGTATATCGTGCTTCTTCTTCCCTCTCGGTTCTCAGAAAGGGCACTGAGATCTCATTACTATTTCTCACACGAAATCTTTCACATGCCTGGGAAAGGAGACTAGGATTGAAGCTTTTCACTTGTGCAGACAGATCCTGGAAGATGATAAACATGACCATCTTTCTGAGGCTAAAGAAGTTTGCCTATTTGCAGGGATCTCTGTGGTGCTTTTATTTTAAAATGAAAAAAGACTCAAATAACCCACTATAGATATACTTATGACATTATTCTGAGTGAGAACTGTTATTATATGATTCCTGTAAGTTTAAGTCCCTTATGCAGACATAAGCCCCCTGTGGGACAGGGACTGCGTCCAATCTGATGAACTTGTATCTACCCCAGTGCTTGATGCACAGTAAGCACTTAACAAATGCCATTGCAATTACAAAAGAAAAAGAAAGCCTCTTTGTGGTTTGGGCTGGAGTCGTGGAGTGGACTTAAGCAGCCAGAGAAGGCCCTTATTCCCACTGAGAAATGGCAAAATTATCCTCCAACTGAGAGTGAGGGAAGGGTAAGAGGAGAGATGGGACATGGCTTCTCTTCATTCAGTAGTAGTCACTGAGCACACTGTGTACAGAGAACTGTACTACCCATTAGGGAGTACAATATAATAGACACATTCCCTGCCTACAACAAGCTTACAGTCTAGAGGGTGAGACACACTATCAATAAATTACAGATGTTTACATAAATGCTATGAGTGTGGGAGGAGGGAATAAATAAAGGGAGCAAGTCGGGTGATGCAGAAAGGAGAAGGGAAAAGAGGATAGGAAGGCTTAGTCAGGGAAGGTTCTCTGATTGGGCCAGTTCAATGAAAGTTGTTGGCAGCATCCCTCCTTAAAGAGTATTCCAAGTACTCAAAATTCAGTAACTTATTCAACCATATTTATTGAGCGCTTACTAAGTGCTTGGAAAGTACAATTTGGCAACAGGTAGAGACAATCACAAATATACATGCTTCAACAAGGAGCTGAGATGTAGCACGTTTGGGCAAAGGAAACTGAATACTGTGTTTACAAGCAGAGGAGAGGCTGATTCAGATGCAGGCTTCCAGTGATCCACTAACCACTTTTTGAGAAACACTGCACTACAAAATGAACCTACCTCGAATAGTGCCTCATTCTCTGTGGGGGTGCAATGAATATTTATTAGCTTATATACCTAGTTGACAGAAGGCTATGGCCCTATCATTGTTTTACCACTAGATACGATTTTGGGCCAAAAAGAAAATTAGAGATTCTCCCCTTTGTTTCCAAAAAACAAAAACACCAGATTCCTGGCATGTAGGGGAGAAATGCTATTGCTTTCCTGAACAGTTGGTTTGTCCGCTGCTAACTCCCATATAGAAGAGGCTGTGAGAGGACTGGGATGTGTTGTCAGAATATAATGTCATCAACCCCTAGAGAGAGGAAATGGGTCAGTGTTAATCTCTACATGCATACTAACAGGCAATTCCTGATGGACTTGCATGGATCTTATCATACAAACACATGGATCAAATCCCATCTCCAGGATCATAAACCCTGAGGGAAATGCCTTGGGAGCAAACTGGGCCAGATTTTTCTTCTCTTCCCTCCTGACATTTAACCATGTAAGAGAGTTCTTTTGGTCTCATTAGCAAAAAGTCCGCGATTGCATTTCAAAGGATAGTATACTATAAATGGGAAGAAATCCTGAATTACTGCATAAAATGAAGCAAAATGCCAAGCAATAAGTAGAAGTGCTTATGCCACTAGATCATTCCTTCATTTTAGAAGTTGGATTAAATGAGACCCAACAAGGATGGAAACATTTTTTTTTACCACACATAATCATTTTCATTTGTCTCTGAGGCCTCATAACTAAGCTCAGGAAAAGTGAGATCACACTTAATTCTTGTGAAATGGTATGACTTGGTGTCCAGTGGAGGGGGTTGGTTGTGGTGAGGCTTGGCCCAAGTAGCGTCAGCATTGGTCTATCCATAAGGACAGATATATCACAAGATTACTGGAGGAATAACTAGTAGAAATAAGCTTTGCCAATGGAAAAAATGTGTTCATTAATGATTTGGGGGAGGGGGAGAACCATAGTTTTAAAAATGAAAGGCAAAGTGAAAAATGTCTCCTAGCTCTGATGTTCAAGGCACAAAAAAGGATGCTTACTTGTCTATTTGAGCCTTACAAACTAAAAATGATAACTTTAGGGTAGAGTTGTAGAATTCAATTTAAGTGACTTGTTTTTAATTATTTTAAAAAGTTTTGAAGAGATTCTGACACTTTATGACCTCATAATTTAAAACATACTGCTTTTCCACCTTATCATTTGCCACTGTTCTCCTTCTTGGCCAACAATCCTTATAATTATGCCCTTGCAGTGCTCTAAATAATAGCTTATTGGGCTGATAGAGTTAATGCAATATTTTTTCCATGAGTCTTACCACTAGAATCTGTCGCTGGAATAGAGAACTGGATTTTTAATGTGTTCTGTGTTGCATAATTCTTCACTTGACAGGTAGCACATGGTCTTGTGGGGAATCTGTCTTCATAGCTGATTAAAACAAAAATTTTGTCTCTACGCTGACCTGCTATCATTGTAGCCAGGCAGTTGAACCATTCCCCAGTGCCCATTTGAAAGCTCTCTCCTTTCCCTCCAGAGCCCATCCTTTACCATGCCCGACCATGTTTTCTGTCTTCAGAAGACAATAGAATGAAGTCAGTGAAAAACAACTTGATCCAGGAGAGTATTTCTGGATCTAAAGACAATGATGAGGTTGGGGAGATTACCATAGCTGGAAAGAAGAATAAGCATCAGATTCGAGATGGACCCTTTTTATTTTATAGCTGAAATGACTGCTTGCTTATAAAGATTATGATCATAAAAGCAAAATTTTTTTGCATAACTATAGGATGCAGATCCTCTTTTTTTTTTTTTAAGAAATGTATCACAGAGATTATTTCTCTGACCTTGCTAGTAATGTGTCACCAAACCAAAAATTGCCAAATGCCTGTTTCTATAGTCTCTCCCTCTTATTTTTTCTTTCTTGGGGGCCAGAATTTCCAGTAAGGAATGCTGTGGTTAGGGCTGACCTGTGCCTCCATGTAGGCTTTGTGGAGGAATTCAGCCAGACAGGACCACAGAGTTTCAACCAACTATGCAGGCACCAGAACAGTTTGTCTCCTTTGAACTGACGCTAGTTCCATACCCAAGCTTGGGGACTGACTGCCCCATTGACCCTATTAATAGTCTAGCGAAAGGACATTTCAAATTGGGCAGGTAGTCAGGAGTAGTAGGGGAGAGGAGTTCTGACCAGGCACTTCCCTCAGATTTTACTGCCTTGGACTGGAAACGTCCCCCAGAACAGGGCCAAATTCAGGTTGGAGGCAAAGGAGGGAGAAACAGAGATTTGATTATCAGCTCTGAATTACTGAACTCTTAGACAGAATTTTCTGCCGATATGTAGCTTAATTTAAACAACAAGAATATAATATATTTCAAAATGATTCCTAGGACAAGTAAATCAACCACCACTAAATATGTCACAGGTTGTGTAAATTCCAAACAGGAAAACAATGTGGAGAGGCCATTATTGACAATACAAGAGGGATATATATTCTTTTCTATATTAAGTCTTTCATTTTATCCTATTAGCATTTGCCTGAGAAAAAGTGAAAAAATGAAATGGATGAAGTTCATGGTGAGGAAATATGGTCATGTTTAAAGTCCTAGATTTAGATTAATATAATTCTTACTTGCCACTGAGAGATAGAATCATGCACTGGCAATTTAATCCCCAGATGACTATTAGACCACATTGCAACATTATTAATATTAAACAAAGGCCCTCCTGAGAAGTTACCAAACACAAGCAGATCATTCATCAAGCATTTAATTAACTGATAAGGCTAAATGGAGAACAACCAACTAAGTGATAAATGGATCTTCTTGAAGTTATTTAGGAATTGGCAGTGAATTCAAAATGGAGGAATGAATTTTGTAAATACCTGCAATTACTCTGAAGGAAGTATGTTGCCCATGTACCCCATTCGCATATTGATGTATGATCTGTAGCAAACTAAGGGGCTATTTGAAATTTCAGTTACAGTAGATGGATAGCTTGAATAGCATATTGAAAATTTATCATTTAATCATTTTCACTTTACTACTCAGAAACATATTCCCTGAAGGCAACTTATTCATTGTACGTTGATCTGTTCTTTCTCCCCATCGATCCCTTGCTAACATCTCTTCTGCCACCCCTTCACATCTGACAGACAACTACTCTTCCCAAAACACTTAGGTACTCACTCCATCTCCCCCCTCCACAACATTTACATATCCTTATACTTGGCTGTAAGTTCTCTGTAGGCAGAGAACATGTCAACAACTCTGTTGCATTGTACTCTCTCAAGCGCTTAGTACAGTATGTACACAGTAAGCACTCAATACATTTGATTGGCTCCTTGCCTACTTGTATTTTAGTGTCTGTCTTTCCCCTCTATGTAGTACCTTAAGCATAGTGTCTCACTCTATAAACTCTTCCAATCAAAGGGATTTATTGAGTGCTAACTATGAACAGGGCACTGTACTAAACACTTGGGAGAGTGCCATATAAGAGAGTTGGTAGGCAGGGCCCCTCCTCACAGAGGCCAATAGATTACAGAGGAAGACAGACACATTAAAGCAAGTTAGAGATGGATATGTACGTAAGTGCTGTGGGGTAAAGGATGGAGTGAATATAATGAGTACACACCGAAGGGCAGAGTTGATGCAGAAGGAAAGTGAACAAGGGAAATGAAGCTTTAGAGAAGACTTCTTGAGGGAGATGTGATTTTAGGAGGGCTTTGAAGATGGGGTTATTGTTGGTAGGTCAAATATGAAAGCACCGTGGCTCAGTGGCAAGAGCACGGGCTTTGGAGTCAGAGGTCATGGGTTCGAGTTCCGGCTCGGTCACTTGTCAGCTGTGTGACTTTGGGCAAGTCACTTAACTTCTCGGTGCCTCAGTTACCTCATCTGTAAAATGGGGATGCAGACTGTGAGCCCCACGTGGGTCAACCTGATTCCCCTGTGTCTACCCCAGAGCTTAGAACAGTGCTCGGCATATAGTAAGTGCTTAACAAATACCAACATTATTATTATAAGAAGGGAGAGAACATGGGCAATTAGCCACGAGAAAGATGTGAATGAGATACAGTGAGTAGGCTAATGTTAGTGGAGCAAAGAGTATGGGCTGGGTTGTAGTAGGAGATCAACAAGGTATGTTGAGGGGGAGGTCTGATTGAGTACCTTAAATCCAATGGTAAGGAGTAATAATAATAATTTTGGTATTAAGCGCTTACTATGTTCAGAGCACTGTTCTAAGCACTGGGGTAGATACAGGGTAATCAGGTTGTCTCACGTGAGGCTCACAGTCTTAATCCCCATTGTATAGATGAGGTAACTGAGGCCCAGAGAAGTGAAGTGACTTGTCCACAGTCACGTAGCTGACAAGTGGCAGAGCAGGGAATCGAACCCATGACCTCTGACTCCCAAGCCCGGGCTCTTTCCACTGAGCCATGCTGCTCCTCTAATGGTAGGGTTAGATAGCATTTCCATGACAAGGGAGTTTAGAGCATCTAAGGCATATAGAGGTTGAGGAGAATTCAGATTTGGCAAGAAGGGAACCCCCTGTTTTAGGCTGGTTCATAGCTCTTTTTGTGTTCAGAGGAAATGTGATTTCAGACTGGGGCTCACTGTGGGCAGGGAAAGTGTCTATTATATTGTTATATTGTATTCTCCCAAGTGTTTAATACATGATCTGCATTCAGTAAGCACACAATAAATATAATTGACAGGACAGTTAATGTGGAGTGGAGGGAGCAGAATCTAGATTTCAGGGGATCAAGAAGAGAATTGGAGGAGAAGAAGAGGAGGTGGCAGGTGTAAACAACTCACTTGAGAAATCTGGAGGGGAATGGTAGTGGAGAGATGTGGGGGAGACCTGGAGGGTACCATGTGGTAATGGGAGGGTTATTTTAGTGTAGGGGATATAGTGGGTTATTTTGAAAGCAGAGGGAAAGGAGTAGTTGAAGATGGTGATCACAGAGGGAACAGAGGAGGACAAAGTGTTTTAATAATACGTGGTTGGAGGCACAGGTGGAGAGGGTAGATTTTGAGTAGTGGGAGATCTCTTGAGAAACTGCTGGGAAAGATGGACAACAGTCCAAGTGGGGACATGGAGCGGGGACTGAAATGTTGCAGAGGAGATTTTAGGGAAACTTCACCTGTTGAATTTTTTTTTTTTTTAAAGTAGGAGACAAAGTTCTTAGGGGCAAGGGATTGGCAGGAGGAAGTTAAGTCTGAAGCAGCTGGCACAGGCAATGTTTGCAAGAGTTAATAAGGATGGAAAAGTTTTGTTTTGGACAGAATCAAAACAGGTGAGGGTAAATTAGAGAAGCAGTATGTCCTAGTGGAAGAGGAAGGGCCTGGAGTTCAGAAGAACCTGGGTCTAAATCTGGCTCTGCCACTTCTGTGCTGTGACCTTGGGCAAGTCACTTACCTTCTCTGTGCCTCAGTTCCCTCATCTGTATAATGGGATTGACTGTGAGCCCCATGTGGGACAGGGACTGGGTCCAACCTGAATACAACTTATATCTACCCCACTGCTTAGTACATTTCACTTAGTAAGCACTTAACAAATACCGTGTTTAAAAAAACAAACAAAAAACATTTGAAATAGTTGAGGTTAGCATGACAAATGGATTTTGGAGTAGCAAGCACAAGAGCAGAGAAAGCAATATGTGGAGGTGGTAGAGGGCTGCAACATTGTTCTTGTCTGTCCATCTCCCCCGATTAGACTGTAAGCCCGTCAAATGGCAGGGACTGTCTCTATTTGTTGCCGGCTTGTTCATCCCAAGCACTTAGTACAGTGTTCTGCACATAGTAAGCGCTCAATAAATACTAATGAATGAATGAATGAACCTGGAAGTTTTAGATCATCAGAGGGACAGGGAAGCAAGAGAGTTGAGTTCCGTGGTGAGAATGGAATTGGGTGCGTGGATTTGGGTGAGGAGAGAAAGTGGGTTGGGTATGGAGAACAAATGGGGTGAGATGGCTTAAAATGTGGTCTGTAATGGGTAACAGGACAGATTTGCAGAGGGGGAGATAGGCAGGTGAGGTTGCCGTCAGAGGGCAGTTTCAAATTTGGTGAAGGGAGAGAGCCTTATTAAAAGCACATCTCCAAGAGGACATCCCTGACTAAACCCTCATTACCTATGCCCCCACCTCCCTTCTGTGTCACCTAAGCATTTGGTTTTGCATCCTTAATTCACCTCTCCCTCAGCTCCACAGCACTTACGTACATATTTGTCATTTATTTATATTAATGTCTGGCTCCCCTTCTAGACTGTAAGCTCATAGTGGGCCAGGAAAGTGTCTACCAAGTCTGTTATATTGTACTCTCCCTAGCGTTTATTACAGTGCATTGCATAAAGTTCTCAATAGATACAACTGATCAATAGAGATTGTACAGTGTACAGTGATTGTACAGTGACTAGAGAATACCAACATTATTAGACAACAATACCAACCAAAATACCAACATTATTAGAGAAGACTAAGCAGGTGAATGGGGTGGAGCAGGAGGGCTGGGTGATTAAATGAAAAGAAGTAGGCAGTGGAAAAGTGTATGGAAGGAAAAAGAGAGAAGGAACGTAAGAGGAGTTACTATGGTCCAGAAAGTTGCAAGTTAGGGATGTAGATGATGCAAACTAGTAATTCCAGTGAGTGATAGAGGCTGATGATATGCACTTTAAGGGAAGGTTAAGAAAGGGATTGGGGGCTGGATGCTGCAGAAACAGTACTGGGAGGCAAAAAAGAAGCCAACTCTTTTTTCCCAGGGAGTCTTGGGGAGTGTTTTGTGCAAGCACTACGAAGAGTAAGTATTCAATAAGTACTACTGATTGACCTTATCAGAACTCTGTCAACACTCAAAGGAACTCAACATTGGTATAGCTCTCAGAATGGAATTTTTTTTCATGATTCTCTGTTTCCTCCTTCCTTTTCCGCTTCTATGAGCAGAAAATCCACTCCCCAATCCACTTTTAAGTGCTCCAGTAGCATTTTTCAGCAAAAGACTAATCTTTAGGAAAATAGCACTTGGGAAGACATAAAAGAGGCAGGAAAACATTTCACTGTCAATGTTATCTTTTTGCAGTAGAAGAGGAAGGGAAATGAAAATCAGGAGATTAGAATATTGTTTTAACTCAAGAATATTGGGGCAAGTATTGATTCACTTTAATAAAAATGTATATTCTGCAACTCATTCGCGTGGCTTAGATGTTGTTCAAAGCTCACACTTCCAGGCTCTGAAGATATGAGGCAAGTATTTCCACTACAGTGAATTTTTCAGCTGACTGTTCTTTGTGAGTCAGTGGCCCCAGTGATGAAACTGCTACCACAAACACATAATACAGATCTCAAATTCCAGGCATAAAATTCAAGGGATGCTTGTTAAGGAGAGACACAGAAAACAAAATTGGCAATGACCATGAATCTGTTTTTGTTTAATGTGGTGGAGAAAGTTCCATCAATGCCATCAATCAGATGCATAATTTTCTATAATAGTCCCCAGGATTTTCTCTACCCATAGGTGTGTTCAGATAAAATAATTACTACTTGCTAGAGGCATATGAAATTAAACAATTTTAATGGGGTGAGGTCCTCCAAACATGAGGTGAAGGATGAGGAAGTGACTCAATTGGGAGATCTTTTTCTACCAGAAGAGGATGCTTTTGAAATTTGGAGGTAGGTGAATAATAATAGAGCATCCCTTTTGGTTATCTCGATCTTATTGTAAAAGTAGGTGAACGTGTAGACAAATGATCTTATAAGGGGTATATTTATATATTGTGCACATGTCATTAAGAAGCAGCATGGCCTAAGGGAAAGAGCATGGGCCTGGGACTCAGTGGACCTGGGTTCTAAATACTACACTTCCACCTGTCCTCTGTGTGAAAATGGGGATTAAGACTGTTAGCCCTAGGTTGAACAGGGACTCTGTCCAACCCTATTACCTTGTATCTACCCCAGTGCTTAGTACAGTGCCTGGCACATAGTAAGCACTTAAATACTATAATTAGGCCATTTCACTTTTGAAATGTTTGTAGGAAACTGTTTAGAATGGCTACTATAATGAAAGACTTACTGGAGAGTATTAATGTAAACAAACCACTTATTCTCCTGTTAATATTTATGGAGAGCTCTGCATTTTCATCACCGTAAACATTTTCCAGAGGCCAAGAATAATCTGGCATCATATTTTCAGATAGGTGGCAGCCCTAGTCATGAGTGTCTCTTGCCAAAATCCTCTCATCTCTCTGCTTTGTCAGAATTCATAGCTGCCTTAGAAGAGATCAATTGTAAGATTGAGCAGCTGTGGGGTTTTTTGGGTTTTTTTTTTGAGGAGTAAAAATTATTTGTGAGCAGCAGAACTTCTCTTCCTGTATTTTATATACTTCTAATCACTTGGAATCTGATTTGAACTTGAATTTATTTGCTGGAGAGACCTAATTAAGTGAAAATTGGACTCTTTTGTGAGGAAAATTGCCATGGGATTATGGATTTATGTAAATGCATGTAATGTATTTGATCCTTTGACTAGATAGTGTATTTTTCCTCTTTCCAAGGGATCACCATTAGCTATGAGTAATAATGATATCTATTAAGTGTCAAGCACAGGGTAGATTCAAAAGAAGTAGATTGGACACAGACCCTGCCTAAATGGGGCTCATGATCTGCTTGTTGGTGATTCAGTTTTCTCATCTTTAAAGTGGGCAAAGTGACTTGCCTAAGGTCACACAGTAGTCAAGTAGCAGGCAAAAACTAGAATCTAAGTTTCCCAAACCCAGGCTTGTGCCATTTCCAGTAAACCAAGCAGCCTTCCATGCTATTCTTTAAATTACATGATTTCAGAGAAATCTCTAATGGAAAAATATGACTGGACAATAGCAAGCAGATCTATTGGTTCAAGGAAGCAGCTTATTTGCTCTCATGATCTAAGGCACACAAGTTAATTCCCTTCTTTACTTCTTATCAAACTTTTTCATGTGCAATTAGAACATTGATTAAGTGTCCAGTTGGGTTGCATTAAATACATCTTTCCTGAAGTTAGGCCTTCCTCTTGTGTAGTTAGTTCAACAAATGGTTTTCTAACCTGACGATAGTTCGA
This sequence comes from Ornithorhynchus anatinus, assembly GCF_004115215.2. Classification (NCBI taxonomy): domain Eukaryota; kingdom Metazoa; phylum Chordata; class Mammalia; order Monotremata; family Ornithorhynchidae; genus Ornithorhynchus; species Ornithorhynchus anatinus. The sequence goes on from NC_041739.1 coordinate 13,559,834, forward strand.
CTTCAATTTACTTGAATGTATGACCACTGTAATCTACATGAAACATGGGTGACTACATTCTTTCAGAATTCTGAATAGAACTAGGGGATTCACTTTTTAAAAGTTTGAGTTGAAAATGAGTTAACGATCATTCAGCCTAATGGAATGGATCTAGAAGTTTTAATTGGCTAGTGACCCTTGCAATCACATCATCAGCAGTGGTGTCTTCCAGCTGAAGGCCAATTCTCAGTTTGGCCTTAGCCTTCACTTCGGTTTCCTCATTGAATAATGCCACTATGTATAATAGCTTTTTGTATTCCTTTCATAATGTTAATTAACTCTGAATGTTGACACCATTACTTGTTTCACACCAATTTCTCTCTGAATTCCTGGATTTTTTTTGTTTTCCTTTGTCCAAAGCTCAGAAATTCAAAATGTGGATTTTGAATTAGCTTTTAAAAGGATGTTAAGGAATGTGATTGTATTTAGAGAGAGGTACATGTACAGTAAACTTTCTGGTATACAAACGTTTGAGTATGAATCAATTTCAAATGTCAGAAGCCTTTAGATAATCATTGGTATTGAGCATTTGAGTAAATGCTGTGCCTAGCTTTTCACTCCACTCTTAGGAGAGTACAATACATTAACGTTGGTAGACAATCAGTGGAATTTTTTAAGGGTTTACTCTGTACAGAGCATTGTACTAAGCATTTGGAAGAGTACAATGCAACAGAGTTGGTAGACAAGTGCCCACAGGCAACTCACTGTCTAGAGGAGGAGCTCACAGTCTAGTTAACTGAGAGGAACCAGTGATTCCTAATCTCCATATCATTCAAGAAATAGGTGGACAATAACTATTGTGACATTTAAGCACTCTTACCACCATGAATCATCTAAACCCATCAGCAATCTCTAGGATGCTGTTAAGTGGTTAGACTAGTGGAAAGAGCATGGGCCTGGAATTGTTGCTTACATTTTCTGTTCCTTAGCTTTCTCAGTTTTAAAATTAATTTCTTGTACTTTTTGTTTTCTCATCTGTTAAATGGGGATTAAATAGCTTTTCCTCCTTTCAGACTGTAAGTTCCATGTGGTATTTGGATTATGTCAGTAAATTGTAGTCTACTTTAGGGATTCCATCTCACCAACTGTATTGACTCTTGTAAGAGTTTAGTACATAGCTGTGCACACAGTGAGCACTTGATAAATGCCATTGATTTTTTTTTTACCTAATTAAATTGTATCTATCCTACTGCTTAGTATAATATAGTATATTATATATACTATAGTATAGAGAAGCATCGTGGCTTAGGGGGAAGAGCACGGGCTTGGGAGTCAGGTCATAGGTTCTAATCCTGGCTCTGCTCTTGGGCAAGTCACTTAACTTCTCTGTACCTCAGTTACCACATCTGTAAAATGGGGATGAAGATTGTGAGCCTCTGTGGGACAACCTTATTGCCTTGTATCACCCCAGTGCTTAAAACAGCGTGGCACAGAGTTTAACAAATACCAACATTGTTATTATAATGTTTAGCACATAGTAAGTACTAATCAAATATGACTGTCATTGGAAAGGTACAACAGATCATCATCGATGGGAACTCAATCGACTGAGTGCCTCATTTATGACCTATATTTCTTCCAGCTTTATTTTATTCATCCTTAAAACTCCATCTCCACTGAGACCTCATTCCAGCCTCATGCTCAAATGGAAAATTGGTGTCCACTTTCCCCTAGGATTTCCTCAAAAGAGCGACTTGTCTCCTTGCTTCAGTGGATTGTCTAGCTTTCAACATCAGGTTCCTCTTCTCTCTTTATATTCAACAAGTACCATCCTTCTCCTCTCTAAGACTTCAGGAAAATGCACTTATCCTTAGATTCCTTTAAATGGAAGTCAGGTGTGGGTGATCCACCCTGTTCTCACACTCAAAGATTGTTTCCCCTTTCAGTCCCTTCCAAGCTCACCTCTTAACTCCTCACCCCAAATCCTCTAACAATGTAACCATCCAATACAGATTAATTTCATTGCCTCATTCTGCATTCCTTGTCCATTTTCTTGTGAACATAAAAGTATTTTATTAATAGTGATAATGACTTTTTTTTACATTTTCACATAGTTGGTCTTGTAGAAAGATTTTTTCGATACCATATTTAATTTAACCAAAATATAATTTAGCAAGATATTTTAGACTTACTGAGTGGGCTGTACTACTCTTTGTGGGACTTGGCTGTAAATAAGTCCTTAGTGTGAAATTAGGCTTCAAGAATCCAGTACCCTTTTCCCCCATCCCTCTTCTTTTCTCTCCCACTTCTCCCCTTCCTTTTTGCTCCCAGAAGAATAGACAGTTAAAAAAAAAAAAAAACGCAATGAAAATGTAGTATAAAATAGAACAAGCCCTTCTCACATGCTTAAGAGGTGAAATTATGAATTCAGTGAAATCTTGTCTATTTCCTGGAATGAATCTATTGATTTTTAGCATGAAAGAGAATACTTGAATTTCATTTGAGATAGAGGTGAAGTGGCACCTTATCCCTCATCCAATTGCTTTATAATTTTCACCCCATAGGGTCCGTTTTTCCCAAAATTCTCTATTGGATTATTGGGTTATTAAAGATTAGTATCTGGAACCTAATCTTCCTAAAGTTTCTAGTATTTGTAATGCCTTTAAGATGATTTCATTACAGAAGCCCATCTTCGGTAGCCAGATCTTAGTGTATCTGAGTAGATTGGATTTTGTCCTTCACAATTTGAAGATGAAAGTGAGGTTTTATTCATGAAGTTGACCAGGCCAGTATTTGCCCAATATTTCATTCCACTATTTGCAGAGAAGGTTTGTCTTTTGGTCCACCACTTGACTCCTGTGTGGCCTTGAGCATGCCACTTCCCTTCTCTGAGCCTCAGTTCTCTCATCTGGAAAATGGGGATTAAGATTGTGAGCCCCATGATGGACAGGGACCATGTCCAACCTGATTTGCTAATATCCATCCCATTGCTTAGTGTGCCTAGGACATAGTAAGTGCTTAAATACCACCATTATTTAAGCACAATTAATAATTATGGTAACAAATTATTATGGTAACAAATACCATAATTATTAATTATGCTTAAATAATGGTGGTATTTATTAAGTGCTTACTTTGTGCAAAGCACTGTTCTAAACACTGGGGGGAATACAAGGTGATCAGGTTGTCCCACATGGGGCTCATAGTTTTAATCCCCATTTTCCAAATGAGGTAATTGAGGCACAGAAAAGTCAAGTGACTTGCCTGAAGTCACACAGCTGGCAAGCGGCGAAGCTGGGATTAGAACCCACGACCTCTGACTCCCAAGCCCACACTCTTTTCACTGAGCCACACTGCTTCTCTAATACCAAATACCATAACTAATACCAAACTAATAACATTATAATTATTAATTATCCCACCTTCACAACATTGCTAAAATTCACCCTCACCTCTCCATCCAGATCGCTACCATGTTAATACAATCACTTATCCTATGTCACTTTGATTACTGCAGCAGCCTCCTTGCTGACCTCCCAGTTTCCTCTGTCTCCCCACTCCAGTCTGTACTTCACTTGGGTCCCCAGATCATTTTCATACAAACCTTTCAGAACATGTCACACCCCCCACCCCCAGAAGTCTCCACTCATTGCCCTTCCACCTCCATATCAAACAAAAAATCCTTCTATTGAAGACATATCTCCTCCAAGAGACCTTTCCAGACCCAGACCCACTTTTTCTTCCATTACAACCCTGACTTACTCCCCCTGCTCTTCCCATCCCAGCCCCACAGCACTTATGTACATATTTAGAATTTTATTTATTTGTAATGTCTGTTACCCATCACAGACTGTAAGCTCATTGTGGGTAGCGTGGGTAGGGGATGTCAGCATTCATTGTTATATAGTACTTTCACAAGTGCTTAATACAGTGCTCTGCACACAGTAAGTGCTCAATAAATGCAATTGAATGTATGAATGAATTATCATTCCCTGGTACATTTGTTTAGTGCTTGACATCATTTACAATTCTTCCTTGTGATATGGCCATCTTCTAGAAGCCTTAGGTTGAGGAGCTCAGCCTTATCTTTATTGCTACATGACAGGTTAATCTGCTGGGTGCTGGGGTTTTTGTTGTTTTTTTGGGTTTTTTTGCTATCCTCCCACAATCAATCACAGGTATTGAGAGCTTGCTCAGTGCCCAAGATTGTGCTGAGTGCTTGGAAGAGTGCAATAGTATGACTCAAGGAGCTTCATGTGTCTTGTAAAACATTTCTTCCATTCTCTCGTTTACAGCTCCCCAACTCTAGGTTACCACATCTTACTTCTTGAGCACTCTCTATTTTCCTTCTGCCAAAATGTGAGACTATGAATATTGTTTCAGTGTAGGTGACTATTGCATTTTGGTTTCTCCTTGAATTAGTCCCTGTGATGCCATTTGATGATAAACGTGGCCTATAAATAATGATGGCATTTGCTTAATGCTTACTATGTACCAAGCATGATTCTAAGCATTGGGGTGCATACAAGATAATCAGTTTGTCCCACATGGGGCTCACAGTCTTAATCCACATTTTATATATGAGGGAACTGAGGCACAGAGAAGCTAAGTGACTTGCCCAAAGTCACACAGCTGACAAGTGGCAGATTGAGATGAGAACCCACATCCTCAGAATCCCAAGCCCATGTTCTTTCCACTGAGCCACGCTACTTCTGTGGTGTGGTGATAGGCCCTCTGTAGAAATCAGATGCTGTGCTTGGGCTCAGGTTTGAACACTACCATGGTCCAAAGACCTGCCCCTTGAATTGAAGCTTGATGTCCAATTTGAATGACATGCTATGAGTTTCTCAAAGGCTATGCTGATGCTGACTTTCATTTTTTTTTTTTTCTCACCTCTGTCTGACTTGGCATGCCAGGGCCAATTTGTTTCCTAAGTAACATAATTCAGTAACAACATTTAACTGTCAACAATGGAGACCTGGCTTGTGTGTACAATTTAACGGGTGCTCGGGTCTCCTTCAGGATGTGTGTTAGTGTATGAATTTATGCTGATTCTGAAAACTTGGAATGGTGGGGAAAGTTTAGCTGAATAAAAGGAGAAGCTGGTTCCAAGTAAACAGAAAACACAGTCCTGGGTTAAGACTGTCTTCAACAGAGACTAGTCTCCAAATTTACATGTTCTTTGTAAAGTCTATTACCATATGTTCTGAAGAGATTTATCTTTAAAGATCATTGGATTTCATCTCAAATAACAGAACTTCTCAACGTCAGAACACATTTAGAAATTTGGAGAGTTTTTTTTTTTTTCTGGTTTCATGGAACTTTTAATGTTGGAACCAGCTGATCATTTGTGTAAAGTTTTTATGCAACACATTACCTTGCAGCTACATTCTACGTGCTGGGAATTAAATGGACAGTCTTTGCCAACCTGATAATTTAGTGATGTGATTGTTATTTTTGAGGAGATTTTCATCATTTCAGGTAAAGTAGAAATAATTATAGCCCTGTTTTTTTCTTTTTTCACCATACTTTTAATGTCTTGAATTTCTCCTGATAAAGGTCACTCACTTTGCTTTTCATTAGCACATTTTAAAGAGCAAAATAAAGTGAGTTTGGGTGTTATGAACTACGGTAGAATATCCATTGCACCTATTTACTTTGGGTTTTTTTCCTCTTTCACAGAGAAAGAGTTCCTCAGAAGTGGAACTTTCTTTCTTATGATTTTTGACTAAAAGATCTTCTCTCCCTTTTTTATAGCTATGAAATGTTGTGAGCTCATACATTGACATTACTACTTCATGGTGTCCTGAGGTCACTCTATCACTGGCAGTTGGAATTGAGTAAATGGTTAGTTTTGAATTATTTCTAGGACAGTTCTTGCACTGCGGGGAAAAAAGACACTCTTGGCCAATGTTCTAACGCTGTGGTAGATATTCTGTGTGCCAGAAAAAGGACCCAGGAGGCCTCAATCCTCATTAAGCTGGTATTCACATGCTTAGATTTTTCATATCTAGCTGGGATGGTTTGTGAAACTTCAAAAATGGATATATTCCATTAAATCAAATCACTCATCAGTTGATAGCTAGGCCCAAAGTGGGCCTATATTCCTAACTTTTGAGAGAGCACAAATGTAGTGGTATATCCTAATTAGAGAAGGAAGGTAGAAGAAGGGGGTTAAGGAGGAATATCGAGGAAGGGAAGTCAGAAACAGGGAAGATCATGGAAATTTGTTGAGGAGTAACCTGAAGAATAGATCTATTCAAATTCCATGATGTGGAGGATAAAGCTTGCTGCTACTTCTGGCCTTCCCAGAGAGCAATCCTGCTGGATAAAAGGTCTTTGTTCCCTATACTTCACTCTTGTTTGGGTGAGGGATAGAGTAGAGAGACATGTTCAGATAATCTATACACTGGGTCTCCCTCTAGATTGCAAGATTCTTGAAGGAAAGGATTGTTTCTACCAATTGTACTTTCCCAAGCACTTAGAATGTTCTCCCTGCAGTAAGTATTCAGTAAATACCACTGATTGATTTCCTCAGGTGTAACCTAGCAGAAGCAGCATGGCTTAGTGGATAGAGCACAGCTAGGAAGGCAGAGGACCTGGGTTCTAGTCTCTGGTCTTCCACCTATTTGCTCTGTGACCTTGGCAAGTCACTCAACTCCTTTGGATCTCAGTTACATCGTCTGTTTTTTAAAAAAAAAAAATTAAAAAAAAAAACAAAATCCAAACCAACAAATGGGTATTAAGACAGTGAGCCCCATGTGGGACATGAACTGTATATCTACCCTAATAACACTAAAAATGAAAGATTAATCAACTGAATCTAGTTTACAGTTGTCAATTTTTCTCTTATGGAATAATGTGTGTTCTAAGATGCTAAACAGTTGGATGGTAATTCATTTATCCATTAAGAATGAACTCATAAAATTCAGTAGCTAAAATGTTCCACTTTAATCCTATGTTTAGGGTATGTACAATGTCCGTAATATACACTATGTAAATGCACATTTAAGGGTGAACATGCAAGAGATGCAGTGGGCTTGGGAGTTAGAGAACCTGAGTTCTAAATTCCAGCTCCACCACTTGCCTACCCTGTGACCTTGGGCAAATCAATTGACTTCTCTGTAAATCTGTAAATTCAGAATAAAATACCCGACTCTGAACCCAGTGTGGGACAGGGAACATGTACAGTCCGCTTATATTTTATGAACACCTGTGACTCTTGGGGTGCTTGACATGTAGTAAATAATAAGTGTGTGTTTGCATATAGCAGATTACCAAACTTGACAAATCAGTCCTTGAGAAAATTCCTGCAACCTAGAGATGGCTTATGACTCAATCACAATCATTAATGCCATCACTTGGCTCCTTAAAGAATGTGCTACCCCATCAGCTTCAACAGTCAGGTTGCCATTCTTATTCAGTTTGGCTCTGTGGTTAAATTTCGTGTACACAGCTCATTCCTGATGGCTAACATGACCATTGCACAGCAGAGCCCTAATTAATCAGGTTTGTATTGATTGCAGGCTACAGATAGTGGCCTGAAGAGAAAGACAAGGTTGAATCCTATTCAGTGAGCTTGTTTGAGCTTCAGACCCAGTGATTACTACAGGCAGGAAGTAAGAAGGGCAAATTCTTTGGGATTTGATCCTCACTCCACCCCTCACTTCTCCTCCCCTGCTTAAAGTGACTTTTCATCAGAGCCACCAAATTAGAAAGTGATGCTGACAACCTTGTCAAAGAACAGACCTGTTTAAGAAATTAAACTATCCTACTCAAAACTTCCCCAGCCCCTGCAGTTTTTGTCATGGCTACATATGAATGGTGCTCTCAGCATTTTCTTTTTCGAAGGTTAATTGGACTTTTTCTCCCAGGATGTGCCTTTTAAATACAAAACAGGTATAAAAGCAACTCTTAAGAGTTGGTTGTTGTTTTCAGAGGCCTGCACTGGCCATTACAGCTTGCAGTTGTAATAGAAGAGCAGTGAGGTGAGGGAGGAGTGGGCAAGGTGACTGAGTGGTTTAAAGCCACTGTAAAGTCGGTCCCAGAAAAATACTGGGATAGTCTAGGGCTTAAAAGTATTAGTACTAGGATTTATTAAGTGTTTTTCTGTGTGCAGAGCTGTCCACTATGTACTGGGAAAGAATACGCAGTTGGGAATTAGACATAGTACCTGTTCTTGGGAGAATTCATGATCTAAAAATAGAAAGTGGGGAGAGGGAACAGGTGACAGACACATAAGAGATAAAATTATCAGTGAGAAAGCATAAATCCAAAAAACAGAGACCAGTAAGATACTGAGTTAGAGAAGTAGACATTTTAGGCTCCCTGTGGCTCAGTGTCCAAAGTTACAACTGTGTCCATGGTGACCATCACAGCAGCTGCCTCCCACAGCTACCCAAGATTTTATGGAAGAAGCCCTATACTGCGGCTGCTTTTCTCTCCCAGGAGAAGGGGGGATGGAGTTCAACAAAACTTGGAGATGAAAGATTTAATGTTTCAATCTTGGAGTAATTTCAACCCTACAAAATAGACTAGGTTAGTCAGCTGCAGGCAAGTGTTACTTGTCACCAAAGTGCTCAGTGCTTGGAAGCTATCTTGTCTGGGTGAGTGAGGAGGAAGAGAACAGACAGGTTAATCACAGGAGGGATGGTAACTCTGTGGCAGTATTCAGTCAAGAGCAGGGACTGCAGAGAGAGAACTGGCTATGAATCCATGATGACTTACTCTGTTAGGTTTCATGGGGAAAGGTGAAGGTTTTACAATGTGGATTCCTAGAATGCTTTTAACAGAGGCTTCATCTTTTTTTTTTTAATGGTATTTGAGCACTTACTTTGTGCCAGATACTATTCAAAACACTGGGATAGAAGTTAATCAAGTTGGACACAGTCCATGTCCCACATGGGGCTGACAGTCTTAATCTCCATTTTTCTTTTGTAGATGAGGTAACTGAGGAACTGAGAAGTTAAGTGACTTGCCCAAGATCATACAGCAGATAAGTGGCAGAGCTGTGATTAGAACCCAAGTCTTCCTGGCTGATGTCTTATCCATTAGGTCACACTGCTTCCCTTCTCAGTGGATAAACTTGAAATTCATACTACAACTTACTGATCTCCAGTCTGAAAACTAGGAAGGGATAAGGTCAACTTTCAATTGGCTGCATTCTTATTACTGAATAACAAAGGGACTTTTTCAAGTCATGAGATTTCAGAAAACCATATTTTAAAGGTAAAAGCTGATCTGATTCTGACAGTGACATTGTATTAGCCAAACAGAGGGATGATTCTTTCACACAGTCAGAATATTCTCATTCTCTGAGGATGTTATTTGATGGGAATTGGTGATCCAGTGGGGAAGTGCTGCTTGGAAATTGTGGTAGGAAGCATGGATCCTAGGGACAAGATTCCCCAGCAGATAGTCTCCCAGCATTGAAGAAATCAAATGAAACCATTGGGCAGTGTAGGTCGTCTGAGGGAGTTTAAGTGGTAATTAACCTAACCCCAGAGTCTACCCTCTTAAATAATAGAAAGACCGGACTCATCTTAGGCAGTTCATTGTTGGCACTGGGTTTCCAATTAATCAAATTAACCCACAATTTTTTTTCCCAGATATGCTGCCTTTTTTAAAAAGTAAATTTATTCCTCCTTTTCCTGATTAGCATAGTGCTCCTTCTCACCTTAAATCAGGAGATTTAATGAGGACACTAATAAGACCTTTCAATTCAATGGAAGGCTTAAAATATGCTATTTTCAAGACAATTGGCATAAACCACACTATAATTCCACATGTCATTTTTCTTCCCTTCTTTAATGACAGCTTCCCCTGGCAGACACCCCACATACTTCACTTCATGTGTCAACATTTGAGAAAGGAGCTTGTTTTAGTATCTGCAGTTTCTTCCTACTTTGCTGAAGTAACTGTGAGTTGGGGTGGGGGCCCAGTGTGGGGGGAGAAATAAAAAAAAAAAAATCAGACCCACCTTCAAAACAGAAGAGCTCTCACTTGAGAAGCCTTGAACCAATTCCAAGATTCTTAATGTCCTGTCTGGCTTATTCTCATTAGAGAGTAAGCTCCTTGAGTTCAGGTATCATGTCTTACCTCTACTAAACTCTCCATACTCTTAGCACAATGCTCTGCCTACAGTCGTTGCTCATTAAGGACTCAGGAACATTTTACCATTTGGCATCTCACATCAGACCTGGCCAAGGGTCTGGCTGGCTTGGGACTGCATACAGTTTTTCCTAGGGAAGAGATATAGCTTATGTTTTAGGAAGCTACTTGTAGTCAAGAAGTGGCCATTGCTTTATTTAGACTCTATTTGAATGCCTACTCCATGCTGAGAATTAGATGTTTGGGAAAATGGGATGGACTTAAAAGGCATGGTCCCTTTGCCCAAAAAGCTTGAAGTCTAAGGGGCCATATCTACACAAATTTTGTAAGTAAATTAATCATTCAGTGGTATTTATACACCTCCCCCAACACACAAATGTAAGCTTATATGTACATAGCTCTGTGAAGCAGAAGTGTAATAAAATAATGAGTTGTACTTTGTTTTATAAATGATGGTGAGATGCCATGAGTTCTTCCTGGTGTGGCTAAAAAATGACTGATATGCCTCTCATACTCTCTGACACATCACACATATCATTGATATGCATTGAGTGATTACTATGTGAAGAGCTGGGGTAGAAACAAGCTAATCGGTTTGGACAGAGTCCCTGTCCCACTTAGGGTTCATGGTCTTAATCACCATTTTTCAGATGAGGTAAATGAGATAAAGACAAGTTGCGACTTGCCCAGTGTAACATAGTAGATAATTGGTGGAGCTGGGGCTCCCTGACTGATGCTCTTTCCACAAATCAATGAGTCATACTGACTGTTTCGGAGAGTTCCCTGCCCATAGTAAGCTTACAGTTGGGAGGGGGAGGACATAGCTACTCTACATAACCTTTCTACTAAGCAGAGTTCTTTCTTGCTGCAAGGCTGTGTTTGATCCAACTGGCAATAACTTGCTTTCTCATCTGTCAGTTGGGATCCTGGTCCTACAGAAAGCCTCCATTCACGTTGAGCACAACTTTCAGACTTATTCGCTGGCTTTGGTACCTTTGCAACAGTCCACTGTTATGCTGCATTTGTGGTGACTGTTTTGCTATATAATAGACTAAAACACACCAGTGATATGTGTTTCCAACACCTTTGCCCTATCCTACCCAAGAGAGTTGAACTTATTATTACCTCTCAAAATTTAGGGGACTCCAACATTTGGGCCTCGAATAAAAATCATGAGTCTAACATGAAATTTTAAATTGATTTTGGCTTGAGAAACTTTAATAACTCTGTAGCTTATATCTGATATCGATTGTATTCCTTTTGTGTATTCTACACATCCTTTTTTCTTAAAATGCTTACAGAGACTATAACGGTGAAAAAATGTAAAATTGTGACACTTTAAAATCATTATTTGAGTAAGGAGGCATATTTGAGGGCAGGAAGTATGCATTCTATTTCTATTGTCTTTTCCCAAGCTGTGAGTATGTAGTAGTTGCCCAATAAATGCTATTGATTCCTTCTATATGAGTGGCAGACACGGTCCATGCCCTCAGAAACAAATTGAGTGAGAATTTTTGGAAGTCCGAGATCATTAATGTATCATCCTGGAAGATTTTTATGATGCTGTTCTTATAGATTGCTTAGGGAATGGAAAAATATTACTGGAATTGAATGGCTTGAGTGACAAATGGAATAAAATTTACTGAGGCACCTACTGCGATTACCTTTAAACCCAATGAGCCCAACCATTCTTTAGGAGGGAAGAACATGGAGGAAAATCCTCAGCCAATCCAAGTGTTGGGATTTCATAAGCATGGAACCAGGGGAGGGTTCCTGCAGTCATGGGACTTTAGAATATAAAGGAGTTATTAATTTTTCATTCAAGCTTATCAGGATACCAAGATTGGAGAATTGAGTGAAAGGGGAATTGAACAGCAGTCAATAGTTGTTAGGCAGAAATATATCTATGGAACAAATATTTATTGCATACATGACAAGTTTAACATTATATTTGTCAAGGACAGTTTTCATTTGCTTCAGCTTTTCTAAGAAGTATCAAAGATTCTTCTTGAACATCAGTGGCTTTTTTTTTTTTAGTGTAGTTGTAGCCCTAAAACATTTACAGTGCAGAAAGATGACATGGAATGGAAGGAACCAATTCACTATTTAATGAACTAAGCTGTTTAAGCTTACCATTGCTTGAGCAATTTGGTCAAATGAAGGTGACAAATCTGGGAACTCAGTCTATATCCAGAGAGGAACCTTAATGTTTCTGCTTTGCTATTTTTTCTACCACATCTGGCTGTACTTTCAACATTCTTTTCACAGTCTCAGCAATTACTAACTTTTTCAATGCTTGTCCCGGGTGAGCCTTTACAAGATTCCAGTGTATCCAAGTCAGATGAGTTTCTTGCATATTTTGTTAGATACCAAAGTTCAACAGTGAGCAGTTGGTTATAATTAGTTCATTCCCAAGCAACGGGAATGACAATGTTAGTACTGTTCCATTTTGCTCTGATAACCCTGTTCTCCATTCTTCACTGGGTAGCTACAGGATTAAATTGCTTTGATCTTTTCTTTGATTTGTCTGTCCATGTGCTTGAACATTATTGGTTTCACTAATATTATCTCTATTTATTTCATTAAAATCTTTGTGTGGCCAAGAGTGAAACCAGCATTCCAGGTGATACGATCACATTTCAGACTGCACCCTGTGAAACTTTGTGCTGCCTCAGTTGAATATAAAGTAGAGAAGGAATATAATGATAATGATGGTATTTAACTGCTTACTATGTGCCAAGCACTGTTCTAAGCGCTGGGGTAGATACAAGGTAATCAGGTTGTCCGACGTGGGGCTCATGGACTTAATCCCCATTTGAGAGATGAGGGAACTGAGGCCCAGAGAAGGGAAGCGACTTGCCCAAAGTGACACAGTTAAGTGGCGGAGCTGGGATTAGAACACATGTCCTCTGACTCCCAAGCCCAGGCTCTTTCCCCTAAGCCACACTTCCAGCAATGAAATTGATTCTGTGGGTCTTGCACTTGTCTTTTATTCAAACACATTACCTCTTGCATGCTTTTGATATTCACTCCACCCACAGCCCCATAGCAATTATGTACATACCTGTAAATTACTCATTTATGTTAGTCTGTCTTCTCTAGACTGCAATATTTTTGTAGATAGGGAACCTGTCTACCAACTGTGTTGTATTATACTCTCCGAAGGAGTGTGAGAAGCAGCTTGGCCTAGTGGAAAGGGCATGGGCCCGGCAATCAAAAGGACCTGTGTTCTAATTCTGACTGTCATTTGTCTGCTCTATGACCCTCAGCATGTCACTTAATATCTCTGTGCCTCAATTATCTCATCTGTATAATGAGGATTAAAACTGTAAGCATTATGTTGGACATAGACTGCATCCAACGTGATTAGCTTATATCCTCCCCAGTACTAGTATAGTGCTTGGCATATAGTAAGAGCTTAACAAGTACCATAAAAATGTGCTGAGAAGTGCTCAGAGCCCAGTATCAGTGCTGGATAAATACCACTGATCCATTTCCTCAATGCCCTCATTTTCACTAATGAAAGATAATTCTCTGTCCCCTATGTCTCCCTCATCTTTGAAGAGAGAGACTGACTTATCCTGTGCTGTAATAATTCTCTGTCACGTTGTACCAAAGATATCACTTCCTTTTTCTCTGTGAAATAGGATGGCCGTGACTTACACTGAGAGTGTATCATTCAGTAGTTTCACAGTAAACTCTCCTTCAGAGAGTATAATACAACAGAGTTGGTAGACAGGTTCCCTATCCACAAAAATATTACAGTCTAGAGAAGACAGACATTAATATAAATGAGTAATTTACAGATATGTACATGTACATAATTGCTATGAGGCTGTGGGTGGAGTGAATGTCAAAAGCATGCAAGAGGTTATGTGTGTGAATAAAAGAAATGCAGGACTCAGAACCAATCTCACTGCTGGCAGTGTGGCTTAGTGGAAAGAACCCGGGCTTGGGAGTCAGAGGACATGTGTTCTAATCCCGGCTCTGCCACTTATCAGCTATGTCGCTTTGGACAAATGACTTCTCTTCTCTGGGCCTCAGTTCCCTCATCTGTAAAATGGGGATGAAGACTGTGAGCCCCACATGGGACAACCTAATTACCTTGTATCTACCCCAGTGCTTAGAACAGTGCTTGTCACATAGCAAGTACTTAACAAATACCAAATACAGTAAACAATGTTGAAGCTTCATAGCAGAGTTCAAAGGGGCTCTCAAGGGCATTACCAGCAGATTTGGGAGCTTTATTAGGGGTAGCAGTAACCTGGGTTTATTATGCAAATTAGGGATATTGGGTGAGAAATATCTGGGGCAAACCTTGTCCTGAAAGGCTTACGTTGTGCATTTTTTCCTAGGGAAAAACGGATTCAAGTTACTGTTTTGTTTTTGTTAATCTTGCTGTTCCCTGTCATCATTGTCCTCTTCTGAGGATTTAACAGTTATTAAATAGCAACAGTATTGTATGTAAATCCTCCTGATTTTTTTTGCTGTTGTGAAAACTCTTCTGAGAAACAACCTATATTTTTCAAATTGAACTATTCCAAATAATTTTCCTTTTTAGTTAGAGGTTGTAGCAGGAAAGATGGTTTGCTTAGGTGAATGTGTTAATAATTTGACCCATCAGAAGTTTGACATGACAGAATGCAGTTTTCAATTCCGTAAATCTTTAACTTTTTAATTTTATCATCTGACCCAAAATGATTGAATCAATGAGCTTTCTCCATCCCAGTATAGTGAAAATGTCACATAAATTGGTGAAGATGGGTATTATTCAACAGCATTCTACAAGACTCTATTTGAAGAAACTTAGGAAAAAAAAATACAAGGATGCCGAATGTGGGTGAGGATATTTAATTCATTTTAACATATTAAGGTAGACATCAAGTAATTAAAAAATAGACAAAGATTTTTTTTCAATTTTGTTTCATTTCATTTTATTGGCTGGGAAGAAAGAATGGGGTTGCTCTTAATTAGCTGAGAACATATAGGATTCACTCTTCCAGGCTGGAAATCAAGGATATACTTCATAAATCACACACTCTTCCCACCTGTGATACCCTTAATCTGTTTCTGAAGTAATTTCAGAAATGAGGCTACTGCTGTGGCTTTAAAGTTTAATGTTTCATTAGTCCACTTACCCCAAACTGTATTTTAAGGACCCCAAGCTGTGATGAAAACTTCATATCCTGGCCGATCTCTCCAACAAAGAGAGCGGTGTGGTTCAGAACTACTTCAAAGAGATGAGTTCTGGTCCCCTCTAGATTGGTAGTGACCTCCCATTTGGCCCTGGGAATGTTCAGGCTTTTCGTTCTCTGGACAGAGGTTATTCTGATCAGTGTAATCACCTTGAGGTAGAGGAAACCCCTGAGATTTAGAGAGGGCTTTCTGAAAATATTTGCAATATAAAATCTCACCTGTATTTCCAGGGCTAACTTGTCCCTCCTCTGCTGGCCTGCCCACCTCTTCCTGAACCTAGAAACACATTCTGAGGTCATGAGTTTGGATTTACCATGGTTATTGTTATGGTGTTTGTTGAGCGCTTACTATGTGTCAAGGACTGGTGGAAGCTCTGGGATAGAAACGGGAGGTTCAGGTCGGACTGTCATGGTTATAATTCATAATAGACACACCATCATCTGAAGTGGATTTGACTGAAGGGAGAGTAGTTGGCAAAGATTACTCCTTGGTATTAACTGAGCATTTACTAAATGCAGAGCACTGTACTAAGCTCGAGAGAGTACAGTAAATAAGAGTTGACACATTCCCTGAACACAAGGAACAGATGAGACTTGGTTTCAGTAGGTGGAAGAACAGGTAGTTAATCCCCAACAGATGAGGAAACTGAGGCACTGAGAAGTGCAATGATGTGCCCAAGGTCACACAGCAGGAAGTTGACAGAAAGGAACCCAGGTCTTCTTACTTCCAGGTCTGTGCTCTTAGCAGTAGGCCACATTGTTCCTCTACTTAAGAGAGCTTGAAATGTATCTCATATATTCACTCCAGAGAATAGAGATGTGCAAAGCTTCATATAATTGACTGGGAGCACTGTGACACTGCAGACCTCAGAACAACCAACTCTTAGTGAACACCAATAAAGAAAGAGTATTAAAACATCATTTTTACACTCACAACATGAAATTAAGTTCATGCATCTAGGGGAAGAATGACAATAAACGAGCTCTGTAAGTTCTGGCAAAATATAAGTACTCTTTCCATGTAGGAGCTTCAGTATAGGAACCCAGGAAACACTATTTTTTCTTTTTATCCCTCTGGCTGAAATGTTTTAAGAGTTGCTGCATTTTGTAAACTGCTGAAACATGAAATAGAATGCTTGATTTGTTTAGAACTTGCAGTTCCCAGAAATTATTATATGTATTTGGTTCATTTACTTTCTGTAATGTAAAAACATTTTTCAAGTCCTTATTTCCTGAAAGGATTTATTTTAATCCAGTTTTCCGGATATATTCTCCCTTCTGTCAATTACAAAAAATACACAGGGACTCGAAATAGTCCTAGGAAGATCTTCCCTCTAGACTATAGTTCCTTATGTGCAGGGAATGTCTACCAACTCTGATTTATTGTACTCCCTCAATCTTAGTACAGTGCTCTGCACTTAGTAAATGCTCAGTTCATACCATGGATTGATCCTTGCCAACTAATCTCTCTTAAGTCAAAGGTATTTCAGATGATGGTGTCTTCTTGAACTAGGACCATGAGGACCTAAAAATACATGTCTTGAAAGCAAAACTTTTATATAACTGTAGGGTTCAACGATGTTTCTGTGATTTGTTTTTGTGATAGATAAAATCAATGAATGACTTGCAATCCCTTCTAACAGTGTGTATATAGTCAGTTGTATTTTTGGAGGGCTCACTATGTGCAGAGCACTGTATTAAGCACTTGGGAATGTATAATACAGAAGAAGTTGGTAGACACTTTCCCTCCCCGTAAAGAACTTACAGTCTAGAGGGGGAGATGAATCCAAGTGCCAGGGTGATGCAGAAAGAGGGAGTAGGAAAAATGAGGGCTTAGTGGGAGGAGATGTTGAAGATGGCAATGAGGGAGGGGGGAAAAAAGAGGTGACAAGTGTTTTGACAAAGGGTCAGAGGTGCAAGTGGAAGGAGTTGATTTTTGAGAGATGAGAAATCTCTAAAGATAGTGCTGGGAAAGATAGAGTTGAAGAAAAGGAAGGAGTAAGGAGGGCCTGGAGTTGAGGAGGGAAGAATTTTGGGGGATCACATCTGTAAATTTCAATTTATCAATATAGTATGTGGCCAGGCCATTAGGGACAAGAGACTTGTAGAGGAGGGGGTGGGTAATTTGAGGAAGGAGTAAAATAACTGAAAAATAGCATGGTCAGTGGGTATGGGAGTCAGTAAGGTGGAGAAATAATATTTCTTAGCAGAGGAGAAAGCAGAGTTAAAGCCCATGAGGATGAAGTTGACATGGGTTACGTTGACCTGATTTCCACCAGAAGTGCTCCACAACTCATGCGCAGAAACAGAAGTGTATATGAAGGCTGTATCATGCTTAGGCTATAGAATTCCCAACTAATGCCTGATGTCGGTTCTGCTTTCCTCTCAATTTTACAAAGTCTCTGATCTAAAGGGAGTCATTCATCCCATTCCTTATAGCTGTTGGTCAGGCTATCTTCTGTTGTCGGCTGCGCAGCCATAACTCACTGTCCAAAGTTTTTCTTGCCTTTTATGCTTATGGTTTCACTAGTTTAGCTCAGCCCACTGCTCAAGAACCTTGCTATATTCCATTTGCTTTGACAAGAGGTATTATCAAATATTAACTAGTTTTTGAGAACGTCACTGATATTATAACCCAACACATCTTCACTAGGAAATGCTCAAAGTACAGCAAGCCTGAGGAAATTAAAATTAGTTATAATCTATAAAGACTCTTGCAATATGGTGAATAAACTTTACTATGGGGTTTTACAGGACTTATTACATACAAATGGCTTGTGTCCACATTATTTGACATTAACCAAGACCTAAAATGCCTTGAGTTTCTTCTGTCATGTATGCACTCTCTCTCTCTCTCTCTCTCTCTCTTTGTCTCTTTCTCTCAGAATGTATTATTACCTTTGCAAATGAACCACTAGGAGAGCTAAGGCATAGATATTTCATAGATTGCATATTTCATAGATATTGGCTCACAGATTTTAGCATTTTCTACCGTTAAACACAAGAATGCTTCAGATTTTTGAAAGAATCATACTGAGTAACATGGGAAAAGATGAAATAGATGGCCAGAAAAAGCTTGCAGACCAAAAAAAAAAAAAGGAATCAGACTCCTTGGTTTTAAAGCAAGCTTAAAAAAAAACCACAAAAAAACTTCCATGTGTCTGCCTCTTGCTACATCTTACAGAGCATGACAGCAGTAAAGGTTCCAATGTCTAGGAGTAGAATTAAGGAGTTTTCTTTTTTTAAGGAGCAGTGGGAGAAGAAATTAGTCATATTTGAGAACTTATTGTGCGCACACCACATTACTAAGTACATGGGAAAGTATAATGTAACAGAGTTGGCAGACTCATCCCTGCCCACAACAAGCTTACAGTCTACAGGAAGAGGAGATCCACTCAGTAGTATTTATTGAATGTCTACTGTGTGTAAAGCACCTACTAAGCACTTGGGGAAAGTACAATTGAACGGAAATGGTGAACACATTCCCTGCTCTCAAGGAACTTACATTCTAGGGAGAATCTAATAGACAGGTGGAATTTCCAGAGTGCCACTCAAAGAAGACAAGGTTCTGCAAGACAAATCCCCAAAAAATCCTTTGAAGAGAGAGGCCCAAGTGGAAATATCATGGGCCAGGGTGTCAGAGGACCTGGATTCTAATCCTGACTCTTACTACTATGCCTCATTTCCTCTTCTCCCACTACCTTCTGTGTCACCCTTGAAGTTGGATATGGACACACATCCAACAGGTCTCATTTAATATGACTAATTCTCTGTGACTTCAGGTTAGTCACTTATCTCTTTTGTGCCTCAGTTTCCCTATTTGTAAAAATGGCGGTTCACTACCTGTTCTCCTACTTAGGTAGTGAGTCCCATAAAGTGTCCAATCTGGTTATCTTAACCCTTCATCAGTGCTTAATGCAGTGCTTGGCACATTGTAAGCAATTAATTGTTATTATTAGTAGTAGTATTAGTATTGTTGTTATTATAGTTGCTGTTACTTGTCACATCCATTCAAATCTTCCTTAGGTTCTGGGAACAATATTTGTGGCAAAAATCTAAAGGGTACGTGTTTCAAGATTGTTTCCCTAAAGAGGCAGTCCTTTAGCAAATGGTATCAGAGTTTAAGCTCATAAATGATTTGGGGATATAAAGCAGTTGTTGAAATCCCTTGGAAGTTCTTCTGCTATGACACCTCACAATTTAGTTATTTCCAATTACAGTTTCAATATTGGAAGACATTATTTTTATTACTATTCCAGCTGCTCAAATCCACGCAACAGTAAATCAATTCAAAAGTCAAATATAGTGGTGGCAATATAGCAGGCTCGATGATTTTGATTTCACAAGGCTGATGACTGAAAACAAAATGTTTCACTTAAATTTGTTATCTTTAAATCTAAAAGTAGAAGGGAAGGGACTCCTCAAAGCATCCTAATCATTTTAGTCACACATAAGGCTAGAATCTCCTTTTCTCTTCCTTCTCCTCCTCCTCTTATGTCTTTCTCCCTCGGCTTATCTTTTCTTCTTCCTTCCTCTGTCTCATGTCTCTCTTCTCTCTATAATTTATGTATTGCTTTTTGTTTTAGAATCTGAGACCTGTAACTTATTTTAATATGTTTATCTCTCCTTCCATATAACCTCCTTAGGACAAAGATCATATCGGCCTACTCTATTGTACTCTTTCTAATACAGTGTTTCTATAGTAAATGCTCAATAAAACCACTTATTAAGAGTTGCGGAAACCCAAGAAAGGTTGAGTAATTGTTTAGAGACAATAAAACCTAAGAAGTACCATGTAGGCGTTGGAATTGTTTAGCAAAGAGAAGAGAAAACTAAGGTGAATTTAATAACTCAACCAATGATGGGTTATTAGAGAAAAGAGTTGTCAGTTTTCTACCTCTACTGAAAACAGCAGAAGACCAATTTAAACGGCTGGAGAGTTTTAGACTAGCTCTGTAATCAGTGTAGATTTGATATGTGTTAATTATTAACTGAGAGTAGCAGCCATGATTAATCCTTTCTAGTCATTAATTTGTAGCATAGTTGACATCTGATGCAAATTAAGATGCTTGCAGTACAACTGTAGAGTGAGACAGTGGTGTGACAAGTGGGTAGTTAAGCTCTACGTCAGAACTTTGTTAGGACTAGCCTCATCTTTTAGTAGTATTAAAATGATGAATTACAACATTTATGGTTCATCTGCTTCAGTATTTTTTTGCAGAATGCACTGATGCTCATACATTATCCAACCTCGGCTTCACTGACACTGTCCTCTTCTGGTTCTCTTTCTATATCTCTGGCTGCTCATTCTCAGTCTCTTTTGCGGCCTCCTCCTCCAGCTTCCCTTCCCCTATCTGTGGGTGTCCCTCAAGGTTCAGTTCTGGATCCCTTCTTTTCTACATCTACACCCACTCCCTTGGAAAACTCATTTGCTCACTTGGCTTCAGCTATCTCCTCTATGCTCATGACACCCAAATCTACATCTCCTGCCCTGTGTCTCCTTCTCTGCAGTCTCATATTTCCTCCTGCCTTCACGACATCTCTACTTGGATGTCTTCCTATCGCCTCAAACTTAGTATCACTAAAACTGAACTTCTTATCTTCCCACCCAAACTCTATCCTTCTGCTCACTTTCCCATCACTCTTAACAGCACCACCATTCTTCCCCTCTCTTAAGCCCATAACTTTGGTATTATTCTTGGTTCCTCTCTCTTGTTCCTCCCACTTATTCAAGACATTACTAAATTCTGTCAGTTCTACCTTGAAAACATCGCCAAAATCCACCCCTTCCTCTCCATCCAAACTACCACATTTAATGAAAGTACTTATCCATCTTGATTATTAACCTCCCTGCTGACCTCCCTGCCTCCTGTCCCTTTCCACTCCAGCCTATACTCCATTCTGCTGCCCGAATCATTTTCCAACAAAAATGTTCAGACCATGTTTCCCACTCCTGAAGAAACTCCAGTGGCTTGCCCATCCACCACCGCATCAAGCAAAAACTCCTCACTATTGGCTTTAAAGGACTTAACCACTATAAACCAGCCCACACACTTCATTTCTCTGGTGCTAACCTTCTCACTGTACTTTGACCTAGTCTACTCACTGCCGACCTCTCGCCCACATCCTACCTCTGGCCTGGAACACCCTCCCTCCTCATATGAGATAGATAATTGCTCTCCCCAACTTCAAAGTCTTATTGAAGGCAAATCTCCTTCAGGAAGCCTTCCCTGACTGACCCTGTCTCTCCTCTTCTTCCACTTCCTTCTAGGCTGCTCCTACTTGCTCCTTCATTCATCCTCCCACTCTTCCCCACAGCACATATGCATATATCTGTAATTTATTTACCTATTTATATTAATGTCTCCCCCTCTAGAGATTGTGGGTAGCAATATGTCTATTATATAATGTAGTCTTCCAAGCACTTATACAGTACTTTGCACACAGTAAACACTCAGTAAAAACATTTAATAGTGTGCAAACACTATCAATGTTGTTTAGATTTAAAAAATATGACTAGGAGTTGTTATTGATTAGTCACAAGTGACTTTGAGAGATCAAGTAGTCCCACCTCCCTCACAAGTCTGTTGGGATTTTTTTTTTCTTTTTACCCTGTTGGCTTTTTTCCTTTGTTCCCATCCTCACCCAGATCATTGCTGAAATTAAAAGAATGTACTAATTTTAAAACTACATGAGAAGACATTGAATTTTTGTGCTCTGTGTAGTTTAAAACACATCTGAAAACAGTCATCCATAAATAACTTGGGATACATATTTTTCGATTCTTAGATTTTTTTTTTTGAGTATTAAAGAAGTTTCAGAGGAAAGCGATGTCTTTAATTTTGAAGTTTTCTATGGGTCAAGATATTTGTTCTCCAGGATAGGAAAAATCATACATTTGCTCTTCACAAAGTTGTTGTTGAAGTTCTGCAATGACGTCCTTATGATAATTGTGGTCTTTAAGTTTATTTTTTCAGTGTGTTTACAATATGCTAAGCATTAGTACTAAGCACTGGGGTAGATAACAGATAATCAATTCAGACAGCCTTTGGCCCACGTGGGGCTCATAGTCTAATAAGGAGAACAGGTACTAAATCCTCTTTTTATAGATGAGGTAACTGAGGTAAGTGACTTGCCTAAAGTCACACTGCAGGCAGGTGGCAGAGACAGGATTAGAATCCAGGACCATGTTCTTTCCACTAGTCCACACTGTTGTGTGCCACATTTGGGTCAGTGGGCTTCTTAGCTACCTTTTTTCTTTAGTTATAAAGCTTTATATTAGAGCAGATGGGCTATGCTTATAAGAAGGGATTTATCCATAATTTATTTAAATTAATGCATCTCACCCTCTAAACTCCTTGTGGTCAGGGAACGTCTCTTCCAACTCTACTGTACTATTCTCTCCCAAACTCTCAGTACTTCGCTCTGTACATAGTGAGCACTCAAATACCCTTAATTGATGGGTCTAAGGTTGCCCATTCTGGGTGGTATCAATCATAAATATTTGAGCGCTTATGGTGTGCAGGGTAATAGTGATTCTGGGTGACTGAAGTTTAGCTTTCCCCACTCTGTAATGGTTTTGCTTAAAATAAACCATAGCTGCTTTATTTTCCCCCCAAGTAGATTTAATAGTATGCTGGATTGTGCACTTTTTTCAGAGTAACTTTAACACCTTGCACTCTTTCCCCTGAAGAAGCGTATTGTACAACTTTATGCAATTAACTCATGTTAGCTCTAATTAAAAGAAGCTCATTAGATGAGACTTAAAGGGAGATTTGGAAAGTTAATGACTGTGAAATTTGCAAGTCTATCAAGCTACCATGAAAGGTTAGCTGTGCTAATAAGTCTTCCTAGATATAGCAATTGTGCATGATGAGAAATCACCCTCAACTCTCCTAAAAACTCCACTAAGTTGAATTCCTTTCTTCTCTCTTTTGGAGTTCTGCCGATTGGATAAAATACGTCGATTTCATAAAGCCTGATGACTGAAAACAAAAGATTTCACTTAAATTTGTGATTCTTTTAAAAAATTACTCCAGTACCAATGTCAGAGACTGCAGGATTTTGTCTAGCTGAATTTGTATTTGTCAATGTGCATTTCCTGTTCTAGGGACATGGAGTGAAAAAGATAGCAGCCTGGAACTAAACAAAGCTAATTGACTATGGGACCCTTTATGGGTAATAGACTGTATACTCACTGTGGGCAGGGAACATGTCAATCAACTCTGTTATATTGTACTCTCCTAAGTGCTTAGTACAGTGCTAAACTCAATAAATACGACTGATTGATTAGGCTCACCCACTCCCCCAAATACCACCCCCCCCACACACACAACATGTATGCAGTGAGAATGTGTCCCATGAGAAGTCTTGTGGACCTCTCTGAGGCCTCTCCTTCGTTAAGACATTCCAAAAAGAGCAAACCTATTGGTCCCACCCAGGATCTTACTTTTATAGTGATGAGGAGAGCTTTCTTGATGAGGATAAAAGCTCCCAATCAATCGTATTTATTGAGGGCTTGTTGTGTGCACAGAGCACTGTTCTACGCACTTGGGAGATTACAATATAACAGAGTTGGTAGGCACGTTTCCTCCCCACAATGAGCTTAGGCTAGAGGTGAGTCACACTAATATAAGTAAATAAATTACCGATATGGACATAAGTGCTATGGGACTGAAGGGAGTGGGTGAATAAGAGGAGTAAATTCAAGTGCAAAGGTGATGTGGAAGGGAATGGGAGAAGAGGAAATGAGGGCTTAGGGAAAACCTCTTGGAGGAGAAGTGCTTTCAATAAGGTCTTGAAGGGGGGAGATGAGGAGGGAGGGCGTTCCAGGCCAGAAGCAGGATGTGGATGAGAGGTTGGTGGCAAGATAGACGAGATCAGCGTACGGTGAACAGATTGGCATTAGAGGAGCAAAGTGTATGGGCTACCTAGTTTGTGAAGTCTTTCCTGATTTGCTTCACTCCATTCTAATCAGTCCAGTATTCATTCTTCATTCACTGGTATTTATTGAGGGCCTACTGTTTTGCAGAGTACTGTACTAAACACTTCGAAGCGTTCAGTACAGCAGAGCTGGTAGATGTATTTTCTGCCCACTAGGAACTTATACATTTAGCACTTGTTCATATTATAGAGAAGCAGCGTGGCTCAGTGGAAGGAGTCAGAGGTCATGGGTTCTAATCCCAGTTCCGCCACATCAGCTGTGTGACTTTGGGCAAGTCACTTAACTTCTTGGTGCCTCAGTTATCTCATCTGTGAAATGGGGATTCAGACTGTGAGCCTCATGTGGGACAACCTGATTTACCCTATATCTAACCCAGTGCTTAGAACAGTGTTCAGCATATAGTAAATGCTTAACAGATACCAACATTATTATTATCATTATTCCTGTCCTCAGCACTTGGGTCTACATGTAAATATCTGAAACTAAGCATTTAAAAACAAATGTGTATGTGTGTTTTTATCCTTATTCAGCTGTTTTTACCTGGTATATTTATATGTCATCCTGCTTTATCCTCATTCTTCCTCTACTAATATTAGTATTTAAGTACTAGCTATGTACCAAGCAGTGTAGGAAGTACTGGGGTAAATATGAGATAATCAGGCAGACTGTGAGCCCCACATTGTGCAGGGACCAAGAAGGGGGGAGAATGGTTATCAAATCCACATTTTACTACTGAGGAGACTGAGGCACAGAGAAGTTAGGTGACTTACCTGCTGTGGGACACTAGGCAAGTGGCAGAGCTGGAACAACGACCTAAGCCTTCGGACTCCACTGGCATTTACTTTCTATAAATCACTTTTCCTTGTCTTCCCCCATTGAAATATAAGCTCTTTGAGGACAGGGTACATGAGTCTTACAACTTTTGCTGAGTCTTACAACTTTTGCACTCTCGCAGCCACTTAGTGTAAGCCCTAGGATCCAGGACGAGTTGCATAAACACTGTTGATTGTGGCCCGGAAAAGTTGTGCGAGTGAACTGAGGCATGCAGTGACTTTGCCTCCAAGCAAATGGGGCTTGTTCACTCTCTAGCCTCACCTGCCTGTGTCCCTGGACCTCCAACCTTGGCTAGGCCCGTCTGGGACATGGAAAGGGGTAGAGTGATGGCCTAGCTGTGACAGAACCAGACCCAGGGTGTGAACAAAAATGAGAGATAGTTTGACCCTTCCAAGGTAGATGTGTGAGAATCCAACCTCTTCCGCTCCTTATCGGTGGAGAATTGTGATGTTCTGTCAGCAGTGACATTCTGCTAGTACCCCTTAAAAATGAGACCATTTCTAAACTAAGGGTGGAACCCCCAATTTTCCATGGGCTTTGCAGTTCCACTACCTCCTTTTCCCTCCGAGGTAGCCTAACTAATTGTCTTTATGCAAATCCAAGTTTGCTTTTGTGCAAGGATCTCTTGGAGATTTTGCCAGATGGAGTGCAATTAACTTCAAACCATTAGACATATTAATAGCTCCTTATAAAAAGGACATCCATGATATTAGCCTGTAAGAAATAATTAACATGCAAACAATTTATTAGAAACTGCACTTTCCCCATTAAGGCATTCCATTTGCTGCCATTGTTTTTGTACTCTAGGTAATTAATTTTTAATAGCTGATTAAATGGCTCCATCTTTCATTAGTCAGAGAAGGAGCAATTTCCAATGGATTGCACACCAGTTTCGAGACTCAGGAGATATTATAACTGTTGCTAAACTATCAACTTGCTCGCAAATAAATTATGTAACCTTCCTGCTTCTCAATTTTGCATTTGTTTAAATGACCCAGCTTAAGATGTTTAGCATCATCCTACCTGGGACAGGTGCTTGGAAGGATGATTAATTTAGATTGGTTTGCACCACTCTAATTTTGGAGTCAAATTATAGGATTATATCTTGTGCTTCAGTTTCTTTTCCAGTCGATGGAATTTAGCAATTAATGTGTGCCGGGCCCTGTACTAAGTGCTTGAAAGAGTACAATGGACTTCGTAGACATGATCCCTGCCCTCACTGAATTTACAGTGTAGCAGAAAAGCATGATTGTTCAGAATTTTTAAGAGGGCCCAGCAGAATGTCACTGCTGACTGAACACCACAATTCTCCACCAATAAGGAGTGGGAGGTTGGGTTCTCACAGATCTACCTTGGTAGGACGAACAACCTCTCATTCTGCTCACACCCTTTAGATCTGGGTTTGTTACAGCTGGGCCATCATTCTTCCCCATTCTATGTCCCAAAAGGACATGTTCAGGAACTGAGGCAGGTGAGGCTGTAAAATGAGCAAGCCCATTTGATCTGAGGTGCACTACTGCAGAACTCAGTCTATCCACACAATTTTTCCAGGCCTCAATTAGTGGCATTTACTTAGCTAGTTCTGGATGCTAAGGAAATGAAGAAAGAGACTAGGTTAAGGAGACAATATTTGAGCTTGATAAAGTTGTATGTGAGTACCTCGTGGGCAGGGAACGCATCCACTGTCCAACTCTGTTGAATTATACTCTCCCGAGCACTTAGTACAGTGCTCTGCACACAGCAAGAGTTCAAATATAATTAACAGGAATCAGGCAGAATATCTTCCTGCCAGAATGGTGCAGACTCCCTAACTGCTCTCTTGCATATAATTTCTCATGAACAATAATAATTAAGGAATGAAACTTTTTAGGTCAAAACTGTTTTTTTGTTAATTGAGTTACTGGGTTTGAATCTCTTTATAACCATTGTTGGGGACTCCTGTAGAAAGGGATTCTACTTTCAGGAATATTAAACCAGTCTCTGCCCGATTTCATATCCTAAATGCTACTGCTCATCAAGGGGCAAAAAGTAAAAATTTAACCCTCAAGTGCCAGTGTGAATAGGTACTTGTTTTGAAATTTCACAAGTCCTTATTCTTTTATTTTTTTTTTTTGCAAACATCAAAAATCTAAAATTGATTTTTAAATAAATCTCAAGGTATCTTAATGGTATTTATCTTAATGGTATTTAAGTGCTTGCTAGGTGCCAGGCACAGTAAGAAGTGCTGGGGTAGATACGAGCTAATCGGGTTGGACGCAGTCAGTGTCCCATGTGGGGTTCACAGTCTCAATCCCCACGTTACAGATGAGGTAACTGAGGCCCAGTGAAGTGACTTGCTCAAGGTCACACAGCAGACAAGTGGTGAAGATGGAATTAGAACCAGATCCTTCGTCTCCCAGGCCTGTGCTCTGTCCACTAGACTATGCTGCTCAGTGATTTAGGTTCTCTCTTGCATCTTCTCAACACACATTCTTCATCAACCACTTCATTCACCCACATTTGTCTTTCTTTAAAGTCCCAACATCCTGGGAATACGATGATAATTGACAGCCAGAAAGCGGGATCTGAAGGTCTGGAAAGGCCAAGAGAAGGAGCCCATGTATAGCTTCATAGAGTTTAAAACAGTTCTTTCGGCTCTCCTCTTTGATTTTCCTGGGTCCCTGGCTTTGGGGCTCTGTCACACATCTTAAAGGCCAGGATCACGCATTTGCGTCTCAGCGGGTGCTGAGCAAGTAGTGAGAAATGTTCATGTCTCTGTGAACTTTTAAACGGGGCTACGGAGCCAAGCTGTCTTGAGCACATTTATGGAACAGCTGTATTTTCCATCTGCCAAGGGTCTGTGATTGTAGATTTTTAGCTGCCATAATAGTGCTAAGCATTTTTGGTAGAAGAATTGAAGAAATTCTTCGTTGGTTTCATTTTTTTTCCCTCTTTTTCCCCAGGAACCCTTCCCAGCTCAAAAATGATAGTACATTATACTTCTTAGAGGCTTTTTAGAGAAATGCTAGGGAAAGAGGGGAAAGGCTAAGTTAGTTGTTTAACCACTAAAGTTTACGTTTGACAACATGAATTACATAACCAGAAGAGAATGAGCAGTGTGACTAGTGTAACGAGCATAGAGCTGGTAGTCGGGGACCTGGGTTCCAATCCCGACTCTGCCCCTAGCCTGCTGTGGGAATGATCAATCAGTGGTATTAATTGAAGATTTGTTTTGTTCAGATCACTATACTAAGTGTTTGGGAGAGTACAACACGAGATTTGGTCAACACTTCCCTGCCTGAAACGATCTTACAGTTTACAGGGAGAAGCAGACAATACGTATCTGTAGTAAATTACGGATCTATGCATAATTATAATAATGATATTTGTTAAGCGCTTACTATGGGCCAAGCACTGTTCTAAGCCTTGGGGTAGGTACAAGATAATCAGGTTGTCTCACGTGGGGCTAACTGGGCAAGTCGCTTAACTTTTCTGTGCCTCAATTACCGCATCTGTAAAATGGATATTAAGACAAAGTCACACAGCAGACAAATGGCAGAGTTGGGTTTAGAACCCATGTCCTCTGACTTCCAAGCCTGTCCTCTTTCCACTAAGTCATGCTACTTCTCACATAATTCTGTGGGGATGAGGGTGGGATGAATATCAAGTGCTTGAAGGTTACAGCTCCAGGTACTTGGATGATTCAGAAGAGAAAGCGAGTATGGGAAATAAGGACTTAATCAGAGAAGGCTTCTTGGAGCAAATATGATTTTACTAAAGCCTTGAGAGTAGAGAGCAGGAGTCAATGTGAATTATCGGTGCCTCAGTTTCCACGATAGGAAAATGGCGATTAAATACCTGATGCCCTATATGAAGACTGTGAGCTTCATATAGGACAGGGAATGTAGCCAATCTGATTGTATTTTGCATAGTGCTTAGTATATAGTAAACGCTTACAACTACCATTATTGCTATTATTGTTATCACTAATTGATCGATTACATTTTTTGATCTCTTACTGTGGGTAGAGTACTGTAGTAAGCTTTTGGGAAAGTACTATATAATGTAGTTGGTAGACAAGTTCTGCCTGTAACATACGAAATACAAATCAATTATGAATATGTACTTTAGTGCCGTGGGACTGAGGAAGGAGTGAATAAA
Source organism: Ornithorhynchus anatinus (assembly GCF_004115215.2). Taxonomy (NCBI): domain Eukaryota; kingdom Metazoa; phylum Chordata; class Mammalia; order Monotremata; family Ornithorhynchidae; genus Ornithorhynchus; species Ornithorhynchus anatinus. The sequence goes on from NC_041739.1 coordinate 13,589,036, forward strand.
GGGTTCAGATCCAGATGCAAGAGTGGAGAAAGAAGTATGAGAAAAGGAAATGCAAGTTTAGTCAGGGAAGGGCTTCTGGAGATGTGCTTTTAATAAGGTTTTGAAGGTGGGGTTTATGATTTTAAGTTGGATATGAAGAGAGTGAGTGTTTCAGGACAGAAGAAGAACATGGGTGAGGGGTGGGCAGTAAGATAGATGAGATTTGAAATACAGTCAGAAGATTGACATTAGAGGAATGAAGTGTATGGGCTGGGTTGTAGTAGGAAATCAGAAGGATAACTTGGGAGAGGGCAAGGTGATTAAAGTCAATGGTAAGGAGTGTGTTTGATGTGAAGGTAGATGGCCAACCACTAGAGGTTGTTGAAGAGTGGGAAAATATGGATCGAACTTTTTTTTTTTTTTTTTTTTAAGAAAAATATTTCGGGCAGCAGAATGAAACTGAACTGAAGTGGGGTTAAACAGGAAGCAGGGAGCTTAGCAAGGAGGCTGATGCAGTAACCAACGTGGGGTAGGTAGGATAATGCTTGGATTAATGTGGTAGCTGTTTGGACAGAAGAGAGAATTTTAATCATGTTGTGAAGGTTGAAGCGAAGGATTTGGTGACAGATTGACTACGTGGGTATAATGGGATAGATGAGTCGATAATGCCAAGGTTATAGGTTTATGTGAGAGGGAGAATAGTGGTGCTATTTACAGTCATGGGGAAGTCAGGGGAAGATAAGGAATTCTGTTTCGGACATTTTAAGTTTGAGGTTTCAGTGGGATATCCAAGTGGAGATGTCCTGAAGGCTGCAGGAAATATGAGGCTGCCGAGGAGGAGAGAGATTAGAGCTTTTTGTATTATCTGTTTGTTTTTATGGTATTAAGCACTTACTATGTGCTAGGCACTGTACTAAGCCCTGGGGTACATAGTGCTAATCAGGTTGGACACAATCCATGTCCCACATGCTGCTTACATCTTTAATCCCCATTTTACAGATGAGGTAATTTAGGCACAGAGACCAGAGTGATTTACCCAGGGCCACGCAGAGCTGGGATTAGATCTTAGTTCCTTCTGATTCCCAGGTCCGTGTTCTCTCCACTAGGCCCTGTTGCTTCTCTCTTTTGGTAAACGAGACAACTAGCATAAGCTTCTTGTAGTCAAGGAACCTATCTACCAACTCTGAAGTGTACTCTCCCTAGGAATTGGTGCAGTGCTCTTCACATAGTGTGTTCAGCAAATTCCACTGATTGATTGATCAGGCCTTCCAAAGAGGCAAAACTGACTGGGGACTTTGGGTTGCTCAGCCTTTGGCCCTGGGTTAATTTTCACGGCTAACGGAGCTAGATTTGGAGGGAATTCCATCTCTATCACTTTCACCCCTTCCTTTTAGTGCTTTGCCCAAGTTCTCCAAATTGTTGTATAATCACTCTGGTAAAAACAAATCCCCGCTATTACTACAGGAAGAATTTGTTCCCAGAAGCCCTTCTTTATGTAATCACTTTACATTTTGAATTATTTATATTCATTATTGTGATAATTTGCTCACCCAGAATATTGTACTCTTAAAGCAAGCAGGTGGAACTGAGCAGATGAATAACCTTGTATAGTTATTATTTCAAGTAGTGTTCTGTTGTTTAACATCACTCCATTATGCAATCTGTGTTCTATACCAAGAGTAAACTCAGTTTTACAGTAGCAGACATGAGCCCAGTGTTGTCAAATAATCAGTTGTCATTTATATAAGGATGATGATGGATTTGAAAATCTTTCAAAGTTCATGTCCTCTCAGATGTTCTAATCCAAAACCCAAAACAACTATGAAGTGCAAATCGGGGAGAGTTACTGAATCTACACATCTCAAATCGATCAAAGGATTTATTGAGTCCTAGGCATCGCATTAAAAGCATTGGAAGAATACAGAAGTTTCAAGAATCATCCCCTGCCTTCAAGGAGCTTATTTAAAAGGGGATGAAAAAGGCAAAATTTGCTTCTTGATAGTTAAAGAAGGAAGTAAAACAAAAGAGGAAGCAGTTGAAACATACTGGGGCAAAACAGCTATGCAAACAATTGAATATTCATTCAATAGTATTTATTGAGTGCTTACTGTGTGCAGAGCACTGTACTAAGCATTATAAATATAGAAAAACAAAACATGAACAATATGCGTATGTACATAGGTACTAAGGCATCATAGGCATATTGTTTCATTTGAAATGAAAATATAGAAAATAGAAATGGAGGTGGTGAGTCATTTTAGGATTTTTTCCAAAGACTTCTACCTGTGCCTTTTGGGGAATCAAGTGAGGTTAATCCTCAAAGTCCTTCTGATCTGGATACTTATTGAACATGTGTGTCTATCTAGCCTTTATTTTCAAAGCTATTACTTTCAAAGCTATTTTCTTTGTAGAAAACATTTAGACATTTTGAATTTACTGCAAAAGCATTGCCTTCTGTCAAATATACAATCAATAGTATTGATAGCTTACTCTGGGCAGAGTACCGTGCTAAGCTCTTGAGAGAATATAACAGTGTTAGAAGACAGCACCTCAAGAAGCTTGCCATCTGAGCCTGGCTGACTTACTTGTCCAAATACATTTTTGTCATTTAACCAAACTATGCTAATTTCCTCCATTAAAAATGCATCCTGGTACCAGGTCCTCTGTTCCTACTGTTACTTGTAAATTTTTTCAGTTTCTACCATTATTTTTATAAATTTCCACCATTAGACTGCATGCTCCTCAAGGGCAGGGAGAGAACGATTTGTGGCTATAATCCTCTCCCAAAATGGTTTGCACGGTGCTTCAAACTCAGGAGTTTAATAATTTCATTCACAAGTTACTGACCATTTTCCGCTTCTTCCCTCTGTGTCTATTGTGTTTGTTTTTGTGGGGACCTGGGTTGGGAGAATTTTTGAGAAGGTTGTCTGTAAGTCTTTCCTTAGCTTACTGATACAACAGCAGAAGGAAGTTGGAGTATTTGTGGGTAAGAGCAGTTCAAATTCTGTAGGCCAAATAAGGATCTTATGCACCTATAGGGGCAAGTAGTGTGGCTATTTGGCTTTCCTGGGGATACTGTCAAGTTAATCAGTAGTATTTATGGAGGGCCCTATGTACAAAGGACTGTTCTGAGTCCTTAACTGAGCACAATAGAGTTAGTAGAGATGATCTCCGCCTCTAAGGATCACATGATCCAACAGGCAATACAAACACTGAAATAATTTACAGATAGAAAGAAGACCATAATGTGCAGTGACAATATCTACCAACTCTGTTATATCACATTCTTCCCAACCACTTAGTACACGGCTTTTGCATGTGGTAAACAATAAATTTTATTAATTGAAGTGGCTATGTATCTGAAATAGTACTTAAAAAGGTATGTAAGTCTGTCCATATGCAAGTATTGCAGGTGGTGGTGTGTACTCAAAGGTGTGTAGCTAGTGTAGAAATTATGCTGAAACAATATATTTTGGAGTGGAGAAATTGAATTCAAGATGGCTTCCAGGAGGGATTCAGATGAATCTCACACTTCTTTAGGATCTCAGACAATGCAAAGACCATCATGAGACTGTCTTCTTAGCCACCACTGGGCACGTGGCTGGGATCTCACTGTCAGTAGTGTCACCTCGGAAACTGAAGAAGAGTCCTGAGCACTATATGAATAAATTTAAAGCTGCATTTCTGTTTGTGCACTGTTTTCTTGAAAGACCCAGATTTTGATATGAGGTGATTTGATTATACAAGTGGAAAGGAAAAAGCCTTTAACAGAGCTTCATGCTTCATTTGGATTTGGCCCAATTTCATTAGACAGGGCTCACTTAACAAGCCTATTCATTTATCATTTTTGCAAGAAATGGGGGTGCTAGTGGAAAAGGCATGGAACTACAAAAAAACCACTTCAAAGGCTAAAATTGTGATTGTTCTGAAGGAGTTCTTTATCCAAGATGATTTTTAATAGGTATAAAATTCATCAAATTTCTCATCCCAAATTCCAGCAACATTGTTTTTTCAAGAGCTGGACCAATCAATCATTTTGGTTTCTTTGCAAAGATTAGATTTTATTTTTAACATTATGCAAAGGAAAGATGTTACATCATCCAGGAGGGATTATTTTCTTGGAAAAAAATACATGCCCTAGAATCGTATAATCATCTAAGGAATTTTTTATATATAGTAATCATGTGTGCATATTGCCATGAGACCTTATGGGAGTTTATTCTTCAGAACTTTATAGTAGTCATTTCTATTCAAAGAAGACACTAGTAGTAATAAGTGCTTAGATTGTGCAGAGCACTGTGTTAAGTGCTGAGAGATAATACACAAGTGGAAATTAGACCTGGTCCCTATGCCCTGTGTGGCCCACTACTGACAGACGTTGACCTATGAGTGTGTGAGTTGAGAACTAGCTGGCCACCTCAGTACCCAAAACCACAAGGGGCCCCACCAAAAACTCTCCCTGCTTTGTAATTTTATCCTAAAATATTTAGTCTTCAGGTGCTAAAGGTGGTTAAGGGCAGACTAACCAGCTGTGCCCCTCTCATTAGGAGAGGGATGGCCATTGCCATTTTTGTTCTGAGGCTTCAGAAAGAATGGAAAAAAAAGGTACTTATCACCTAGTGAGTGCACAGTACTGTACTAAGCACTGGGATGAGTGCAGTGCAATAGAGTTGGTAGATATGTCTGCCCACAGGGATTTTTCAGTCTAGAGGGGGAGGTAGGGTAATGGCAGGGAATATAGGTATGTACCTTAGTGCTATGAGAGAGTGATTATCAATGCTGAAATGGAACAAGTCCAAGTACATAGGTGACAGAGAAAGGAAACGTGGTAAGTGATAGAAGGGATTAGTCTGGCAAAGCCTCTTGGAGAAGATATGATTTTAATAGGTTTTTGAAGATAGGGAGAGTGGTGGTCTATTGGATGTGAAGGGGGAAGGAGTTTCAGTCCAAAGGGAGGATGTGGGCAAGGGGCTTGTGGTGACATAGACAGATTTGAGGTACAGACAGGAGGTTGGCATTAGAGGAATGTAGTACGTAGGTTGGCTTGTAGTAGGAGATTAAACGATTCACCAATCGATCACAATTGCCCCGCCAAAGCCCTACTGAAGGCTCACCCTCCTCCAAGAGGCCTTCCCAAACTAAGCCCCCCTTTTTCTTTAGCTCCCCTTCCCCATTGCCCCAATTTGTTCCCTTTGCTCTACCACCCTCCCCACCCCACAGCACTTGTGTATATATACATATCTATAATTACACTTATTTATAGTAATGTCTAATTGTTTTGATGTCTATATACCTTTAATTTTGTTTATATATGCTAGAGATGCCTGTTTACTTGTTTTGATGTCTGTCTCTGCACTTCTAGACTGTAAGACCATTGTGGGCAGAGTTTGTCTCTCTTTATTGCTGAATAGTACTTTCCAAGTACTTAGTACAGTGCTCTGCACACAGTAAGTGCTTAATAAATACGATGGATTGAATGAATGGGTAATCCACCTTCAGTAACTCTTAAGGCCTTAGGACACAACAATTTTAGCAGTAATAGTGTCAAGGGAATTAGTCATCTAAGAGTTCATCCAGATTGGTTTTAGACCCTGATTGTAGCCTCATCCCTTCTCTCCCAGACTCCCCTGAATATTAATCCAGGGTATATCACTGCTAGAATGATGCTGCCCTCTCCTGCAATGGTCACTTTTAAATTGAGATGGAATATAAAGGGCCTGTGAGTCAGATGACCAGGGTTCTAATTCCTGGCTCTGCCACTTGTCTGCTGTGACCTTGGACAAATTGCTTCTCTTGCCTCTGTCTGCTCACAAGTAAAATGGGTCTCAAGACTGTGAGCTCCATGTGGGACAGGGACTGTGTCCTCCTAATCATCTTGTATCTATTCCACTGCTTAATGCAGTGCTTGAAATGTAGTAAGCATGTTGCAAATATAATTTTTTTTGTCATGAAACCACTGATATTGGCAGAAATTCTATATGTAGCTTGGAATACCTAAATTTAGAGTTGACTGAAGTGCATGAAGACATAAACCTACATTTCCCTTGCTTTATACCCATTACAACTTCACTTGAGGAGAGCTTGAACCCAGAACAGGTACCTGCCCATAGTGGGAAAGAAGATTCATTCAAAGGGATATTCCTACCCACATATCACTCTTCAATACAATATTTTTGCTTACTTTCCTTCACTAATTTCTCTTTCCGTAAAAATTCAGCAGGAATTCAAGACTAAATTCAAATGACATATTTGAAAATTTCAGCATGCAATTCAAAAAAAAAAAAAAAGGAATACCTGTTTGTGTGTTTGGGATATGCCCTGAGAGACCAGTTTTGAAGCATGCAGATGTAGTTGCATGATGAAACAGATGCTTGTGATTACTAATGGCATCCTTTCAATGGAGTCTCTGTATCATCCAGTACACCTGATCTGTCATACCAATCAGTACGAAGAAATCCTCTCTGGGCATATTTGTTTTATGCATGTGCACCTTTACACTCTCTGCCTCTCTCCCCCTCCTCCCCGTCCCCTTCTCCATCCTCATCTAAAATATGCTTCATTTTTTTATGCTTCATATCAGGAGTCATATCTTCAGTGTTGGAATTTCTTTGCTGTTTGAGAGAAAAAATCATATAAGAGTGATTAGATTCTAAGTTGTTTTTGCTTGTTTCTAAAGTTTGAAAATCCACAATAGCCTTTCTGGTAAATACTTGTTGGTCAGGTGTGGCAGTGGGAAAGTGAATGGAACTAGTTATGGAAATATACAGATGATTTAACCATTCATTAGACATTTTAAGAGCATGTTAAATTCTGCCCAGGGTATTATTATTATGGTATTTGTTAAGCACTTAACTATGAGTCAGGCACTGTACTAAGTGCTGGGGTGGATACCAGCAGATTAGGTTGGACAAAGTCCCTGTCCCATGTGGGGCTCACAGTTTCAATCCCCATTTTACAGATGAGGTAACTGAGGCTCAGAGAAGTTGTGACTCTCCCAAAGTCACACAACTGACAAGTGGCAGAGTTGGAATTGGAACCCATGACCTCTGACTCCCAAGCCCAGGCTCTTTCCACTGAGCCACATTGCTTCTCAATATGGGTCTTCACAATGCATTTGGTGGAATGGCAACAGCAGAGTTGGTAATCATGCATGCATAACATGGCTCTATCTGGTTACAGAGTATCATGGTGTCTGAATACAGAGTTATGCTTCAGACACAGGATGGACACTACCTTGCAGGTTTTCTTTAACATGGGGTTCTGTGAGTACTCAGTCCCTCTATTTTTTAGAAAAACGAGAAACATTATTTCTATTTCCTCCATTGCATAGAAGACGTGTCAAAATACACATCTTGGAAATATGTAATTGTTTCTAGAAATACCCACACAGTATTTCAGATCATTGTGATTTATTATTGATACTCAGGTTATGTAATCAGCACAGTAAGTTGGCTGCTTAATTAGGCGAGTCTTGTGAAAATTCTGATTCGTAAACATATGTGAACCAATCAAGCAGATGATATCAAAAACAATTAGAGATATTATCTTTAAAAATAACAGCCACAAGAGAGTACCAAAATATCAGTGGGCTGCTTCTCTGATCAATGAACCAAGGAGTAGAGTAAGCAGAAATAAAAGGGGAAACCCTGAAGAAACCAGAGAAGGCACCAGAAGGAACCTACAGCTTGACATTAAACCCACATCATCGTCATTGACATTTATTGAATGCTTACTAGGTGGACGGTACTGTACTAAATGCTTGGGAGAGCGCAATGCAGTTGAGTTGGCAGGCCCACTCCTAGTCCACATGCTTGCAATTTACGTGTATGTTAAAAGGCAGTGCGATCACAGTAAAGGGTTAAGGGCTTGCTAGTCCAAAAAATAGAATTTGAGCATTTATCGGATACAGAACACTGTGTGAAGTACTTTGGAGAGTACAGTACAATAGAGTTGGCAGACATATGCCCTGCCTTCAAGGAGCTTATAAACTAGCATTCACGAAACCTGGGCTCTTGTCTCAGCTCTGCCTGTTGTGTGAACATGAGCAATCTCTTCAACTTATCTGGACCTTTATTTTTCATCTGTAAAATGGGATCATGCTAGCCTTTAATTATCCCTTGATGTTGCTGTGAAGATAAAATTCGGGAAAATAAGAATCCTCTATGTTGAAAGTCCACATAGAATATATTGTATGGATTTGACAAGGTGCTAGTTGATTATCAGGGACAATCCTAGGAGATTTGACAGCTTGTGGAAGCAGTGATCTCTCCCCAGCCCACCTGTATGCTTTCATTCCTTCATTCGTATATGAGTGCTTAAAGTGTGCCGAGCATTGTTCTAAACACTTGGGAGAGTACAGTACAGCAATAGACACATTCCCTGTTTTCTCGATAAGCTGAACCAGCCCTTCATTTCCAACACCACCTGTTCCATAGCTTCTGTCCCTGCTACTTTGACTTCCTATCCATGATCCCTCTCAAGTTCCCTTCCCTCCTCACCATTTCCTCAGCTCACTACCCTTCCTCTACCAATCTCTACTCTCTTCAACTACCACCAAGTGATTGCCCAACTTCTCCCCCAACACTTAGCTTGTGACTGCAGCCATGGCTAAATTACTCATCTTCCCTCACTATCCTAGCCAAGGCAGGTTAATCATTCCCTTCTGCCTCTGCTGTAACTCCCTTGGTCACTTGCAACAGACTTCTTTTTCTTTTAATGGTATTTAAGTGCTTACTATATAGCAAACCGTTCTAATCGCCAGGATAGGTAGAAGTTAATTAGGTTGGAAACCATCCCTGTCCTGAACGGGGCTCATAGTCTAAGTAATGTCTCCATCCACCACTGCTGTAGCTTCTCCTTTTCCTGCTCCATCGTCAACATTAGATGGGGCCAAGTCCTAAGACAAGAATGAACTGTCCAGATGGAAAGAGAAAATGAAGGAGAGGAAGGTAGGTAAGGTATAAGTGTTTACAAATAGAGAGCCCAATCCCTCTTCTGCAGAACTTAATAATAATGTTGGTATTTGTTAAGCGCTTACTATGTGCAGAGCACTGTTCTAAGCGCTGGGGGAGACACGGGGGAATCAGGTTGTCCCACATGGGGCTCACAGTCTTAATCCCCATTTTACAGATGAGGTAACTGAGGCCCAGAGAAGTTAAGTGACTTGCCCACAGTCACACAGCTGACAAGTGGCAGAGCTGGGATTCGAATCCATGACCTCTGAGTCCAAAGCCCATGCTCTTTCCACTGAGCCACGCTGCTTCTCTATGGAGATCTAAGTTCGTGAGGCTGGTATTGCAGCAGCCTGGCCTAGTGGAAAGAGCCCAGGATTGAGAATCAGGAGACTCAGGTTTGAGTCCCATTCTGCCACTTGGCTGCTGGGTGATATTTGGGAAGCCACTTAACCTCTCTGTTCCTCATCTATAAAATGGAGATAAAATGCCATCTTTCACTTCCTCCCATGTGGGATTGTGTCTGATGTGATTATCTCATATCTATCCAACATTTGGCTCCTAGGGAGCACTTCATAAATACTCTAATTGTAATTATTAGTGTTGCTTTTCAGCAGAGGATCATAGAACCATTCGCACAAATCAGCCAGCGTAGTTTTAATATCGGTTTAGAAATAAGCTGGCAGTTGTAAACTCTCTTCTTAATGGTTAGTTGAAACAAAAACATGGCATTGCCTCCGTACATTTTGTGTGTGTGTGATAAAGTATACAGCCAGTGGAATATTTCTTCAGACAGAGGATCTATATTTGTGAAGATTTAATTGAAAACTCAGCCCTCTTTTACAGTCTTTCCCCTAGAACTCCTAATCTGTCTCAATCTGAATAATTCTAAAGTCCTAGTTCCTCAATACTTTATTTTGTAAGGATTAAAGGGATGGATAATTTTATCACAGTTAAGAATTGTTAAATCAGGAGAAAAAAGTTTGCTCCTCTTTATTTCTAGAGGATTCTTTTTAGGGGAGGAAGAGCTGTAAAATATGATAGAGGGAAAATGAAAAAGAAAAAAATATCTGAAGACAAGATAGAAGAATCGGCACAGTGGGGTACTCCAAAGTATCAATCAATCATATTTATTGAGCACTTACTGTGTGAAGAGCACTGTACAACTGCTTGGGAGATAATACAGTACAACAGAGTCGGTAGATACATTCTCTGCCCACAATGGACTCATTGTCTAGAAGGGAGGGAGAGACATTAATATAAATTAAATTATGAATACATACATACATACGTGCTGTGGGGCTAAGGGAGGGTGAATGAAGGGAGGAAACCAGGGTGATGCAGAAGGAAGTGGGAAAGGAGGAAATGAGGACTTAATCAGGGAAGGCATTTTGGAAAAGATGTGCTTCAATTAGGTTTTGAAAGTAGGGAGAGTCTGTCAGATATAAAGAGGGAGGAGGTTTCAGACCAGAGACAAGATGTGGGCGAGAGGTTGGCAGCCAGAGAGATGAATGATTGTTTAGATGATTCCCTTTTTCTGATAGCAAGAATGATCTTAAAGGAGTGTTTTCTTTTGATTCCCCCAGAAACAGGTCAATCAGTGAAATTGAATACTTACAGTGTGCAGAGCATTGTACTGAACACTTGGGAAAGTACAGTACTATGGGATTAGTAGGTGTGATTCCTGCCTACAAGAAGCTTCAGTCCACAGGTGACACTGGATTTAACTACCAAGGATTGGAAACAACCCCTTCCTTGGCAGTGAAATCTCTTTGACCCTTGGAGCACCATTAAGGGACACCCCCTGATTTTCGGGGCAAGGCAAGTCCAGGGAAAGTTGCAAGGGAGGAAGGGAGAGGAATAAGTGGGCAACTTGCTATGAGAGGAGAAATCCAGTTCACAAAGTTCCCCTTCACTCCAATGTAATGCTGAACTATAAGTGATGTCCAATAGTACACTTTCTCAGTAAAGGTTAACTAATGATAAACGTGGGAGGAGACAAAGTGGATATTGTAACTCTTTGGGGAAAGCTACTTAAATGGGTAAGATAGAGCCCATATTTTGGAAGACAGATGGAGATTCAAAGTGACTGAAACAAATAGGAAAAATGGCCCTAGAGGAATAGAAATGAAAGTAGAAAATGAAAGTTAATGCAGGGAGAGAGAGAGAATTGCACAGACATCCAGACTCACAAATACAGGGACAATTGTAATAGTTCACTCTTTTCACTGCTGGCAAGGTCTTAGCCCTTAGCCATCTGTTTCAACTACTGAAGCTTATCATTAACCGTGTAGCTTGTCCAATGACACTGCATGATCTCTACTCCCTTTCAAACAGAGAAAGGAACAGTCAGCGTCATCAAGATCCCTATAATGCTTCATTGTTTACTACATTAGTTGACTGGGCTCTGACAATAACCACCCATATCTGACCACCCTGAGAACCTCACCCAAATCCTAGGACTCCTCTTTAATCATTTAGCTGTTCATGTCAGAAGTGAAGGTGTCATATTTAACTCTTTCATTAGTCATTAAATTAGAGTTGGGTGCTGGTTCCCCTTGTACACTTCTCTCTCCCTACCTGTGCACAATTACAGACCTGATTTTAGTACTGTGTTGGACAAAGTAGGCTGTCATAAGTGGGTAAGGATTCACTTGGAATTCTTGAATATTCTAATGAGAAATAGTGGTAATTTCCCTCCTTTTTTTTTCTCCCCCTCTATAGAGGCTCTTGGACCACACAAACCTCAAACTGGGTATGGCCCAAGGGAAGTCTGGGTTCAAGCAGGAAGAGCCAGGAGTATCTTCACTGAAATTATTCTCTTACACAGCAGCTGTAGTTCTAGGTGGAAAAGAGGAGACCAGCATTGATTTGTAAGCTCAGCCCATTTTTCTGCCAGGCATTAGCACTTAATTACCAAAATTATTACTAGGGCTTATCTTCCTCACTCTTCACCAAAGAGATCCTTGACCTGAGAGTAAGATTTTGGGACTGTGATTTTCCATCTTTATAGGAGCTCCATTCTGGGAGATAGGAAGGGACAGAGAGGCTTAAAGAAAATTAAATTAGAGATAAATCTCTTGAGATTATCTTTTGTGTCAGTACAGGTGAAATGTAATAATGAAGTTTATATATTTTATTAATCTGACAGCCTGGATAAAGGTTGATCATCTTGATATGCAGAGAGGAAAGGGCTGACTTTTTAAAAAGAAATGTAATAAGCCCAGGTAATTAACTTTCAGGGGAATTTCCTTTCTGGTTGTGAACAGATGAAATAAATGGTGTTGATTTTTCATTGGGTTTAGGGGTAACTCTACCATCAAATTGTTTTATAAGGCAATAATATAGTGCTTAAATGGATAAACTGTGGCACAAAGAGTTTATCCCAATGAGCGCACACATATTCCTAACAACAAACTGGGGAACTAGATTACTTCCACATAAGAGTCACATAGTATTCTTAGTATTGTAATAAAAGTCATGATTAATGATGGGTGAATCTCAAAAGCTTTAGTAATTTGATTACAATTCCATAAGCAACCAGTCATTTTTATGCATTCTAAGCCTCACACCAGCTAGGCAAGCTTCTTTCCCTGCAGAACTGTTCCCATAATCCAGAAAGACAGACTCTTTTTCATGAAATCCCTGCTATTTTTTCCTTGGACTATGCCTAGAAATGCTGTGTACACTAAAGCTGTATTTTCTTTTTTTGGTGTGTGCGTGTTTGTGTGTGGTGTGGGGGGCATTTATCATCTGAACCTAAATTCTAATTCAAGACTCCAAAGAATACTAGAATTTGTCTTCCCCAACTGAATAGGCAGGTGAGGGACTATTTAGCACTTTAGCACTAGATAGGGGCTCAATAAATGCCAATGATTGATTGCAGAGAGTGTGTCCCTCAGTTACTGGGGAAGGTTATGGTTAGGAGATTGCATTTCTTTCTTGTATCCACTGCAAATCTGTTTCATGTGTTCTTGTCCCCAAGGTGGGGATAGTGGTATTCGGTGCCCCTGAATCTAGGGGGAGTGACCAAACCAGTTTAACATAGACCACACTTGCTTTCAGCCATGGTATGAGGATTGCTATCATCCAAAACTGCTAAATATGGAATTCAGTGAGACCCGGTTCTACACATCTCAGAAGTACTTACCAAGGACTATAGCATTTGCATGTTTACTATGTGCAGAGCACTAAACTGAGTGCTTGGAAGAGGCTAACCAAAGAAATAAGATTCCTCCCCTCTAAGAGATGGCAAAAGAGTGAAGGGGATAGATATATAATTTAGGAAGAAAAGTGCTCAAAAAGTACAATATGGAAAATACATACAAATGTGCAAAGTAAAATTGAGTGCAAAAATGCTAAGGTGCCTTAAAAGGTCAGGGATGATAATAGGTAAGATGCGATATGGACAGAACAAAAATTAATTTCCTAAATGATGAATAACCTTCATTAGATGTATATGGTTTTTAGTAGCATGAATGCATCAGTGTGTTTGTGTGTGGTACGTGTTTCTGGAGGGGATTTGAGGAGCGTGAGCCTGTGCCCTTTCACTGCTCCGTGGAATTGGAGGAAATTTTTGTATAAGTGAGAATTTAACTTTAAGGGCTAGACAAGTTTCTTACATGTTGAAATTCTGGGCATCAAAAACAATTACTAATAAATACTTTCCTTGAACTAAGAACCATATCTTCTTTGAGTGTGACATGCATAATACAAGGTTCGTTTGCTTCAGAAAAGATTACAAACCTAGTCACAAAGCTGTCAAAATGCAGTGTCTAATGTGGGTTTTTGGTTTTTTTTGATGTTTGCTTTCCAAATGGTTTGGGTCATTTACTATGAAATATTGAAAAGGTAGATATTTTGTCCAGTGCAATTGTCTTCTAACTTTATATACACCTAACCCCTTTTTTTTTTTTGCCATGCCAGATGTTGGCAGGCTGCAGACATCTTTGGGACAAATGTCCTGCCAAAAAAATACTTCGACAATCACAGTATTTAAAAGAGTAGCGAGAGAGGGAATTCAAATTACTACCCTCTAAAACCTTGGGCATTTTAGATGCTTTTTTGTTGCGGAGTTAGACATGAAAGACTGGATGCAACTTGATTTTTAGTATCACTGTTTACTTTGGTAGGATTCAGTGTTCTTAGTTTCATGTTTCTGGGAATCCTGCTGCTTCTAGCTCAGAGGCTGAATTTCAAGAAATCCTATTTATTGGGTTTTAGCCCTGTTTTGTCAGCATAAAACACTCTGCAAAGTATCAAGGAGGTTCTTTCAGCTCTCAGTGCAGGCAAAATGTTGGCTATAGTTTAGAATATTCCATTTCTTAAAAATTGACTCACTGTTCTACCTAAAGTAACTCTGAATCTTCCTACCCAAAAACATTTCTGTTCTAGGGTTAGAGCTACCCTGGGATTTGTAGGCGGCCCAGGGGGTTCTGCCATCCTGACAGTCCCATGGTACTTTTCCAGCTTTTTTCCCTCCATTCATCCCTCTTAATCTCTGTTCTCATTCTTTGGAGCTCCCCTGCTGCCAGTCTGGATTTAAGAGTGTTCGGAGGAGGAGACCTGGTTTGTTATGGAGAGAAATTGAGCAGAAAGTCTGCTTTAATCAAGAGTGAAAGGGAGAGGTGATGACTGGAAGACTTTGCAGCTTCAGTGTGAAATGGAAATGATGACCTTAAGAAAAGGAGGCAAAGACCCAGTGTCACTTTTGAAAGTCACTTACCTGCTTGGTGAGAGGTCTCCTGAGGCCTGGGGGAAAGTTGATTCTCATGTGGGTTGGTACTCAACTCCTGCAAATTTCACTGTGACAAACTGGTGGGTGGATGCTCATGCAGTCTCAACTAGTGAAGCACTGTATGCCTTAATGAAGAGCGTAGCCTAGTGAAAATAGCACAGGCCTGGTGGTCATAGGACCTGGGTTCTAATTCTGACTCCACCACTTGTCTATGTGACCTTGGGCAAGTTCCTTTGCCTATCTTTGCCTCAGTTTCCTCACCCAAAAAATGGGAATTAAATACTCATTCTCCTGCCTACTTATACTGTGAGCCCCAGGGGGAACAGAAAATGTATCCTACCTATGGTCTTGTAACTACCCCAATGCTTCAACCTTGCTGCTAAAACAAAATTCTCATTTCCATGAAGAGGAAATTGAGTCACAGCAAGTGAGGCAATCATGACTACCTGCTAAGTAGTGGAAGAATCAGGATTAGAACCCAGAGCACTTTGGGTCCTAAATTTTGGTTTAGACCACCTAATCTCACTGCCTTCCACAGATCAAGATAAGCAGTCATTCCTTGCCAAGTTCTTTATCTTAAAAATTTATGTAGACCAGGGATTGTCCTTTTGTTATTGCTTGCGAGGGCTGCCTAAAACTGAAGAATTGTTGAAAAAGGTCAGGAATGATGATAACAATACTGAAAATGTGCTCTGCTTCTCCCTTTCTTAATTAGTTTTGTCCTTCCCATTTGGCCACTAGACATGTCTTCCTGGAATTATTAAAGAAAAGGTTAGTCCTATCTTCATACATGGTTTAGAGGCAGAACTGCCTGCCAACAAAGGGATGGGCTAAATGATCTCTTGAGAGTATTTTCTAACTTTTAGTTTGCAAGCTCTTGATCATAGCATGAAAGTTTAGGATCACTGTGTTCTCCAGGATTTTCTTGAAATACATTGATTCCTTTTTTTTGGTGTAGAAACTGCCAGACAATAAGCACATAGAAAATCCAGATTTTTACCACTGAACTCATTTTGCATGTACCTCACGCAACTGACAACTAGAGTGTAAACCTCTCTCATTGTCTGGAGGGGCCATGATGTTTTACCAGTCTATATTTCCCAAGTGCCTAGGGTAGCACACCACCCAAAGAAGATGCTCAATAAATGTTACTACTTCTAGAAGGAGTATCTGCTTTTGGCTAATTCTGATAATGAAAATCTTGGGGAGGAGAAGGATGGTTGTGAATAAACTATATTTGGGGGATTGGAGCCTCCTGGAGCCAATAGAAACACACACACCCAGTCACACTCTCTTACCATCATTGCAATCCCTTACTCTAGTTGAGGTTGTACTCTAGAGATCACCAGAATACCCAGAAAACACCTCAGAACGCCACCCTGGAAACTTCAGCAAGTGACCAGTTGACCTGTGGTGGTGGATGTTGCTGAAGAGAACAAGGAAGTGACATTTTCTCTTCCATCTTCTTGATGATCCTGCTACGCCTTCCCCCTTGCTGCTGAGCCTCTTCTTACTAATACAGTAGTACTGAAAGTGGGATCTTAATAAATTCTCACATGGTCTATAGGAAGTGATTCAGTGGCTGACATAATCTGAGACAATGGGGAGAGCCTCTTGATCCTTGCAAATTCTCATAGTGGCCGGGTGAACCCATAAATCCGTGACTCGCTTACCTGATGCGGCACATCATGTCACCTGAATTTCAAAGGAGGAAAACAGAGTAGTGAATCCACATCTCTGAGTGAAACAGCCACTTCCCCCGGGCCCCACCACCAGAGTACAGAGTAGGTGCTCAGTAAATACCGCTGATGAAAAATTCTTGCAGTGGCTTGATCCCCAAATGGTGCATCTTTACTTTGCAATCCCTTTGCTAAAAGATCCACAATGAAAAAAAATCACAGTAGAATGATTTGGAATAGCCTGGGGATCAAGAGTTCTTTAGAGGCTATCCCTATTGTCTCAATGTATGTCAGACACTCACTTTTTCAGCCCAGGCCTGCCGCCACTGCCGGTTCTTGTTCATTCAATCTGATGACTCCTTTACCATCTGCCATTTCATCACTGACTCCATTGATTTTTAGCCTGTAGGAATTCTGGAATCTGTCCTGGTGAGGGAAGATACCTCCAGGGATGTACAAATAACACAGATGATTAGAGAAATGATTGAAATTTATCTTACCTCATTGTCAACACTGCAGGTTGCTAAAGGTCCTTGGAGGAATTAGCACATTAGCCCTCTCATTTCTTTCCTTGGTATGTTATCTGGTGGCAATAACCCCACATCGATACATCCTGAAAGAGAACGCAGGATTACAGAGTTAAAAGGGATAGAGAGAGCAAATGAGGGTAAACTGCAGAGCATCTGGAAGAAAAATCTAGGATTTATTCGCCATTAATATTAATCCCCCCATCTTGAGAACCATATTTATTCTGCCATTTAGAAGAAAAAAATGTCTTACCAGGATTTCCACACTAGATCACTGGTTTTAACTGTTCAGTAACACCATAATATATTAGAAATATTGAAGCTGGCCAAAAAAGTTGTTCCCTGTCCAATCTGAATATTTCTTGGCTCATTCCATACTGGTGTTACCATTCAGGCTATCTATTCATCTCCAGTCCTCATCTGTAGTAAGATTTAGAAAGTCCTGGTAGTTTGAAAACTGGAGGTTTAGTCCAAGTCAAGGGCATAATCAAAATTAATGGGTGCTCACCATAATTGTCACATTTATTCAATGCTTACTGTGTGCCAAGCACTTGACTACAATCAGATCAAAGTCCTTGTCCCACACAGGCCTCCAATCTAAAGGGGAGAGAGCAGGTATTTATTTACAGTTGAGGAAACCGAGGCAAAGATGTTATGATTTGCCTAGAGTTACCCAATAAGCAAGTGTTAGAATGCGGATTAGAAGCCAGGTAGCTTTCCTGACCCTCAGTCCTGTACTCTTTCCATTAGGCAACAGTTCTCCACTCCTGGCGAAACAGTGTAACACTGTTTTGAAATAGAGGGAAGGATAAATTAGAGGTAACTTTTATTTCTGAGAAGATAGAATTCAGAGTTCAGTGATGTTCATAAGTAAACAGTTCAGGAAAAGCAGAGTGGCCTAATGGGAAGTGTATGGTCTAGGAGTCCAGGAGATACAGGTTCTAATTCCAGTTCTACCACTTGCTTGTTATATAACCTTGAGCAAGTCATCTGACTTCCTGGGAATCCATTTCCTCACTTGTAAAATAGGGTTTAAATACCAGTTCTTCCTCCCCCTTTGATTTGTGAGCCCTATGAGGGACAGGAACTAATCCCCAACTGGCTATCTTATATCTATCTACCTCAGCACTTAGTATAATGCTTGACACATAGTAAGTGCTTAATAAATATCATTAATGATATGTTGTTTCTCCCGGGCCAGGGTCTTATCTAACAGTCACCATGTATTCTTTCTCCACACTTAATACAGCACTTTGTGCTCTAAATACACTTAATAAGTACTATTACTATTTCTCCTGGAAGTCTGAGTAAAAAAAAATGACGGATTTAGGAGTTGGTGAGTTTGACTCCCTGTCCCTTTGAGATGTAAGAGAAGTGTCCAGGGAACATGACAAGTGGACGGCTTGCAAATGTACTGCGGCTTGAAAGATGAATTTGTGTTCTCTTCTTGAACACTGTTACATAGCTAGGAGCCTCAGGACTTGAGGGAGGTTATTCCCTCATGCTTTGTCACAACGTATGTCACTTAAAGGGGTGAGGCTGGCCTCCAGCTTGGTCCATGGCTGCCCAGGGCTTATACCCGCTTATACCAACTCACCTGACCCACTACAGAGATGACTGCAGTGAGTAGAGAGACACTAGCAACTCCAAGAGAGTGTCTTAGTGGGGCATGGAGGGGAGTGCAGTACCCGAGAGGGAAACTGTGGTTCCTTTCTGTACCGAGCAGGATGTGCAGCTACTAGAGTTGTGGGGACACTGCAGAAGTGCATTATTGTACATTGGTTTGGTAAGAAATTACTCATCTCTCTGTAGCAATATACAGGCATTTTGAGTAACAGCAACCATCTGCACCAGCTACTTCTATTCCAGGACTAAATTGGACAATATCTCATAACTGATGTCTTTTTGATGCAAAATGAAAAAAAAAACCAGTTTTGGAAACTTTGTTCTTGATTTGGGGGAGCAAGATGAATCCTTTTGTATTCCTTTAATATGATGGTTAATTTCCTGCCCATATACTTTTGATCCTGAAATTCCCAAATGAGCAAACTAGCTATCAAGATGCTGGATTTATGATGATCTTACTAATATTAGCACTCTATAGTAATTCTGGCTCTGCAACTTTCAGACGTATTGTGCACTTGTGCATGATATAAATCAAATCAAATAATTGTGATATTTGCTAGTGCTTACTATATACCACCCAGTGTTCTGAGCTCTAGGGTGGGTATAAGCAAATCCAGTTGGACCAAGTCCCTCTGCCATTAAAACCTTTAATCTCCATTTTACAGATGAGGTAACTAAAGCACAGAGAAGGTCACACAGCTGGCAAGTGGCTGTTTATCAATCAACCAGTGATATTTATTGAGCACTTGCAGGCAGAACACCTTAAGCATTTGGGAAAGTAGAATGCAATAGTTAGTGGACATGATCCCTGCCCATAAGGACTTGACAGTTTATAATTTACACTTTACTGATAAATTACATATAGGGAAAATGATAGGGGATAAGGATATGTTCATAAGTAGTGTCCAGGGAAGAGTCCAGGGAACATGATAAGTGGATGGCTGAGGATGGGGTCGATAAAGGATAGAGTTCCAAGTGCATAAGTGACACACAAGGGAGGAGTAGGGAAAGGGATCTTGGAGAAAATGTGACTTTAGGATGGTTTGAAAGTAAGGAGACTGGTGTTCTTGTGAGATACAAAAAGGAAGGGAGTTCCAGGCTAGAGGGAGGATGCGGGCAAAGGGTCAGCCAGTGACTTAGACAAGATTGAGGTACAGGGAGTAGGTTGATGTTAGAGGAGTGAAGTGTATGGGCTGAGTTGTAGTGGGAAATTGGCAAGGGGAGGTAAGGATGGGGGCGGGGGAGCTGATTGAGTGCCTTAAGGGCTTCAAATTTCTCTTTGATGTGGAGGTGGATGGGCAAATACTGGGGGTTCTTGAGGAGTGGGGGACATGTATTGGGTTCTTTTTAGGAAAATGATCAGAACAGCAGCGTGAAGTATATACTGGAGAGGAGAGAGATGGGAGACAGGAAGGTCAGCGAGGAGGCAGATGTAGTAATCAAGCCAGTCTTCATGAGAGTACAAGTTCTTTGAGGGGAGGGATCAAATCTTATTCTTTGGAATATTTCTCAAGTGCTGAGTATACTGCTCAGCAGACAGCTGGTGCTTCATAAATACTGTTCTTCCTGATGATGAAAGAAGATCTAAACAGTTAACAGTGATAAATACGTTAAATTTATGGGACCTTTAAACTAAACATGTCAGAACGAATGAAAATGATTTATTCTATTGATGGTACAGAAAAAAAACAGCTTAAATATAAATAACTACCAGTAAAAGGTTTGCAACTAGTTCTCTGCTTAAGCTATTTCTGTTTCTCTTCATTCTCAATTCCATTTATTTGTAATTGTGCATCTCCGTAAGGTTTATACAGTGATTTTCCTTTAAGCAGCATAGGATCTGTTTTTAAAAAGGGAAAATCCAAGAGCCACTACTCACTGCCCCCATGTTTGCAATGCTCCATCCGACTCTGGGCCTTCAATAATAATTTAATAATTTTGGTATTTGTTAAGCGCTTACTATGTGCAGAGCACTGTTCTAAGCACTGGGGTAGATACAGGGTCATCAGGTCGTCCCATGTGAGGCTCACAGTTAATCCCCATTTGACAGACGAGGTAACTGAGGCACAGAGAAGTTAAGTGACTTGCCCTCAGTCACACAGCTGACAAGTGGCAGAGATGGGATTCGAACTAATGACCTCTGTCTCCCAAGCCCATGTGCTTCAACATCAGGCTGGAAGTGGAGAGGGAAAAATCAACCAATCAGTGCTACTGACTGAGGGCTTACTCTGTGCAGAGCACTGTTTGAAAATATAGTTGGTAGGCACGAGCCCTGCTCTCAAGGAATTTACAGTCTAATGAGAGAAACAGATATTATCAATAATAATAATAATAACGGCTGTAGTATTTAAGAGCTTACTATGTGCCAATTTACAGTGCAAAGGGAAATGCCAAGTACCTCATTCATTCATTCAATAGTATTTGAGTGCTTACTATGTGCAGAGCACTGTACTAAGCGCTTGGAATGAACAAGTTGGCAACAGATACAGTCCCTGCTGTTTGATGGGCTTACAGTCTAATCGGGGGAGACAGACAAGAACAATGGCAATAAATAGAGTCAAGGGGAAGAACATCTCGTAAAAACAATGGCAACTAAATAGAATCAAGGCGATGTACATTTCATTAACAAAATAAATAAGATAATGTAAATATATACAGTTGAGCAGATGAGTACAGTGCTGAGGGGATGGGAAAGGCGGGGGGAGGAGCAGAGGGAGATGGAGGGAAAAGAGGGTTAAGCTGCGGAGAAGTGAAGGGGGGAGGTGGAGAAGGGGGAGAAGGGGAGCTCATTCTGGGAAGGCCTCGTGGAGGAGGTGAGTTTTAAGTAGGGTTTTGAAGAGGGGAAGAGAATTAGCCTGGAGGAGGTGAGGAGGGAGAGCATTCCGGGATCGCAGGAGGATGTGGCCCAGGGGTCGACGGCAGGATAGGCGAGACCGAGGGATGGTGAGGAGGTGGGCGGCAAAGGAGCGGAGCGTGCGGGGTGGGCGGTAGAAAGAGAGAAGGGAGGAGAGGTAGGAAGGGGCAAGGTGATGTAGAGCCTTGAAGCCTAGAGTGAGGAGTTTTTGTTTGGAGCGGAGGTTGATAGGCAACCACTGGAGATGTTTAAGAGGGGAGTGACATGCCCAGAGCGCTTCTGCAGGAAGATGAGCCGGGCAGCAGAGTGAAGAATAGACTGGAGCAGGGCGAGAGAGGAGGAAGGGAGATCAGAGAGAAGGCTGACACAGTAGTCTAGCCGGGATATAATGAGAGCCTGTAGCAGTAAGGTAGCCGTTTGGGTGGAGAGGAAAGGGTGGATCTTGGCGATATTGTAAAGGTGAAACTGGCAGGTTTTGGTAACGGATAGGATGTGTGCGGTGAACGAGGGAGACAAGTCGAAGATGACACCGAGATTGAGGGCCTATGAGACGGGAAGGATGGTCGTGCCATCCACGGTGATAGGAATGTCTGGGAGAGGACTGGGCTTGGGAGGGAAGATGAGGAGCTCAGTCTTGCTCACATGGAAAGCAATGAGGCCTAGTGGAAAGAGCATGGGTATGGGAATCAGAGAACCTGAGTTCTAAACTCAGCTCAGCCACTTGTCTGCCGCATGATCTTGGTCACTTAACTACTCTGTTAGCGTTTAGTGGGTGAGTTTACCAACTCTGGCAAATGAGTCTTAAGAGTTGGGCTATCTAGTGGTTGCCAACCTCACTGAGACAAAATAACAGCTGGTGTCTTGGCCTGGAGAGTTTAGGTAAAGCCTAGCCTTTACCAATATGTCTCCAGTGACTCGTGTGGGTGGGATCTTGACCTATAATAAACAGTAGAACTCCTCCAATGTCTAATCTCTACCAATCAACCCACCACCCTGCCATCTGCTAAAAATGACTTCTATAGACTTCAAATCCTTGAATCAGCACTTCTGATGTAAGTGGTCAAAGTCATCACTTTGGCTTCAGCAGTGCTGAATTTAAAAGCAAACAGATTTCTCGGATCACTTAAACATTTGCATACAATACTTCTAGCTGATTAACTCTGGGATTTATAAAGCCTCACACATTGCTGCTTCTCAGATGAAATCAATCAAAGTTTTTTATTGAGCACTTAATGGATGCAGAGCACTGTTGGGAAAGTACAGTACTATAGAGTTGGTAGACTCCTTCCCTGACCACAAGACAGAGACAGTCTCTGCCCTTTGACGGGCTTACAGTCGAATTGGGGGAGATGGACAGACAAAAGCAATAGCAATAAATAAAATCAAGGGGGCTAACATCTCATTAAAACAATAGCAAATAAATAGAATCAAGGTGATGTACATCTCATTAACAAAATAGGGTAATGAAAATATATACAGTTGAGTGGACGAGTACAGTGATGAGGGGAGAGGAAGGGAGAGGGGGAGGAGCAGAGGGAAAGGGGGGAAAAGAGGGCTTAGCTGAGGAGAGGTGAAGGGGGCAGTAGAGGGGGAGCAGAGGGAAAAGGGGAAGCTCAGTCTGGGAAGGCCTCTTGGAGGAGGTGAGCTCTAAGTAGGGTTTTGAAGAGGGGAAGAGAATGAGTTAGGCGGAGGTGAGGAGGGAGGGCGTTCTAGGACCGTGGGAGGACAGGGCCCAGGGGTCGACGGCAGGATAGGCGAGAACGGGGGACGGTGAGGAGGTGGGCGGCAGAGGAGTGGAGCGTGCGGGGTGGGCAGTGGAAAGAGAGAAGGGAGGAGAGGTAGGAGAGGGCAAGGTAATGGAGAGCCTTGAAGCCTAGAGTGAGAAGTTTTTGTTTTGTGCAGAGGTTGATAGGCAACCACTGGAGGTTTTTAAGAAGGGGAATGACATGCCCAGAGCGTTTCTGAAAGAAGATGAGCCGGGCAGCAGAGTGAAGAATAGACTGGAGCGGGTGCTTACTATGTGCCAAGCACTGTTCTAAACACTGGGGGAGATACAAAGTAATCAGGTTGTCCCAAGTAGGGCTCACAGTCTTCATCCCCATTTTACAGATGAGGTAACTGAGGCACGGAGAAGTTAAGTGACTTGACCATGGGCTCCACAGCTGACAAGCGGTGGAGCTGGGATTAGAACTCAGCACCTCTGATTCCCAAGCCCGGGATCTTTCCGCGCTGCTTCTTATTGAGTGCTTACTGTGTACAAGGCGCTGTACTCAGTACTTGGGAGAGTACAGTAGGACAGAGTTGATAGATACATTCTCTGCTTATAACAAGATTAGAGTCTAGAGGGGGAGACAGACATTAACATAAACAAAAAGAAATAATGCATTTCTAATTTATAGCACACTTCATCTAAAATAAAAATAGGTAACCAACTATGGTGCATTCCTATCTTCAGATTTATATGAGGAGGCAGATATTAACAAATAAAAGGGAACAATGCATTTCTCATTTATAGTACACTTCATCTAAAATAAAAATAGGTAACCAAACAATGGTGTGTTCCTCTATCCTCAGATTTATATAATTTCATAAACCATTTTCTAGGAGGCCAGTTCTCTCCCGATCTATTATATTGCCTCGTCATTAGTATATCTCAGCCTTTGCTTACTAACCAATTCTCTTCCACACTTGTTCCTCTCAGTAGCCAAGCATTTGAATCTGAGCTGCTTCAAATTTTCCACTGAACTTTATTCGCCCACCTGACGATTCTAGGGCTCTCACCACCGGAAGAAATCTTTCTTGGAACCCCCAACCCCTTCTCTATTTGAAGCAAATTTCCAGCAGTCACTCCCTGGAGGCAGTGAGCATGTCTCCATCTGTTCCCCATATTCCCCAGTGTGCCTTTTTCCATCATATTAAAGAGATCTAGGGCAGAGAGGAACAGGACAGTCAGGTAACTGGCAGGCTCATTGGGTGCAAGCTCCCTCCGTGTGCCCATAGCCCGACTACAGAATTCACATCGACACCTCTAATCCATCAAGGAGGCATTTCTACTCAGACTTTAGACCGTCCATCCCCACTGACTGAAAAGGCAGTGCTGGGCTACACGTTCCAATATGACAGCAAGCGTGTGAAACCATCTAGTCTGCAGAAGGGACCATTGATTACGCTTTCATATTCTGAAGCAACTTTTTATGAACTCTGGGCTTTAATCCTTAGCCTCAGCTGCTGGATAATGCCTTTAATACGTCCACCAGAATTTAGAATGAAATGGCTGAGTTACTATGACTACAAGCTACCTCAAAATTATAAAGGACAAAAGGATAAACCGGAGACTACTAGACTTTCTTCCCACTTCCCTGTTCTCCCCCTTGACCCGCCCCCACCCTCCCGAAACACACACAAATGGCCTTTAAAATCCAGAAAATCAGATAGTCTTTGGGGATAGTGGAGGGAAAAGAGGAGGGCTGTCTTTTATTTCTATTTTCATGGACATGTCATTGAGATGTTGTCATAGTATCCCAGTGCCTAAATTAGTTTCTAAGAGTAAATTCCAGTTTAGTCTATCTAAATGTGCTTCATATTCAAAGACTCCTGATGATGAGATTCCATCTGTATATGAATGTGGCCAAAAAAATCTAGTTTTTTCACATAGGACATCCCCGCCACCGCCCAACACACACAACACAGTCCACCGTACACATGTACAGATATATTTTTTAGCCTCTAGTCCAATCAGGGTGATCAGAGCATCCTAATTTAACGCTGTTAAGATTTCATAAGTCCTGCCAAAAGGTACTGATGCTTCAACAGTAAAGACATCATAATCTGGCTTCCTAGTAATATAAGATTTTAATTTGGGAAGTCAGAGTGGGAGGAAGGTATATCGTGCTGTTGGCAGGAGAGGTGTGTGATTAATTTTTTTTTTTTCAGTCACATTGATGGGTTGTACCAAATCCCTAAGCCTCTTTCTCCAGCCCCAGGCAGTCTGCACTGTGAGGCAGCTGGCCAGGATAGAAGGCTCTAGTGGCGGTTACAGAACGGAGGATCTCTGAGATCTCTTTGGCAAGCAGGCACCTCTGTCCCCTCCCCAAAGAGCTTCAGAAGGCACCTTTGGGGGAAAAAGCCCCAACACACAATGAGTGCTATTAAAATTCACATAGTTCCAGGATTAATTACTAATGTTAAATAAGAAAGGAAATGTGATAAAATGAGTAGAATGTCAAACACACCTTTAATATGCTTACAGATTTTTTTCAGTTTTTTCCTAGTAGTTTATCCGAATTTAATGCATTTTGAGAAACAATTGCACATTTTTGAAATTAAAATCTGTGTGTTATTTGATGCTATGAAACTGATTTGAAATTCATTTTGTAATGGGAATCACAACCTTTTGTTCTAAATAGAATTAGCCTTAGCAACTGTACAACATGATTTGGCTTTTACAGGTGACAAAATTCATATTATGGATGATGGGTACAGCTCTCAGGATGAGGGTCCTGCCATCCGCTGCCACCTCTGAGGAACAGGATGGCCGAGTAGAAAGAGCACAGGCCTGGGAGTCAGAGGATTTGGGTTCTAATCCCAACTCCACCACTTATTTATTTATGATATTTATTAAGAGTTTTCTATGTGTCAGACACTCTTCTAAACCCTAGAATAAATACAAGATGATCAGGTTGGACAGAGTCCCTGCCCCTCATTAGGCTCACAGTCTAAATAAGAGGGAGAACAGGTATTCAATCCCCATTTTACAGATGAGGTAAATGAGGAATAGAGAAATTAACTGACTTGCCAAGGTCACACAACAGACAAGTGATAGAGACAGGATTTAGACTCAAGTCCTCTGACTCCCAGGCCCGTGCTCTTTCCCCTGGGCCATGCTGCTTCTCTTAGCATCTTTCACTGGGCCACTTGCCAGCTGTGAGACTTCGGGCAAGTCACTTAACTTCTCTGTGCCTCAGTTTCTTCATCTGTAAAATGGGAATTCAATACCTTTTCTCTCTTGTATTTTGACAGTGACCTTTGTGAGAAAGAGAGGGGGACCATGTCTGACTTGATAGTCTAAGATCTACCCTAGGGCTTAGAACAGTATTTGACACAGAGTACTTAACAAATACCATCCTTCTTCTTAGGAAAATCATTTTAATGTTCCTTTCACATCTCAATATTCTGAATACAAACCATAATTGTCTGATATTTTGATTTGGAGGAAACTATTTTGAAAGAACGATTTCCCAAGATGAAAATTCAGCAGCATAATTTACCTATAGGTATATTGTGACTGATGCAATGAACCACACAGGATCGAGTTATCATGTACATTAAAAAAAAAAAAAAGGAACAGGCATAACAGTGGTAACTGAGTCCTAAAAAATTAAATCATTAATGCACAGTTTATATTTTCTTGTTACCACTGGAACTCTGAGTCAGTGTACTTTTAATTCTGCTAAACTGTGTGTTGAAGAAAAAGTCAACACCTTGTGTGGCTTAATCTGATATCTGAATAGCTGTAGTTTTATAACATGATCCTGCTCATCCTCCCTTATGGACTATCATGTGGTATTCAGGAAGCTCTTTTAAATGCTAAATTATTTCATTGCAATTATTTTTTAAAAGCAAGGAGGGGATTCTCATTCTACAGGCTGTTGCTGATTTTTTTTTTTTTTTTTTTGAGACACCCTGATTCAGTGTGCTTACAGTGTCCTCTCCCTCCTCCCAAACTGTCAAAACAGGATTGTGCTTGAAATTCTGAAGTGGCTACATGAGGAGGGATGAACTACAGCAGGAGGCAGGGAGAGAGATGCCATTGGGCGTTGCCAGGGGATACAGATTTACCAGAGTGTTTGCAGAGCAAAGGGGCTGAAGCTAAATAGATGAGTCACAGGTATTGAATGAGAAGTTATCTATTTAACTTATACACAAT
Source organism: Ornithorhynchus anatinus (assembly GCF_004115215.2). Classification (NCBI taxonomy): domain Eukaryota; kingdom Metazoa; phylum Chordata; class Mammalia; order Monotremata; family Ornithorhynchidae; genus Ornithorhynchus; species Ornithorhynchus anatinus. The sequence continues at coordinate 13,616,315 of NC_041739.1, forward strand.
AGAAGAGCTCGAACACATTTCTAGAGGGACACATTTCCTTTGTCTAGGCATGTTCTATTTTAGCTCAGCTTTAGAGATGTGGCTTTATTTGCAATGGGATCTTAATGTATTACAAGATGATGGGTGGCTACTTTCCAGGGAAAGGATCAGGAAAAACTAATTATCCATCCCATTTTTAGAAGTTGGAATTTATCCAGCTACATGCCATTTATTTATGGACAAGGAAAACTAGCAGATGGTGTGTGTTCTTACTTTTGGAGGTGCCTGAAAATCCTCATCAGCCATTATTTATTGAACACCCATTGGATAGTGACCTCGGTACCAGGTATTTAAAAAGTTGCTAAAAGGGATGGCTTGTCAGGTTGGAAAATGAATTAGAATAGGAAACGTTTTTAGGGTCCATTGGATAAGAACTGATGAGGCATATTTGTTTCCCAAAGTCTTCCTACCTAGAAGCTGTCAGAGTGACAGAAGAGCACAGTGTAAATAGGATGGATTTTAAGAGAGGCAGATGCATCTATTAACTCTGGTTTTGTTTTGTTAAAAAAAAGAATGATTTCAAGAGAATTCCTGTTTTTTGTTTTGTTTTTTTTTCCATATGTTATGGGGTTTCCTTATGGTAACTTCCAATATTTTAGCAACATTATTGCACTGCCTTATATAAGCCATTTGTGCTTGTCAATCCTTAATGCTGCCTGATAAACTGCAGGCTGGGGGGAAAAGGGTTTTCCTCAGGCACCCCATTAAAGAAGACTGAGCTTTCTTTCAAGACTGTCCCCAGACTTTACCACAGGAAATGTTGGGAGAGGGGTTCCTAGTTTAAAGTCAGTGAGAGAAAAATTAGAAAAAGGGTTGGATGTCTTCTCTGTCTTCCAAAAGGGAAAAATCCACCTTTCTAAAACACAAGGGGAAAATCAAACTCCTTCTCTCTTTTTTATCATTTTTCTTTCAACACATTCAACTGGCTCCTGCCATCCATCTGCAATATCCAGAAGACTAGATGCAAAGCATAAGTCTTGGGAAAGGGAGAAAATTTCACCTGAACAAAGTATTTCATTTGACCTAAAGCCACCACAGAGGTACCATTTACTCACTGTCAAGAATCGAGGTGACATACACCTCCTCTACTCATGGCAGGGACCATATCTGTTATACTGTTATGTTTTACAATACAATGAATTGTGGCTTGGAGTTTTAATTTGAAAACAGAAATCCCACTCCAAACCACTTTTTGCAAGTTTAAACTCAGAAGGTAGAAGTGAAAATGTATTGTAGCAGGAGGTAAAAATGGGGTGATTTGGGGGGTGGGAAATTATGGAATTAATACAATGACCTGCACACAGTCACTGCTCAGTAACTACAACTTATTGATGGATTCTAGTTATTCTTGAACAGGTGGGACTGCTTATGCATTTCAGTGTCATGTGAGCAGGGATCCCAACTAGCAACTCTGTTGTCTTATGCCTTCCCGGGTTCTTGGTGCAGGGCTCTGAGCATGGTGGACATTCAGTTAATGCCATTAATTGATCGATGAACTGACATGTGCATACGTATAGAAATTATATGTGTGTGTATATATATATATATATGATATAAACAAAAAGTGTCTATGTATGTCTGTAAATACTCTTTATTTGTCTCCCTCCCCAATTAGATTGCAGGCTCTTTGAGAGCAGAAAATTTGAGAACAGAGAATGTACATTTTGCTCCTGTGCTCAGCCCTCAAAAGGCATCCAGTTAATACCATTGATCAGGATTTTCTGTTGTTTTGTTGATAGAGAAGCAGAGTGGCCTGAAGTGGGGGTAGAGACCTGAGTTCTAATCCCAGCTCCACCACTTGACTGCTGTGTGACCTTGGGCAAGTCATTTAGTTTGAGTTTCAGATTCCTCATCTGTTAAATGGGAATTAAATCCTAATTCCTCCTACTTAAATGGTGAGCTCCATGAGGGACAAAAATGGTAGCTAGTCTATCTTTTCTATAATCCATCACTTAAGACAGTGCTTGGCACATAGTAAAAGCTTAGCAAGTACCATTAAAAAAGTGTTAACAAAAAGTTGTGGTTTGAAATTTCAATTTGAAAGCATAAATCCTACCCCAAACTGCTTTTTGCAAGTTTGAAAGAAATAGAGCCTAAAGCTTTGAAAATTTACAGGATAAACAAGTTTGCACCGTCAAAAGAGGAAAACCCAAGCTTTAATTATACTTGATAACAATGGAAGTCAAAAACTGTAGTTCTCTGAGGGAAACATAATTTAATGTAGCAGAAGGAAAAAATGCAGTACTTTTTTGGGGAATTATGAAATACTTGAAATTACTATTTTTTATCTACCCCAGTATTTAATACAGTGCCTGGAACATCATAAGTGCTTAACGAATGACATTAAATTTTTTTTTTAAATCTGTGGCTTGGAGTTTTCATTTTAAAGCAGAAATCCCATCCCAAACTGTTTTTTGCAAGTTTAAACTCAGAAGGTAGAAGTGAAATTTTATTGTAGCAGAAGGTAAAAATGGAGTGATTTGGGAGGGGAATTATGAATCTAATTGAAATGACTGAACTATCTTTTATAGAATTGGTATGTTTTGTACCAATTTCTAATATAATTGAAAGGGAGAAAATTAACACTGCTTTTAAACATATATTTTTAAATCTAACATCAGTTGCCCAAAATAAGTTCTGATCATCAGAAAAGACTTAAATCTTTCATTCTTCTACAATGTTGCTTTTTTTAGCTTGGGTTACTCTTGGGTTTTGGGTTTGTTAGTCTTTATGTTCACTGCAGATATAGCTTACTGCAATTTCAATAAATGTTTTGTAGTGTAGTTTGGTGTTGTAGAATGGCCTATCAAGGGGGAGCACATCAATTTCATTTTACTAGCTGTCTCTGAAATGTCTCTAATTCGTGCTTATAATTTGCTCTTTATTACACCATCCTGGCTTGCCAGCTCAGCACAATTCAATATCTTAGAGCTAGGTGTAAAATGATGGGCTGGTATTCAAATACCAGTTTTCTACTCCTCCTACAATAATGTTTCACCACATAGCACTCTCCAAGAATGATCAATATTCCCCTCCGAATGCCCTGTTCATTGAAAGGCACTGATTGGTATGTGGAAAAACCCAGGGGAGCAGATCACAAATATTGATGGTGATTCACTGCCCCAAGTCTTTATTTTATTAACCTATTTGAAGGAAAGCAGAGGAATAGCTTAGGACAACTCCCCTGCCCCGAGTTACTGCATGAAGTTGTGGAAGTAGAAGCTTGTTCTGCTGACTAGAGAAGTGGTTTCTTAATTTAAATTCAGTGCAGAGTCTGTGTAAGTTAAATTGAACTGCAGTGGTCTTTTCGTCTTAGTAGTTGAGTTGTTCTTTGGTTTGAAGATGATGTTACTGCATCCATGACGGGGGAAAATCACTGGGAGAAATTGTCCTGGAGGCATAGTCCATGATATTACCCTGCTGCACCTTCTCTGGCCACTCGCCATTGAGGTGAGTATCGCTCTGAAACATGGATCAAGAGCATGGATCATGCTCTTGAGTTGTTTTTGTAATGGTGGTAGTGAGATGAGGAGTGCTAGTAGTGATGGTTCGTACTGAGCCATCCACACTCTTTCACTGATTTTCCAGTCTGTTACTGGGCAGCGATTGTCTCTATCTCTTGCCGAATTGTACATTTCAAGCACTTAGTACAGTGCTCTGCACAGAGTGAATAAAAATGACTGAATGAATGGTAGGGAGAGTTGGTACTGTAAAGTACATAATATTCTGAGCCCTCAGCAGAAGCAGACACCACCATGCCCACACCCATTTGTTAATCTTCACCGACTACATGATGCAAAGTGGCTTCTTTGGGGTGGTATTTCCCACATTTTCTTGAAAAATGAGGGAAAAGAAAACAATGAAAAAACAAAATAATGATTGCAACAACAGTTTTCTTTTCTCGCTCTTTAAAACATCTTTTCTTGACTTTTGGATAACTTTTAATGCCTTTATTAAGGTTTTTTCTTATTCCCTCATATTTGATTTCATCTGCTTTCATGAGAATTAATGCAAAGCCTTAATAGCAAAATTTTATCTGGCAGTGGAGAAGCCCTAACTTCATTTGCTCTGACTCTTGCAATGGGAAGCAGTGAGGTCTAGTGGAAAAAGCATGGGCCTGGGAATCAGAGGATCTGGGTTCTAATCCCAGTTTTGCCATCTGCTGCTGTGTGACCTTGGGAAAGTTATTTCTCTGTGTCTGTTTCTTTATCTGTAAAATGGGGATTAAATACCTGTTCTCACTCATATTTAGACTGAGAACCCAATGAGGGACAGGGGCTACGTCCACTCCACTTATCTTGACTCTACCCCAGTGCTTAGTACAGTGTTTGGCACAGAAGCACTTAGCATAAACTTTATAATTATAGTTTGATGTCCTCATTGGAAAAAATCGATCTGAATGAGATGCAATTAACTCATCAGCACCATTTCTAAACTAAACTGCCTCCCTGGTTCAATAACTTATAAGATGACCAAAGAAGGATCTCTTCAGGGCCTCGAAGATCAAACACAGAGGGTGAGCAGCCCTTCCAGAAAGATCCATTAATTGTTCATAGTTCAATCTCAGTAAAGATAGAGAGGTGAATGGAAGATATTCAAACTCAAAGATATAAGTCAAACTTTTGGGGTCCTTCAAATATTTGCATGGCATAATAATCATAAAATATTGGTTGTATATCCAGGGTGGTTAAAACAGCAGCCTGCGTCTATATAAGACTGTAGACTGCTCAGATTGTGAATAGAATTGAGTAGGTGGTCTGAAGGAAGCCCACTGACCTTTGAATTGGATGATACTAGAGTTGGATGACATTGATTTTTCCCCTCTTCCAGCTAAAACCCTGAAACCAACTGGAAATTTATTTAATTTTTTGAAAGCTCCTTGGAGATGCAAAGAAATTATTTGAAGATTCGTTGGTTGGTAGATTTTTCTGGATGACATCGTGGCTTAATAGAAAGACTTGAATACTGGGAATCAGGAGACCTGAGCTCTAATCCCAGCTCTGTGACTTATTTGTTTTATAAACCTGGGCAAGTAACTTAATCCCTTTGTGCCTCAGTTTCCTAATATGTAAAATGGGAATAAGATACCTGTTCTCCTAGTCTCTTAGATGGCAGGAACTGTGCCCAATTCTCTCTACTACAAGCTCCTTGTGGGCAGGGGACATGTCTGTAACTCTGTTATAAGGTACTCTGTATACTAAATGGTTAATATAGTCATCTGCAAACAGTAAGAGCTCAATAAATTCAATTAATTGATTTGATCATCTTGTATCTACCCTTGCGCTAGCAGTGTTCTGGATACACAGCACATGTTTAGTAAAAATCATTCCACAAGCAGGGCTGGTAACTCCCAAAGTGCTTTGTTAATTAAGCCCTCAAACAATTTACCTAACCTCAAGGACCCAACTGTCAATTTCTTTAATAAAAAAACAAACAAAAAAACCCACAACTCACATGCTTCCCCCCTTTTTTTTTTTCCTGTTGCTTTAACTGTTTCCAATCTTCACCTTTGTTCCACTGCTTGCATCTCTCACTTCACTGTCATTAGATACAGCACAAACAAACATTTTAATTGGAGGAATTATCTGACCTGCTAGAGTATGACTAGAGTTTTTCAATTAGCCTTGTTTGGTGTACAATAGGGGCAACTACACTCTGCTTATTTGATGGTTTGCCTTCCAACTTTTGAAACTCATGTGGTCGGGCTACTCAAAAACAATTCTAACATTAGAAAAGTTGATCATATAGTAGGTGTGTGGATTTCAGTGGGATGGGATTTGCATAAGTGGAGTTCTCTCTTGCCCATTTATGAGCTTCAATAACTTCATCTTGGAAAAGGCAGAGCTCCTTGCTACAATCCGACTGCAGACTCAGAAATCACTTGAGAGCCATCCACAAAGTGTCTAATAATTAGAAAATGTGAATTTCCAGGTAAAAGTAATAGAGACCCTTCTGGCAGTAGCTGATTGCCAGTTCTCAGAAAGACAAGTGTTCTATCACTTGGGTAGTGAAAGCCCCACTTGTTTTGTACTTTTTCTTCTCATCTCCTGAGAGTGAATTTGTGAACCCATCAGAGTCTCTGTTAACATCTCAAAACTGCTAGTCTCAGAGAATTGCCAAGCCCAGGGGGGATCTGTGGGCAAGGAATATGTCTAACCATTCTGTTATATCATACTCTCCCAAGTGTGTAGTACAGTGGTCTGCACACAATAAATGTTCAATCAATTTGATGGACTGATTACAGAGTGCAGAAGCCAGAGTGCTGAACAGCTGAGAACCTTCATTTGATGGCTGAACTCAGTACTGAGACTTCAAAACAAATTTATAACCAACATCACCAGCGTCAATATACGCTTTAAGCCTCTATCATGCACAGAGCACTGTAGAGAGGCAGCGTGGTTCATTGGAAAGAGCACAGGCTTGGGAGTCAGAGATCACAGGTTCAAATCCCTGCTCAGCCGCTTGTCAGCTGTGTGACCTTGGGCAAATCACTTCACTTCTCTGTGCCTCAGTTCTCTCAACTGTAAAATGGGGATTAAGTGAGCCCCAAGTGGGTCCACCTGATCACCTTGTATCCTCTCCAGTGCTTAGAACAGTGCACATAGTAAGCGCTTAATAAATGCCATCATTATTAAAGCTTAGGAGAATAGAAAAAAGTTAGGAATGGCCTTCCTCAGTTGGCTCATCTGAATACTGGGCATTCCATATCTGTCCTCCCTGCTTTTAGACTGTGGTGTTCATGTGAGACAAGGATTGTGTGCAGCCTAATTGTCTTGTGTCTATGTGAATACTTGGGTGCTTAATATATTGCTTGGCACAATAAGCCACTTAAGACACGACAAATACTAAGAAAGGACTCCTGACCCAAACAGTATTTACGGCATGCTTACTTTGTACACAGCACAGTACTAAGTGCTTGAGAGAGTGCAATAAACTTGGTACCCATGGTTCTTGTCCTGAAGGAGCTTACAGTCTAGTTGGGAGAGACTGAAACTAAAATAAATTACAGCTATGAGAAAGAAATAGCTTAAGTGTGCTCTAGCGTGGGGGAAAAATACTTAAATTACGGATGGGGGAGTAATGAAATATATGTACATAGGAGTTATGGGAGCTGTGCGAACCTAAGTGCTTGGGCAGTGTGGATGGGCAGTGATGGTGGATAAGGGATACAAGGTGGGGAAATTAGAGATTAATGAGGGAAGACCTTCCAGAGGGAGTTGGATCTCAAAGGGACTTTGAAGATGGGGAGAGCTATGGTCTATCAGATAAAAAGGGGAAGGGAATTCCATCCAAAATGCCCATGTCACATACATTTCTCTGGACACCTTACTTACTGACTTCTCCCTATACCTTAAGGAGTTCCAGTTTACTTCCAGCACTTGTCCATCCACCTTCCAGAGCCATTGCTAAAATTGAGTGGCTTTCCTCCAATCCTAGAAAAATCAAACAATAGTATAGAGAAGCAGCGTGGCTCAGTGGAAAGAGCCCGGGCTTGGGAGTCAGAGGTCATGGGCTCGAATCCCAGTTCTGCAACTTTTTTTTTTGAATAGTATTTGAGTGCTTACTATGTGCAGAGCACTGTACTAAGCGCTTGGAATGAACAAGTCGGCAACAGATAGAGACAGTCCCTGCCGTTTGACGGGCTTACAGTCTAATCAGGGGAGACAGACGAGAACAATGGCAATAAATGGCAATGGCACACTTGTCAGCTGTGTGACTGTGGACAAGTCAGTTAACTTCTCTGTAACTCAGTGACCTCATCTGTAAAATGGGGATTAACTGTGAGCCTCACGTGGGACAACCTGATTACCCCATATCTACCCCAGCGCTTAGAATAGTGCTCTACACATAGCAAGCGCTTAACAAATACCGTTATTATTAATAATGTTGGTATTTGTTAAGCGCTTACTATGTGCAGAGCACTGTTCTAAGCGCTGGGGTAAACACAGGGGAATCAGGTTCTCCCACGTGGGGCTCACAGTCTTAATCCCCATTTTACAGATGAGGGAACTGAGGCCCAGAGAAGTTGTGACTTGCCCACAGTCACACAGCTGACAAGTGGCAGAGGTGGGATTTGAACTCATGAGCCCTGACTCCAAAGCCCATGCTCTTTCCACTGCGCCACGCTGCTTCTCGATATTATAATATTATTATTATATTATATTATATATTATAATATATAATAATATTATAATATAATAATATAATAAAATATATTATATTATTATAATTAATAATATTTTATTGTGCACTTACATTATACTCTCCCAAGCAATTAATAATAATAATAATAATAATGTTGGTATTTGTTAAGCGCTTACTATGTGCCGAGCACTGTTCTAAGCGCTGGGGTAGACACAGGGGAATCAAGTTGTCCCACGTGGGGTTCACAGTCTTAATCCCCATTTTACAGATGAGGTAACTGAGGCACCGAGAAGTTAAGTGACTTGCCCAAAGTCACACAGCTGACAAGTGGCCGAGCCGGGATTCGAACCCATGACCTCTGACTCCAAAGCCCGTGCTCTTTCCACTGCGCCACGCTGCTTCTCGATATTATAATATTATTATATTATATATTATAATATAATAATATATAATAATATTATAATATAATAATATAATATATAATATATTATATTATTATAATTAATAATATTATTATTTATTGTGCACTTACATTATACTCTCCCAAGCAATTAGTACAGTGTTCTATACAGAGTAACAGAATTGGTACCCTAGCCACAAGAAGCTTATAGGAGGAGACAAACATTAATATTGATAAATCGATAAATTATAGATATGTTCATAAGCATACCCCTCTCAGGATCAAATCTGGACAGTTTCCAGTACTCTACCAGTCTCGGCTATAGGCGGGAAAGTCAGGCAGAGGTATATCCATTCCATTCCTAGTCTGGGCTAGTGAATGGAAGACAATCTGCTACAAGTGAAAACTCACCTGTGCTGGGCAGGAGCGGCATGGGTGAGGGTTAAAGGTAGAGAGTGAAGTTTACTGAGTGGAAGAAGGCAGTGGTAAACTACCATATTTTTACCAAGAAAACTCTGTGGATGCACTAACAGAATGATTGGAGGTGGAGGTGAGGCTTTCTGGAAGAGATGTGTCAATGGAGTCGCTATGGATCGGAGATGCCTAGACAGTATAAGACAAGACATAAGTGCTGTGAGGGTGGTATGAATAATGTCCTGGAGAGAGAGACTGCTATTAACTCTGGCGTTGGCCCCTTCAGTGGAAAGGCCCTGGCCTTCTGCACTGGATGAAGACTGTCAGAACTGAAGATCAGGGTGCTTATGTGCTGCTCAGAGATGATTCAAATAGCAGCAGCCTCTCTGGGGATCGGAGACACTGGCTGGGATTCTAAACATGACAAGGGAGTAGACTTAATAAAGACTTACAGGAATATGTGTGTTGGGGAGGGTAGGGGGGTGGTAATCTAGTCTTCTATGGAGGGTTCATACAATTTCTGGATGGGATACAGCGTTCAGAAGTATGCGGCTCCCAATAAAAGAAGTTAAACCTTCCTTAACCAATAGACTGTAAGCTTCATGTTGGCAGGGAACATACCTACCAAATCAGTTGTACTCTCCCAGTTGTTTAGTCCAGTGCTCTTCACATAGAACTAAATACCAAAGATAGATTGATTAAACTCCTAAATTCCTTGAAGTAATTGCTTTGTTTATTTCTTTAATTGCTATATTTTCTCTTTCCTGTAAGGAAATGTTCCCTGGAAGATTTTTGAAAGACACACAGTTCTGTGACTCCAGGGATTTACTAAAATACTTCCATATTTTCTAAGTCCCACTATGCTGGTCTTAGAAAGAAGAAACCTTTGGAGTGCAAATGACTCCTTTTCCTTATTTAAGAACATCAAAAGTTTAGCTGATTTTTTTTAAAGGGAAATTTAATTGGATTCCTTCTTTTGCTAAACTCTGTTAGAGAGCAGTGAATATTAGAACGTTGTTTCTCGCCTAAGAACAAACTAATTTAGTCATGAGGTCTACCAGATTGTGACAACTTTCTGATGGAGTTCTAGATGGAGGAATCATTTGATTGGCCAGTTTGCACTTTTACTCATTAATTGGAGAAATAATTAGTGCTTGTCAATAGTGCTGGTTTGTCATGTCTGGATTTAAGCAGGGGATTAAAATCCTCTATTGTTTCTAAAGGAAAAACAAAGTTTAATATGAGGCGAGAGCTGATTGATTTTTTTTTTTCCCTCTACCATACTAGGAAAGTAGCTGAATACTTTTTCCTCAGGGACCCATCTCCAGAGTATAGAAAGCAGTTTTATTTGGATGTTTATTCAGCCCCTGCTTTCTTAATTCTAATAAATTGTGCTCTCATTGGGGGTCTGCCCACTCACATTTCTCTATTATCATACCCTCCTAAACAGCTAGTACAATGCTCCATACCTATTAGGTGATCAGTAAGTGGATGAATGACTGTTCTTGTCATGATTTGTGATTGCAGGTATCATCAGAAAGTCAGTTTTAATAGACTGATCCGAACCCCTCGTTTATGTAAAGCTTCATCCTGAACAACTGCGGGAATAGGATCCCCAATCTCCCAGTCGGCACTTACGGAGAGGCATACTAAAGGGGTTCTGATTGCTGTGTGACTATCCCTGTCTCTGGTCAGAAGGTCATAAGAGCCTGGGCTTGGGGGTCAGAAGTCATAAGTTTGAATCCCGACTTTGCCATTTGTCAGCTGTGTGACTGTAGACAAGCCTTTTAATTTCTCTGTGCCTCAGTTCTCTCGTGGGGATTAAGAGTGTGAGCCTCATGTGGGACACCCTGATTAGCCTGTATCTACCCCAGCGCTTAGAACAGTACTCTGCATATAGTAAGCGCTTAACAAATACCAACATTATTAATCCTGGCTCCACCACTTGTCTGCTTCTTGACCTAGGGCAAGTCACTTAAGTTCTCTGTGCTTCACTTACCTCATCTGTTAAAAAAGAGAATTAAGAGTTTGAGCCCAATATGGGACAGGGACTGTGTCCAACCTAACTTGTATCTGTCCCAGTGCTTATAACAGTGCTTGGCACATAACCTGAATGGTAATTATTATTATCATTTGATGTGTCCTTCAGTTGAGTGACACCTTGTTTCTGCTTCCCCTCTGCTTCCAAACCAAGTCATTAAGAATTTTAAAAGTCAACCCAATCTCTGCTTCTCTGCCTCTCCACAGATGCCACAGCCACATCACCCTGTTGAGTTGCAAAATTGATTTGACTTCCTGGGGGAAGGAGGAGCATGGAGATGGTACCCAGACTTTTATCATCCAAGAATCTAAGATAGTCTTGTTGATCAAGGTTCTCAGAATAATAATAATAATAACAATGGCATTTGTTAAACACTTCCTATGTGCCAAGCACTGTGCTAAGGTCTGGGATAGATGCAAGGTAATTAGGTTGTCCCACATGGGACTCGCACTCCTAATCTCCATTTTATACATGAGGTAACTGAAGCAGAGAGAAGTTAAGTGACTTGCCCAAGGCCACATAGCAGACAAGTGGTGGAGGTGGGATTGGAGCCCTCGTCCTCTGACTCCCAAACCTGTGCTCTTCCCACTGAGCCATGCTGATTCCCTAAGCAACCTCAGTATTAATAAACTGGGCCCTATGTGTAGCGTGGCTCACTGGAAAGAACCTGGACTTGGGAGTCAAAGGTCATAGGTTCGAATCCTGGCTCTGCCACTTGTCAGCTGTGTGACTATGGGCAAGTCACTTAACTTCTCTGTGCCTCAGTTACTGAGAAGCAGCGTGGCTCACTGGAAAGAGCACGGGCTTTGGAGTCAGAGGTCATGGGTTCAAACCCCGGCTCTGCCACTTGCCAGCTGTGTGACTTTGGGCAAGTCACTTAACTTCTCGGTGCCTCAGTTCCCTCATCTGTAAAATGGGGATTAAGACTGTGAGCCCCACGTGGGACAACCTGATTCCCCTGTGTCTACCCCAGCGCTTAGAACAGTGCTCGGCACATAGTAAGCGCTTAACAAATACCAACATTATTATTACTATGGGATTGGCCATGAAACTTTACCATCTTTTCCATTCTTAAGTTTTGCCCTTAAAAGAACTCCCAAAAGAAAAATAGATCTGTCAGTGATATTTACCACTTAATATGTTTTCAGAGGCACTACATTAAATGCTTGGGAGAGTACAATACAACTGAGCTGGAAGACATGTTTCCTACCCCCAAGAACCATGCAGTCTAGAGGGGAAGACAGATGTTAATATAAATTAATTACAGGCATGTGCATAATTGCTGTGGATCTGAGGTTGGGGTGTTCAGAGGGAACATGCAGATTGAAGTGTAAAAATTCACATCTCCTTCAAGAGGTCTTCCCCAACTAAGCCCTCATTTCCTCTTCTCCCACTCCCTTCTTCAGTGTTCCTACATTTGAATTTGTACTCTATTCATCCCAAACTCAGTTCCTCCCTCACCCCCCGCCACCAACATACTTATGTATCTATCCATAATTTATTTACATTTATGCCTGTCTCCTCCTATAGACTGTAAGCTCCTTGTGGGCAGGCAATATTTCTACCAATTCTGTTATATTGTACTCTCCCAAGTACTTAGGACAGGGTTCTGCACACAGTAAGCACAGAATAAATGCTATTGATTGACTGATGCAGAAGGGAGAAGGATCATTCATTCTTCTCTTTCTCCAGGCCTCCAGGGAAAGGAAGTAAACAATCTTGATCCTGTTCTTTAATCATTTTTTGAAAAGGATGTGAGAGGAATGATGTGAATCTCACATTTACTGCTTCAGCTGGAACACAGATGACAATTTTTTGCATTAAACTGTGAAGAAAAGAGATGGGTGGAACTTGGGAGAGTGATTTACCTTAATGCATTGAGGGTTCTGGTGGGGAGAAATTTGGAGCAAGTTAAAATATTGTGACATATCTATATCACATACTCTCAGATCCACTGGTAACAGTGAACACACTAAGGCTCATCTTTAGCCTGACATAGTTTAGAAGGCCTATTGTCTTCAAAGGATTAAGCATGATTGGTTTCTTCTAGTGAGATCAAGGACCCAGCACAAAAAAATCATCTGACTGAAACTGCTTTCCAGCAGTGGAGAATTCCCTTTAAATCGAGTCATTATATTATATCATTTCTAAGGCTGTGTCTATTGGAAAAAAAAGCTAGGGACTCAAATTATCTTCTAAATGTACAGTTTTTTGGTTACCAGTGCAAAATAGTTAGTTTTGGTAATGGCAAGAGGGCTAGAAATCTCTCTCATGTAACTTCAGTCTTAATCGTGTGGAAATGTTTGAGGCTGGTAGCAGAATGGGGGTGGTATGGGTCATTGAGCTAGATTTTAATAAAAAAAAAAGCACTTTTCCAAATAAGATGTGAGTAGGGGGAATCTCATGCCATGTGGGATGTTCTGTATTAGAGAAGTGACTCTCACATCCTAATGCATAGGGCTTCCTTAATAGCTGAGTCTTATCTGAAAAGTACATAAAAATATCTTATTGCCTCTGTTGGGAATAAGGCTAGAATTCAGTCAATAGATTGGAATTATGGAATAGAGCTCAGAGTTGACACTGAAGAATGACAGTGAGAAAAATCACTTCTGGCAAGTACGGTTGGCTAAGTTGTATACATTTCAAAGATACCAAGAAAAATGAAAAATGAAATCAGGAGTGGTCTAATGCAAATCTGAGAGCCAAAAGAGGTAAAATTCTTTTGATGAGCTAATTGCTTTGGTTCCTTTGATAAGAAGACCAGGGCAGGAAATAGAGGGCAGGCCCATTAAATGCGGGATATAGGAAGCATATATATGTGTTAATTTTAGCAGTCAAGCCTATAATATTGACAGGTGGTAGCACTTTGTTAGGAATGGTTTTCATTGTTATTCAGCCTATGTGAACTAGCTCATCCTTTTGATGAATGTGCTTCGCTCCCATTTATCTCTCCATCAACCCCTTACTCATGCCTCAAAAACCTCCAGTGGTTGCCTGTCAACCTTCGCACGAAACAAAAATCCTCACTCTTGGCTTCAAAGCTGTTCATCACCTTGCCCTTCCTACCTCACTTCCCTTCTCTCCTTCTCCGGTCCAGCCCACACACTCCGCTCCTCTGACGCCGCTAGCCTCCTCACTGGACCTCCTTCTCACCTGTCCCGCCATAGACCCCTGGGGCCCACAGTCTACCTCTGGCCTGGAACGCCCTCCCTCCTTACATCCACCAAACTAACTCTCTTCCCCTCTTCAAAGCTCTACTGAGAGCTCACCTCCTCCAGGAGGCCTTCCAAGACTGACCCCTCGCTTTCCCTCTACCTCTCCTCCCCTCGCCATTCCCCCTACTCCCTCCCTCTGTCCTACCCCCTTCCCCTCCCCACAGCCCTTGAGTATATTTGTATATATTCTTTATTACTCTATTTTACTGATGTGTATATATCTATGATTCTATTTATGCTTTGCACATAAGTGCTTAACAAATGTCATCATCATTGTTGTTGTTGTTATTGATGCCTGACTACTTGTTTTGTTTTGCTTTCTGTCTCCCCCTTTTAGACTGTGAGCCTGTTGTTGGGTAGGAATTGTCTCTGTTTTTGAATGGTACATTCCAAGTGCTTAGTACAGTGCTCTGCACAGAATAAGTGCTCAATAAATACAATTGAATGAATGAATTAATGCCTTCTTGGAGCTCCACTTCCCCTCATCTCTGCCAGACCACCAATCTGCCCATGTACAAAGCCCTACTAAAATCATAACAATCAATCATATTAATTGAATGTTATACTAAGCACTTGAGGGAATACAATCTAACAGTGTTGCTAGACTCATTCCCTGCCCACAACGAGCTTACAGTCTAGAGGGACTGGAAGCATCTACCCCACAATCCACCTCCTCCAGGAAGCCTTCCCTCATAAACCTTTCATTCCACACCCTACTTCATCTCAAAATGTCAACTGTCCACTTGAACCCTCTTCTGTCAACCTGTCCTCCAGCAGCAGTTTGCGCAGATCTTTAAATTATGTTGCAATCTCCTACCTGTAATACTATCCCTACTTCTCTCCCCACGACATTAAGTTTCTTGAGGACAGGTGTAGCGTCTACTAATTCCACTGTGCTTCAAGTGTTTAGTGCAGTCATCTGCCTACAACAAAAAGTCAATGAATACTAATGCTTAAAAACATATGGGGAGTTGTTTTTATAGGCGGAATTAGGATTTCATGACATTATTGACTGACCTAATGATTTAAATATTTCCTTTGACTTTTAGAGAAAAAAATATAAATATAAATCCAGTACTTTTTATATTATGGCTATTCTTAGTAATGGTGGTGATGGAATGAGTAAAATTACCGCAAGATAATTTCCTAAACGGCTTTGCCTCAGTTCACACACTTACCTGTATAGCTCTTCTCATTGTCCAAAGACACTCCTTGCCGATGGTGAGATTGAACTACTGTAACTAATTGTGGCAAAAAATAATAATAATAGTAATAATGGCTTTTTCACTCTGTACTTACACCAAGGGAGCAGCATGCTTCAGTCCTAGCAAATTGAATAGCTTATTCCTACTGCTGCCTTCCCAGAATCTAAAAGATCAATATGGGGTGTTCTGGTAGAAGGAAATTCCTTCTACCAGAATTTAGTTTAAGGCTGGGAAAAGCTTTGGATGGAAGAGCTTTCTCTGGTCTATAGGTTAAGGGCATAATTTGTTCAGTAGTGCCATAGAGTTGCCCTGAGCCATCTGTACTCTCCAAACTTGTTCCCCAAGATTCAAAAACATATAAAAGTCCTTATTCTATGTTGGGGTAGGGATCATGTTTCCAATGGGACTGTATTTGCTCCCCAAAATTTGATACAGTGCTCATCTATATACACAAACAGCCGTCCTTTATATTTAACAAAGATACCCCAGAGGGGGAAATTCTTCTATGAATGCAGGCGTGACTGAAAAGGTCATCAGGGTATTCATTGACCCTAGCCTCTACCCGCCCCCCGCCCCCCCAAAAGGGTGCCTCTTGTTATGTTGGGATGTTTACTAATGGTATTTAAGTGCTTACTCTATGCCAGGCACTGTACTAAGTACTGGGGTGGAGACAAGCAAATAGAGTTGGACACAGTGTATGTCCCACAGGACGTTACAGTATTAATCCCCATTTTTCCTATGATGTAATTAAGGCACAAAAAAGTGAATTATCCAAGGTCAAAAGGGAGATAAGTGGTGGAGGCAGGATTAGAGCTCATGACCTTTTGGCTCCCTGGCCTGTGCTCTATCCACTACACTAGGCTATTTTTCATGTTTAATGTTTGCAACATCTAGTACTCTATTTTCTTTTGCCTCTTTGGCTCTCATTCCTTGTGAAGCCTTTGAAGCCAAAGACTCACTCCTTTCTTTAGAGCTGTGTGCCATGTTAGTCTTTCTGCAGCAGTTGACTTCAGTTTTCAGCTGGGACACAGGTTTTGTTTTACTGTGTATCATCAAAATGCCCAGGAGGCATATTTGATGATGATAGCTTTTTTTTTTTTTACTGTTTTAGAATCTCTCTTTATGGTGTGCTGATTCCATCGATCATCATTTTATTGGGGAATTTTATTTAACATGGCTTTATGTTGCATGCTGTTCTATGGCCGACTTCTTTGGGCAATGGATCTGTGTGACTACTGCCTTTCCATTCAATCATTCTTTCAATCATATTTATTGAGCATTATGAGAAGCAGCGTGGCTCAATGGAAAGAACCCGGGCTTGGGAGTCAGAGGCCGTGGGTTCTAATCCTGCCTCTGCCACTTGTCATCTAGGTGACTTTGGGCAAATCACTTCACTTCTTTGGGCCTCAGTTCCCTCATCTGTAAAAATGGGGATCAAGACTGTGAGCCCCAAGTGGGACAACGTGATCCCCTTGTATCTCTTCCAGTGCTTATAGCAGTGCTTGGCATATAGAAGTGCTTAACAAATGCCATTATTATTATTACTGAGCTCTTATTGTGTGCAAAGCACTGTACGGAGTGCTTGGAACGTACAATTTGGCAACAGTTAGAGACGATCCCTGCCCAACAATGGGCTCACTGTTTAAAAGGGGTAGTCAGACAGCAAACCAAAACAAGAAGACTAGGCAGGATATTAGTGTGCAAATTTGATTTCATTAAATCGTCTAATAGTTGGCCTCTTTCACTCCCTGGGTCTAGGACAGCTTGATAGACATGTTTGGTAAACTCTTCATTTAATCTGGGCATTTCTTCTGGGTTTTTCACTTTTCTGACCGATTCAGAGTGTTATTTAGGCAAGTGGTTTTTGTTTTTGGTGTTATTTGTTAAGCACTTACTATGTATCAGGCACTAACTAAGATCTGGGGTAGATCCAAGCTAATCAGGTGGACACAGTCTCTATCCCACATAGGGCTCACAATCTTAATCCCCATTTTGCAGATGAGGCAACTGAGGGCACAGAGAAGTGAGGTGACTTGCCAAAGGTCACACAGCTGAAAAGTGGCAGAGCCCAGCTTAGAAGATATGTCCTTCTGATTCCCAGGCCGGCTCTCTATCCACTGGGCTACACTGCTTCTTGTGTTGATTATCTGTCTTTAACTGCCAGTCCATTAGGCCTGCTTCATCTGATTGGAGGATGCTGCGATTGAGAGATGGATGGATGGATGGATGTGCCCCACGGGAGTAGGAGGCAACCTCTTCTTTTTTTTTTTTTTTTTTTTAAACCTGGAGTGCTCAAATTCCTATGCTCGCCACACCTGCCCATTGGTAGGTAGCTCAGGTGTTGGGGAAGCAGTGTTGAGGGAGAGAAATGGTTTCCTCTGGCATTCTATTACACTTCCAAATCATCTGTGTCTCATGGTTTATCTCGAGACAGCTCATTGCAGGCAGAGAATGTGCAATACTAAAATTCAAATTAAAATTGAAGTAATATGGAAAATACATGGTCGCTATTTTCTTAATTTGAAAAATGTTAACTATAATTATCAAAACCATTAAACCTGATAGCATCTTGTATTGGATCGATTGATCACTGGTTTTATTGAGTGCTTCCTGTGTGCAAAGCACTCTTTTAAGCATTTGACAGTACAGTAAACAGAGTTGATAGACATGTTCCTGTCTACAAGAATCTTATGGTCTAGAGAGGGGGACACATTAAAGAAAAGACATGTGCATTAGTGCTTTGGGGATGTGGTTGGAGTGAATATCATTTATTACCCTATTTATTTTGTTAATGAGGTGAACATCCCCTTGATTCTATTTGTCATGATAATGTTGTCTCGTTTTTGTTTTGTTCTGTTTTGCTCTGCCATCCATCTCCCCCGATTAGACTGTGAGCGCGTCACTGGGCAGGGATTGTCTCTGTTGCTAAATCGTACATTCCAAGCCCTTAGTACAGTGCTCTGCACATAGTAAGCACTCAATAAATACTATTGAATGAATGAATACTAGCTCTCCCAAACAATACAGTGCTCTGCAGACAGTAAGCCCTCAAGAAAGACCATTGATGATGATCCATAAATGTGCTTTACAAGTTGCAAACCCAGAACAACAAGCAAAATGATCTCTAGGGTGCTTGCCCTTGGATTATAATAAATAAATTTATTCATATGAATAACTGTCTCCCAAAGGCTTAGTGTAGTGCCTGTGTGCACAAAGAGCTTGGTAAATGCAATTGATTGATGTTGAGAAAATAGATTTGAAGTCATTTTTACCTCAGTGCACTTGTTTGCTTTTTCCTATAAATTCATTTCTGAGCTTACACATTATTGAGGAAGCAGGTTTTAATGGATTAAAAAAAAAAACTACTATGGTCTAGGGGCAAGAACTGGGATTTTGGTTCCAATTCGTGGTGAACTTTCTCAACCTAAACACAGAGAGAGGTATTGTGTCCCAAAAGCAAGTCCAAGAATTGGGCCATTTTCCAACCGAGGCTTGTTCAACTGATCTGTGCTTCAGTCTTCCAAACTCAAAAATGGAATAAAACAAGAACAATAAAAAATCTACAGACTCTTTCAGGAATATTGTGGAGATAAGGAAACACTCTTAGATCTTCTAGGTGTATTTTCGGAGAGACGGTGCACTTTCTCTGAAGCAGTGTGGCAGTCAGTATAGCCTAATGGATAGAGCATGGACCTAGGAGTCAGAAGGAGCTGGGTTCTAATCCCCATTCTTCCACTCGTATTCTGTGTGGCCTTGGGCAGGTCACTAAACTTCTCTGTGCCTCAGTTACCTCATCTGTAAAATGAGGATTAAGACCCTCCTGTGGGACAGGGCCTGTGTCCATCTTGCGGAGCTTGTATCTATCCCAGCTCTTAGAACTGTGGATGACACATAATAAGCACTTAACAATTACCATCATCATCAGTATAGTTGTTGCCAATAATGTGTAACAAGCACACTTTCCCCGTTTGTAAAATTTACATTCCCTGCTTCACCCTAGGAGTTTTCATTACTACCATTTGGTAGCATATCTGGTTTTCTTTAAGATGGTGTTTTTAAAACTTTCTCTTATTGCTAACCTGTGTTCCTTATAGAGGTGTTATGAGTAATTTGCTAGTTTGTATAAGGTACTCTGAGCTGTCATGGAGGAAACTTGCTGTATGTATATAAATATAAATGAATGAGTGAAAAATGTGGTGTCAGTAAAGAGAAAATATGCAGTATTCATTCAGTTTGAGCTTCTGAGAAGAATAGGGATCGATGTGGTGAAGATAACTCCTCAGAATATCAAATCTTTATTCCACCATTCATTCTCCTGAACTGCAGCGAAGATTCTTGCAAATTATAGGGTGACATTTCCTAATGCTTCTCCAGTCATAATTACTGCCACTGTGTCAAAATGTATAAGAATATCTTTAGGAATTCAAGCTAGTGATTTTTCTAAACTTCCCAGACTCAGTATTCCATTTTTTCTGATTCTTTTTAGTCTTCTCACATATTCTTGATGAGTGTCTGTGAGCACTGCAGAGGTAGCATTTTTCTCTAAGGTCGGTTTTCCCCTAAATATGAATTTTAATTTGCTTTCTCAGAATTGTTAAACACCTTGATACCCAATTTCGTCATCTTACCCACTACCATTGAGAAATTAACCTTTCGTCTCACTCTGAGTCTCGATATTGGAAAAGATTTCATGCACCGTTGCCTCTCACTATTTAAGTTATTAGTTCACCATCGTAGGAGGTGCTGTGTGACCTTTTAGCAGAGAGGTTGACCAGCATGGAGCACAACCACAAATCCAGTCCCTCTAGTGACTCCAAATAGATATCTACTACCGTGGAAGTCGACTAGAGGACTAAATAAATAATTAAAAAGGAAGTCAATGAGGTCACAATACGTAGTCACATCATGCTGTCCTTCCGTGCCTTTCTCCTTCAGCTACCCAGATGTAATTCACTGCCTAAGCTGAAAAGAAGCAGAGTGAGTGAAATACCCAGACAAGTTTTATTGTTTATTATTAAAAACAATAATTTTACCCAAATATGTATGAAAGTGGGGGAAATCTGGCATTACCCAACTAATATTAGCATCAGTGGTCCTGGGAAGAAAGGGTCAACATTTTTGGAGGAACAGACACTTGCTTACCTCCCACCCTCTCAACTCACCATATGCAAATTTAGACTAGGAATCTTCAGGACACAATTTCTGTATCTCTAGCATCTGCCCTTTATGTAACAGTTCTTACCAGGGCTTTGTGGAGCTATTTTGTCTTATTTCTCATTTCCCTGTAGGCTATTTGAGGGAAGGGACTAATGGCAGCTAGGCCTATGTTGTGCACCAGATAGGCACATAGCAATTGCTGTGGTGATGATAGTGATAGTTAAAAAATCTCTTTAGAGAAAGGGGGCTACTATCATCAAATCAGTACTTAATAGAATGCTCTCCCTTCCCACTTCCTTTCTCCCTCCCCCAACCCATAGGGGTCTTTAAGCAATGGAATTTTTCAGTGCCAGATTTCCAAATGCTTTCCAATGGTCTTCCTCTGGGTTTTTGTGTTGCCATATGCCTGCTGAGCAAGGTGTCGTCATTTTTCCAAGGCAGGGAGGTAGTTGCCTTCTTTATTATATCTGCTCACCAGGTGTCAATGTCAGCTCAGACACTCAGGTGAACATTCATGGGTGCGACATAGAAAAGGTAAGAGTTAGCCATAAATCCCATGAACCTAAACTTAAGCTGTCTTCATTTCCTGCTAATCAACCATTTTAGCTGAAAACCTTCCTTAGTCAATCATTTATTTAGTACTTACTATGTGCAGAGCACTGTACTAAGTGCTTGGGAGAGATGCACGGGAAAGATTCTGGCATTACAAGTTGCTTAAGAATCTTGTTTTATCTGATAAAATGTCATATCTGCCAAATCTATGTTAAACAGTCAGTTTGAATTTTAACAATGCTGTCATTTTTTCCTTTGAAAATACAAGCAAACGTGTATTATATAAATTTGTTCTTGCTGATCAGATTATTATTATTTATGAATATGAAGTTCATCCTGTTGTTAAAAAACCATTTCCTATTGGTGGTAGATATATCCTGAGCTAAAATTCATATTATTGTTGGAGGAGAGCTGAGGCTTGGATTGTAAACTTGTTGAAGTCTGGGATCGTGTCTGTATTATTCTCTCAAGCACATTGCTGTGCACACAGTATATATTCAAAAAATACAATTTATTGATTGGGTAACTGATGGATGTGGACCCGAGGTCAAAGAACTGCAGGGAAAGTAGGACACACATTCCTGCAGCTCCTGTTGCCTGGCAACTAATTTCCCAGAAGCCCATGTTTCTCAGAATCACCTAGGAGGGGGTACCAATTAGCAAGTTGCAAGGAGCGCTTTAATTCAGGTGAGGGGACCCTGACTGGCTCTCTCTCTCTCTTCCTACCTTCTGGGATATACACTGGGTCACTTTGCTAAGTATTCTGTCTATGTATGAGTGCATATACTCAGGGTTAAGGTCATTTTGTCTATGTATTTATATGATAGTTTTGAGGTATACTGAAGTCTGTAGGTCTACAGAGTGAAGGCATTTGGATTTGGTTTAGTTTTTCACTTTCCCTTTTCTAGTGCAATTAACTGAACTTCCGTTAAGCTCTGAGTGTTTGGGAAACGTCCGGAAGGACCATGAACTTGCTGAGATCCTCCCCCATTAACCCTCATTGGACCCTAAATGCCACAGGGAAAATAAATGCAGCCCTGTGACTTGGATTCATGATCTGAGACCTATTGAGAAGCTCAGAGTCAAGCACTCCATGCAACTTTTTCTCTTCCTCTCTCCCCAGCACCCCAATCCCTAATATCAGTTGCTCATTTGGGTAAAAGGTGATAAAAACCAGAATGTATTTGTATTAAGTTGCCAGATCATGGGCCTGGCAGATGACTAGCCCTTCCTCCACCTCACCCCTCCCATCAAAAACAAAAAACAAGAAATGTTTTTTGAAGGAGCACTCTCAATCAACAGTATTTATTTAGTGTTTACTGTGTGCGGAACACTTTTTATTAAGCACTTGGGAGAATACAATACAATGGAATTGCCCACGAGAAACATAGCATCAAGACAAGGAAACAGACATCAAAGTAACATATGAATCCATACATAAGTACTGTGGGGCTGAAGGTGTGAGTATATGAAGAGTTTAAAGGGTACAGATCCGAGGGCATAGACAAAGCAGAAGGGAGAACAATTAGGAAAGATGAGGGATTAGTTGGGGAAGGCCTCTTGGAGGAGATAAGATTTTAATAGGGCTTTGAAAGTAGGGAGAATGGTGGACTACTGTATATGAGGGGAAGGAATTCAAGGCCAGTGGGCAAGGAGTCAGTGGAGAAATAATGAGATCAAGATTCAGTGAGTAGTTGGTGTTAGAGGTGTAAAGTACATAGCTGCATTGTAGCAGGAGTTTAGTAAGAAGCAGTGTGGTCTAGTAGAGCATGGATGAGAAGGAACTGGGTTCTAATTCTGACTCCAACACTTGTCTGCTGTATCACCTTGGCCAAGTTACTTCACTTTCCTGTGACTCAGTCACCTCATCTGTAAAATGGGAAGTAACACTGAGCCCCATGTAGGGATGGGGACTGTCCAAACAAATTTGCTCATCTTCACCCTAGCACTTAGTACCATGCCTGGCACATAGTAAGTGCTTAACAAATACCACAGTAATATTATTTTTTATTACATTATTATTATCTTTATAATGTTGACATTTGTTAAGCACTTACTATGTGCAGAGCACTGTTCTAATTAAGGTAAGAGGGAGAGCTAATTGAGTACTTAAAAGCTGATGGTAAGGGGTTTCTCTTTGATTTGGAAGTGGATGGGCAACCAGAGGAGATTCTACTAGAACTACTTGCCAATAAGAGGGCTTCTCTTACTAAAGAGAAAGAGGTAAAGGGGAGTAGGGAAGCTATCTTGAAAAAAGAGCAAAGGAAAGTCAGACTGTTAGAGGTCCCGGTTGGATATGGTATGATGTGCTCCTCTGTCTGAGACCCAGCCAGAAGAGATTTTTATGAGTTGATTTACTTCTCTTTCTTCAAAGTATAACTGAGGTAAAAAGGAAGCTTGAGCAAATTAATTTAGTCATTAACACAATCTGTGGGGTATCTGCTAGGCAAATAGTATCTAACACATTAAATTCTTAGTTTTGTTCTGGCGATCTTGAACATCAGTGACTTGAATTATTACCTGGCATCTTTCCAGTTCAGTGTTTTCAGTCGTGATCCCTTTCCTTTGGGTTACAATAAATCCTTAATTTTGATTGGTTCAACCATGGTTGCTGGGAGTCATGTAGATTTCACAATTATATCCTGGTTCGAATTAATACCATATCTTCCTTTAATGGCCCTGAACACGGGAGGGCCCATCTTGTTTGGGGTTATACAGCTAAATAAGCCCCAACATCAGTCTCTCTAGGGAAAAGCCTCATTGGAGATTAATAGCTGAGGACTTGGGTCTACTACAAGTAGGGATCAAGATTCTGGTTTAATAGAACTTTCTGGACCTGTACTGCAAATCCTAAAATTGCCAGACTCTGCTAATGGATGTCTGATATTTGATGGGGAATTCCTTTAGTTGACAGAGAACATGCCAGTCCTCCTCATACCTCCCTGTTGAAAGTTCCCAGGCAGGTGAGGGAGAAGTAAACACCCTTTGGGAGCTATTTGTCCCCAGTTTTTCTAATATGTCAGTTGGTATGCATCATACAGGTAGGGGAGAATAAGTGTCTCCAGGGTGAGAAGAGAAATTGTTTCCCTGCAATCCATAGAAATGATATTTAGGCTTGTGACCTTTTTCTTTCTGCTGCTCCCACCTTAAGCACCAACTAGATTTAGTTTCCAACAAAGAAGACTCCAGCCCATTTCTCTTGAACAGTGGAATTCTCATTCCTCGTCCTTCTCCTCACCCGCACGTATCATCTGTGCCAACTTTTCAGCAGCAAATTTCACGGAGAAAATCACCGTGAACTCTGTGTCATCCCCTTATGTCTTTATGTGGGCTTGGGTATTTGATGAGAATTTTACCTTCAAATTGACAGACTTTTTTTTTTAGCATCTCTGGCATTTCAAGGCAAGAGCTAATAATAATAATACTAATAATAGTATTTAAGTACTTACTACGTGCCAAGTACTGTTCTAAGCTCTGAGGTAGATGCCAGGTAGTCAGGTTGTCCCCCATGGGCTCACATCTTAATCCCCATTTTACAGATGAGGTAAATGAGGCACAAAGAACTTAAGTGACTTGCCCGAAGTCACACGACTGACAAATGGAGGAGCCTGGATTAGAACCCACGACCTCTGACTCCCAAGCCTGTGTTCTTTCCACTAAGCCATCCTGTATCCAGACAACCTGAGCAACAGTGGAAGGTGAGGCTTCCTTTAACTTCTGGGCCCCGTCTTTTGCCATCTCAAGTTCTGGCAGTAATGTATTTTGAATCACCTGTTTTCCTTGGATGTCTGTGGATTTTGTTTGATGAAGTTTTGGATTATTTTCACCATGAAATCATTAAGAGCAAAGGTTAATCAGATAGTGGTCATTTCTTTTTGGGTGTGATATGTGCTTTTTCTCTTTGTTCTGAAGAGCAGACATTATTATGAGAGCTGGATATGAACTACCAAATTGAGGAGAGAAACAGTGTTGCCTACTGAGAAGCAGCGTGGCTTAGTGGAAAGAGCAAGGGCTTGGGTGTCAGAGGTCGTGGGTTCCCGACTCTGCTACTTGTTAGCTGTGTGACTTTGGGCAAGTCACTCAACTTCTCTGTGCCTCAGTTATCTGTAAAATGGGGATTAAGAATTTAGGCCCCATATGGGACAACCTGATGACCTTGTATCTACCCCAGTGCTTAGCACATAGTAAGTGCTTAACAAATACCATCATTATTAGTGGAAAGAGCACGGGCCTGGGAGTTGGAGAATTTGGGTTCTAATCCTGGCTTTATCATTTGCCTTCTGTGTGACCTTGGACAAATCATTGAACTTCTATGTGCCTCAGTTATCTCATCTGTAAAATGAAGGTTAAGACTGAGTACTCTGTAGGACAGGGAATGTGTTCAACCTAATTAACTTAGATCTATCCCAGTGCTTAATACAGTGGCTGGCACATGCTAAACACTTAACAAATATCATTTTTAAAAGTCTGGTAGGTTCAGTCTTGAACAATTAGTAGCTGGGTGACTGTGACCTGCTCGTAGATTAATCTTGTCTTGTCTATTTCTGTTGTCATCTCCTGCCCATAGCAGCACCATGGACACATCTCTCCCAGAACGCCCCACCTCTATCTGCAATAGTTCTGGTATTGTATCCATAGAGTTTTCTTGGTAAAGATATGGAATGGTTTACCATTGTCTTCTTCCGCAAAGTCAACTTGAGTCTCTGCCCTTGACTGCCTCCCATGCTGTTGCTGCCCAGCACAGGTGAGTTTTAACTTGAAGCAGCTTGCTTTATACTCACTAGGCACTGCCCAAGCAATGGAATGGCTATGCCTCTGTTTGACTGTCCCTCCCATAAATGAGACTGAGAGAGTATTGGAAACTCTCCAGGTGCGACCTTGAAAGGGGAGATTAATTTTAGACACAGGAAACATGAGACTATCAAGATGTACTAAAATCAAACCAGAATTCATTAATTCATTCAATGGTATTTATTGAGCGCTTACTATGTGCTGGGCACTGTACTAAGCGCTTGGAATGTACAATTCAGCAGATAGACTGTAAGCCTGTCACTGGGCAGGGATTGTCTCTAATCGGGGGAGAATCGAACTGAAGGTCAGAAGCAAACTCCTCCTTGGCTGGAAGAATTAAGTACTAGTATGTAGGGAGTGTTATTCTGTGCAGAACACTTCATTGGCACTTGGGAGAGTGCAATAGAGTTAGACATGCTACGGGACCGCATACACTTTTTTAGGGTATTTAAGTGCTTTTTTTGTGCCAGACACTGTACTGAGCACTAGGGTAGAAACAAGTTAATCAAGTTGGACACAGCCTCCATCACACATACAGTCCTAATCCCCATTTTACAGATGAGAGAACTGAGGCACAGACAAGTTCAGAAAATTGTCTAAGGTCACGCAGCAGATAGTGGAGGAACTAGGACTAGAACCCAGATCCTTCTGATTTGCAAGCCCATGCTCTATCCACTAGGTAATGCTTTTTTCCATTTCTCAGTGAATAGTCAATCGTTGATTCACACTGTGTTCCTAAAGTGAGCAGAAATGTGCAGAGGATACCCCAAGAGTTCTCAGCTGGTAACAAGCCAAGGTGACCTGGACCAGTTATTTATGAGCTATAATACCTCTGAGGCTCAGGAAAACAAATATCGTCGTTGCACACTTAATATTTCAAAAGACTGCGATAAGCAAATGTAGCATGAGATAAATAGAAAGTCTAGAAGTGGGAGCCTCGGAAATCTAGGTTGGCTCATTGACAAATCAGAGCTCCGTTCCTTTGGTAGATCCTAAGGTTTGCAGAGCGGAAAAGTGAATGTGTATTTTTGAGAAGTGCCGTCTTAGATTAAGCACTTGAGAACAGGATATTGAACTGGGAGGTGGATAGGGAGTTTATTAGAAGTTCATATTATGGTTATGAAAGCAAGTCAAGCGGTGAGAGCAGTATGAAAAGAACTGATTAAAAAACAACCCACCCATCATCGTCCATAAGAATTTATTGAACAGTCACTGGTGCGCAGACTAAACCCCATGCTTAAACCCTTAACCTGGAATTTTAAAATTTTCTTCACTTTGCCTGACACTTTGAAGTGTCCGCTCTCACTCTGCTGGATTTCATAATGGGTTCTTGTGGAAAGCCTAATCTCTGGTTGCACTGCTGAAGAATAGTGAAGTGGTCTGGCCTCATGGCAGAATGGAAAGAGCATGGAGTCGGGAGACTTAAATTCTAATCCTGATATTCCACTTGCCCGCAGTGTGACTTTGGGCAAGTCACTTAACCTCTGTGCCTCAGTTTCTTCATCTCTACCTTAGACTCTGAGTCCTACTTGGGATGGAGACTGCCTAATCTGTTTGTTACAATTACCCCAGAGCTTAGTTCAGTGTTTGGCACAAAGTAAACACTTAACAAATAACACAAATAGCATACAACTGGATTGGCTTAGCTTTTGGCAACCTACATCTTATAGAGTAGAATTAGGAGGGTGAATCCAATTTGCCTTCTTTTGATCCTGGGAATTCATGGTTCACTTTTCAATATGAGCAGTAAAACTTCGTTGTGTAACTGTGAGGTTTTTAAGGGCTTACTTTATGCCTAGCACTGTATTCATTATATACTCAGACTGGACCTAGTTAACAAGGAGCTCTTAGTCTAAATCAGAGATGTGCATACTTCAGTTGCTTTTCCTTGATTATTCAAACCAGATTTTGGTGGGCTCATGGTTTTGGTTTTTTTAAGGATCAAAAGTATCCTTATGACAATTATTTTTTTCCTCCACTCATAACCAGAATTATTTTTTTCTAACAAAGCTTTGGAACAAAGATTTTATGACCATGCCAACGTTCAAAACCAATAAAAATGAAATTCCTGAGTGGCCATTTCTAGGAGAATATAGCTTTCTAGGAAGAGTCTTTTCTTTGAAGTTTTATGACTTTATGTGATAATGATCCATTGGGTCATGCTGCCATGATACTGGAATGGGAGAGGTAGGGAGGGTTAAGAGAGTGTGTGGCTGAGTCCCTTTGCATGGCTCAGTGAAACACCAGAAGCCGATCTCATCTAAGACCTCAGTTCTTTCCGTAGATGATTCCCAAATATACCTCTCCTACCTCTCTTTCTCTGCAGTCTCACATTCCCTTGTGCTTTCAGGACATCTCTATGTGGATGTCCCACTGACACCTCAAACGTTAGGTGTCCAAAGCAGAACTCCTCATTTTCCCACTTAAACCCTGTCCTCCCCACCCCACCCCACCCCACCCCGGCTTTCCCATCACTGCAGGCAATACCACCATCCTCCCTGTCTCACAGGCCTGTAAACCTGGCATTTTCCTGAATTCATCTCACATGCATATTCGGGCTGTTACCAATTCCTGTCAGTTCTCCCTGTGCAACACCTCCAGAATCTGCCCCTTCCACTCCATGGTAACTACTACAATGCTGATTTATGGACTTACCATACACCGCATTAACAATTTCATCAGCCTCCTTGCTGGCCTTCTCTCTCCCCTCTCCAGTCCATACTCCACTCTTCTGCCCATACTTCACTCTGCTGCCCAGATTATTTTCCTAAGCAAACTTGCAGGCCATATTTCCCTATTCCTCACACACCTTCACTGGTTGTCCAGCTACCTTATGCATTAAACAGAAACTCCTTACCACTGGTTGTAAGATAATCAATTAGCTCTCTCCTTCCCACCTTTCCTTGCTGATCTCCTACTACAAACCAGCCCACACACTTGGGTCCTCTAATGTCAACCTTCACACTGTACCTTGATCTCATCTCTCTTGCCACTACCATTTTCCCTTGTTTTCTGACCTCAAAGTCCCACGTCTTTATTTGACAGGTCCCTAAACTTCCCCACTTTCAAAGTCCTACTTTCCTGATTAAGCCCTCTTTTCTCCTATCCTTCCTCCCTTTTGTGTCATCAGTTGGACTTGAATCTCTACCTCTTAAGCACGAGATAATTCATCACACCCTCAACCCCATTGCACTCTTGTACTTACCCATTTCGCCAAACCTGTAATTTATTTGAATGGTCTGTCTCCTCCTTTAGATTGTAAACTTCTTGGGAGCAGGGATTTTATCTACCAACTCTACTGAATTGTGACCTTCCCTTCTGGGATCATAGTCTTTGCATTTTTTCTAAAGCAGTACTGTACCCAGTAATAATAATATTGTGATATTTGTTAAGCACTTACTATGTACTGAGCACTGGGATAGGCACAAGATAATTAAGTCGGCCACAGTCCTGGACCCACATGAGTCTCAATCTAAAGAGAAGGTAAAATGAGAATTTCATCCTCCTTTTACAGAAGAGGAAACTGAGACATAGAGACATTAATGAATTGCTCAAGGTGACACACAGCAGGAACGTGGCAGAGTCAGGATCAGATCCCACATCTCCCTGACTCTCCCGCTCTCTCCACCTACCAGCCCCAAGCTCTTTCTACTAGGCCACGCTACTTTTCAGGTAGATCGTTAATGAAAAGGAATAAAAATATCAGTGTGTGTGAAGAGGACACGAGATCCTCAGACCTCTTTACAATGTTCCACCCATAACAATTTAGTTACTAAAGGCAAGCGGTCATAATGAAAACATGAGTTTTTGTGTGGATTCTAATTTAAGTATTCCGCATGGTTGCTGTTGGCTCACAGGGATGATTTGTAAATTGAATGTCTCATTGAAATCCTGTTTCTCTGCTGAAATGGATTGCTTGGCAATAAAAAGCACTTGGTTTGGTGAAATTCAGGGACAATCCCACCCCCTGGTTCACAGATTTGAATATGAGAAGCATCCATATTCTGGATTAGTCTGCATTTAATCTGGACATTTCTCTGGCTAAGGGCAGATGAGATTCTGGACTTGATTGCTTGGCTTCTTGCTTGTGTCTTGCAGAATGGATTCTAAAATTGTCTCTAAACTTGAAACCAAAGCAAAATTGGTGGATTTCTGAAAATCTTTCAGAGGGTGATGTCTTCACTTTTCCTTTTCCACCACTTAGCCAGTACCACCCTCCCCTGCCTCCCCAAGGCATTTCTGAGAACAGAGCTGATGTGTGGTCCAGAAGAAAATGAAAAATAATGATTGCAAAGGTCTTTTGTGTATTGCTTCATTACTCATTGTGTAGTTTTTTTTTTTCTAAAGGGTGTAATGGAGTCCCTAAATTGATATATCCAAACTGATGACACCAAGAAATACAACATCTGTCCCTGGTGTTCCCAGGGATAATTTACTTCAGTGAGGCATAATTTCATGCCTTGTTAAAGGAAGAGAGACCTCTTGATGACTGAAGGTGAAATGAGGGGACAGGCTTCACTAGAGGAAAACAGATCTCAGTGGGTTTTTCTTGAGGATTTGACATTTCAAAACAATGTATTAGTGTCTGTAGGTCAGAAGCAAGATTGTGTGGAGAGAAGGCTCCTGAGGTAAAGTATAACTGTCCCATGTATTTTTTTTTGGAAAACACAAATGATCTTTCCTTGCTCTGCTGGCAACAATCAGCATGACCTAATGGGAAAAGCACAGACCTGGATTCTAATCCCAGCTGTGCCACTTGTCTGCTGTGTGAACTTAACTTCTCTGTACCTCTGTTTCCTCATCTGTAAATGGGGATTAAATCCTACTCTTAACTACCTAAACTGTGAGCTCCACATGGGGCAGGGATTGGGTCCAACTTGGTTATTTTGTATCTACCCCAGCACTTAATACAGTGCATGGCACACAGTTAGAGATGCCATAAAACTAAATAAATAGAACAAAGTGAAGCTGAGGAAGTAGTGTAAACTCTCTCCTCAACAAAGATGTGGCAAGGGGGAAGGAGTGGTCTTATTTTCAATTTGGCAAAACAGTGAACCATTAGGGGCTTTCCCAACATCAGTTCTGGGCAATCACAGCATTAGCTTTAGAATTTGAAACCCCACTATGTACAAAGTACTTTAAAGGGCATCGAAGAGATTACAGAGGAGTTGGCATGACCCCTAACCCAGGTAGAACTGAATGGGGAAGATGTGGGAAGCAATCCATATAAATATACGTGGATATGTAGAGGGCGAGAAAAATAGAACACAGAAGAGAGAAACATATTTGCATATTCTTAAAGGCTGGAAAAAAACACACTTTTTGTGGAAACACAACTTTTTTTTTTCCGATCCCAAATACTATTCTCTGAAGACTGTCCTATATAGGTGTGAAAGGCAATCACAAACAACAAGGAACTCTGCTGGACATCAAAAGAAGGGAGATTTTGTTTAGTCAATTTCAGGACCATGTCACATCTTCAGAGCTCCAGGTGCAACTCTTTTAAAACAGCACTTGCCTAAATAAACTGTGACATTTCAACCTGCCTTCTTCCTCACAGTGGGAGCATTCACTTTGATTGCATGGGGGTTTCAAATTCTTCATCGAAGGTTCTGGGTCTGTTGCAAAAGAAGTAATCATAAAAGCACAAAGTCATCCTTCTGGTTTTCATTCACAGGTGATCCGCATGAGCTGTTGAAGGCTCTAAAATGTAGTCATTAAGGGTGAAGTGAAGAGCTCAGTGTAGCTAGAAGAAGGAAAGCACCATCTCTTGCCCCTGAAATATGGCACTGAATATTTCTCTAGGCAAAGGTACTAGGAGAGCCATCGGGAAAAGCAAAGTGATCGGTAGATCTGCTAAGGAAGGAATTATTTTCGGGCATTTTACAAATAACTGCTTTATTAACAACTTGTTGAAGTATATGGTATTCTTCAGAAGACTCTGATGTACCCAAGGAATGTGCCACTCCATATTGTAAGCTCTTTGAAGTGCCGGTGGGTGGGGTGGGGGGGGTGGGTCTTACTAATCAATCAGTAGTATTTATTGAACACCTACTCCTTGCAGAGCATTGTACTTGGGGGAGTACAGTAGAGTTAGCAGACATGATCCCTGCCTAATAATAATAATGAATAACAATTATGGTATTTACTAAGTGCCTACTATGTGCCAATCACTGGGGTAAAGAAGTAATCAGTCCCACAAAGGGCTCTAGCCTACTCTTCCAGTGCTTTGGGCACAGTAAGTGCTCAGTAGACACTAACTGATGAATTCAATAGTTAAAAGATGCCTGAGACATGATACTAGGCTAAAAAACCGCATCTCTAGAGGAAATGATATCACAAAACTGGGTTTGATGTTATATTTCAGCACAAGTATTATGTAGCAAGTCCAAGATTCTTCGAAGTAACCGGCAAGACTAATTGAGGCCATTTTTCTCAAGTTATTTCTTGAGGTTAATAAACTTTATCTTGGAGGAAACTTTTCCCAATACTTTTGTAGGTTGGACAGAGAGGTTGGGGCGAGAGAGAAGAGTACTGTGATTTTTTTCAGGGATCTTTTAGAATTCAATTATTGAATTTATCCACCTCCTCCACAAATACCATTTTCCCTTATTTAAGAGCTTCAGGGTGTGCTTGCAAATGAAGCCATAATTTATTTAAACTTCCAAAACTCAGAAAACGTTGAAAACAGCCAGCAGATGCTCTTTATCAATGTAAAACATTAAGCACAGTTATATTTTTGGTCTTGAAAAATATATCCCACTTGTCCTTAGCTCTGATATCTCAGTTTCAAGATAGTTTTTCCCAACTTCAGGATCTTGCTGATCGAAGATCTATTCCCAGTGTTCGTGGTTCTTCAGGATTTTAAGATGAGAATTGACCTGACCTAACCTAACCTGTGTGAAACTCAAGTTCCTTTTCATTTTTAAATGTCACTATTTTGACCCTGGTATCTGGGGAAACAGAGCAGAAGAAAAATTTTCTTGCTTCCTGAAAAAGATTGAACTTAGCACTTTGTACTGAACTCTCCCAAGTGCTCTGCACAGAGTAAGCACTCAAAGCAATGATGATGTTGATGGTTTGAGACTGTAGAGGAGAGGGGAGGAGATGGAGGTTATGGGATATCATAGAACCAATGTGCTTAAGAATTAAAGGGCTGAGTGGAAGTCTAACCAGAGCAAAGATTTAGTACCAGCTACTTTGCCAATATATGACAGCGACAATGATGATGAGGTTAGTTAACAGCTTACTTTGTTCTAAGCCCTATGGTAGATAGCAGCATGGCTCAGTGGAAAGAGCCCGTGCTTGAGAGTCGGAGGTCATGGGTTTGAATGCTGGCTCTGCCACTTGATAGCTGTGTGACTGTGGGCAAGTCACTTAACTTCTCTGGGCCTCATTTACCTCATCTGTAAAATGGGGATTAACTGTTGAGCCTCTCGTGGGACAACCTGATTACCCTGTACCTATCCCAGCGGTTAGAACAGTGCTCTGCACTGTAAGCACATAGTAAGCACTTAACAAATACCAACATTTTTATTATTATTATAACAGATTATCAAATTGGGTACATTCCCAGTCCTCCACAACATTTTTAGTCTAAGCTCTCTTTCCCCGCTTCAAAGTCCTACTGAGAACTGATCTCCAGGAGGCCTTCCCAGATTGAGCCCCCCTTTTTCCTCTGCTCCTTCTCCACCTCCCCATCACCCCCTCCGCTCTCCCTCTGCTCTCCCCTCTTCCCTAATAATAATAATAATGTTGGCATTTGTTAAGCACTTACTATGTGCCGAGCAGCACTGTTCTAAGCTCTGGGGTGGATAGAGGGTAATCAGGTGAGGTTCACAGTCTTAATCCCCATTTTACAGATGGGATAACTGAGGCACCAAGAAGTCAAGTGACTTGCCCAAAGTCACACAGCAGATGGGTGGCAGAACTGGGATTAGAACTCATGACCTCTGACTCCTAAAACCGTGCTCTTTCCACTGAGCCATGCTGCTTCTCTCAATGTTGGTATCTGTTAAGCACTTACTATGTGCAAAGCACTATTCTAAGCGCCAGAGAGGATACAAGGTGATCAGATTGTCCCACTTGGGACTCACCGTCTAAATCCACATTTTACAGATGAGGTAACTGAGGCCCAGAGCAGTCAAGTGACTTGCCCAAAGTCACACAGCTGACAAGTGACGTAGCTGGGATTTGAACCCATGATCTCTAACTCTCCAGCCTGTGCTCTTTCCACTGAGACACGCTGCTTCTCTGCCCCACAGCACTGGTGTATATTTGTACATACTTATTATTCTATTTTATTCATGATGTGTATATACCTATAATTCTATTTATTTTGATGCCATTGATTTCTATTTATTTTGTTTTGTTGTCTGTCTCCCCCCCTTCTAGACTGTGAGCCCATTGTTGGGTAGGGATTGTCTCTGTTGCCAGTTGTACTTTCCAAGTGCTTAGTACAGTGCTCTGCACACAATAAGTGCTTTCTAAATATGATTGAATAAGTGAATGAATAAATAAGAAGGAAGCAAATTAGTCCTCTTATACTTAATGCTCAGGGGTTTGGGCTCTTCTCTCATAGGCCAATCTGTAAACCTGGCAGAATTGTCAATCAGGTTTTTCAGAAAATGGTTAATTTCTTTTGGAGGGCAATTTTTACCACTCCTTGGTGTCTAGCAGGGGGCCTAGTTGAAAAAGTTCAGGTCTGAGAATCAGAAAAATGGGCTACTATTCTCAGCTATGCAATATCCTGCTATATATCACTAGGCAGGTCACTTCTCTATGCCTTAGTTTCCTCATTCATAAACTGGGAATTGTCTGGTCTCCTTCCTACTTAGACTCTAAGACCCATATGGGACAGGGAATGAAGCCAACTTGTATCTACCCAGCATTTAATACAGTGCTTGACACAAAGTAAGAGCTTAACATATAGCATTGTTATAGTTATTATCTCTCTCTGGTCTTGGCCCAAATCAATCAATCAATCGTATTTATTAGTGCTTGTGTGCAGGGCACTGTAGTATGTGCTTGGGAGAGTACAATATAGCAGAGTTAGTAGATACATTCCCTACCCACAAAGACTTAGTAGTCTAGAGGGAGAAACTGCTGCAATATATATGTGTTAACACTAGGGATTCTGTGAAATCAAGGTCATTTTGGGGTAATGAGGGGGCCCTCTGTTAGTGACTGTAACCCTCGAGGAATTCCAAGCTATCAAGTTTCCTTTAGCACTTTACTGAGTATTTACTGTATGCTGAGTACTGTCATCAAGCACTTGGAGAATATAAAACAGTAGAGGGTTTACCCACTCCCTGCCCTAAAGGCCCTCATCCTGAATTTCCAATAACTCGGAGGGGTTCAAGACCTTGTAGAACCTCCACATAATGTAGAGGAAGATTCCCATTGCAGACCCAAGGTTTTCCAAAAGCCATGGGGATTGAGGGTGATTTTCACCCTACAGGCATCACTGGGTAAACAGGAAGCCTTTTCAGGATAGCTAACATTGTAAAACACTCTTCGGTTGGACTGTAAAATCCTTGGAAGCCTATAATAATCCATGATCAGATGGTTTATCTGCACTACAGCAAATGCACTTCCCTTTGGGAAGTAGTCCTATAAAACAGCTGTTTGTTCTCTGACCCATTGTTTGGCAGTTTTCATACAGAAACCCACTCACCTCAGTCATATTCCTTTTTGTCTGCTTATTGTACTTTTCTAAATACTTAGTAGAGGGCCCTGAACACAGGAAGCACTTAATAATTGCCAGGATTTAATTGGCTGCAGTTGCAGAAATCTCCTCTCAGGGTTACACCTGGGTAGTTTCCAGTACTCTACCAGTCTCAGCTATGGGAGGGAGAGTCAAGCAGAAGCCTACCCATTCCATTCCTAGCTTGGGCAGTGGCAAGTGAGTGGAAGGCAATCTGCTACAAGTCAAAACGCACCTGTACTGGGCAACAGGGGCAAGGAAGAGTCGAGGGTGGAGGCAGTGGTAAGCCAATTCCATGTTTTTACCAGGAAAACTCTGTGGATCCACTACCAGAATGATTACAGATGGAGTTGCTGTGGGTCATAGATGGCTCGACAGCATAAGGCAAGACAAGTTGAAGAAAGAGTTGGTGGGCGTGTCAATTTTTTTTTCTACTGGTTGAAGTCATTTTGGAAAATTTAGAACACTTTTTTAATGGTATTTTTTATGCATTCACTGTGTCAAGGACTTTTCTGAGTGTTGGAGTAGATAAAAGATAATTAGGTTGGACACAGTCCCTGTCCCACATGACACTCACAGACTAAATCAGAGAAAATAAGATTTAATCTTCATTTTAAGGATGAGGAAACTGAGGCCCAGAGAAGTGAAGTGACTTGCCCAAGGTCACACAGCAGACAAATGATGGAACCAGGATTAGAACCCTGGTCCTCTGATTCCCAAGCCCAGGTTCTTTCCACTTGGCCATGCTGCCGCTTGTTGAAATAGGGTAGTCAAAGAAGTTGAAGCGTGTGAGGCAAACACAAGGAAACTTATTTGTAGCCTAGTTGTTATATTATATGAAAGCCTTTGGTTATAACCAACATATAAACTTTCTGGGAGCGTGTGTGTGCATATAATTCTCAGGTGTGATATTGGAGGGAGGGCTCACCATCAGAAATAAGCTCAACGTATCTTGTATTTAAAAACCAGAGTATTGGAAATCAACCAGTGGTATTTATTGAGTGCTTACTTTATGCAGAGTGCTGTACCGAGCCCTTGGTTTTTCATTTATTTTTTATTTAATAGTATTTAAGCATTTACTATGTGCCTGGAACCCTTACTAAGCATTGTCTATTGTACAATACCCATCGAGTTAATAATAATAATGATGGGATTTGTTAAGCGCTTACTCTGTGCCAAGCACTCTGATTTCCACCCTCAGGGACTTGCAACCTAGTGAGAAATTTACAATTTAATGAGGATTTTAAAGTTTCCTTGAGAATTGCATTCATTTATTAACCTAGCGTTCCATAACATTGATAGCCTGGTTGTGCAGATAAATACACATTTCCAACTAGCTGGTCAGTTTTCACTAACTTGTATTTTATTTTTTTAACTAGAGGTGAGATACCAGCATTAGAAATATTTGGGATAGTTTGCTTAATCTATATCTTTTGGATACTTGCAGAGTTGGCTTAGATTAGTCTGAATGCATAGCAAAACCCACGAGTGCTATTTAATGTGGCTCAGTAGATACACTCTTAGATAAGTACTGTAGTCTTCCCCTTGTTCTAGGGAAGCCAAATTCTATCTTAATGCTTCCTTTCTTCCCTGAAGACAGACATTACTGAAAAATGAGTAACTTAATGATGTAGTAATTGGGAATTTAATTTGCAAAACAATGAAAAATCTACCCATTTGTAATTAAATGAAGGATGGAAAGAGCAGGGAAGAATATTGGACAGGTACCCTTAACAGGTGTCAATGGGCTGGTGGAGAATATCCAGAGAATTTGCAACATTTGGTGATGTTCTGACCACTTTAGTCACTTCTGAGACCAGTCCTGTGCCAAGTTATTTCACTCCCGGTCTCTTTACTGTGTTTCCTCAATTTTGAATGGATGGAATCATAAAAGGTATGAAAGGATGCAAACAGAATTGCTTTTCTCCAAACACCAGTTTTAGTGGAAATTCTGGAGCTGCAGGCAGGTAGTTCTACTCTTTGAATCCCTCCCTATTCTTTAAAGTGCCAGTTTGCCCAGGGCAATCAGACTCAAGCTGTCTGGGTAGAGAGCAGCAAAGTTTCCCTCAGTGTTTTCGCCCTTGAGCGCTCCATCTCTCACTGGGAGGGAGAGTCCATGGAAGTGTGGCTCCCGAGAGAGAGCCTGCCTCAAATTCCCTTTTCATAAATTCTGTCAATCGCGAGGTCCCTGAGCTAGAAATAAGCAACTTCCTCCACCTCTCCCATCAGCAGAGAAGTAATGGCAGATCTGGGACACCATCTTACTGTACTCTAATTTGCCCGCACTGTCTAGCCCAATTCTTAGCACATACTATCAGGGTGCAGAATCTGGGATTTATTCTGGCTTGGTTTGTGTCTGTATTTTGTCCAGATAATGAGTAAGTGCAAATCTTTGTTAAGCACTAAGTACTAAGCATTATACTAAATGCTGGGTCAGGTACAAGGTAATCACGGTCAAACCCACAATCCCTGTCCTACAGGTGGGAGTCTGTGTGGCGCAGTGGAAAGAGCACGGGCTTTGGAGTCAGGGCTCATGAGTTCGAATCCCAGCTCTGCCACTTGTCAGCTGTGTGACTGTGGGCGAGTCACTTCACTTCTCTGTGCCTCAGTTCCCTCATCTGTAAAATGGGGATGAAGACTGTGAGCCCCACGTGGGACAACCCGATTCCCCCGTGTCTACCCCAGCGCTTAGAACAGTGCTCTGCACATAGTAAGTGCTTAACAAATACCAACATTATTAACATTATTAAGTGAGAGGGAGGCAGATATTGAATCTCTCTTTCACAGGTGAGGAAACTGAGGCACCAGGAAGTTAAGGTGACTGCCCCAAGATCATGCACTGAGCACTTGGGATAGTACAAAACAGTCTCTTATGGGTGCCCAGGTGAGGAATTGAGCTGCCTAATCTAAAAATGAAATGGAGAATATGTTCATTATACTTGAAAATGACACTAAGTGGGGTGAAGTTGCTAATGCCTAAATTGACCTTGGTAGATTAGCAAATGTTTGGTTTAAAAAAAACAAAAAACAAAAACAGATAAAGTTCAACTGGGGAAAGTGCAAAAAAGTCTATTTAGTAACACAAACTGATCTATGAAGATACAGTGTGGATGAAGACTGTCAAGGTATTGTGGAATACCTGTGGCCATAGTAAAACTTGCTAAGTATAAAAGAGCAATATAGTGAAATTCAAAACTTTAGGAAATGGAGGTTCCTGCCCAGGGAGTGGAGAGGTTTCCAGGAAGGGGTGGAGCTGTTAGAAGGCACCTACTGGCTGAACCTGCTGCCAAAGAGAACTATAGATTAACCTAACTGTACCTAACCCCCATCGTTTAACATATAATAAATGCTTAATAAGCACCTAAATTAATTTCTTTGTCCTTGGTGGATAGGGATCAACTTAGTACTTTTACTGGGAAACCAACAAGACTGAAATAGATCCTTGATTAAGAGAATGGCCCCAGAAAGAGGAGCTAAAATGACATTCTAGTGAATGGGAACAAAAATTTTGACAATGGGTGAACTGGGATTGTCTAAATGATACTCCTGGAGGGAAGTGCCTAGTACAGTGCTCTACACACATTAACCGCTCAATAAATACAATTGAATATATGAATGAAGCTGGGTCAGACTGAAAGTCTGTAGTTGCTGCTGCCTGGGAAACAACATGGCCTAGGGGAAAGAGCACAGGCCTCCGAAGTTGAAGGACCTGGGTTTTAATCCTGATTCTGCCAATTGTCTGCTGTGTGACCTTGGGCAAGTCATTTAACTTTTGAGCCTCATCTTTAAATAGGGATTAAGACTGTGAGCCCCATGCAAGTCCTAAGACCTGACTCTTGAATCTACTTCAATGCTTAGTTCAATGCCTGGCACATAGTAAGCACCTCATGTAGGTTTGAGCACCTTAAGGGCAGGGAACACGTCTACCAAATCTGTTCTACTTTCTCGATCCGCTTAGTATGGTGCTCTGCACACAATAAGCACTAATTGATGAACAAATACCAGTGGGGAGGAGGGGGAAAAAAAAAGAGATGGGATGGTTCTGTTTAGCCTAAGAGTCTATCTGGTCTGGGAGGTAGAAAGATTGATTCCTAGATGCTGATTTGCAGAAGTAGGACCTGACCAACCTGATGAAGTATTCCTATACCTATAAACTTGAACTGGGTCATTGATTGGGAAGTTTCTGGATCAGCCATGCCACCTGCACAAGCTTGGTGCTCTTTGGATGAGGGACCAGCTGTTCTGCACCATCATCACCTGAAGGGTAATCTTGCTTCCTGGATGGAGACTGAAAGGCTGATTGGGACTCTGTCGGCCAGCCTGGGTTGTGTTACCTCTTGATGATCTTGCTAAAATTCCATTAATCAACCTAAATCCATCCCACAGTCAATGGTATTTATTGAGGGTTTATTGAGTACTTAGCAAGGAGTGCTGTACTAAATGCTTGGTCACTAACAGCTCAGTGGAAAGAGCACAGGCTTGGGAGTTAAAGGTAGTGGGCTCTGATCCCGACTCTGCCACTTGTCAGTTGTGTGATTTTGGGCAAGTCCCTTAACTTTTCTGAGCCTTAGTGACCTCATCTGTCAAATGGGGATGAAGACTGAGAGCCCCACATGGGTCAACCTGATTACATTGTATCTTACTCCAGCACTTAAAACAGTGTTTGGCACATAGTAAGCGCTTAACATTATTATTATTATTATTAACATCAGGGAGGAGCGTGGCACCGTGGAGCCCCGAGACTAGGAAAGGGGGCCTGACTCACTTGGCACACATAATAATGTTGGTATTTAAGCGCTTACTATGTGCAGAGCACTGTTCTAAGCACTGGGGCAGATACAGGGTAATCAGATTGTCCCATGTGAGGCTCACAGTCTTAATCCTCATTTTACAGATGAGGGAACTGAGGCACAGAGAAGTGAAGTGATTTGCCCACAGTCACACAGCTGGCAAATGACAGAGCTGGGATTTGAGCCCATGACCTCTGATTCCCAAGCCTGGGCTCTTTCCACTGAGCCATGCTGCTTCACCTGCACACATGTACACGTTCTCTCCGCTCAGGACGTCCAGTTTGACAAACAGCTCCAGGGCCCACACGATGTTGGCCGTTTGTTGAAAGAGGCCCAGTGGAAGTTCTTAAAAGGAATGGGAATCAGAAAACCTGATTTCTAGTCTCAGCTCTCCCACTTGCCTGCTGTGTGAATTTGAGCAAGTAACTTAACTTCTCTATGCTTCAGTTTCCTCAACTGTAAAATGGGGATTCAATACCTATTCTCCTTCCTACTTAGATTATGGACCCCATGATAGACAGGGACTGGTCTGACTCGATTAACTGTATCTACCCCCAGATTATATCCCTACTATCTATCTCTATACTGTAAACTCGTTATGGGCTGGAAATGTATCTATTGTTATACTGTGTTCTCCCAAGTGCAGTTAAGTGCTCACTAAATATGACTGAATGAAAGAATACCCCAGTGCTTAGAACAAAGGTGGACACATAATAATGTTGGTATTTGTTAAGCGCTTACTATGTGCAGAACACTGTTCTAAGCGCTGGGGTAGATACAGGGTGATCAGGTTGGCCCACGTGGGGCTCTCAGTTTTAATCCCCATTTTACAGGTGAGGTAACTGAGGCACAGAGAAGTTGTGACTTGCCCACAGTCACACAGCTGACAAGTGGCAGAGTGGTGATTCGAACCATGACCTCTGACTCCCAAGCCCGGGCTTTTTCCACTGAGCCACGCTGCTTAACATAGTAAACACTTAACAACAAATACTCTATAAAAAAACAAACCAAAAAATATTTGGAAACGGCTACTTGCAACACTCATCAGTGACCCAGGACAAAAGCCGAGTGACAGGAGGAATTTCTGCGCTAGTGGATCCAGCTCCGCCTGCCAAAGGGAGTGACGGCACAAGGCAGTGCTTCTATGATGCTGGGATGGGCTAATTGAGTGGGGTATGACACGCTCCTGCCAGGAAGAAATCCATCCAGCTGTGCTCAGCTTTGCTTAGTATCAGCTTTATGGAGTATCATTAGCAATTTTGGACTCATATTGAGAAAGCTGTGGAAAGGCTGGAAAGGGTTCAGACAGGAGAAACCAAAATAACTGCAGCAAGATATAGCCAATTTCATAAGATAAGAACTTGGCTGTCAAGGTGACTAAACCCTGGCATAAGCACTGAGGGAGTAGGGAAGTTGTGAATTCCTCAATTTGGAGATCATAATAAATGGTCTCTATTATCTGTCTCGGTTAGATTAGCTATAATTCCCACAGTCACGGATATTTGCCTGCATCAGTGGGCTGGGACAATTGACTCCTTGAGATCGATCAATCAACGGTATTTACTGGGCCCTTACTGTGTGCAGAGTTTAGCTCTCATCTAGGCCTATGATCCTTTGTATTAATGATGATAATATAGTATTTAAGCGCTTACTTCGTGACAAAACTCTGTACTACTGCTAGGGTAGGAACAACACAATCATATTGGAAACACTCCCCATCACCCAAGGGGCTCAAGGTTTTAGGGGGAGAGGAAGTAGGCATTTAATCCCAGAGAAGCAGCCCAGAGAGGTTGTGACGTGCCCGACAAAGCCAGACTGTGGCAGAGCTGGGAATAGAATTTAGGTCACCTGCCTCTCAAGCCTATTGTTTTGGGGAAAGTGTTAAAGGCTTGGGAATTGCCTAATGTCAATTATACAGTTTTGAAAAGACTGATTTCCTGTTTTTGTGTTGTTTTGGGGGGCTTTTTGGTTGTATTTCATATTATCTAAAGCTTTAGGAAGCTTTGATTTGGATTCTCTGACTAAATAAAAGCAGTCTTTTCTCCCCAGGGCAAATTCTTTTTTTTGAACCTTGAAGTGCAATTTTTCAGCATGCAGCAATGTTTAATGGGTTGGTTAAAATTATCATTAATAATAATATCAGGCCCTAATCAAATGCTGGACGGGTACAAAATTATGAGGGGTTCCTGCCCAGTGAATTGAAAGAACAAATGAGAAAGATGAAATGAGTCAGGCTGTGAATTGAATTGAAGAGTTATTTCAGTGTTTCTCTGCGCTTTGATTTGATCTTGTTCAATATTATTTCTAGTTTACAGCTTGTTTGTTTTCTGGTTTAAGTTGGTAGGTTGTTGGTTTTGAGACATGCATAGAGACCTTCCGTAACTTTAGGCTTGTGGTTAATGTTGGGAAGATCTCTCCATCTTAACTCTGGGAGCTTTTTCTTATGATCGGGTACATACAGAATTGTAAAAGGATGGAAAGTGAGAAGTTCAAGGCCGGGGTTTGCATGCATTTGTCTTTGAGCATTTTATTTTCGTCTCTGTTTAAGATTGCCATTTTTGACTCAGGGACCATAATAATCAATAGAAGTCTGCTTGTTTCTTTGTAGACTTTTAATTTCATTTGGATGTGTGGCTTAGTGGAAGGAGCCCAGGCTTGGGAGTCAGAGGTCGTGGGTTCTAATCCCAGCTCCGCCACTTGTCAGCTGTGTGACCTTGGGCAAGTCACAACTTCTCTGGGCTTCAGTTCAAAATGAGAATGAAGACTGTGAGCCCCACGCGGGACAACCTGATTACCTTGGATCTACCCTAGCACTTAAAACAGTGCTTGGCATATAGTAAGTGCTTAAATGCCAACGTTGTTATTGTTATTATCATATGCAAATGATACATGCATCTAACTTTAGGATTGTGTTAGGTGACTGACATCGAGGTTGGGGGGGGGGGTTGGAGGGGTCTGTGGCTAATATAAATTTGGGATAGTTGAAGTGTATGAGGGAATATTAGAAGTGGCAGGAAGACAGGGCAGGGCAGCAACTTACTAGGGATGAATAAAACACCAAAGGACATTTATAGTCTCAATGGAGAAGGACAATGAAATCAAAAGAATAGATTATCCCAATCCCCAGCAGAAGAATTGAAAATATGTGGACACCACTCAGGAACGTCCCAGACCCTCCCCATAATAATAACTACAGCAATAATAGTACTTATGAAGCACTTACTACATTCTAAACTCTGGGATAGACACAAGATAATTGGGTTGGACACAGTCCCTGTCCCACTTGGAGCTCACAGTCTTTATCCTCATTTTACAGATGAGAGAACTGAGTCACTGAGAAATTAAGTGACTTGCCCTAGGTCACATAGCAGGCATGTGGCATAGCTGGGTTTAGATCCTAAGACCTCCAACTCCAGTCCCGTGCTCTTTCCACTAGACGACGCTGCTTCTGGTGACATCGGGGTGATGTCAGAGATGGGGAAGTCCACCTTGGGGTACAGCCTGGGAGGAGCAGGGGGCTGTTGGAGAGGCCGACGCCTTGCCCAAATCCTGCTTCTAGCCTGGAACACCTTGCCCTCTCTCTACACATCCAATAGACAATTACTCTTCCACCCTTCAAAACATTATTGAAGGTAGATCTCCTCTACCTCCTCTGCCTTACCTGACGAAGCCCTCATTTCCTTTTATCCCCACTCCCTTCTG
Source organism: Ornithorhynchus anatinus (assembly GCF_004115215.2). Classification (NCBI taxonomy): domain Eukaryota; kingdom Metazoa; phylum Chordata; class Mammalia; order Monotremata; family Ornithorhynchidae; genus Ornithorhynchus; species Ornithorhynchus anatinus. The sequence continues at coordinate 13,660,472 of NC_041739.1, forward strand.
TGTCTCCCTGATTTGCTCTCTTTATTCACCCACTTCCCCCAGCTCCACAGCAGTTATGTGCATATCCGTAACATTTATATTCATGTTTGTCTCCCCCCCCAGGCTGTAAGCTCGTTGTGGGCAGTGAACGTATCTAGCAACTCTGTTATAGTGTACTCTTCCAAGTTCTTAGTACAGCACTCTACACACAGTAAGGGCTCAAATGTGATCGATTTGATTTGAAAAAGGATGAAAACCTAGGTTCCTAGCTTCTTGTGCATGGGTCTGTGTCCCAATCCTGTCCAGTCTCCTCCACTTTGCCACTTATTTGGAATCAGAGCAGGGCACTGAGGTTTCAACCTGTGAAGAGTGTTTGACGCAGACAGGGGTTGGTATGATCAAAAGACCAAATGACTATGTGTACATCATCTTCTATCATGGTTGGCATCGTCGTCCCAACTCTCCCAAGACTGAGCGGTACCTTAGGTTAAGCTGTGTTTTTAACCAGATAAAATTGCTGTATTGGGTAGGGGGTGCTATCTCTCTGTCTGCATCCAGGAAGAAAGATAAATGACTTTACATTTCTGTAGTGTTTTTATATTCAAAACTACCATCACATCACTGACATGAGCGATTTACTACTCCCATTTTCAAGATAAGAAGTCTGAAAGTCTGAGAGGCCATGAGACTCGGTCGAAGTTATATGGCAGGCCAGTGGTAAATCTCGGGGAGAAAACCAGTCTCCTGACTCCTGGACCCAAGTCCTTTTCATTATATCATGTTACCTCCCTAAATTATTCATTCATACTGCATGCAAAAGATGGTTTACTCCCTGGGAAAGTATGGGTTAACTATCTCAAATGTCAAGAAATAGCTTGGGTTTGGTAATCAGAGGACCTGGGTTCTAATCCCAGCTCTACCGCAAGTCCGCCATGTGACCATGGGCAATTTACTCAACTTCTTTGTCTGTTACCTCATCTGAAATGGGGATTAAAATGGGAATTTTACTCCTTTCTCCTTGGACTGTGAGCCCTGTGTGGGACAGGAACTGTAACCAACCTGATTAACTTGTATCTACCCCAGTGCTTAGAGCAATTTTGGGCACATAATAAGCAGGTATTATTATTGTTATTCTTATGAATATATCCTGAATTTTTGCATAGAGCTTTGGTCATCAGCTTCTGGGCTACCCCCATGTTGTGATTTGATACTGTCAGGAATGATGGCCGAGGGCATCCTCTTGCTTAAATTTCCTTGCAAGTTCAGCTCTAAGTATGACTTTCTATCAGGGGCTTGGGCAGGATTCTGGTACACACAAACCAGCTCTTTAAGGACATTTTCAACAAGTGTTGGTTTGCTGAACAACATTTCTTTCCAAGAAGGATTTTTAAACCAAATGAAGCACTTAACCAAGTAGGAAATGAAAGTCTCAGTTAAATCAGAGGATTAAAAGTAATGTCAATTATGTGTGTTCTCCCTCAGTAAACATTTATTTTCAGCTTTAAGTTAAGGTTCCTAAAGGGCAGAGTTAGGGTCAGATGGTAAACTCCTCCCACTAGGTTTTAAGGTCTTCACAAAATAAACCCTAAATGGATATCATTGGTATTTGTCCAGTACAGTGATGAGCATGACATGCTCTGTCAGTATTAAGCAATCACACCATTTTCTGGAAGTCCAATTCTTCTTCAAAATGAACGTGGCGACATCTTCTGTTGCAAACAGTACTATATGTTCTCAAGAAAAGGATTCTGAAATGGAGAAGCAACATGACCTAGTGGATAGAGTAGGGTCCAGGGAGTCTGGAGGACTTGGGTTCTAATCCCTGCTCTGCCACTTGTCTGCTGTGTGATTATGGGCAAGATATCTAACTTCTCTGTTATTCCCTCTGTAAAATGGGGATTAAGATTGAGAGTCCCATGTGGGACATGGACACTGTCCAATCTGATTAGATTTTATGTACCCGAGCATATAGTAAGCAACAAATGCCATAAAACAAATGTTTTTGCTGATTTGGCTTCATCTCTTCTCCCTGAGTTTGAAATCCAAAGGAGGAGTTTGCAGTTTGCTCCCAGATGCTCTTGAGGCTTTAAAGAATGTTCAGACTGGCAGACAGCCAAAGTCGGAAGTAACCAACTGGTCGTGCAGCAGGTGAGGCCCGATAACATAAAACACTGCCAAGCTAGAGACTGTGGCCTTTTCCTTTCTCTTTCCTTTTTAGAGGTAGAATTCCAGAGGGGCTTGGTTATCTCTGAGAAACTCACAGTGGTCTGTTGTAATCCCGTCCATGTAAGAAGTTTCCAGCCATGCAAAAGACAGTTTGTTTTCTGGAAATAAGAACCAGGTGAGTTGTCACTGAACAAGATAAACAACAGCAGATGGGGGAGAAAAAGGAAAAAAAAAAACCCATAACATTCCCAGCACAATCAATTGCCAGGTTTATGGAGATGATCCAGGAAGTCAAAACTGCAGATCTTTATTTGGTGATTCTTTATATACCTTCACCCAAGGACAAATTCTTTTCCTTCATCAAATGTCCACTCGCCCACCCAATTCATTTTTTAATCCAATTGCATTTATTGAGCATTTATTGTGTTCAAAGCACTGTACTAAGTGCTTTGAAGAGTACAATATAATAATAAACAGACATATTCTCTGCCCACTCAATTATGACTGTAGTGGAGTTTCCATTCATTCAGATGTCTGGGCATTCTTACTTTTCCTTCCTTCGTACATGCAGTCAAGGTTACAGTGGAGCAGGTTTGCCGTCCTTTCTGGCCATTCTAACAGTTTGATTAGACTGTGACTGTGACCTTGGGATTTGTCAAGCACCTTTGACATACAGCTAAGCACTGGGCAGATATGAACTGAGCAGGTTGGATCCAGGCCTCGTCCCACATGGGGCTCACGGTGTAAAGTTTGAGTCAGAGTGGATAAGCATGCTATGCTGGCAAGGAGCTCACTACCCTCCTGGAGGCAAGTGGTAGTCAGGTGGCATGAACCAAAAGTGTTAAGCTGATTCAAGGCTGGTCAATAGGCCTGGATTCAGAAATGGCCTCTTTCCTAACCAAATCCAGAAGTCTTTTGGGGTTGGGATGACTTCAATTATCTCCCTGACTGAACTGCTCAACTCTGGCTACAAAATCACTGCTCTCTTGGGCTATTTCCCAAGCATTGATGGCCACCTTATTAGTCGGCCATAGATGGATGAATTTTCTTTTAGTACCTTTTGATGCGGTTTAGCGTAGGAGCCTTTTAAGTACCCTCTCACTCCACAGGGCAGGTTTTCTCTCCTACTATTTCCAGTCAAAAAGAGAATTAGAAAGGATGAGGTTTATTTAACAATTATTAACTGCACTGATGGCCCAGGAGCCTTGAGGAACAGAGAAAAATCTTCTTCCGTTCAGGACAGCCCTTTTTTCTTCCTAATTTTGTCACAAGGAGAATTACATTGTAACATGGGCAAATGCAATTTCAACTCCATTCCAATCAGAGGAACTTTATTGGCTTGCCAAAGTCAATCCCATGTCATTATATTGAAGAGATTCATGTTCCAGGGAGCAGTAGGGCTCTGTTCTCCATGTAGAATGCTTGGTAATGTCCGCTTAACTGTCGAAAAAATATTCAATTGGACCTAATGCTGCTATTGCTTGGATTGCAAAGCCAAGTGTGTGATTTCCTTGGTTAATATTTAATCCAAGGGAGTTTTTTTAGTCTTCCTCTTTTAATGGCATTTAAGTGCTTACTATAAGCCAGACACTGTACTGAGTGCTGGGTAGATACAGGATTACCAGGTTAGGCTCAGCCCATGTTCCGCTTTAGGTTCACAGTCTTCATCCCCATTTTACAGATGAGGTTACTGAGGCCCAGAGAAGTTAAGTGACTTGCCCAGGGTCTCACAGCAGACAAGTGAGGGGAACGGGGATTAGAACCCAGATGCTTCTAACTCCCTGGCCTGGGCTCTATAAAAAAGTAAGCAGAGTCTAAATAGTAAAATTTCTATTCTTTCAGAGTCTGCCAATTTAAACAATGGCTCTTGGTGGCATTCTGTGGTCTTTCAATAACATTTTTAGTCACTTTCCCTTTGTCTAGATTTTTGATGAAAATCATGGAACCACTAGCTGGATCCCTACGGCAACTCATTTACTTCTGATAACCCGAAACCCAAAACATAGTGACAATGTGAGCAAGGCAGTATCATCTGCAAAAAAAAAAAATTCAGAAGTAGAAAAATGCAAAATCCTTTGGGGATTGCCTCTTCATTAAAATTGTATGTATTAATATTTCTCCCAGGGTGATATGGATCACTAAATTCTCAGAACTTAATTATCATTATCAACCTAAAGCATGCTGCAGTTGACTAAAACATTTGAGCAAACCAATTTTGTTAAAGAAACAAAACCTTGTAAATTTGATCTGATTTCATTAAATGCCAAGTTTGGTTTGAGCTGGGGAATGTACTATGTTTGAATTCCATAGCTATTAGGAAAATGTTCAGCTTTTTCCCAGTGCCAATATTTTATTATGACTTTACTGAGGATCTGGAAGCACTGACATGCATCTAAAATCTGGCTTATAAGGATTGGTTGGCTAAACTAGAAGAAGCATTGATGGAGTATTTGATTAAAAAAAAATTTTTTATGATATTTAATCGCTTAATATGTGCCAGTCACTGTACTAAGTGCTAGAGTAGATACAAGCTAATAAGGTTGATTGGCTTGGACACAGTTCCACATGGAGCTCACAGTCTTAATCTCCATTTTACAGATGAGGTGACTGAGGCCCAGGGAAGTTAAGTAACTTGCCTAAGGTTACACTGCAGACAACTGGCAGATCTGAGATTAGAACCCAGGTCCTTCTGACTCTCAGACCTATGCTCTATCCACTAGGCCACACTTGAGGACCTTTAGCCTTGCTGGCTTTTCACTGCAAAGTATTCTCAATAGTATTTAATTTTCATTTCACAATGTCCTCTTAGATTCATTAGGTAGGTCTCATAAAAGTATCATCCAGACCTCATGGTTTTCTCTTTACTATTTGGAAGTGGGTTCTAATTGTATGTGTTTTGCTGGGTCATGAGAATAGTTAGGGTAAATTAGACACATTTTATAACTGTTTATATGTGTGGGTTTTTTTTTTTTGTTCATTGAAAGCAGACTAGGTAAGCATTTGTAACATCAATGTAGATTACATTCTTATCTCTATTGTCAACTGGTAATGAACACTGTAAGCTCGATTTATGGTTACCAAGGACACTGCTGAATCATGTATCATTAATTATAAGGATTGTATCGTGTAACTGCTCTTTTGCATTTAGGTTCTTTATTCAACCACGGTTGCAGTTTTTAAGTTCAGCATTTCATAAATTAGGTTGTTCCCTCTGGTATTCAAAATCAAGCTTTTTTTTTAATCAGAGACAGAAATGAGCTTTGTTGAGCTAGAGAACTGGATTTTACACTAGCTCCGTCTTGATGAAAAATAGCAAATCATTTGTTAAAAATGATCCATTCATAAAAGTACAACTGTAGAACATAAACAATTTCCATATCCATTTTCTCTGGATTACTTCCAAATGTTTTACCCATTCAGAAATCTTTGTCAAAATGCATGAAATGAATCAATCAATGGTATTCATACAGTGCCTACTATGTGTCAAGCTCTGTGCCTGGGTTCTATTCGCAGTTCTTCCATATGTCTGCTGGGTGTCGTTGGGCAAGTCACTTAATTTCTCTGGGCCTCAGTTTCCTCATCTGTAAAATGGGGATTAATCCTAATGCCTCTTGATTAGACTGTGAGCCCTGTATGGGTCAGGGACTGTGTCCAGCCTGATTAACTTGTTAATGATTAGAACCATATTGGGTACATAGTGCTTAAAAAGTACCATAATTATGATTATTGGGAGAATACATTGCAATAGAATTGGTGGACACAACCCCTGCTTACAGTCTAGAATGGGACACAGAGGTTCTAATAAATTACAGTTAGGGGAAATAGGCATAAAGGTTTTGTGGAGTTGGGGAGGGGTGAATATCAAGGGCTTTAGGGTTACAGTTCAAGGAGCAAAGATGACACAGAAGAAAGGGTACATTGGGGAAATGAGAGCTTAGGTCTTTAGTTGAAAGTGAAATTTTGAGTAGAGCTTTGAAGGTGGAGAGAGTGGTGGCCCTCAGATATGAGTGGGAGGGAGAGGGAGTTCAAGCCAGAGGGAAGCTGTGGGAATTGGGTTGGGACCTCCTGTCTATCTCCACTCCAGTCCATACTTCCCTCGCTGCCTGATTCATTTTTCTACAAAAGTTTAGTCCATATTTTTCCACTCCTATAGAACTTCCATTGGTTACCCATCCACTTCCGCATCCAAAGGAAACTCGTTACCTTTGGTTTTAAAGCATTCAAACACCTTGCCCCGTCCTACCTTACCTCACCACTTTCTTACCACAAGCTAGCACGCTCGCTTCACCCCTCAAATGCCAATCTATTCACTGTACCTAGATCTCTTCTATCTCACTGCTGACCCCTTGCTCATGTTCTCCCTCTGGCCTATAACTCCCTCCCCTTTTATATCTAACAGACTACAACTCTACCTACCTTCAAAGACTTACTGAAATCACATCACCCCCAAGAGGTCTTCCCTGCCTAAGGCCTCATTTCCCCGACTCTTTCTCAATCTCCATCTCTTGACTAATTAGAAGTGCAATTTGACATCTCGAGTTGAAAGACTGCATGGTAAAGATCGGAAAAGTGTATTGCAGAGTGTAGATAGCTAAATTGGGACTGAGCTGCAGCATCTGTGAGTCTGGTTCAGGGGCCCATGCTGCTTTTTCCAAACAAAGTTCAATATTTGGAAAGCTAATTTAACCAGAAAAAAAGTTTGAGTTTCTCATGTCTATTTTTCATCCATGATGCTTATTTTTATGGACTCAAATATACCCTGGAGAGTAAAGTCACTGCTTACTTTCTCAGAAAGACTATGACATTTGCTGCTACCTTTTAGCATTAGGAAATATCATCGTAATGATAGTCATTATCATAATAATGACTGATTAGTACTGATTTAATGTGACAGGAGGGAGGATTGATTGGAGGAGAATGAAAGAGGACCAAAATGTAGACCTATTGCTAAAACAAGAAAATCAAGACAGTATGCTCAGTTTTGCAAATTGTTGTACTTATTTTTGCATTTTGGGGGAGATAGTAATGCAGGCTCATTAGATCAGATGGATGTGTGAGTTTGCAACTTCTTTTCCATGGTCAGGAAGGTTTCTTATAGTCAGTGGCTAAGTTTTTAGGATCATGATGGATCTTGGAAGAGGAAGGGCTGGCTATTCACAGACTGTAATGACCTCTCTCCAGATTCATTGAGGTCACTAAAGGGAAATTTGCTTAAGCTGTAAAATGAATTTTTGGGTCCTAAATGTAATATTTAGTACAATTCCTGTCCTAGAGGGATGTTAACATGTTGGGATGAATATAGAATATTCTTTTAAAGGTCATTTTTAAACAGGTCTGGGATAAAGCTATCTCCCAGTGTGTCTTTCCATTTTTCTGCCTATCCCCCTTCAATCCGACCAAAATGCTACTTCCAAAATAACTTGAGTTCATAAATATTTTAGTATGGAATTCTTAGACCTTTGGAATTTCCAAATCACAATTTTCCTTCACCCCTCACAAATATTAAAAAGAATCGTAAACTCATTCTTACTATAAAATTACTTTTTGGAAGAAGAGAGACATTCTCCATTATGCTGTGAACTTAAATCATCAAATCTGAACTTCTCATACAAATTCCCTAGCCCTTGAAAAGTATGAGATACTTGTTGTGTGTGGTTATGGTTCATCTCCAGCAAAGCCTCCAGAATGGAAAAACACTTTCTTAAAAATGTTGTTCAGAAAGAAAGGACTTACACATACATGGGCTTTTCTTTAAAAACAATAGTGCATGGTCACAAAATACATTGAAAGCGAGAGTACTCAGTCAATTATCAGTAAAGAAATCATGCCATTAGATGAAAAAGGCAACCTCTGGAGACTCAACACAATCAGTTTTTCTCATGAAAGCTTAAATCAAGGTTTATGCATATACTGAAAGAAAATAAGATCCTAAAGAACCCAATGTGTCATGGGAAGGTAACCATGGATTTACCCTTAGAAATGGGACTACAAATCGATATAGCAATAGAGGAAATTTAAACAAATAACATAGGCCCACAAAAACGTGACTGAAGCATTTGCTGGTAAAAGATTTGGATTTAGACTAGCTTCAGAGTCACAGCAGGGGACTAATACCATTTCCTAATAATTGGAACTGCAAAATTGTGGCCATAAATTTATTGGATAAATCTATCGGAGAGATATTCTCTCCCTCGACCCTTACCTTAGAAAGTACTGTCTTCCATTTTGTATTCTTCTCCTCACAAGCAAGACTGGCTTGGCCCTGATACTCTTTTTTGGAAATCTGTTAAGGATTGAAAGGAAACAGTAGCGGGGCAGAGAAGGGAAAGGATTAAAGAGCTGAAGTTCCGTTATTTCCGTTTACTGGCTCTAAGGAGTCCAAGAATTTCTCTTTACTGGAGATAGCTCTCCAGTTTATTACTACTTCATCTTTTCCTTTGGTTCACCTCAACTTGGAATTCAATTGCATCCTTAGCCTAAGATGGGAATTTCAAGTTCTTCAGGAATGTCACTATGCATAGTTGGTGTTCTCTCCTTCTGAAGCAGGGAGACCACAAAAATGAAATATCAGCATTCAATGATGCTGTTTTGAAGTGCAATATTTCAGTCATGTGATAGGGAGAGGAAGCAGGACTGAAATATTCTGTAACTTGCTAGATATTATAGATCCTTGACCATGAATACCTTTGGAGAGTCTAGACACACTGCTTGATGGGAAGCTATGGAAAAGTGGGAGAGTTGGGCAGCCCAAATTTCTGGTGTTACCCTGATTGATTTAACACACATGGTTATCTTACTCTAAAAGTGCAAAATATTTTATTATAGGTATGAGGTCACTGTGTTTTCTGAGGGTGAAGCCAATGCAATGCAGTTTAAGGGCGACTTGCTAGTGTTTTTTGTTTGTTAAGAAAAGATAAAACATTCACTGGACCTTAACCATATCATACTATTTCTAAATAGGATCATCATCATCAGCGATATTTATAGAGCACAGTATTAGGTACTTAGGAGAGTACAGTGCAAGAGAGTTGGTGGATTTGCTCCCTGTCCAGAATGCCTTATTTTGCAAGTTTAGAGAAGCAGCGTGGCTTAGTGATTTGGGAGTCAGAGGACTCCCAACTAATCCCGACTCTGCCACTTGTCAGATGTGTGATCTTGGGCAAGTCACTTAATTTTTCTGAGCCTCGGTTACCTCATCTGTAAAACAGGGATGAAGACTGTGAGCACCACGTGGGACAACTTGATTACCTTGTATCTACCCCAGCACTTAGAACAGTGTTTGGTGCATAGAAAGCACTTAAAAAATACCATCATTATTATTATTGTTATAATCTAGGTGGTCACTATAATCAATTGATAGTATTTATTGAGCACTTACTGTGTGCAGGGCACCTATGTTCTGTGTGCTGAAACACCCGTGTTCACAAAAATCTGCAGTTATAGATTAGTACCATGCAATTACCCCCAGCAGGCACTCAGTACATATTATAACTACTGGAACTACAACTGGTTAAGTTATCTGATAGACTTTCAACTATTTTATCATACACTGATGGCATTTTGCAAACTTCTTTGGACATTTATTGTATATTGCTCCAATGCAAAGGAAAATAAGAAAGTCATCGTTGTAAATATGTGAGCTTTATATAATGAAAGCCATTCACAATATATTATATTTCAAAATCAAACGCAGACCTCTGTCTCTTCCTGCAGTCGGGGAGTAAATCCCAGTCGGTATTCTCCTCACGTGGCACTTCAGTGTAAACTGCTATGTGGACCAAAATTGATTATTCACTATTTCCAAGACAGTAATTGCATTAGCAAATGAAGTTTCCCAAACGGCACCTGTTTATTTATTTTAAGGGTCTTAAAAATACAAGTAGAGTTCCTCAGTTGGTTTCTTGCCTTTTGAAATGTTCATGTGCATTGAAGGTTTATTTGATTTGCCAGCTGAGGACCATGAAAATACAACGGGAATAAATTATTTGGGGCAAACCCACCTGCTGGCCTTGAAACTCCTCTTGCCACTGTTTGACATCGAATGTGCATGCCATCTGTGGAGGTTTTCAGGAACTAATGGTTTGCCTAACCCCTACCTCTCTAGTTCAGTGCACAGTGTCCTGTGAAATTTCTCCAGAAACGACCAGGTTTAATTAGGTGGGTTTTTTTTATTCAGCTTTGAAATTAATTTTCTAGACCTCTGACCTGATGATTCTAATCTATAGTTCTCCAGCTCTCAGCTGGCAGCTCATTCTCTGAAATTGGTCAAGCGGTGTAGGTCACTTCAGCAAAGGCCAATGTATAGACTAGCCCCGTATATTTGGATGCAGATATCACAGAAGCATATTTTTGCTGGCTTACATAAAACACAATCAGTTCCAAGCCAGAAACCCTATTGTATTTAGTCATCCTAATACTAAATTATAAAAATAATTTAGGTGTAAAGATCATGGGCCTGGGAGTCAGAAGGACCTGGGTTCTAATAATGACTTTGCCACTTGTCTGCTGGGTGACTAGGCAAGTCACTTAAGTTCATTTTGCTTCAGTTACCTCATCTGTAAAATGGGGATGAAGACTGTGAACCCCATGTCCCCATGTGGGATATGGACTGTGTCCAACCTGATTAGCTTATATCTACCCCAGTGCTTATTACAGTGCTTGGCACATAGTAAGCACTTATCAAATGCCATTAAAAAATTAAAAACAGCCATTTTTCTTCTCCCCACATCATTGTAGAAGGAATTTTATTGTTATTGGTGTCTAAACCTTAAATAAGAAAGGCTAGAGCATTAAAGTGTTGAGAATTTTTCCAAATTATACAGGCAGAATCAGGTGGTTTGAATCTCTTCAGTTTTTCCCTAGATGCTTCCTCTTTTCATGTGGACTATGAAGGCATCCTCTTCCCTCTACTTGAAGTTATATAGGACGAGTTTATCCTTTTAAAGGAAGCTTCCAGGCCAAATCTCATTACCCAAACCTAATATTAAAATAAAACCTTCCTGCTAGAAGCAGAGTTTAATTTTTACCATGAGAAATTAGAGACCCATTCCCAAGGACTGTCATGGGCAGAATTCATCAGTCAATGTAAGTAATGTAATTAAAGTAAGTAATGGGGAGAGATTGTGTTTATTAACTCTGCTGAATTGTACTCTCTCAAGTGTTTAGTACAGTGCTCTGCAAATGGTGAATAATCTATAAATACCATTGATTGATATGCACTGTATTAAGTGCTTGGTAGAATACCATACCACAGAGTTGGTAAACATGATCCCTGCCCTCAAGGAGTTTACAGTTGAGGGAATCAGGGGTGGGAGAATGAGGTTGAGGTGAACTCTTCTTCCGTGACTGCTATAATGGTGTCAAGAGTTTCACGCTTGCCCTCTATCCCAAGAATCAGGTAGCATAGATCAGCTAGGGCAATGTTCTTCCTAAGGTGCAAGGACCCACAGATCTTAGAAGCAACACTCGTGCAAGGTAGAGTCCTTAAGGCTTTGACCTGCAAAGCTAGGATTTCAGCATCAGTTTCAAGATTCTTCCCATAGATGACAGGGCAGAACCTCGGCAGACTCTTAGACCTCCGAATTCCCTGGCTTTGGGGCCTGTGCAAGGTACAGATCAGAATAAGGTTTATTGAAACCTCATACAACTTAGGCATGCAATAAAAGCTAGAATCCTGATGATTGGACAATTGCTTGATGGATTGTGTTTCAGGTTTTCCCCAGAGTCTTGCCCTGTGCCTGAACCCCTGTTAATGCATTTTCCCCAAGAGGACTCATCAACAACGTAGGAGTCCATGGACCCTAATACAGCACCCATTTGGATTGAAGCTTTTTACCTCTTCAATATATTGCATATGTATATAATGCATATATACATCAGATAAAATATACGATTGTGCCGGCTTACAGGTCATGTCGTTACTGAATCAGGTCTCCAATGTCATCAGTAGGTTACTTTCCACATTCTTGTTTTCTGGGATTCTAGGGCCCAGGTAACAATAGTGTCATGGATTATTTTTATTTGAATAGAGTTGCATTGCAGTTCTTAATATTTCAAAATATTTCTGGCCCAGTTTTCTTTATTGTCAATAGTATTACTTCTAAATTTTATTTCATCTTCACATACTCATCAAAGATAAAGCAGTGCACAAACTCTTTATCATCAGGAACCTCCCTTTCTCACTCCCAACCTTGATTTAAACACACGCTATTTATTCACGTTCTTCATTCAATCGTATTTATTGAGCACTTACTGTGCCCAGAACTCTGTACTAAGCGCTTGTGAAAACACAATGCAACAGTAAACAGACACATTTTCTGCCCATACTGAGCTTAGAGGGGACTTTATCTTGCTGGTATTCAAAAGTATATTGACTGCTTGAGTTTTAACAATCTTATAACTAAACCAGGTTTGAGATGCAGAACTCCCTCCATAAGTCCAATACTGATTAACGCATTTCTGTGGTACCCACAGCGACAGAGCCTATGTACTTTCTTTGACGCGCGCACTGTTACATTTACCCTTGATGAGTACTTTTATTACAGTATTAAAGTCTTCCATCCAAGAGAATGCCTTCTTTTCCTAGCCAATCTAAACTCATTATATGAGTACAATGGTAGGACATTGACTATAAAATGTCTTTGTGAAGTTAAACTGTATATCTACTTGATTTTTATCTGTTCATTTGGAGATTTCAGAGGGGAAGAGACCATAAATGTATTTTATATGATTTGTTTTAAATTTGTGGTCCATATTACCCATAAGTTTAAACTGCCCTTTTATTTGTTTCATTTTATTACTAATTATACCAGCATCAGTTGGCCAACAGTGATTTCTGGGTTCTTTGATCATCATCTGATTTGACTATAAATTGTACATTTGCTTTCTTATGTTGTCCCACTATGTTCCATCTGTTATTTTTTTCAAAATAACAACTTACTCCACACATATCAGAAATCTAGATAACTATGCATATATGACCATATTTTTATTCATTTTTAGATCGTAAATGAATAAATATATAGCTGCCCAGGTTTTTTAAGCTACAACCAGATACAGGGAACAAATCTCATAAGCAACAGCAGCATCACTGAACCCAAAAAAATTTAGACACACACTCACATGTCACTCACACTTCCTAGTTTATCAGTTTTTCTTTCTCTATTCTTCTTTCAGATCACCCTAGCGAGTTCTGTTTCTCCTCTGTCATAGAATCATATGCTTTTCATGTCTTTCTCATTTTTTAATGCATCCTGTTTAGTTATCTGTTATATTGTACTCTGTCTTTAGTATAGTGCTTGGCACTTACTACTGTGAGCTCAGTAGATACCGTTATTGAATGAATGATCCTCAGAGAAAGTGGAGTATTGAGAAGACTCCCTACTTCTCTTTGTTCCCTTAAAAAATCTGTATTAAAAAATTCTCTACTTCATTCTCCAACTTATTTTTGTTTTTTAGGGTCCTTTGTAAGCAGGATAACCTACATTAATGCATCCCTCATTTTAAGAAAGAGACAATTACAATTGGACTGCAACAGAATTGGTGGCAGAATGAAATATTGGAGGCAGAATAAATCTGTGGCAGAAACATCTTTAGATTCTGCTATTTCAGGATTGGAATTATTGTTTTCTTTAACCTGGTACCTTGGAGCAGGGAGTGTGTCTATTTAGGGCCCAGCTAAGATACTGAACCTGAGGGTTAAGGGGAAGGGAAGGGGCAAGGGTCTTGGTCTTTCTCCATTATCCCTTCCCTGGATGACTTCCATCTCCTTCCCACCTCACACATACCCAACCCAAGCAATTCCACATGATACTTTGCAAAGTTCTGCACCCCTCCCTGCCTATTTTCTCATTACATCCTGTATCACAGAGAGACAGTGGAAGCAGGAAAGCCCACTGTACAAACCACTAGCACTATCAAACAATTCTTCTGGGCAGGTTATCAGTTCCTGAAGTTTCAGGATTGATGCTTGTTGTCCCTAACAGGAGATTTCATCTTTATCCATTAATCTGGAGAAATGACTTTCTGAGACTCTTTTCCAGCTCAGCGTCCCAGCCAATGGAGGAATGAAAGTTTCTTTCATGCCCATACATGTCCTACCTTCTCGATCCCGGTGTTCTGTCTTTCAGCTTTAAGTATTCCCTTTCCCTGAAACCCAAAGACTTTTCCCCTCTCCCTGGTCTCCCGGCCTTCCAGTTCTCAGGCCAGTTGCTGAGATTTACTTTTCCCCCAAAACGGCAGTGTGCTTGCGTGGGAAGAGCTTGGACCTCGAGGTCAGGAGAACCAGGTTCTATGGCCAGCTTTGCCATGGGCCTTTTTGGGCAAATTGCTGAAACTTTTTGTGTCTCAATGTCTTTGCCTGTAAAATAAGGATAAACGATCTGCTCTTCTACCATTTAGATTGTGAGCCCTGGGTGGGATAGGCATTATGTCCAATCTGATTATGAAGTGTCAGCCCTAAGTGCTTTTTATTTATTTTTTTTAAAAAAAAGACAGACCAGGGCTAAAGGATCAATATATCAGGCTGAGAATAAAATGTTTTAAGATGTCTGACCAATCCAGGTATAACTCTGTCTGGACTTTACAGGGACCATGATAAAAGAACTCAACTATTGTTTTTCCTATGGCCATCTGAACTTTCCTAATTCCCAAATGGACCTGGCAAATGCTTCTTTCCACTATCCTGTTCCCTTCATTTTTATTGCTGTTTGATGTAGATACATTTTACTAGCACTTATAAGCTTACTGAGGTAGATACAAGAAAATCAGTTTGTGTCCCACATAGGGCCCTTAGTCTTAATCCCTATTTTTCAGATGAGGGAACTGAGGCCCACTGAAGTTGTGACTTATCCAAAGGTACACAGCAGACATGTGGCAGAGCCTGGATTAGAACCCTGGTCCTCTGACTCCCAATTCCATGGTCTTTCCACTAGATCCTGCTTGTAAATAGATACTTATATATTCTGATTATAATTTATTGTTGTTATTCCCCATGGCACAGTAAATGCCATAAATAATAATAATAATTGCGGTATTTGATAAGCACTTACTATGTGCCAGGCACTGTACTAAGCACTGGGGTAGATACAAGCTAATCACTTTGGACACACTCCTATCCCACATAGGGCCCCCAGTCTTAATTCCAATTTATATATAGTAAAATCTTGGAATTTATGATTATAAGAAAGGACTTTCTGAGAGTTTTTTCATCTATTTCTCAGCCTAGGTTTTGTATTATTTAAAAGCTCCCTTCACATGATCTGAATACATGTCAATGGCAAATCAGTTTAAGTCCAGGATAAATATTGTCATAAACATAATTATATCCCCATTACATTAGATAGTAAATTATGTGAGGGAAGGTACTATGACTCACCCTATTGTATTCTCCAAAGTGCTTAGTTTAGTCCTCTGTATACCATTATTCAATAAATCCATTGGCTTGATTCTAAGTTTTACAGTATTTTAAAATACTGTATAGCCACGGTGAACAGTAATAACCAGAATTGTACACATAAAATTTCATTTCTGACTCTTCAGTATGCAAATGATTCTAGAGTCAAACTCCTTCACTTTGGAAATTTTCTTTTATACATTTGTTCCATTCCAGAACAAAATGTTTGTTTGCCTATTGAGGCGATCAATCTCCACCTCGAATCTCACCAGATCAGGTTCTTGCTTTTGGGGCATTCTAAATGACTGGGCTTTTGTTCATTAACGGTGGGTGATGTTCTAAAGCTGGGGGGAATTGATGTGGTTGGAATAATATCAGTGTATGTTTAGGCTATTACTCATCCATTTTCATCCTTAGCCATTGGCAATCCCTTGACCAATATATCCTCTATCAAGCTATCACCAATTATTCAACATGTCTTGGACACCGGCAAAACTTGTTTTCTTCCTATAAGAAGGAGCAGGACTGGTACCTATCCTTGGCACTCATTTACCTGTGAGCAGACTTTTCATATAATCTTCCCTATTCATTGGTTTATTTGTATTAATGTCTAACTCCCTCTCTCGAGTGTAAGCTCATTGTGATCAGGGTACATGTCTACTAACTCTGTTGTACAACTCTCCCAAGCACTTAATACAGAGCCCTGAATGGAGTAAGTGCTGAATAAATACCATTGTTTGAATCTTTAGCTACTTCTCCCTGATTTGTTTGTAGTTTTCTGTTGATCTCTCTTCTTCCTCCAGTTTTCACTATTGGCAAATGCATTTTGGCTGTGGATCCCCCTCACAGAATTGTAAGCTACTTGAGTGAGAGAATGTGTGTGTTTCTACTGTTATTCTCTCCCAAGACTAGGACTTAGGTGGACATGAAATGCCACTCTTGATGTAAGGGCTGGGAGAAAACCCTGAATTAGCAGTATTTATTGTGTCAACTTGTTGTAGTGTACTCAATTAAACACTTGGGAAGTACAGAATAACAAAATGCAATGTTGCCTCTCTATAAGAAGCTTTTGGTCTAATGGTGTTCAATAAACACTTACTTTTCAACTCCAGAACCCCTGGTGCTTAGGTACGATGAGTAGTGGTGAACCTTGGCCCATCTGGCTCAAGCTATAAGCTCACAGTGGGCAGGGAATGTGTCTATTGTCATATTGCACTCTCTGAAGCACTTAATTACGGTGATTTGTGCACAGTAAGCACTCCCAAATATGATTGAATGAAACTGTAGTTCAGAGCCATATTGTTTGAGTAATATTATCCAAGATTATTGAGGAATCTTAGCTTGCCCTGTGGCTTAGTGGAAATAGCTCGGGCTTGGGAGTCAGAGGTCTTGGGTTCTAATCTTGGCTCTGCCACTTATCAGCTGTGTGACTTTGGGTAAGTCACTTAACTGCTCTGTGCCTTAGTTACCTCATCTGTAAAATGGGGATTAAGACTGTAAACCCCATGTAGGACAACTGGTTACCTTGTATTAACCTCAGCACTTAGAACAGTGCTTTGCAGCATGGCTCAGTGGAAAGAGCCCGGACTTGGGAGTCAGAGGTCATAGGTTCTAATCCCAGCTCTGCTGCTTGCCACTTGTGTGACTTTGGGCAAGTCACTTAGCTTCTCTGTGCTTCAGTTGCCACTTCTGTAAAATGGGGATTAAAACTGTGAGCCCCATGTGGGGCAACCTGATCACTTTGTATCCCCCCCAGTGCTTAGAACAGTGCTTTGCACATAGTAAGCGCTTAACAAATACCACCATTATTATTATAAGCGCTTAACAAATACCATATTATTATTATTATAAGTAAAAAAATCCACTGGATATCAGTTGCATTTATTGAGCATTTTCAGTGTGCAGAGCATTGTACTAAGCATTTGGGAAAGTACAATATAACAGAAATTGACAGTAATGTATGTATTTTTGTTTTTAATTTTTCATGGATATTTTCCTCTCCCTTAATTTTTGTTCCAACCCCTCCATAGCTTCTACGTTATGACTTCTCTAACTTTCATATTAGAAATCTCAACTTCCGATGTTCTGACCTCATATCAGGATTTGGTTAGGCATTAATCTTTCTACACCTGAGTGTTCTTAAGATCAATCAGTGGTCTCTATTGAGTGCTTGCTGTGTGCAAACCAGTGCACTAAGTACTTGGGAGAGTTGAATACCAGGCTAAGGAACCATCAATTATGGCACAGCCCTGTTTTGCAAAAGTTCAGGTGGCTAAAAAGGTCTAAAGGTCTAAATATTTCTAGCTCCCTTGATACTTTCTTAGTTTTGTAAATTTGGGTAGCACACATGTGCCAGCTATGTTCTGTTTCGGTAAAGTCCTGATCCCCAAACCAGAAAGTAGAAAAACAAATGTCGTCAATCGAATAGGGCATTTGTCCCCAACCTAGATTCTGTTTTCAATCCTGATACAGATATACGGTCTCTTCTTAGATATCAGTGTGTCTCACTTTCCTCAGATATAAAATGGGTAACAATCCCTGCTCCACAACTACCACTTCCAGATCCTTGAGTTTGAAATAGGTAATACCCGAAGGATGCTTGGTGATCCTGGAGAGACAGCATAAAGAAAATATAAGGAATTGTTAGCTTGGATGGGTTGAGGTCACAGAACCCCCAAGAGGAGGTACTCAGAAACGAAAATACAGTTTTGTGGTTGTCACATAGCAAGGAAGAGCTCCAAATCGGATTGTGATTACAGTGGATATACATTCCAGAACTACTAGAGAATGAATGTCTTTCAGCACAGTGTCTACTTCAGTCAATCAAACAGTCATATTTATTGAGTGCTTCCTGTGTGCAGAACACTGTACTGAGAGTTTGGGAGGGTACAACACAACAGATTTCATAGACACATCTCCTGTCCACAGCAAGCTTACAGTCTAGAGGAGAAGCAGCGTGGCTCAGTGGAAAGAGCATGGGCTTTGGAGTCAGGGCTCATGAGTTTGAATCCCAGCTCTGCCACTTGTCGGCTGTGTGACTGTGGGCAAGTCACTTCACTTCTCTGTGCCTCAGTTCCCTCATCTGTAAAATGGGAATTAAGACTGTGAGCCCCACGTGGGACAACCTGATTCCCCTATGTCTACCCCAGCGCTTAGAACAGTGCTCGGCACATAGTAAGCGCTTAACAAATACCAACATTATTATTATTATTAGAGGAGGAGACAGATATTAATATAAATAATTTATAGATCTGTTCATAATTTCTGTGGGGGCTGAGGTGAATATCAAATGCATACACATAGATACAGGGCTACATACATCCTCCCTCGTGTTCACTGGTTGCTGGTGTTTACCCTGCGTGTTTATTTGTCCTCACTGCTCTCTTTGTACATCTGTGGTTGTTTGGTTGGGTCAAGTCATCCTCGTATCTGGTTTTCTGCAATCCTGGAGGGGATGTTTCCTAACTCTGACCTCTGTGGGCAGGGACTATGTCTTGTTTATTGTTATATTGTATTCTCCCAAGAGCTGAGTACACTGTTATGCACACAGTAAATACTCAATAAATGCGATTAATTGAATGAATGCCCCTCGTCAAGGTCATTCTTTTGTTACCACTGTAAGTTACAAACAAATCTCACCTTGCTGCTGCCCACCTTTTTACACTTTAAATCTACCACTCTTATCTAGGGCCTTGAAGGAGATGTCCAAACACTAACTCCCCTAAAGTTCGGCATAATGTTTCAAAATATACAGCTTACAGTTGCAAGCTTTGTTAGTTCATGCCCTGTAGGGACATATTTTTAAGCTGAAGAATTTTGGTGACTGACTTTCAATGTGTGGCTTTCAAATGTGTACAAACCCTTCTGATAATGGATTCTTCTCCAGTGGCATTTATAGCAACTATTTCCAACCAAACTATGGTGGAGTCATCACGGTCATTTCATTGTCATTGTTTGTGAATAATATTTACCTAGCAGTGGCTTACTTCTTAGAAGAGAGCATTTTGGGCAAATTGAGCCCACCATTTTCTGATAAGGCCAGACTTTAAGCCCAGTAGACTAAAACATATGCCGATAGAGTTGGAGATGATAGTGCTGGCTGATAGAACTACCACTATTAGATACACGTATCATGGGAAAGAATTATTAGAAAATGCTAAGGATCCTGGGAGCTCTTCTAGGAGACAGTGGGGAAATGCACTTACTGGGAAAAAGAAAAAGGAGTAATTTTTTTGTGTGTCAAAACAGTCAAATAACTATTTTGTCAACTGAAAATCTTTTCAGTTCTATTGTTCAGTGGAATGTTGAATTTATCCGAAGTTGTTTCTCAGCCAATGCCAGAGTCTGCCCAGGGACAGAAGTATTTTGGGACAAGATGTTTTCAAGTGGAAATGTTTTCTGGTGATTTAAATCTTCCAGGAAAGCTGTAACTCTGTGACAAACCAGCTCATATGAGGGAATGCTCTGAAGGTAATATCTGTGGATCAAGGAGATTTTAGTTCCACACTAGATCCGTTTCTGGGAATGTCTCCCTAACTGACAAAGAGTGTTTCCAGTTGTCCAAACCCCTGATTATCCTTGTGACCCACCACTCAACTGTCACCCTGGAAGCCTCAGAATGGGGGTTGGAAAGTAGTACAAAGCTGTCAGAATAACTTACTGGGCAGTAGCCAATAGTCACTGTTTCCCAATTCATCCTAAATTGTATTAAAAATCAGCCTGGAAATATTTATAGTGTTAAAAGTCAAGGTTGGGATTTTGGTATTGAGAGAGGGACGGGGAGGAGAAGATTAGGGAATGACCTGCAATTTGTGCCTCATGATGACGTGGACGTTTTCTGAGAGAGACTGATCTTGTGAAGGTTTCTATTATTGTAGGCGGTACGGCACATACCGCCTCATACCCTCGGTGATTCTTTGGTGTGGTGGGTCAGTGTTTTCTCCATTTAAGAAAACTGAGTCATGGAAGTGAAAAGTTGGACCAAGGGCAAAGAAAGGACATTTTGGCAGATGGGCACTAGAATTCTATACTAGGCATTATTTGGGCTTTGAAAATGGTCTGTTACATCCTTGAAGTGATGTGGTTGTGGGTTTAATAATTGTGTATCTTGTACATGTAAATTACTGTTTGTTATCAAATATAGTGATTGTTTTATCATTCCAAAGGATCTGGCACAATTACTGAAAAGTAAATGTGTAGGCTTTGTTTTCAAATTCTAATTCTTCTCATTTCTTATATACTATTCTGAAATATGCCACTGCTATAATGTAGGCATTTTGTAGTCATGATTATAACAGCCCAGTTAGGCTAAGTCCACCGTTGTGTTTAATGATTTCCAGGAGGGGTGGTAGAGTTCAAAAGCTTGGTTGCATGATAAAGCTTGCTTCTGTCCCTTAACGCTCTAGGAAGATAAAAGCAAGACACCTGCCACAAGTTGACCTTTGTTCATTTGTTTGAAAGTAGACCATGAAACCTCAGCTGTAATAGCACCTAGAATTTGAACTGACATTCTTATTCTTTCACCTACATCGTCCTTGGTCTCTGTGTCTAAGAAATCACAATTTTGTTTTAATGATCTACCTGCCCAGTCATTCTCTAAGACAATCACTTGTCGATTTTCCACACCACAGAGGAGCAGGGTGAGGACAAAATAAATGAAATCTACAGGTAATCCAAGCACTTTGATTTATGCAATGGCTTCAATTTTCTCTTCCACCAACATTTTTACCGAGGATCGAAAAATGGAACTCAATTTCATTGCCCCCAAACACAGTTATTGATACATAGCTCAAGCTCCAGTCAATTCCTTTTACTGAGTGCTTACTGTGTGCAGAACACTGTACCAAGTGTTTGGGAGAGTACAGTACAACAGAGTTGATAGAAACATTATCCGCCCTCAAGGAGCCTCAAGAAATATCAGTGCTGTGGAGGCACTTCAAATCTGAAGTCACCCAAAGTTCTGCATCTATCTATCCTAGGAAATCTCTACATTAATTCATTCAATCATATTTATTGAGCACTTACTGTATGCAGGGCACTGTACTAAGCACTTGAAAGATACAATTCAGCAACAGAGACACTTCCTTCCCAACAACGGGCTCACAGTCTAAAAGAGGGAGACAGACAGCAAAGCAAGTAGGCATCAATACCATCAAAATAAGTAGAATCATAGATATATGCACAAATCATAGATATATACACAGACAACCAAACATATTAATTGGCAACAATTAATGGGGAGACAAAAAATAAAACCCAAAGAAGTCCATTATGTCTTCTGGAAGATTGATAGGGTGTGAATTACTAGAGAGAATTGAATTTTCTTCCAATGTGAATGTTTTCAAAGCTAGATGAATAGCAATTATGTTGAGAAATATGAGCCTAGAGCAGAAAGAAAGATTCTCAAGCATTTTTATCAATGTCACCCATGGGATCTTGCCAACAACATGAAAGTGCAAGGCAGAAACATCAACAACAAAGTCCAGGAATGTATTCTGTTAATTAATGTTGAGGTATTCTCATCCTGGTACAACCTTAATGGGAAAGTGGGTGAGAAGAATGGATGGTAGGTGGATACCTCGTCTACCGTATCCCCACTCTATTTTTCCTCCCTTTGGAATCACATCTGTACTTGAGCCCATAGCCACTAAGCCCTCTCTTATTCTCCTCCAACTCCCTCCCATGTCATGCTTTCACTTGGCTTTGCAGCCTTTATTCAGTCCTACAGCATCTCTGTCCATAACCATTATTTATATTTAACTCTATCTCTTTCTCTAGACTGTAAGATAGTTGCAGGCAGGGAATGTGTCTACTAACTGTCATATTGCATTCTCCCAGGGCCAGGTCTCCCTGGCCCACGTCCTACAGCTGTCCCAGAATGCCCTCCCTCCTCAAGTCCTCCAAACTAACTCTTCCCCTCTTCAAAGCCCTACTCAGAGCTCACCTCCTCCAGGAGACCTTCCCAGACTGAGCCCTCCCTTATCCTCTGCCCCTGCTCCCTCCCAATTCCCCCTCCTCCCTCCCTCTGCTCTACATCCTTCCCATCCCCACAGTACTTATGCATATTTATATATATTATTTATTCCTCTATTTTATTAATAATGTGTATATATCTTGATTACCTATTTTGATGGTATTGTTGCCTGTCTACTTGTTTTGTTTCGCTGTCTGTCTCCCTGTTTTAGACTATGAGCCCATTGTTGGGCAGGGATTGTCTCTATCTGTTGGCGAACTGTACATTCCAAGCACTTAGTACAGTGGTCTGCACACAGTAAGTGCTCAAAACGGTTGAATGAATGAATGCTTAGTTCAGTGCTCTGCACACAGTAAGCACTCAATAAATCTGATTGATCAACTGTTTGATCCCCTGAGAATTATGATATCTCTTCCCCGTAAAGCACGTTTACACTTATACACTGTTACTTCTCCTATGGGTCATTTATTTTAATGTTTGTCCTGGACAGGGTTGTGAAACCCCTTAGGGAAGGAATTATGTCTATCTACTCTCTTGTACTCTCTGAAATGCTTAGAACAGTGTTCTGCATAGAGTAAGCACTCCATAAATGCCACGACTGATTGAGCTGAGGATATCTAATCATTTGTTTTATGATCAACTGAAACAGGGCATATGTTAGTTGGAGGCAAAACAGATACTTTAAAGATGCAGAAGAACAGTCTCTAGCCATGTGGTAGAATTGTGGACTTAAATGAAACTCCTTTGGCAGGCCTTGGGAGATTGGCATATAAAGAATTTCCAAAACAGAACCAAGCACTGTTCGAAAAAAAGGATGGCAAAGTGATTTTTTTTTTTTTTTCTGAGCACGCAGAGTTGACTGGAATACTGCTCACCCATAAGTCTTTCAGTTACACCCACTTTCATGGATTGGATCTTACAGCATCATCTCCATATATTTGTTTGCCTTCTCTGTTGGAGTGTAAGCTCCTGGAGGGCAGGCAGCAGAGAAGCAGAGTGGCTGAGTGGAAAGAGCCCGGGTTTGGGAGTCAGAGGTCATGGGTTTGAACTCTGACTCTGCCGCTTGTGGGCAAGTCACTTCACTTCTCTGTGCCTCAGTTACCTCATCTGTAAAATGGGGATTAACTGTGAGTATCATGTGGGACAACCTGATTACCCTGTATCTATCCCAGTGCTTAGGACAGTGTTTGGCACATAGTAAGCACTTAACAAATACCAATGTTATTATTATCATTATTATTTTGTTGATCTCTACTTTCCAAGTGCCTAATAAAGTGCAGCACACTAAGCTGGGGTTCATTAAATGTTCCCATTGCTGTTGTGAGTATTACTGCTGGGGATAGAGACTGGGAGCCCCACATGGGACAGGGACTGTGTCCAACCCTATTTGTGTGTATCCACCCCAGTGCTTAGCCCAGGCTTGACAGTCAGAGGTCATGGGTTTGAATCCCCTCTCTGCCATTTGTCAACTGTGTGACTGTGGGCAAGTCACTTAACTTCTCTGTGCCTCAGTTCCCTCCTCTGAAAAATGGGGATTAAGACTGTGAGCCTCACATGGGACAACCTGATTACCCTCTATCTACCCCAGCGCTTAGAATAGTGCTCTGCACATAGTAAGTGCTTAACAAATACCACCATTATTATTATTACAGTGCTTGGCACATAGTAAATGCTAAACAAATACCATAATTATTATTATAATTGTTATTTGATTGGGTCTTAATCCTCTCTCTGTCATTTGCCAGCTTTGTGACTTTAGGCATATCACAACTTCTCTGTATCTTAATTTCCTCATCGGTAAAAGAGGGATAAAATAGCTGTTTCCCCTGCATCCCTCCTTCCCTCGCTCCCTCCTTCTTAGACTGTAAGACTTGCTTGGGATTGAGGCCGTCTCTCTTCTGATTCTATTTCATTTATCCCAGTGCTTGGCACATAATAAGAGCTTATCAGTGCCATCATTGTTTCTGCTAGACTGTAAGATCCTTGAGCTCAGGGATTTACTTGTTTATTTACTGGATTGTGTTTACTTACTGAATTGTACTATTCAACTGTAGTAGAGTGGTCTGCATATCATTGATGAATTGACTGGCTAATTACATTTGACCCCTGAATTCCCACTTGTTGCTATAATGGGATTGGTTTTTCTCTTCTTTTTATTCCACAGTGTTGAGGAATGTTTATTACGAAACACTTCATCTTGTTTTCCTAGTCCATCAGTCAGTGGTATTTCTAGAGCACTTATTATGTGCAGAACCCTATACTCAGTGCTTAGGAGAATACGTTACAACAGAATTAGCGGACATGTGTCCTGCTCATAATGAGCTGACAGTCTAGAGGGGGCGAGAGACATTAGTATGAATAAATAAGTTATTTATAATATGCAATTTAAAGATATGTGCATTAGTGTTGTGGGGTGTGAACTAACCTCCTCACTGTGCCTCATTCTCGCCTGCCCTGCTGTCCACCCCTGGCCCACATCCTACCACTGTCTTGGAATGCCTTCCCTCCTTACATCTGCCCTCTTCCCCTCTTCACAGCCCTACTGAGAGCTCACCTCCTCCAGGAGGGCTTCCCAGACTGAGACCTTCTTTCCCCTCTGCTCCTCCTCCCCTCCCCATTCCCCCTACTCCCTCCCTCTGCTCTACCCCTCCCCCTCCCCACAGCACTTGTATAAATTTGTATATATTATTTATTACTCTATTAATGATGTGTATATATCTGTGATTATTTTGAAGGTGTTGTTGCCTGTCTACTTGTTTTGTTTTGCTGTTTCCCCCTTTTAGACTGTGAACCCGTTGTTGGGCAGGGATTGTCTCTATCTGTTGGCGAACTGTACATTCCAAGGGCTTAATACTGTGCTCTGCACACAGTAAGTGCTCAATAAATATGATTGAATGAATGCATAAACCTATTTCATTGATGGATCAAGTAATTTCTGTAGAGTAGATGCATATTTGATGGACTGAGATGCCTGACCAAGAAGTCAGTGTTTAGAATATTTAGGAGTCTCCTAAAATAATAATAATAGTACATGCTTACTATGTGCCAAGCACTACACCAAGCACTGGGGTAGATACAGGATAATCAGGCTCCACATGGGACTCACAGCCTAGGAGGGAGAACTGTAATTAAATCTCCATTTTTGCCAAAGAGGTAACTGAGGCACAGAAAAGTTAAGTGACTTGCCCAAAGTCAACCAGAAGACAAGTAGCAGAGTCAAAATTAGAACTCAGGCCCTCTGACTCCTCAGTGCTCCAGTACTTGTTTACTGCCAGAGAGCAAATAGCCTAATGTGAAACCTTTGAAGGGCTGTGCACACAGTGACTAGTCAGGAATTTCAGAAAGTAATGAATTAAGAAATTCTTGAAAAGATTCTCTGAAGTACAATCGCAAACACTGTGGCTTAGTTGGGATTTCTAGACTGAAATGGCAAGAAGCAATTCTGATGCATAATGTAATGGTGGTTCTCACAGGGTAGGAGCTTTGGGAAGATGGCAGTTCTATGAGACAGAGTCACACACAATGCCAACCACTGAAAATAGTAGACACCAAATGGGTGACCTTTACTTGTTCACCATAAGGAGGGTAATGTGATTTTTACATTGGTCAATAATCGTTAGTATTTGAGTCCTTGCTCCATGCAGACCACTGTTCTAGAGCTAGTGGGTGTCTGGAGATGTTATGAAGACAGACCAACAGGATTTGGTGACTGAATATGTAGGATGAAAGAGAGAGAGAGCTGAGGGCAATGCCAGCGTTTCAGACTTGAAAGATAGAAATGATGGTGGTAGTGTCAACATTGATATGAAATTCAGAGGGGAGGAAAGAGTTTGGGAGGGAAGATGGAGAGTTCAGTTTCGAACAAGTTGAGCTTAGGATGCTGGTGAGACATTCCTGTAGAAACTTTCTAGAAGCAGGAGGAGATTCTTGAAAGGCAGGGATCAAATCGATCAGTGGTATTTATTGAGTCCTTATTGGGTGCAGGGCACTATATTAAGCACTTGGGAAAGCGCAGTATATATAAAAAAAAATTGGTAGACCTGTTCGCTGCCCACAAGAAGCTCACAGTCTAGAGGAATCATGTCCAGCAAGTCTACTGGATTGTCCAAAGTGCTTTTAAAATGGTGCTGTGCACACAGTGTTCACTGACTGATTGATACAGGATTGCTGGGAAGGAAAGATATCAAGGCTAGTGAGGCAGATTTGGGAGTTACCTATGCAGAGGTGATAGTTGAAGCCATTAAAGTGGATGTACCTCCCAAGGGAGTGGGCCTGGATTGAGAATAGATAGGGAACTGGTACTAAGCATTAAAGAATACCCCCAGTTTGATAATGGGAAGCAGAGGAAAGAACTGGTGAAAGTGAACTTAGAGCTAAAATAACTAGGAGGAGAGGACAGTGTCAGAGAAACCAAAGTTTGATAGCGTTTCCAGGAGAAGTGCGTGACCTAAAGTGTGGAAGAACTGATGAGAAGTCAAGGACAGAGTAGAGTGCATTGCATTTCATGAGCAGGAGGTCATTAGTGTTCTGAGAGAGAGCAATTTCAGTGGAGGAGGTGGAAGCTGTATTGTAGATGGTCGAGGGGAGAGTTGGAGAGGAAGTGGAGACAGCAGGTGCAAGCTCCCTTTTCGAGGAGTTTGGGCATCCAATATAAGGCAGAGATGGGAGGGTAGCTAGATATCCAGTGGGCATGAAGGAGGGTTCTTTTAGAATTAAAAGGATGTGTTTTAAAGCAGACCGGAAGGAGCCGTCAAGGACAGAGTTGGATCAAATTCAAGTTCATAACAGTGAAATTGAAAACCTCTAATCAGTCATCCTGAAACAACTTGAAATATTGGGGATTAGGTAGATAACTGTGAAAGTGAGAATTACTGCCTTTTTCACTATGAAAATCAGTGTCCAAACTGCACAGAAAAAGAACCCAAAACTTCATTTAAGATGTACTTAGGCATGTCTGTCTAGATTATAAGCTTGTGGTGGGCAGGGAATGTCAGTTTGTCATATTGTACTGTCCCAAGCGCTTAGTACAGTGCTCATTCATTCATTCAATAGTATTTATTGAGCACTTACTATGTGCAGAGCACTGTACTAAGCGCTTGGAATGAACAAGTCAGCAACAGATAGAGACAGTCCCTGCCGTTTGACGGGTTTACATTCTAATCGGGGCAGTACTCAATAATTATGACTTACTGATTTTAGTCAATGAAACATAGTTTCCAGCACCTTCCCAAGTAACCAAAGGCCTTGATAGTTCTAGAAAAAAGCATTTGGCTCCTATGATGAAAGAGCTGCTGGCCACAACTGCCTACTCCTAAAAGACTCTATAGTTTGTCTTCAGATTTCAAACTTTTGACAGGCTAATCAGGATTCAATTAGCTTTAGAATACAGAGCATCTTCACATGACTCATTTTAAGCCACTACTATGGTAGATAGTATTTCTATCATTGAAATTCCATACCGAGTAGCTCTTGGCAGGCCAGTAGTTGGTTGAATTTGGTTTTCGATTCCAAAGAGAGCAGAGCATCTCTTGCCCTAGTTATTTGGATTTAAGCCAGTAGCAAATGTCCTTAAGTTTTTCTTCCACTGATGACAAGCATGAAACCAATTATACCTTCTAGTAGTTGTAATCAGAAACTCTTTTAAATCAACTTCATGAATCAACGGTCGATTTAAACCCTTGGTTTAATTTCCAAAGAAAGGTTATAACTTGCAAACTTGGCTTATGCAATTTCTGATTATTCTTGCTATTGAAATAAAATCACAGGACAGAAAAACACAAAGGGTGAGAAACCAACTGATTAATTTTATCCATAACTACCAAAAACGTTTTTCTATTTTATGCACTTTAGCTGCATGCAGGGATTGTGTTGAGTAACTGTTGTATTTTAATCTTCCAAGTGCTTAGTACTGTGTTCTGCACAGAGTAAGTGCTCAATAAATACCACCGATTGATTACAAACTACCCATATCTGGGCAGAACAATGAATTTACTACAGTAGGGAGAAACAGAGATTTAAGTGAGAGTTAATTGCCATAGACAAAACAGTGATTTTAAAATCTACCCCTCTTAAATACCTTCACATGCTGAATGATGCTGCTGCTTTGAAAAAAAAAAATGAACCCAATGTGTTTTTGAGGAGTAATCATTTGGAAGACATTTAAAAATCCTTTAAAGGGATGTAACACTTAGGAGATATTTCAAGTCCTCAGCTGTGTTAAAATACTTTGGGCTGTGTATCTCATAGCTACTGACTATAATTAGTCTGTGGAAGTGGGAAATAATATTTCAGAATGCACGAGTTATAGTAAAGCTAACCAGCAGGGGCCTGTGTTGAGGGGAACAATATCTGCTGAAGCTGCCTCTCAGAGACTGAAGGAGGGACCTCAAGGGGTTAATTTTTTTCACTAGCAGCCTCATAAAGTCACATTTTCAACTGCTCCCGGTCTTGTCATCTCATTTTTTGTGTTTTTTTTTTTTTTTAACACCTCATTCTCTCAGCACTCCTCTCCCCTTGGAGGCAGATCCTTTGACCTGTGCAGATTACTGTAGCAGTGTGAAGGACAGAACAAGCTCGCCGGCCATTTCCGAGGGGGAGATCTGGCTCCAAAATAGGACGTTAAGCCTTTCGGCCTTATGCTTATTTACCAAGTCAGCACGATGCAGGGTCTCTGGGTGCTTCACGGACTCCTGGGGAATCAGCCTGGAGACAAAGGCAGAAGTGGGAGCCGCCGCAAATGTGAGAGCCAGTGCCATTAAGGGAAGCATTTTGCTAATAAGGGCCTGTGAGATCTAGGTTTCCTTGGTTTCCATGACAGTTATTAGGTACCATAGAAATTGAATAGTCTCCCACAATGCTCCTGGGAGAGAAGGGGTTCTCAGTGACAAAGCAGAGTAGTTATGACTTGTAACTCATCCTTATGAGAATACAGAACTCTCAGGATTACGTTGCTTGCTTTTTCTGGGGTGCTCAACTTTTGTCTTTTTTTGGGGGGTGGATGATGATTTGAACTTGGGCTACACAGTCTCTAAAACACTATTCCCCCCCCCCTTTTTTTTCCTTTAGAGCTGAGCTGGGCAAAGCAAGGATATGAACGGTTATGCAGGTGGGCTTCTCTGGGAGAGTGAAGAGATAAGGCATCCAATCAGGCTCTGGCAACCTGCAGCCCTGCCAATATGCCCCTCCAACAGATTTCTGTAGTCCCAGCGCGGGAGACTGCCAGCAATGGGAGAAGTTCACTGGGCAGAAACAAAGAGAAGAACAAGGAAGGAGAGGTAAGAGGAGGTTTGATTTGCTATTCTAGGACAAGCTATGGTACAGCCAATGTAGCCATCTGACCCCCAGGGGTTTCCTTGCAGTGGCTTAGCACTGCTATACGCATGATCCCAACATGGGGTTATAACATGCAAAAGAATGATGTGTGACTAGTCAGAGCTTACTGAAATGCATTTCTGACTTCTGAGAGGGGGAAAGGAATCTAGTCCGTAGGGAGTGATGCTGAAAGAATGGATTAGAATTCCTGCAGTTCCTTCCTTTTAGCATTTCATTTGAGACTTACCTGCCAGTCATTGTTCCACCATGGCTTACATAGAGCTGGGCAGTTTGTGCATGTTAGTCAAGCTTTTTGGGAGAAGGGAAAATAGTTCAGGAAGAGTTGGATGGATTTTATTTAATCAGGAGGACAAGGACAGTAATGCCGAAATAGGCAACATTAAATGGATTATGTTGGCATATAGCTACATCATAATCTGTTGCTCTCCATTTTCACAGAATGCATCTGTTGTTTTCTTAAAAAAAGGGTATTTCATCCTCTATCCTTCTGTCTTTCATGAAAAATACTATTTGAAATTTACATAGCCTAGAGAAATATACTGTTCAATCGGAGTTATCTAGGCTATATCAAAGCAAGTTTAAAATCTGCTCCTTGAATTCAAACTGCTTTTTTTCTGTAAAATATAAAACTATGCTCCTTTCAGAGTTTTTTTTTTTTTGTAAGTTTGGACCAAGTTGGGCATAGTGCTGGTGTTCAAAATACCCCTAGTGATTTTAGTAAATTCATATGCAGAAAGAGAGTCTGGGATTGAATGTCAGGAAAAACAGAAACTACAATCACTTTGCTCAATTTAAGCAATTTGTGCTTGGTATGGGGGATCTAATTAACCTTTTCAAAGACAGGGTGCTTTCCCCCAGTTCTGAAAGTTAATATTTTTCCTTGGAAATCTGTGATTGGGTAGGGGATAGAGGGGGAAGGAAATGGAAAGAAAGGAAAGAATAAATGGGAATTTGTGTGAAGTACTGAGACAAATAATATCTACTGCATCTTCCAAAGATTAAATGGCCTTTTCCTGCTTTAGAGTTTATAAGGCCATGATTTTCAGGAAATCAATACGTGATGACTAGGTAACATTCTAGGATTATTAGGTGGTGGTAAGAGATTTTAGGGATTTACAGAAACATGTTAGTTGATCTTCTCTTTGAGAAAGACAATTGCCTTATGACAGGCATTGGACATCCTTTGGAGCTTTTTCATGTTATAATATTGTTGAACAGAGGAATGGTTATGTTGGCTCCATACACTTTCCATTGGTTATTCTAATACCTGGAGTAGTAAGCCCAGACTTCTAGTGCTAAAACTTTTCACAGGCAATAATCTTGGTTATGATGAAAAAGATGTAATACTCAGATCCATAATTAAAAATGGAAAAAGCTATCGAACTATTCTTGTGCTCTCCCGCATAATAGTAAACCAAGTCAGATTTTGAAGGAAATTTTCAAAGGGCAAGTGAAGTGGCGATTAGCTTCAAATGTGTATAGTGTCCAAAAATGATCACTTTCTTCAGGGTGATTTATCACCTGGAAATTGCTCCATTATACAAATGCTTTATTGCACTCCCTCTCCCACTCCCTCCCCCTCATTCATTCAGTAGTCTTTATTGAGCGCTTACTATGTGCAGAGCACTGTACTAAGTGCTTGGAATGTACCATTTGACAACAGATAGAGACAATCCCTACCTTCATCCATTCCCTTCCTTCATGCTACCAACTCTTCTGGGATCACAGTTCCTTATGATAGATGGGTCAGGTAACTCCTTCATGTCTTGGAGAGATATATTTGCCTTTAAATACGATTCAAGTATGATAAGATGAGCCAACACTCCTAAGAAAATCACTTAAAATTTCTACTAGAACTTAATTTGGATCTGCAAAATGAGATTGCATTTAGGCTAATTCCTCACATATCTAACCTTTGGGATTTCAAAGATTAGCACTCAAATGTCATCCTAAAAGAAGTTACTATCCCTCTTTAAAGCCAGATGCTGGAGGGTACGGGTAAGACTATATTCCGCTCTTACTGATGAGCTGAAAAAGAGTTCAGGTATTTTCCTGGATAGGAGGTATACACTATGTTATGAGCTGTTCCTAGTTTTCCTCCCTAATATGTCCCACAGTCCATGTGACTGTAGTTTCTGAGGCATTTGTTGCTAAACTGAGATCTGTGCTTTCCAAAATGGTGGCTAGGTATAAGCAGGACTGAGGCCACCAAGTGGAAAAAAAAATGACTCCCACTTTCACTCCTTTTGGGTATCGCTACAAATTGTATTTTTTAAACTGATCAATTTGTAATTGTATTATTGATTCACTCTTTTCTCCCTTTCCCACCTCTCATTTCCTCTGAACAAATAGGTTCTATTATTTACCTTTAAGGGTAGTCCCCGTATTCCCTGCTCACGATCTCGTGCTCATCAGGTTTGGGGTTTTGGGGTCAAGGACTTTCAAATCAGTGCTGGTGAATACTGCTTTAAGTAGTATTCATACTGAGCTATATTCTCCTTGGGAATTATTCTCTAGAAGAGACAAAGATCCTTTAAGCAGCCCATTACCTCTTTTATGTACCACACTCTTCTTGGGCTAGTACATTTCTCGAAAGGCTCCCCGAGGACCTGTTTGTGTGTTTCCTAAAAGGCGATAGATTCTTCCAGGAGGAACCGCCTGTGTGGTTCATTGCTATTTGGCTCTGCCTTGTAGCTTGTTTAGTTAAAGCGAATCCATGTGTTCAACACACAGCCCGCTGCCAGTTAGAAGGGAAATGCAGATAGTTTTGCCACCATGGTGTTCTCACGTGTATTTTGGTTCAAATGTCATCAGGGACTGTACATTTGAGCACCACAGTCTCAGAAACAATGTTTTATGCCTACCGGTGCATGTATGCAAGAACCATCGAATAGAGTGTGAACCTTCCTCTGCATGGAGTTTTGCAAGTACTCAACCTACATATCATAGGAGAACTGGGGGTAAGCATAAGCATTCCGTCTCTCTCCCCACCCAGGGCATTTGGCAAACACAATAAAATAGAATGAAGTGAGGATATTTGGTATTTTTCCACTCCATTCAGCTGTAATATATTTATTAGAGGATTGGGATTCCAATCCCAGCCTTATCACTTGCTCTGTTACCCTTTCTCACTCCTATGTAGACAACAGGCATATGGGAGAGGGACTGCCTCTGACCAGCTTATCTTGAATCTACCCCAGCACTTCATACAGCTCTTGGGACATTCATTCATTCATTCAATAGTATTTATTGGCGTTTACTATGTGCAGAGCACTGTTCTAAGCACTTGGAATGTTCAATCCGGCAACAGAGACAATCCCTGCCCCTTAACGGGTTCACTGTCTAAATGGGGGAGACAGACAGCAAAGCAAAACAGAACAAAACCAAAACAACATCATCAAGATAAATAGAATCAAGGAGCTATACAGCTTATTAACAAAATAAAGAGGGTAATAAATAATATACAAATGTATTAAAAGTGTTACATAGAAGTAATACCATTTATTAAGCATTTATTGTGCTCAGAGCAGTGTAGTAAATGACTGTAGAGAATGTAGAGAGGTTGTAGATGGGAGTTAGACATGATCCCTGTCCTCGAGGGACTCACAATTTAAAAAGTGTTTAACTTACTATTGTCATCATTATTATTTCCATCATCATCATAATGTGATTATTACATGTCAAGTATGAAGTGTTAGTATAGATACAAGACAATTGTATCATGGAAGCATGTAGGTAGACAAATAGTGATAATTGTGCTACTTGATAAGTACTTACTATGTGCTTAGCACTGTGCATGTCCCAAAAGCAGAGCCCAAGAGCAATATTGTGTTGGGCTTACTGAAAGAACCTGCTTCAGGCTCAGAGTGAGGGAAGAACCACCCACTTATGTTAACATCCTGAAAGTCTACCTGTATGTAGCCTCCTCCAGCTTCAGAACCTGGAAAGTGATTCTCCAGCGAAAATGAAGGCCTACTCTGATTGTGACCGATAGCATAAAAATGAATCAATCTCTTGTGAACTCTGTGTTTTCATTATTGAAACGTGATGCTTGGCTTTTCTCCTGCATGACCTTTAGGAATGAATATTCAGATTGTCCATTCTGCAGCATTGCTTTGAAACATTGCCTGATGTATTTCCATTTTTATTGTCCCTAGGGGACTTTCAAAAGAGTTTTAAAATGATACCTGTCCTTAAATACTCAGCAATAACCTCTAAGTAAGAATAAGAGAAACTATTTTAATACTGTTTTAACATTCAGAAATCAACTCTGCCATGCTCCATTGTCCATTTTAGCTGCTAAATTACCTTTGTAGCCCTAACAATCATGCTGATTATGACTAAACCCTGTTCTAAGTGGAGGTTTTTAAATTTGGGCATCAAATAGAGGAGACTTTTTTGAAGTGCATAAGATAAAGGTGCAGTGAATAATAATAATAATGTTGGTATTTGTTAAGCGCTTACTATGTGCCAAGCACTGTTCTAAATGCTGGGGTAGATACAAGGTAATCAGGTTGTAGGGCTCACAGACTTCATCCCCATTTTACAGATGAGGTAACTGAGGCACAGAGAAGTTAAGTGACTTACACAGAGTCACGCAGCTGACAAGCGACAGAGCTGGGATTAGAACCTTTGACCTAATTCCCAAGTCCGGGCCTTTTCCACTAAGCCACACTGCTTTCTTGAAAGTGAAAGAGTTAAGAGTCAGAGTAGACTATATGCGAGCAATCTGTAGACTGCTCTTTCTGATTAGGGTAGGTCTCTAGAAAGTAAGTCCACTTCATGAAAGAGTATGCCATTTTAAAGTATGACAACCTATAGAGCCACATTAAAACTACTGTCTGAAAATACCAAGAACACAATCGATTCAAGTGAAATAGTGAAAAATACCCTGGGCACATTTTCCAGTTGTTCATTTGTGGATTGTAAGTGCTGCAATCATTACTGTTTAAGGAGGATGCCTCTCATCCATTTATCATTTGCTCCAAGGAGGACTAATTTTAGCTAAAGAATTTTTTTTTTCCAACATAAAGTGGCTTAGCGAGTTAAATGGCTGGAGACCCATTTCTCTGACTAGAAGTTGTTTTTTGTTGGGGTTTTTTTTTTGATATTCCACTCCCTTTCCACTCCCTTTGTCTTCTCGTTCTTTTTTAAGACTTTATTGTCAGCCTGCCAAATTCTGCACAGAAACATTTACTACGTCCTGAATAATTTCAGTACATTGGACAGCGATCAAGTTCCTCCCTCCCCCCTCTACAACTTTCTATCCTTGTCTGCCGCTTTTGTACAAGAGAATTGGTATTTACACATTTCGATAAAAGCCACTTAAGCCACGCATGACACATGTTAAAAAAAAAACAGGGCAAAATGGAGTCATTTGCATCAGCTTAAGAACATTTGCATCATTAAGAATATACTGCCTGTGGTATGTATTTGCATTTCATGCCATCCATTTTGATATGTTGCCCATCCAGCTGGATTGCAGCCCAACTACCCTTTTTAGATGACTGAAAATAAATGGGAAAAGAATTTATTGCTATCCTGAGGAATATTATTTTCAGTTTCACCTTAAATCTGGCACCATTTTCTGTGAAAGTAAGAGGCAGATACTCCTGTTTCCTGTCATATGTCAACTGATTGCTGGGAAGAAATAGTCTCCAAAGCATCATTTTCCTCCATAAACATTTCCTGGCAGAAATGGAGAACTGTTACAGTGTTTATTCTCAAGTTCCATGACCACAGCCATGGGCTTTACCTTGCAGAGAATGTTCAGAGGCACACACCCAGTTTGGGAAATTGTCCATGGTTTTGTCTGAAAATGGGATTTGTGAACAATTAGCTTAGGTCAGGCTTGAGTAACCACTGCTCCAAAGGCAGATGGAACATTTTCCTTCAAGGATCTCACAACTGAGTAGTGGAGTCAGACACTAAAATAAATAATAGGTAAACTACAGGTAAATTACAGTTAAAAGAGTAGAAAGATATTTACATAAGTGCAATGGTGGGGAAGGGGGTGTTCATATTGAAGTTTTTGGGTAGTACAGAAGTAGTCAAGTGGCACTTCAGAGTTTATGTGAACTCAGGAGATAAGACATACATGGAGGAAGGTCTCCTAAAAGACGTGTGATTTCAGAAGGACTTTGGAGTTAGGGAGATCCGTGGTCTGTAAAATTTGAAGGTGGGAAGAATTTCAGGCAGGGGGAAGGACAGGAACAAGAAATCGGCACTGGAACTGGCCTGGAGTGTCCTCCTCTTTCATATCCTACAGACAATTACTCTCCCCCACCTTCAAAGTCATTAAATAGTGCATCTCTTGCAAAAGGCCTTCCCCGACTAAGCCCTCATTTTCTCTTCTCCCACTCCCTTCTATGCCACCCTTGCTTTTTGACTTTCTGCTTGTATTCACCTCTCGCAAAGCCCCACAGCACTCGAGGTTCTGGCGGAATGTCTACGTAGAAAGAAATTGGCAGGAGAAATTGTGAAATTGCTGAAGAAGAGAGTGGTCTGGGAAAACGAGGTAGATTTGGGAGTGATCCACGGAGAGGTAATGGTAGAAGCCACTGGAGCAGATAAGCACATTCATTCATTCAATCATTTTTATTGAGT
Organism: Ornithorhynchus anatinus; assembly: GCF_004115215.2. Lineage (NCBI taxonomy): Eukaryota > Metazoa > Chordata > Mammalia > Monotremata > Ornithorhynchidae > Ornithorhynchus > Ornithorhynchus anatinus. The sequence goes on from NC_041739.1 coordinate 13,696,921, forward strand.
GCTTAATAATAGTGTTGGTATTTGTTAAGCGCTTACTATGTGCAGAGCACTGTTCTAAGTGCTGGGGTATAGACAGGGTAATCAGGTTGTCCCACGGGAGGCTCACAGTCTTAATCCCCATTTTACAGATGATGTAACTGAGGCAGAGAGAAATTAAATGACTTGCCTACAGTCACAGAGATGACAAGTGGCAGACCCGGGATTAGAACCCATGACCTCTGACTCCCAAGCCTGGACTCTTTCCTCTGAGCTAGTCTGCTTACTGTGTACAGAGCACAGTACTAAGTGATTAGGAAAGTACAATAAATTGTGATAGCCCCTCTTTATTACACAGTGAGCTCACAGTCTAGAGCTGGGGAGCCAGACAACAATACAAATAAAGACATCAATATAAACAAATAAAATGTCAAATCTATACATAAGTGTTATCGGGTGGGGAGAGGGGGAAGCAGCAAAGGGAGCACTTCAGGGTGACGCAGAAGGGAGTGGGAGATAAGGAAAAGCGGGGCTTAGTCTGGGAAGACCTCTCAGATGAGTTTCGGCATATGCTCCGTAGCGTGGCCAAAGTGTCTAACACAGCATGTCGCACACTGTAGGCTGGCGGATTGTTCTGATGAGCTTTAGATTGAGGTTTGCTGAGTCAACAGAGTGTTTGAATGCTCATGGAGAGCTGAAGGTGTGGAAGCACAGAGTTCTGTAAAGACATCTGTGGAGCTTTGAGATGCAAAGGGCAGTGGCATGACCCACTGGAAAAGAATTAGAACCATTGGAAATGAGATTGTTTATAGAATTTTAAAAAACACCATAGATATGTGAATGTCTGAGTATTAATTGACTATGAAAATGTATTAAAATAATGGGAACTGTTGACATTTTAAACATACATTCTTGATGATAACAATATCTCGTTACATGGTCGAATTTTTGTCTCAGGCAAATTTTCTTTGGGTCAAATTCCTCTAAAGATACTCTGTTCTAAAAATACATTCTATACTGCCTTGTCTGGTCTCCTAGGGCTGATTGAAAATCCACATAGCCTAATTATGTGATCGTCCCTATATGCAAAGTAGTTTTATGAAAAGTGCACATAATTAAATTATATGACAAATAGAAACCTAAAATTGGTGAATTTATCTATTCTTTCCCTTTGTCTTGATTAAAGAACTGTACAAGACTATAGAGTGAATAGAATCCTGAGAGATTAATAATTGAAATAGCCCACAACAAACACATCTACTTTTTTAACCCTCTACCTCAAAATAGATATACAGATTATCTTCAGTAGCAAACCATTTGTGCTGATGAGGGTATAATTTCTAAAATGTCATAGGCAGTCTATTTTAATTATTATTCATGTTATTACTCCATTTGTATGCTGTTCTCACTCTTTGGTGTATTTTAAATTTCAATTAAATTTGTGAGCCTGTATTCACATTCTTAGTGTAATTCTAACACAAACGAAAACATATCCACATCAATCCACTGCTGTCTCTGGTTTATTGAATAATTGAAGAAGTAGATAGTATCTCTCTCCCTCATAGTTCTCTTCGGAAACTCAAATATGACAACTTCTTGAATATGAGGCTTAAGTGTCCCTCATATCTAATTGTTCTCTTCTTCATGTGCATTCCTCTCTGCCTGGATCTGACTTCCCCTTTATATCTGGCAGACATCCACTCTCCCTACCTTCGGAGACCTCCAAAGATCACATCTCTTCCAAGAGGCCTTCCCTGATTTAGCCCTTATTTTCTTTATCTGCCCTCCTAGACCTAAAAAGCTAGATTCTCACCTCCTTAAACCTAAATATGTAAAGAATATTATCAAAAATGACTTGCAAATTCCTGGAGAAGCACAATTTTATTTTTGATAAATTTTTCTGTTTTTGGAATCATGTAATTCAGTAACTGAGAATCCCTGAAAATTATTTGGAAGATAGAGTCCCTAACACACTTTTCACCATTCTCTGGAAGACTGCAGTTATCAAAGGCAAGTTAAAGTTTTCGCTCAAAGGTCTAATGCATGATTGAGAATCCCCTGCCAAAAATGTGTTTCCTGGCTTAATTATGGAGCTCTAGCATGTTGTCAGGGTAAGAGAGAGTCTCAGTTACCAATTACAGAATTTCTGTTGGCAAATTCTAAGTGGAAAAAATATAGAAAACCTATACAAACCTCCAGATTTGCTTTGTAAAGTTAGGTTTTGTCAGATCCTGCATCAAATGTGTAGTTGGTAATTAAGTTTTAGCAAAGTACTTTCTTATATTAGTAGCTGAAAACAGAGATTGAATAAAAGACATTTACAGCTTTTAGATTTAGAGAGGCAGTTAAAGCTTATGGCAAAAATAAATTGGTTAATAGAAGAATCAGGGTATTGAGGGCAATTTTTGTTTTTTATCCTCCTCTATTGTGTCTCCCATTACAGTGATCTACTTTAAACAAATGATCTATATTTTATTATTATTATAGATATAGAGGGTGAGCATTCATTTGTGATTTAGGGAAAGGAAGGATTCCATGCCCTTGAGGAGTGCTGAGGATATCTGTGTTGCCTTTTAACTCAATGTTACCATCATTCCAAACACAGAATTATTAGGGCAAAATCTTAGTCATTCTCAGAAATTTAACCCCCGTCTTGCTTAAGGGTGAAGAATAGTTACTAAACAGAGGGATTCTAATTGCAAGTCCTACTGAAGGGCAGATCCCTTTCAAACTGTTGTTCACAAGTGTGAAGCCAGCTGAATGCTGGAATCCTCAAACTGTCAACGCTCTTGAGCTATAATTTCCTTTTGGTCACAAAAATGAATTAGGGATAATCCAACGATTACTCTCTTTCTGCAATTTTCTCTACCATTCATCCAAGACCAGTAAATTATATCTCTTGTTCTACCAGTTTCTCTCAGGTGGCTGCTATTGGTCAAAATCATTTTGTGAAAGGTCTCTCCTCTTCATAGTAAGTTTGTGAAACCAGTGATTATACTGATTGCTACTTCCATTCTCCACCATGGATTTTTTTTTTTTTGGGTCAGTGAGAGTTGGTAACTATAGATAAGAACTATAAATAATAATTACTATGGTATTTGCTAAGCACTTAGTTTGTACCAAGTGCAGTCTTAAGTGCTGGGGTAGATGTGTTGCAATAAATAAGATACAATCCATATCGCTCATGAGTCTCACCATCTATAGGGAAGAGAAAACATATACTTTTTCCAGTTTTACAGGTGAAGAAACCCAGGCACAAAGCTAAGAGTCTTGCCCAAGGTAAGACAAATGACAGACAAATGACAGACAGACAAATGACAGAGCCAGGATTACAACTCCCCACAATCATGAGAATTTGGGTGGGTCCCCGGACCCTGGATCCCACCAATGATGACCTTTCCTGGGTCCATTCTCCTCTTGGGCTGGGATTGGACTCAGATTCTTGAGGCCTGGAGTCTGACTTGAACCAGCCTGGGGCCAGAGCTGGGGCTAGGAGAGACATATCAGCTAATCTACCCAATGCCAGGCTTTGTGGACACACAGGCCCAGAAATGATACAAAAATCCCATGTAAATGTTATCTAATAAATAGAAGGATGTGCTCTAGAGAGAAAGTATTTTTTTATGAAATCCATTTGAATGGTTTCTGGAAAATAAATAGCAAATTCCTATGTATCGTGTTCATTGTAGAAATTCCTCATACCTGGTGATTTCACTCATTCAGTATTATTTTTAGAGCGCTTACTTTGTGCAGAGCACTGGTGCTTGGAATATTGGTGACATTCAAAGCACTACTTAGAGAAGGAGCTCCATTTCAAAAGTAGATGTTGAAGATGCGCAATCATTTTCTGATCCTTGGTTTTCTGAGAGCATTCATTTTTTCCCCTCACAGATTTTGTTTATCAGAATTTTCACTTTTCGGCTAAACCACATTTAGTAGCCAAAAAGAAGTCATTTTAAAAACAAAGCATAAAACTCCTCAAAGAGTAAAGTAAAAAATTTCAGAATAGCAAACAACATCAAAGCTTGCTAGAGAGCTTTGAAAATAGCACTTTATTTTTACCTAAGGATTTGAAGAGAACAAATGGGAAAATTGTTTTTAAGCTTCCCTAAATGTCACCTCATTATGCTGTACTCATTCTGATTATGTACTTTTAATGACTGGAGAAAGATCCAACATTAAACCTTCCACTGCAATTTGAGATGTGGAATTTTAACTGTTGGTGTGCTTCTTCCACTAACATTAGTTGATGCCTCATATTTGGCTCCAGGAAAAACTAAAATGTGTTACTTCCTATATAGATATGCATAACATTTTCACATATCCCTTTATTATATAGATGGTCTGATAGGCTATATCCAATTTTTTTTCTTTCCAATGGGATAACATTTAAAGTTTTTGAATTTGGAAAATGATGTTCTGTGATGTGTGTTATTTAGAAATTAAAAAGTAGAATTGTATCATGCATGAGTGCATGAGAAGGTGTTTTAAGTGCAAAAGTTTCTAAATTTATATGTTTTGGAAATTCAAATATAGTTTGGTCTTTAAATTTTCTGGCAGTAACTCACTTTTCTACTTTCCCTGCTTTTTCCCCTCTCTCTCTACCTCTTCTATTGGTAGCTGGTGCTCCTATCTCCTCCAAAGATGGCATGGCCTAGTGGATAGAGCACAAACCTGGGTGTCATAAGGTCATGGGGTCTCATCCCACCTCCGCCACTTGGCTGCTGTTGAACCTGGACATGTCACTTTACTTCTCTGTGCCTCTGTTCCCTCATCTGTAAAATGGGGATTGAGACTGTGAGGCTCATGTGGGACAGGGACTGTGTCTAACCCAATTATTGTGTATCTACTCCAGTGTTTAGAACAGTGTCTGGCACATAGTAAGTGCTTAACAAATGCCACAATTATTAGTTATTACTATTATTATATTATTTCTACTACCCCATGTATTATGACTCCTTGACCCTTTAATCTTAGCTCAATGCACCGTCCATCTCTCCCCCTTTTTCTCTTCTGAACTTCTCCACAAAAACAGCACTAAAGTTAAGATATCACTATTATTATTATTATTACACTTATTAAGCACTTGTTATTCATTGATTGATTTGATCACATTTATTGAGGACTTACTGTCTGCAGATCACTGTAATAAGCACTTAGCACTGTACTATATGTGGGAAGACAGCACTGCTCTAAATGCTGGGGTAGATACAAATTATTAATCAGGTTGGGTACATAATCCTGTCCCTCATGGAGCTCACAGTCTAAGTAGGAGGGAGAACAGGTATTTAATACCCTTTTACAGTTGTGGAAACTGAGTCACGTGAATTGTTCAAGGTCATACAGCAAGCAATTGGAAGATCTGGATTAGAACCCATGTCCTCTGATTCCCAAGCCCATGATCTTTCCATTAGGTCATACCGCTTCTTAAGGTATGCTGAAATTAAATCCCTCAAAGAGAAGGAAAATACCAGTAGGTCATACCGCTTCTTAAGGTATGCTGAAATTAAATCCCTCAGAGAAGGAAAATATATGGGGAAGACACCTACAGTGTGCCTATTTCAGTGTTCTGACTCATTCTTTTTTGACCTTGTTCTTTATAGGACAAAGCCTCTGCCATTCTTGCATTAATAGCAATGTTGGGAGCAGGAAATTAACAGTCATACAACTATTTACTTATCACTAAATTTTAGGGCTTAAAAATGGCACTAATGGTGAGAGTCTGGACCACAGCTGCCAACTCTATTGTATTTTATTCTCCCAAGTATCTAGTACAGTGCTCTGCGCGAAGTAGCACTCAATTGATACCAGCTTGATTGGTTGAGTGTGGTTAAAAATGGTACTATCCACCACTACAAAAATCCTAGTTTATGGATATGAGGAAGAGAGTTACCACTGTTACAGATAAATTTGGTTACATCTACCCTCCTTGCTCATTAAGACCTTGGAGTTGTTTTATTCTTGGTGGTATTGAACAAAATGAGTTGATTGTTCTGAGTCCTGATATGGTTTCTGTTAGTCTCGCTATGTACTTGGTTTTCCATGTGTAAGAATGAGCTAATGAGGCAATAGTCCTGACTTCCCTGACAGCAGGGAGTATTCATTGCCCAGGTAAATCATGTTAAAACTAAAGCGCACCACACAAAGCCTAAGAAAAGCTATTTCAAAGGCTGTTTCACAGTATTAATAATTGCATTTATTAAGAGTTTATAATGTAATAAGTGGTGAATAAATACCAAGTAATCAGGTCAGACACAGATTGTTCCACCCAGGCTATGTAATTAAAAAGGTACAAGCACTTATCCCCATTTTACAGATGAGGAAACTGAGGTAAGAGATTGTGACTTGCCCAAGGTCACTCGAGAAGTCAGGGGCATAACTGAGACTACAGCCCAGATCTACAGACTACCAGTCCCAAGTCTTTTCCACTACAAATGTAATTTGATTTAAATTACTATTCTATTTTTTTTTCTTAATGCCAACAGTTGAATCTTTTGGCAGTTTTGATCAGTTCTTGAATTCCTAGAGAGTCTTTTACAGATTTGGGGTATTTGAGCAATGTCATTCTCCTGTGTTTATTACTAACCAAGGTTCGTGACACCAAGTACTCTCACCGGCAGTCTTCAAGTTGAGTCGGTATCTTTAAAAGAAGTGTCAGTGAGGTTTGCTCCTTAGAGATACGACGTTTAAAAGGATTCCTTGAAGCTGGATTCCGACTAGTTTTTACAATAGCCGGTGGATTAAATTTGCTCAGTCGAATTGCACCACATAGAGATGTCTGTTTTTTTGGTTTTTTGGCTTGGTAACGATGTGCTGTTAACATTTTTCTATCTACTGGAGTATCGGTAATGTCCTGGCTATTGTGTAGTCAGATTTTTACAGGATATATAGATTTTTGCAGCATGTAGTTGTGATTTTAATTGTGGAATAAAAATTTATAGGCAGGAAGAGTATCTTTCCTTCTACAGTTAGGTGCCTAAGTCAGTCATCCACGTCCAGGCTGGAGTTAGTTGAGAGCCAGGCTGGGCATTGTGAAATGTGGTGAAGAGTCATAATTGAAGAGATCAGAGCTAAACAGATTTTCATCATGCCCCAAGGACTGGAAACCTCCTCTGGGCACTACACGGGTCGATTCACACTCTCCCAGCACTGCCGAAGAGTATAGATCACATGGAAATGGCAGGAGCCCTTTTAGGGATCCTGTGAATAGAGTTCCACTGACAAGGTGATGTGGATGGACTCTCCAACTGAGGACATAGGTCCAGAGATGAAAACCTGCATCAAGTTATTTTTGATAGTGGTAACGGCTTACTCAGCACAACTCTCACTCTCTCATTCCATCCTGCCCAATCAATAATATTTACTGAGCCCTTATTCTGTGCTGAGCACTGCACCAACCACTTGGGAGAGTACAGTTGAGTACATGTGTTCCCTGGCCTCAGTGACCTTGTGATCTAGTGGGGTAGACTTAATCTGATTTACAGATGGACTGAAGCAATAGAGTAATAGACTATAACTACATACTTGCCATGTGGGTAGGATTAGTGGACACAGAATGCTGAAGTGTCATTTTGAGGGGAAACAGAATGGAGAAGCAGCATGGCCTAGTGGATAGAGCACAGGCCTGGGGTTACCTAACATGTAAAATTCAATCATTCAATCATATTTATTGAGTGCTTTCTGTGTGCAAAGCACTGTACTAAGACCTTGGGAGAGTACAATGTAACAACAAAGAGACATAGTCCTGCCTGCAGTGAGCTTACAGTCTACAGATGGGGATGAAGACTATGAGCCCCATGTGGGACATGGACTGTGTCCACCCTGATTACCTTGTTTGTACCTCAGCACGTAGAACAATGCCTGACACATATAAGTGCTTAACCACTACCAATAAAAAGAGAGAAATAATAGACTAATCAGGGAAGAACCCCTGGCGGGGATGCTATTTCAGAAGGACCTTGAAGATAATAATAATGTTGGTATTTGTTAAGCGCTTACTATGTGCAGAGCACTGTTCTAAACGCTGGGGTAGACACAGGGGAATCAGGTTGTCTCATGTGGGGCTCACAGTCTTAATCCCCATTTTACAGATGAGGGAACTGAGGCACAGAGAAGTGAAGTGACTTGCCCACAGTCACACAGCTGACAAGTGGCAGAGCCGGGATTCGAACTCATGATCTCTGACCCCAAAGCCCATACTCTTTCCACTGAGCCACGCTGCTTCTCAAGATGAAGATGGGGAGAGCAGAGGTCTGCCGGAAGAGGAGAAGGAGGGTGTTCCAGGCAGAAGGGAGGTTGTGATCAAGAGGTCAGTGGTGAGAGAGATGGAAGAGAGGCCTAGGGAGTAGAATGGCTTGAGAGGAGAGAAATGTGGGAGTTGGGCTTTAGTGGGATTGAAGTGAAGATAGGTGGGAGAAGAAAACTGATGATTTCTCACAAGAAAAAGGAGGGAAACAGAGCAGGTGGGCAAGGGTTTGGTATGTTGCAAAATGCATGTAAAGGTGTTTTATAAGCCAAACTTATTTACAGCCATAGCTATCACAGCATAGTCTGCATGAACACCAGACCTCTCCAGGCAGCTGCCTTGTAGCCACTACGGTCTTTGTCATCTATTATAGCCAGCTAGTTTTTAGAATTTCGTTGGGCCTGGCCACTCTATGGAATTCCCTAGGATTTGGAATTGTTTTTTATTTGATTTTGTCAGAAGGCTTCCCCACTGATGGCATAGCTTTAGCAAGCATTCCACTTGTTGCAGAGCCACGCCTAGAACTCAGGTCTCCTGGTTCTCCAAAGCTGCACTCCTTCCATACACCACCAGCAGGTCTTAGAACCAACTGAAAATGGCACTGTACAGCCACGTCAGAGGCTGGTGAGAAGCAGTGTGAAAAGGGCCATCCTGACCATCCATTCAGGAAAACTGGTTTCTAAACCTAGCTCCGTCACTTGCCTGCTGTGTGTCCCTGGGCAAGTCACTTTGCTTCTCTGTGCCTCAGCTTCCTCATCTGTAAAATGAGGATTAAATACCTCTTCTTCACCTTAGACTGTGAACCCCATGTGGGACAAGGATTATGTCTGATCTGATTTTCCTGCATCTTTTGACCAGCATGCAGTATGGTGCTGGGAACAAAGTTTAAGTGCTAAACAAGCACCACAATTATTATTATTTATAAAGAATGGGGAATCTTCCAACTTATGAAGTCATTGCCTTTGCTCCAATTTTTAAAGCATTTATCACTATAATTAAAGCCAAAAAGAATAGTGAAGCTCTTGGAATAAATGCCAAAGTCTACAGATGGGGATGAAATGGCCTACTCAATTATCCATCCAAGTACTTTCTTAAATGTGTTGATGTAATGCCACAGAAGTTCAAAAATCCTTCCCTCCTCAAAATCTTCAAAAAGGATAACAAAGCTGTCTAAGGAAACTATGGAGACACCAGTGAAAATAGACTATCTTATTTGGTGTATTCTGCAAGCTGATCCTTAAGCTACCTGTCTGTAAAATGGGGATAAAATGCCCATTTACTTTCTCTTTAAAACTGTGAGTCCCACGTGAGATAGGGAATGTGCCAATCTTTTTATCTTTCATCTACCCCAGAGCTTAGATCTTACCCCAGAGTAAATCCAATCACTGCAGTTAAGCTAAATTTTCTACTTCAGCTAAACTGTCTGTCTCTAGCCCAACTGCACCAATAAGCCTGGGCAATTATCCAGAATATCTACACTGGCTTTGGCCCCATACGTTCCAGATGATTTAGTTGTGACTGTTTTAATCCCAAAGAAGAAAATCTATCTCCTACTTTCTATAAAACACCTTTCCTGGGACAGGTATAAGGCACTTAATTACCTAGATTCTCCCAAGAGCCGAAAGCTCTTATTGGTAGTAAGTTAAGTAATAAGTAGTCGCTCCAACAATTTGAGACCACTGGGAGCCATTGAATGTGCTACCAAATTACTGCCTGGGAGGGAAGAGCTTGGGCCCATGGGAGACTAGGGCCCCATACCTGTGAATTTATGCTGATCTCCATTCTACAAAAAGGGAAATTGGATCACCCAGAGATTGAGTGGCTGCCCCAAAGTTTTTTTTTAAAAAAAAAAAAAAAAAAAAAAAGAAAATCAGGTAAAAGAGAGAGAACTCAGTTCTGATTCATTCCTGAGCATCTGTCTTCCACATAGACGCACACAATCACACTAAAATTCAAATCCGGAATAATAGCCAGCCATTTCGAGGCTGTATTTCTTAGCACCGTAGTTGTTGATTAAAAAAAAAAGTAAAGGAAAACAATGCCATTATCTAAATTTATGGCTGACCGTATTCTCAAATAAATCACACTTTTAAAATTATGATTCTTATATTTGTACTGCTCCTTTATGCGTGGGCACTCCTGCATTTATACTGCTGAAGATGCTTCTTATGTATATTCTTAAATCTTCACCATCTGTTAGATTCATTTCTCACCCTGGAAGCCTCTGGCCAGACAAAACAAGCTCTCCAGCAGAACTCCTCTGAATGTGGAACTCTCTAGTGGAGAGGCAGGACCTGATGTATTTTGGTATATTCTGTGTATGCTATGTGATGGATGGGGGAAACAAATAATTGACTTTCCTCCTTTTGTGGGGGTTAAGAATCTCACTTCAATGTTTTCAGTGTCTTTTGGAGGATATTTACTTTTGATTGTGAATGCACATCAATCAATCAATCTATTGAGCATTTACTGTATGAAGAGCCCTGAACTAAGTGCTTGGGAGAGTACACATAGAAGCAACGTGGCTTAGTGGAAAGAGCACAGGCTTGGGAGTCAGAAGTTATGAGTTCTAATGCCTGACCTGCCACTTGTCAGCTGTGTGACTTTGGGAAAGTCACTTAACTTCTCTGGGCCTCAGTTACCTCATCTGTAAAATGGAGATGAAGACTGTGAGCATGAACACCACGTGGGACAGCCTGATGACCTTGTATCTCCCCCAGCACTTAGAACAGTGCTTGGCACATAGTAGTAAGCACTTAACAAAATGCCAACATTATTATTATTATTATTATGCCCTATCCACAACGTGCTCACCACCTAGAGGGAGAGACAGACATTAATATAATTTTTAAAATTATGAAAATGTACATAAGTGCTGTGGGGCTGAGGGAGGGGGGCATAAAGGAAGAAAATCAGAGTGATGCAGAAGGGAGTGGGAAAAGAGGAAATGAGGACTTAGGAAAGGTTCCTTGGAAATGTCTTCTACAAGGAGGTGGGACTAATTTTTGGATATGGAGAGGGAGGGCATTCCAGGGGAGAAGGTGGATGTGGGCAACAGGTCAGCAGCGAGATAGACCAAATCAAGGTAGAATGAGTAAGTTGGCACTAGAGGAGTGAAGTGTGTGGGTTGGGTTGAGAGCAGAGAGGTGAGGTAGGAGGGGACAATGTCTCTCACCCTTCCTGTGGCTCAAAGGCAATAATGATCTAATCCTATAGGTGAGAATAAATCCCCTCAAATGTGTTTGATAGGGATTCTATTAAAGTCAAATAAAGGGACTTCTGAAACTTCAGCCATTGAGAGGAAGACTAATGATACCAGTATATATGTACACATTCACCTTGACAGTAACTGAAGCCAATCAATATACCTGATTGAATATATTAATATGACAAGGTTAGATTATGTTTGTATATATATATATATGTATATGTAGATTACAGTAGGTCCAAGCAGCATCTCTCAGTGGAAATCAGTCAAACAGTGATATTTATTAAGCGTTTACTCTATGTAGAGCACTGTACTAAGCACTTGAGAAAATACGAGCACGGGAGTCAGAGAACCTAGGTGCTTATTTTGACTCCGTCACTTGCCTGCTGGGTGACCTTGGGCAAATTATTTAATTCCCTATGTGAGTTTCCTAATGTGATTTGGGGATTCAATATTTGTTCTCCCTCTAATTAGATTGTGAGCCCCGTATGGGACAGGAACTATGCCCAACCTGATTATCTCTTCTAGCCTAGTGCTTAGTACAGTGCTCTCGGTATCTAAGAAGCACTTATCAAATACCACAATTATTACTACTATTATTATTAGTAGTAATAGTAGTAGTAGTCTCTTTTCTCTGTCTGCTTTCTGACCTCTGACTAGGACAACTAGAGTGTCAGGTGCCTAAATGTCTGGGATTTTTTATTTCTAATATTCCACTTCCCTCTGCTCTGGCCCTTGCTCAGAGGGACCATCTGGGAGGGGAATGCAATGGGTCTGGAGCCTTAGGGAAGGGGGGAAGGGGTCAGAATACATATGCTGTGTGTTCAGCCAACTTCTGCCAGAGATTTCAGATGATGCCATTACAACGTGCGACCCATGCAACAAATGTAGTGAAAGTCTGTCATTATGGTCAGCAGAGTAGCGTCTGTCTCTGTGAGTGCTGTCTGTCCCAGACACTGATCCCCCATGCCCATGGTGGGGGGACAATGCAAAGTCCCCGTGGATTAGCTGCTTCACTGAGCCAGAAATGAGATGATGCTATGTTGTGTGAGGCATGCATCTCCATCACAGTGAAGGTGCCCACAAAGCGGAGCAGGGAGCTGAGTGTTTTTGTCATTTTCTATGTGATAGACAAAAGGGAGGGAAGTGGTGCCAGGAAACCATCTTGTGCGTGACAGAAGGCAGGTGGGCCACATTTGGGGTTCATCCAAAACCAAGCGTTCCCTGGAGCCAGAGTTTCCTTTTCTGAGGCACCAGTCAGTCCTTTCGACTGAGTCGAAAATTACTCACGATACATTTGTGAATCCACCTCTTTTTTTTTTAATATGTGGTTTTTTTTTCCCTTGAAATGTCAGAATAACTCAGTGATGGACTGAGCAAAGAAAAACTGGTACATTTCTCCTGAGTTTATATATGGTGTTCAGTTGCCAATGATAACAAAAACAGAATATGAAATTGCATAAGGGGGCCCCTAATTGTAACAGTGAAAAGAAATCCAAGATATTCAAAATGTCACCTTGTCTTGCATATGAATTACAGTTCATTAGTGGATAGAGCACAGGCCTGGGAGTCATAAGGACCTGGGCTGTAATCCTGGCTCCACCACTTGTCTGCCGTGTGGCCTTGTCATTTTGGTTCTCTGTGCCTCAGTTGCCTCATCTGCAAAATGAGGATGAAGACTCTGAGACTGTGTCCCCCGATTAGCGTATATCTACCCCAGGACTTAGTACAGTGCCTGCCAATTATAAGTCCTTAAGAAATACCATTAAAAAAAGTCCATTAAGAGATCATGTCTGTGATAAATGTCTAATTGTTATCAGATACAAAGCTTTGAACAGATCCAACCTCATGTATGATGTGTATTGTCAACCATGGTTTGGCTTAATAGGGCAGGCTTAAATTTTTGGTCCTCCTTTGGGGTTGGTCTAATAAACCCCAAACTTATTTCCTTACTCCCTTTGGGCAGGGAATGTTTCTGTTCTAATGTACTGTCCCAAGCACTTAGGACAGTGTTCTGTATACAGTAAGTGTTTGATAAATACCACCGATAGATTGAATTGGTGGACCAAAAGACTTAAGGCCTATGAAGGCTTCCTCTATAGTCAGTCAATCAATGGTATTTATTGAGAGCTTACCTTGCACAGAGTACTCCCTGAGTTGGCAGACACACTCCCTGTCCACAACGAGTTTACCATCTAGAAGGGAAGACAGATATTAATATAAATAAATGTATAACATAGAATGTTCAAATATGTACATAAGTGCTGTGGGGTGAATATCAAATGACCAAGAGTCCCAGATCCCAGGGCATAGATGATGCAGAAGTGAGAAGGAGACAGGGAAAGCAGAGTTTAATTAGGGAAGGTTTCTTGGAGGAGATGTGACCTTAATAATGCTTTGAAGGTGGGAAGAGTAGTGGTCTGGAATATATGGAGTGGAAGGGAGTTGCAAGTTAGAGGGAGGATGTGGGAAAGGGGCGGGAGGAAAGACAGATAAGATTGGGGCACCGCGAGTAAAGTGGCACTAGAAGACGGGAACATATGGGCTGGGCTGTGGTAGATCAGTGAGGTGAGGTAGAAGGAAGGGGCCGAGCTGATTGAGGGCTTTAAAGCCAGAGGTAAGGAATTTCAGTTTTAGGTGGATGAGCAACCCCTGAGGTTCTTAAGGAGTGGGAGACACGGACTGAACTTATTTTTACAAAAGACAAGAGGCAGGGAGGTCCATGAGTTGACAGAGGCAGTGGTTGAGGCAGAAGAGGATGAGTGCTCGGGTCAGTGTGGAGGCTGTTAGGAAAGGGGTAGGACCTAGTGTGGGAGTCTCTGGAAGGTTGGGACAGAGTAGCAGAGCAGCAGGGCAGAGCCAGCCTAGGTGCTGGTAAAGCAGTGTGGTTCAGTGGAAAGATCCCTGGCTGGGAGTCAGAGATCATGGGTTCTAATCCCTGCTCTGCCGTTTGTCAGCTTTGTGACTTTGGGTAAGTCACTTCACTTAGACTGTAAGCCCCTCAAACGGCAGGGACTGTCTCTATCTGTTGCCGACTTGTTCATTCCAAGCGCTTAGTACAATGCTCTGCACATAGTAAGCGCTCAATAAATACTATTGAATGAATGAATTCTCTGCCTCAGTTCCCTCATCTGGAAAATGGGAATTAAAACTGTGAGCCTCACATGGGACAACATGATCACCTTGTATCCCCCTCCCAGAGCATAGAATAATAGGCACTTAACAAACACCATCACTACTATTATTATTAAAGCATCTCTCCTAAACGGTCTCCTGGGTCCACCATCTGCCTGCTGAGGAATGAGCTTCAGCATGCATAGCAGTAACAGTAGCCCAGCACTGTATTAAACCCTGGGAAAGAATACCCAGGGAGGAATTGGATGTGGTCCCAGCATCTTCATTATTATAACTATCATTTATTAAACAGTTACATTGTGCATGACACTGTAGTAATTTCTCTCTCGCTTCTCTCTTCTCTCCTCTCTCTTCTCTCCTCTCTCCTCTCTCCTCTCTCTCCTCTCTCTCCTCTCTCTCCTCTCTCTCCTCTCTCTCCTCTCTCTCCTCTCTCTCCTCTCTCTCCTCTCTCTCCTCTCTCTCCTCTCTCTCCTCTCTCTCTCTCTCGTCTCTCTCTCGTCTCTCTCTCGTCTCTCTCCTCTCGCTCTTCTCTCTCTCCTCTCTTCCCCCCCCCCCCCCACCCCCCTCACACAGAGTCTCTGGTCCCGGAGGACTTACAGTTTAAGGATTGCTGGGCAGGGAAGAGACCCATGTAACAATCTCTGTCTCTGTCCCATAGGTACACTCTGCTGGCAGAGGTAGGTTGACTCTCAGTTAAGGCTCTGGGAAAGGCCTGGAGGATAGCACTTGTCCTCTCTGCTCCCTCTGCTCTGTTGCACTGTACTTTCCCATGCGATCAGTACAGTGGTCTGCACACAAGGACTCAATAAATATCACTGATTGATTGATTGATTGAAGAAAGCATGACATCCACAGGGTGCTCAAAGGGAGAATCGAACTCCATGATTTATTTCCTGGCTCGAGAATTATGGTCCCGCAATTCAAAAATGCCTTTGCTAGCAATTCGTGGTGAGTCTGACTACTGTTCTAGACAAGCTGTGGGTTGTTGCAGTTACAGCTTTTGATTCCCAGAATCAAGTTGTGAATGATGAATAGGGAAGCAACAGAGCCTAGAGGAAAGAGCCTGGGCCTGGGAATTAGAAAACCTGGGTTCTATTTCCTGTTCTGTCAGTTGTCTGCTGGGTGACCTTGGGTAAGTCACTTAACTTTTCTGTACCTCAGTCTCCTCAACTGTAAAATGCAAGTTCAACATCTGTTCTCCTTTATACTTAGATTGTGAGCCCCATGTGGGGCAGGGATTGGAGAAGCAGCGTGGCTCAGTGAAAAGAGCCCAGGCTTAGGAGTCAGAGGTCGTGAGCTCTAATCCCGGATCCTCCACCATCAGCTGTGTGACCTTGGGCAAGCCGCTTCACTTCTCTGTACCTCAGTTACCTCATCTGGAAAATGGGGATTAAGATTGTGAGCCTCACATGTGACAACCTGATGACCCTGTATCTACCCCAGTGCTTAGAACAGTGCTCTGCACATAGTAAGTGCTTAACAAATACCAACATTATTATTATTGTTATTAATGTGTCCAACCTAATTAATTTTTATCTAAACCAACACTTTAAACTCTGGCTGATGTATAGTAAATGCTTAACAGATAGCATTGTAAATAAAAATTTAAAAAAGAAAAAGAAATAATCACATGTAGTAAGGAAGAAAATAGAGTTTGAGATTTAATACCTTTTTCATCAACAGTTCATAGACTCAACTTCTTAGGCTTGACTTCTCCCTAAAGCTATATGACACAAATGTTTAAATGTTGGAATTAGCCAGGGGGGAGAATCTGACAAGGTGGATTTTATTCAGACAGAACTGTGTGATCTGAATATTGCAAAAATTATTAGAGATGTCAAATGAAGTTGGCAGTGTGATTTTCTTTGAGGTTTTTAATATCACCAAATTGAGAAGTGGATAAGATGAGCGATTTGGTTCAATTTGACACACTAATTGAAACCTTTTGATTTGGTTTTCAGAGCTCTCAGGAACTCTTCCAATGTTCCAAGCCTCTTTCCACGATATTGAGCAGTCACTAATTCTACTTAAACCAGGAGAATCTTTTATATATTTAAGCAGCAGCATATGGGACTTTTGGCTTGCATTTCTTCTTCCCACTATTCGCCACATCTATGGTGGAAAGCTATTAGAGCAATTAAATTTAAAATGTTACATTGTGGTACTGATGACAGTGGAGTGCCCATCCTATTGTAGATAATGAGTGAGGCTCAGTCTGTGTCACACAACTTTCAGGACAAACAACTTCTGTGGGCGAATTGCTTTCAAAGGTAGTGATAGGAGTGGCTCTTTTCACTCCCTCCATCTTTCTGGTCATGTTTCTGCTTGGACAGTAGATGCAAACCGGGAGGAGGAAGGCGGAGTTGTAGCACATTGCAAAGTTCATGGAAGAAATTTCGATATGTAGAAAATCAATTTGCTAAAAATAATAATGTTGGTATTTGTTAAGCGCTTACTATGTGCAGAACACTGTTCTAAGCGCTGGGGTAGATACAGCTAAATCAGGTTGTCCCCCATTAGGCTCACAGTCAATCCCCATTTTACAGATGAGGGAACTGAGGCCCAGAGAAGTTAAGTGACTTGCCCACAGTCACACAGCTGACAAGTGGCAGAGCTAGGACCATGCAACCATAGCATAGTTCCAATACATTGGAAGAGTTCCTAAGAGCTCTGGAAACCAAATGGAAAGATTTCAATTAGTGTGTCAAATTGAACCAAATATCTTATCTACTTCACAATTTGATGATATTAACAACCTCAAAGAAAATCACACTGCTGAGTTCATTTGTCATCTCCAATAATTTTTTCAATTTTTGCTACAGTACCGTGGACCAATAGGCAGCTGCCCTTTCCTGCTTAATGATTATTAGTAAACACTTAACAAATAATAATAATATTAATCACTTACTGTGCGTCAACCACTGGGGTAGATGAAATATATGCAGACCACATTCAGTCCCTGTCTCACATGATACTGGCAGTCTAAGGTGGAAGGAGGAGCAACTTGAGGCCCAGAGAGGTTGCGACTTACCCTAGGTCACACAGCAGGAAAATGGCAGAGTCCAGATCAGAACCCTGTTCCAGACTCCCAGGCCCGAACTCTTTCAGCTAGGCCGCTCTGCTTCGCTTTCGGATTCAAGAAATCCCACGCCCTGATTCTCCCAGTCCCATCTTCACAAGACACATCCTTACTGAATCAGGAGGTTAATGTGAATTGTGAGTATGGTTATGGGGGTGGGTGAATGTCTGTGTGTGTGAGTATGTTGCCAAGAAGGCAGAAGGTTTGGAGAAAGCATGAGAAAAAGCAGGAACAAGAAGGAAAGACACCCACGAGAATTCATCAGTGGCAACAAAAGAGGGAAACAAAACCTTGGGAATGTTTTTCAGAGCTCAGCTAGTATGAGGAAATGCACAGCCAGAGACAGCTTTATCACCTTAAAGTGTCGCTAATTTGAAGCTTCAGTACTCTATTGCACTTCCTGACTACATCATGGAGCATTGTTGGGTCACACATGTTTTTGTGTCTGAAGAGTTGGATAGCAAATATAATGGGGAAGACTTAATTGAACTTTTCACTATCCCAAAGACTGGAGGCAGAGCAAATACAGAATTTTACTCAAAACATTCCACCATACCAGTGCAAGAGGACTCCCACTGGTGTTTGAAAGCAGTAGGTACCAATCGAATCAAAGGAAATCTTCTTTTCACGCTGATGAAACGACATGACCTTTATCACAAGAAGCTGTGCTGTCAAAAATATCAGAAGGATCCAATGAGTCTGGGTAATTTCATGAAAATATTCTCTATGATGGGTTACTAGAGGGAAGGGTAAGGGATGTTAGGGGGCCCTTCCAAAGCCTTGAGGATGGATGTCAAAGGTATACATCACACTCTTCCTCCTAGTGTCCCTTGTTGGAAACCCACTAATGGACAGGATAGATCTCCTGACTTCATTTATCTCCTCTTTAAAATGGGGATAAAGGCTGTGAGCCCCACGTGGGAAAATCTGACCACCTTTTATCTACCACAGCACTTAGAACAGTGCTTAGTATGTAATAAGCACTTAACAAATACCAACATTATTCTTATGAATGACTTTGCAGATATTTTTATGAAAAGTCTTTACTGTGAGACCCATAAGGTCTTCCCACATAGGTAATTAGCCTTTTAATAGTCATACTCCTTTTGGGAATTTAGATTAAGCTAAATAATAGAATATATTTTAGGGAACATCCCCTTTTCTGTGTTTCATTATTTCTTCATTGTAGATGGTGGATATTCAAGAATACTGATCTTCACTTCAAGTCTGAGACTCAGAGGAAGTGTTTTAAGTAGGAGAGGGTTAACTTTTTAAGGCTAAAATGTTTTTTTCCCTTTCAAGCTGAACTTAGGTGGATCTTTAAAAAAAAAAAATGTTTTGCCTTTTTGGCAGAATGGAATTTAGAAATTTGATTAATTTACTCTAAGTCTAGACAATGCTGATTTCAGCCCCTGGTTAGATTTTCAAGTTTCTGATCTATTTAGATGTGACAGACCAAGCCAGATTCATGGTTCAGGCTTTGCAGCAGGAGCGGATTTCAATTTTAAATAAAGCACAGGGTCCATCATTATAAAGAAATGGCAAAAGCAGTTACACTCAGTCAAGCTCACCTAAGGACTTGCATGAGATTTTGCATAGCCTTTTCATGCTACTGAACACCTGCTTGTGAACAAGGAGAAGAAATTTTAAAAACTGAGATGCACGATTCCTAGTTACAATGAGGCCTTTGCTGCTTATGCAAGAGACATTCAGACGTCTAAAGACAAGTTGGATGATCTCATATCTGCAGAGGATATTCCATCTTGAACATGAAACCTTTTATTTGGGTCACACACTGTTTACTCATCAGTAAAGGTAACCGGACAGCTGCTGACTAGCCATACAGAGCCACTCTGAGCTGCAGACGCTAAGAGAGCAAACCAAGCAAAGAGCTGGAGGGTCATCATCAGTGGTATTTATTAAGTACTTTACTGTGTGCAGAGTACTGTACTAAACACTTGGGAGAGTATAACACAATAGAGTTGGTAGACACATTCGCTGCCTGCAACATATCCCATTCCTGTTGCCATTCCCTGGGGATGGGGTGATGAAAGGGCAGGAAAGGGAATACCCCTGAGGCAATAGGGCAAAGGTCAGTCAACTCCAACTCTTGATCTTTGAAATACATTCTAAGCCTCAACTTAGAATCAAAACTTTGGTGTAGAATTGGAGTGGCTCTGGGCTTCCAGCTATCACTTGTTTGGGAAAGTCTGCAGGAAGTCTAGAACTCAATGGAGTTCGAGACTCAAAACTGCCTCCATCTTTAGCAGGGCTGGATGGGTTAGGGGTGACCAGCCAAGCAAATGACAGTTGATTTTCCTCTTTGTCTGGATTCCCTACATCCTGACCTCTGCTGTCCAGTTCTTATGAACAGACCGTAGCATGCATCTTATGTACTCTTAGATACCAAAAGTTCTTTCCTTCCTCCTAGACTTGAGTAAACACAGGCAATGGTTGGGTAATTGCTGGCTTAGTTGAATTTGAGATGTGAATATATTGAAAAGAAGGTTTTCTCTAATGGTCTGGATCATTGAGATCATTAGCAACATAGGAATCTCTCCAATAAGTATATCGCTAGCTCGTTCACCCCAGAAAAGAGGCCAAAGTAGCAAAGATAAAATGAAGACAGGAAAAAGAAAATGTCAGGCTTAATTTTTTTTTCTAAAGAACAGGTGTATAAGAAAATTGCCTTTTATAAGGTACCCATAAAGAGGTTGAATGAATATGGTATTAATTTGAAGAGTAAGAATTTATCATCTCAAAAAAATCAATTAGAAGTGATTTTAATTGAGCTGTAGAAATATATTTCCAAGGGATTAGATCAGGTGTAATCATCTTGATAGGTTAAGCAACCTTATATCCCCATTAGTGTTCTTATGCAATATACGTTTTAATTCCATCTCCAAATAGTCCTTGCCTTAAACTCTTGGAGATACACCCACATCCCCACTCTGCTTATAATATTCCCCAGAATCCATATTTCTTGGGAATATCCACTACCACTCTTGCACAAATCTCTCTTTTCCTCTTAGTTTCCAAGGACAATCCTAATTTTGGTGTAGTTTGGTTTGGAAACTGGTGAGGAATTTTTTTTTATTGTCCTTTTAAAAGAAAATTGTAGGATAGTTGAATGTCGCTTGCATGTAATATCCCAAATTTATAAAAATGGAAACAAGGAATGAATTGTTCAGTGATGGACATAGTTTAGAGAAAAAAGAATTAAACCAATGTTGTTCTTTGCTTTTTATAACTGTAATGAAGTAAGGAAAATATTTTAGGGGTACACAATATGGATGTAAATTGAAGTAAAAAAAAATCCCATGTAGTTCAATACCTTAACGATCATTTATGCATCAAATTGTCTATGATAGTTATATAGGAGGTGGAGTGAATGAAGCATCTCTAGGATCTTAATGGCAGGAGGCCCAACACCCCTTTTATTGTAGGAAAAGAAACAGCCTCCATCCAACCTGGAAATAATAAGAATTGAGAACTCCTCCTCCTTGCATGTACTTAATGGATAATACCACTTTCTTTCTTTTCCTATCATGATTTGACTCTTCTTTATCAGACAACATGGAAACAGGGGGAAGGGACCTTAAGGTGTTAACTAGGCCATTTGTTTAGTTTATTGGTTCAAACCTCCAGAAAAAATGAAATCAAGGAATTTTTCCAGTATAGTTTGCTAGGTCGGAAATTCTTCTGTATAAACCTAAATCTTTCTTGATGCATAAGGTCATTTATGCCCTCAAGAAAGGAGGAGAACAACTGGTTAGCAAGCGTGGGCAGTTGGTTACGATGTGTCTAAAGGTCATTTGAATTATCTGTGCGGCAGAGTGACAGCAAAGATTTCATCAGCCGCTGACAATTTGAACAAGCAGAAAACAATTGTTCTTTTCCATTCTTATAGTTGTTCATTTCACTCCCCCTGCCCCAGGTGAGTGATGTACTGCCCGAGTTTGGATTAAACTATTCTCTTTGAATCTGACCTCTTCTCCAATTTACCAAGTTGACTTTTAATTCTGATCTTATCCTGCAAGTTCCCTGAAGATAAGCGGAGCTGACTTCAAGGTGGGCCAAGTGGTTGGGGGGTAGGAAGAGAAGCACTCTCTCTGGGCTCTGGCACAGGATGCTCCTCTCCCAGCTCAGGCTGAGCTCATAAAGGTTCCCACACAACTGCTGGAGCCTTAGATGGTTACCAAACCTGGCACCTCTGCCATTCCACATCTGTAGCCTAGTGACTTTGAAAGAGCAGAAACATTTTCTGTTCCCATAGCTCAGCTCCTTAGTATCCCTGTTCTCTGAAGCAATCCCTGGTCTGTGGCAGAACCCTGGATTTGGCTGCCAGGTATCAATCTAAGGTCTTAATCTTGGAGATCTTCAAACCTACCCCTACCCAAGATGGGGGATACAACACGCTAGTAAGCTCCATGAGGGCAGGGCCAGGTCTTCTACTTTCAAGGTTTCTAAGCATCTAGTGCAGCAAATTTAATCCATTCATGTGTATGCCTTCTGATGGAATGCCATTTGGTAGCATACCATTCTTGCTGTCTCTGACCTTAGGAAGAAATTTCAGGATTTGAGTCTACACATTTTCACTTGCAATACAATCTGGAGGACTTTTTAGTGAGAAAGAGAAAACGATGGTGTGCAATATTGCTTTTTTATAAATGTACATTTGTAAATATTCTATGTGGTGTAGATTTCCATTACAATATTGTTTCTTTATTCTTAGTGAAATCTGATCTTAATTGCAAGGAATTGCAAGGAAATTGCAATCTTCCTTTCAAGTTAACTTTTTTCCATTTTCGTATAATCTAAGTACAGTACTCTGCACATAGGTACTTGGTTAATACATTTGATGTTGGTGATGATGATAGGGATTGCCTCAGGCAGGCAACGTGTTAATGCTAGCCTTGCATTTTAAAACCCAAAATTTACCAGTCCTACAATTTTTTCAAAGTCCACCTTCCCAGTGGACTCCATAGGCTGCTCTATGTGGATAGTAAAATAAATTAAATCAATGTCCTATTTACAGGGTTCTCCCTCATTCGACTCTGACCCTCAGAAACAACTCTGTATCTACCTCGGCTCACCCCAAGATTCATTCAGTAGTATTTATTGAGCACTTACTATGTGCAGTGCACTGCATTAAGCACTTCAAAGTAAAATTCAGCAACAAAGAGAGACAATCTCTGCCCACAGAGGGCTCACAGTCTAGAATATATGTATGGGATATAGAAGGCAATCACTGCCTTGTTTGGATCTAAATCTGCTTATTTGGAAAGTGTTTATAGTGTAAAATCTATACCCTAATTTCATTTTCCCTTTTTATACTAGTGCCATCTACTAAAGTTTATAGAGTATACCCATACCAGGTCATTTTGTTTGTAGCCAGAATAGGTGCCAATCCTCGTGATAAGCACCAAAGTTTGCTACCCCAAACCCAATACCTGCAACTATTTGCTCCTTTCCCCTTCCCATGGCATTCACCTTCACCTCAGCCCCTTTTATCAAGTAATTCACCCTTATTTGAGGGCATGGAACCTCTAGATGAAGTAGAAGGTAAGCTCATTGAGGAGGGTGAACAAGCCTAGCAACTCTGTTATATTGTAATCTCCTAAACATTTAATATAGTGTTCTATACAAAGTTAGTGTTCAATAAATAAGATTGATTGATTACTAGTTCTGGGTGCAAAAGCACATATAACTGGTCTGCTGTCAGTGAAAGAGAGCCTAGCACTAACCTAAACACTGGGGTAAATACAAGCAAATCAGACTGGACACAGCTTCTGTCCCAGCCGGGGCTCATAGTCTAAGTAGGAGGGAGAAAGGGATTTGAATCCCCATTTTACAGTTGAGGAAACTGAAGCACAGACAAGTTAAGTCACCTGTCTTAGGTCACACAGCAGGCAATTGGTAGATCTGGGTTTAGAACCCAGGTCCTTTGACTCCGATGCCTGTGCTTTTTCCATTAGGCCACGCAACTTTCCAATTAGTAAAGCCTTCAAGATATTCAAAAGCCTTCATTAATTGCCCATTTATGCATGGTGCTGAATAAATTGAATTACAGTGCCTGTCATCAAGGCCCCAAGAGAGACATATTAAAGAAATGCAGGTGACTGGACATTATTGAACCAATATGGCCATTCCACAAGATGAGACCTTCCCTGACTAAGCCCTCATTTCCTCTTCTCCTACTCCCTTCTGTGTCACCCTTGCACTTGAATTTGCACTCTTTATTCACCCTTCCTTCAGCCCCATAGCACTTCTGCACATATTTCTAATCCATTTATATTAATGTCTGTATTCCCCTGTATTGCTCTAGACTAGACTGTGAACTCATTGTGGACAGAGAACATTTCTACAACTTTGTTACATTATACTCTCCCAAGTGCTCTGCAAACAGTAAGTTCACAATGAATACATTGATTGATATTGCTACTGACTGCACTTGAAGCTAAAGTGGCAAGTCAAAGAAGACTGCTATTTGGACAGAGTAGAGTTTGTTCTAATGGAAATTATTACCTTTTTTCTTTCCTAAGAATTACACACAGGGAAGCCTATAAATGGAGTTGAGGGCTCCAGAACTGTTTCTGTAGAGGAAAGGGATGGGATTACTAAATTGAAAGGAGAAGGGATTCCAGGCAGGGAGTGATGATTCAGTAGAGATAAGCCTGGGACACATGAAGACTGACTACTGCTGCTACTGCTTTTAGCCACGGTTTGGCCACCTTTTGTTTACCACAGAACACTGGATTCTATGCCAGGCTTTAATTCATCTATTGAATCTATTGA
Source organism: Ornithorhynchus anatinus (assembly GCF_004115215.2). Taxonomy (NCBI): domain Eukaryota; kingdom Metazoa; phylum Chordata; class Mammalia; order Monotremata; family Ornithorhynchidae; genus Ornithorhynchus; species Ornithorhynchus anatinus. The sequence goes on from NC_041739.1 coordinate 13,721,362, forward strand.
GCGCTTATTCTTTACAGTGTGATATTTTAAGACTAAAATACACTTGGTAGATATTCTTGCCCTCAGGAACTGGCAATCTAGTTGAGGAGACAGGCAATAAAATAACATGTAGGGTAAACTCACAATAAGCACTCAATAAATACCACTGATGGAATGAAATAGTTTTAGACTTAAGAAATGGTTGTGTTATAATCCTCTAGATGATAACATTTAGAAAAAGAAAGTCAATAATATGCTTCATTATTTTTCTTTCCTTTAGCATTGTTATTTTGTTCACTGGTAGAAAGCAATTTTGGAAGAGCTTCAGAGTTTTAAAGCAGCTTTAAATAAATCCTAATTGGCATACTGTACAAATAACTTTTGTATATATACATCATACAGAATTTACTAAACACAATGATGCATGGTTAATTACAGCTTTTTTTCAGGTGATGATTATACATAAAAATCATATAGCAAACCTTGGAAGGTAATAAGTCCATATACCTTCCCAAGATCCTCACTTCAGAAATTTAACCTCTGGAGCTTTTGTATGAACAAACATAAGCATTTACACCCGTAGCAATCTCATAAATTGAATCCCACTGTAGTAAATGTAAATGGCCCAAGCCTTTGAATTTAATCTCTGTTCATACTGAATTATGTCTTGAAGAGCTCAAACGGTTTCAGAAAGTAGAGAAAGAGAGGTACTTTTATTACTGAAAAAGCTGATTTTTCTGCACGTGAGAGGCATTTGACAATTTATAGATAATTTGCCAGATTTCATTTTTCTCTTTAGGAAAAATAATTTGATTCAGTGTTGTATTTAGATTTCTAGGATAAAAGACGAGTTATAGGTCATTTATTTGTAATGTAATTCATTAACTCACTGACTAATCCGAACAGTTTCTGAAGGACTGCTAATGATGTACAAAATAAGTTTTGTGTAATTCAGATTAGATTACTTCAAATAATCTCCCTGACAAGAGAAAGATATTTGAATGAGTGTAAAACAATTCAAGTACTAGACTTTGCATTTTAGCTTTTGGAAAAAGCCAACTGAAATTTTATGTACAAAATAGGACCATTAGTTGCCTAGCAAAAAATAAAAATAAAATGGAATTTCTAGCACTTATAAAATGAATACTATTCTCTTGTTTTGGGATGGGTTTTTTGGTGAAGCATGAGCTATCCCACCTGTACTAATTGTTTTAATAATAATGAAGTAATAATAGTATTTGTTCTGTTTTAACTTTAAAAACAATGGTAAGGGGTTTGATGTGGGGGTGGATGGGAAACTACTGTAGGTTCTTGAGTGTTAAGGGCTAAGCATTGTTCTAAATTCTGGACTTTAGGTCTAGTGGTAAAAAGGTTTGATGCAGAGGTGATGGGCAACTAGTGGAGATTCTTGAGGACTGGGAAGTCCTAGCCTGAGAGTCTTTTTAGAAAAATGATCTGGACAGCAGAGGGAAGTGTGGACAAGAGTAGGGAAAGACAGGAGGCAGTGAGTTCAGTGAGGAGGTAGATGCAGTAGTCAAGACAGAATATAAGTGCTTGGATCAGCGTGGTTGTCATTTGGATGGAGCGGAAAGGGAGGATTTAAGCAATCCATGAAGATAAAACCGACAGGATTTGGTGGCATGGCATATGTGGGCTGAATGAAAGATGAGTTGAGGATAATGCCAAGGTTACAGGCTTGTGCGACAGGAAGGATGATGGTGTTATCCACATGATGGGAAATAAAAGGGGAGGCGGAGGTTTGGGTGGGAAGATAAGGAGTTCAACATTTTAGTCCTGAGATGGGGTTAATGCCCGTGTCGTCGACTCAGTTGGGGAGTGCTTTAAGCTTATCCATTGCTCCTTCCCTACCCTTTTCCCATTATTGATGGCTTAAAGGAGGCTCCCAGACTCCAGGCAGGCTGGTTACTGGGTGGTGTTGGAGCGGAAAACTGCAAGCAACCTTATGACATTGAATGTCAGCCATCTACATTCCTGGGCCAATTATGAGATACAAAGAAGTTCTCCTATTTGATGTCCATAGCCCCCATCTAGAATTCTCAATTACGATTGAAAAGCTGGTAGCTGGTAAGCCCCATTTTGTTGGGTTTAGAAGCAAACACGGTCTATTCCCATGTTCCCCTTTCCCCCTTCTCTGAGCCATGCATTTCACCTACTGTAGAGTTCACCAGCTGCAGACCTGATATATAAGACCAACTAAGTAACATTGGAAATACACTTAACCACCATGCCTCAGTTTTTTTTTTATATATTTTAATCCGACTGCCATTTCCCAGTGAGTTCACACAGATCACCTGAGGTGCTGCCACGTGTAATCATGAGTGATTGTAAAAACCTTTGAGGTTGTTGCTCAGAATCATTATTGATCCAGGTATTATTTAGCGATTATTTATCTTGCCTTGAAGAAATGAGTGCCTTCTTGTTGGGAAGCAAGATGAGCTTTTTATTTGTTTAAATTAGGGAAATGTAAAGAAAAAAGCATTTGTGTTGTGTAGTGTTGTAGAAACAGCAATTGTTCCTATTTGTGGCATACCGCTTGCCTTTATTTTTTTACCTAACCAGAAACTCAAAGGACAGGAATCATGTGTTATTATCCCTTATGAATGTGTGCAAAGCAAGACAAATATACTCAGGTATGCTTTGAGATAAATAGGTAGAGAGCTAGACAATCATCACATTTTAAATAGAAAATGAAGGAAACAAAGGAATTGGTTAAAATAGTATGAAACACAGCATCCAAGCTTATAAATACTCTATGGGAGTTTCTGCAGAATGAACATCTCACCCTTTGTAAACAGATGCCTATACCTCTGTGTGGGCAGATTTTTAGAACCCAGAAAAAGAACATTAAAGCAGCAGGGGCAACAACACAGCCGTAGGCATCTTTCAATCCCAGGGACATGTTCATGTTGCCCTCAAACTCCTGAAAAAGTCTCCTACCTAATATGGGTTCTGAATCTGAGCCTAAAGTCAATGAAGAGCTTTTTGTTTTTCTGATACTAAACATTTAATTGTATCTAAAAGAATATAGTCAAGCCTCAAAATTACCCGAATTTTGATTATTTGAAAGTCAGCCAGCTTCCCAATTATTTTTTTTTGTGCGTGTATGTGTGTTAAAAATTGCTATGGTTACTAGAATGAATTCAAGTGTTTTTCATTTGGTGAATACAGTTAATCTATCAAATACTTGTGAGATGTAGAATAGCTCAGCAAGCCACACATATGTAATTCTGCATTCGGGCACAGATCCATCTAAGACTAAACAATTATGAAACTCCTGAAAGCTCACAATAGACATGTTGAACACTGCTTCACTTAACTCCAGTCTGTTATTGACTAATCTTTGAAGACCGCCACTACTTTGGAATCACATCTTCAGGCCCCGGTATTTAAGAGCTCTTGAACTGGATGACAGGATGAGTTGAAAAGGATAAGTAAATACACAGCCTTCAGGAAGCTCAAGTGTCAGGACTTATCTTTATTTCCAATAGTTTGATTTTAATTTCAGAGGCACAGTCTGAAGCTGGTGCTTGGAGGGGTGGGAGAGAGGCTGCCTCCCACAAGCATCTTTTCTTTCACTTCCTATAATTAACCACATAAGGATCCCATTTGCAGGAACTGGAGTACGAGGTGGGAGGTGAAATTTAGGCAAGGGTTACAGGTGGAAGGAATTTTGGCAGGGCTGGACTGATTCTTTATATATATATATATTTGTTAAGCACTTTCTGTGTGTCAGGCACTGTACTGAGCACTGGGGTAGAAACAAACTAATCAGATTATCCCATGTCCCATATGGGGCTCACAGTCTTAATCCCCATTTTATGGATGAGGGAACCGAGATAAAGAGAAGTTAAGTGACTTGCCCAAGGTCAACTAATTAGAGTAAAAATTAGACTCTTCAAAACTGAACCGCAAAATCAGAGGAGGGGTCTGCATAAGCAACAGGAGCTAATCATTCAGTGGGATTTACTGAGTGCTTACTGTGAGAAACTTGTCCAAAACTGAGCTAACACGTCCAAAACTGAGCTCCTTATCTTCCTTCCCAAGCCTTGTCCTCTTCCTGACTTCCCTATCACTGTGGATTGTACGACCATCCTTCCTGTCTTTGAAGCCCGCAACCTCGGTGTCATCTTTGACTCAACTCTCTTGTTCACCCCACACATCCAATCCGTCACCAAAACCTGCCGGTCTCACCTTTATAATATCGCCAAGATCCGCCCTTTCCTCTCCACCCAAACAGCTATTTTACTGGTACAGGCTCTCATAGTATCCTGGTTGGATTATTGTGTCAGTCTTCTCTCTGATCTCCCTTCCTCCTGTCTCTCCCCTCTCAGGTCTATTCTTCATTCCGCTGCCCGGCTCATCTTCTTGCAGAAACGCTCTGAGCATGTCACTCCCCTTCTTAAAAACCTCCAGTGGTTGCCTATCACCTCCACATGAAACAAAAACTTCTCACTCTAGGCTTCAAGGCTGTCCATCACCTTGCCCCCTCCTACCTCCCCTCCCTTCTCTCTTTCTACTGCCCACACCGCACGCTCCGCTCCTCCGCCGCCCACCTTCTCACCATCCCCCATTCTCGCCTATCCCGCCGTCAACCCCTGGGCCACGTCCTCCCGCTGTCTTGGAATGCTCTCCCTCCTCACCTCCGCCAAACTGATTCGGCTTCCCCTCTTCAAAGCCCTACTGAGAGCTCACTTCCTCCAAGAGGCCTTCCCAGACTCAGCTTCCCCTTTTCCCTCTGCTCCCTCTGCTGCCTCTCTCCCCCCACCTTTGCCTCCCCTCAGCTAAGCCCCCTTCCCTCTCCTTCTCTCTGCTCCTCCCCCTCTCCTTTACCCTCCCCACAGCACTGTGCTCGTCCACTCATTTGTATATATTTTTATTACCCTATTTATTTTGTTAATGAGATGTACATCCCCGTGACTCTATTGCTATTGTTTTTGTCTGTCTCCCCTGATTAGAATGTAAGCCCATCAAAGGTCAGGGCCTGTCTCTATCTGTTGCTGATTTGTACATTCCAAGTGCTTAGTACAGTGCTCTGCACATAGTAAGCGCTCAATAAATACTATTGAATGAATGAAAGAATACTAAGCCCCTGGGAGAGTACAATACATTAGAGTTGGTAGCCAAGATCCCTGTCTTCAAGTGACTTACAGTCTAGTATTGCTCATCTATTTGCTCCCCTCAGTGTTGAGGACAGTCAGAACTTGTGAGGAGCCAACAATTCCATCCTCCAGGATTTGGGGACCAAACTAAAATTGGCTTATATGGACACTGGCCCTGGGGATATTTCTTGATATTCTGGTGGACCAATCTTGACCTGGATGTGGGTGGCGGAGAAGGAGAAAGACAGCCAGGAGAACAGCATGCCTTGAAATGTTCTGGGGGTCCAGGAGGACTGTATGCTGGATTCAGCAAGTAGATTTACTTGCTGGAGTGGAGAGCATGAGCCAGGCCAGCAGGAGAAAGGAGCAATTAGGCAAAGTCGGGAAGGCCAATTGGCGGATGGGTGCTAAGTACAAGATCGGAAGGCTAATTGGGTTTTAGAGGTAATTGGGAGTGTTCCAGGAATAGAGTGGGAGAATCTCGCAAGTTATTGCTTTTTACCAATAAAATTATTAAATTATCAGTCCATTTGCTATGCAGTCTGAAAATTCCACTTCTTGCAAAACACAACATTGAGTATTTGCCACCTCAGAACTATTTGTTTCTCTGAAAGGATATTTGTAATTCAAGAGGTGCTTTTACAAATTCATGCAAATTGCTTTATGATGGAAATTGTGTTTCAAAGATTTCCTCATTAAGAAGAGGGCCAACAATCAGTAAGCATAAAACACTCCAGGCCGCCATTGACGTATTTACCACTACTTGTGCCAGGCATCTTATCCTGTGAACCGGTGATAACATTCTGCCTCCCCACTGGATCAACTGCTCCAACTTTTGGTGTCCAGTACCTCTAGAGAGACTGTTAGGGTCTTAATACTTGATTCAATTTTGTAAATTGGCATTCCCTAACTTAAATAATGGGGGCTTTACAGCTGCTAGGCCATAGTGAGGAACCTTGTACCGTCTGAAGGTGTGCTGGACTGAAGAGCCATCTGCGGGTTTTGTGTTTGCTCCAATTAATCTATCAATTATGCATGTCAGGCCACCACTTGAAATTTTAGACCATAAAGAATTCTTCCTTAAGGTTAAAAAAAAAAAGAGGCCGAATGGCAACCAGCACCAGATTCTTCAAGTAGCAAACAGCTGTAGCCCCATCCAGTTCAAACACAACAAGGCCCTCCTGCAGCTCACATCCTCCAACACACTTTTTCTCATTATTCCTCCACCCCTCTAGTCATATAAACTTATCAGACTTCTCTTGAAATGTACCACTTATACGCTTAATCATCACAGTCATCATTTATTTAGCGCTGACTATGTACTGAGCACAGTACTAAGCACTCCGGAGAGTACAATACGACAGAGTTGACACCTTTCCTGCCTACAGTTAGCCTCAGCACTTAGGTGTATATATATATATATATATGGTCATTCAATTGCACATTACGTTATTTGATTGGTAAATACTCTTCTGACAGTCTTTTCCGTTGAAATGTACAATATGCCACGTGCTTATTGATTATTCTATTGGTAACTACTCTTATGACAGTATCTCCAGTTGAACTGTTAACTCCTCGTAGGCAGTCGATATGCTACGTGATTCTTTTGTAATCGTAAGTACTTGGTAAAGTGTGCTGTACCCAGTAGACATTAAATAAATACCACTGTTACTATCATAACAACTGTTACATTTACACATTGTGGACCAGACTGTTGGTTGGGCATCGATCTCTCCACCCACACCTTCAAGTAGATATTCGTGTGTGTAGTAACACTTCTTAGGATTGTTGAAGAACTTCAGGTTCAGTTCTCAAATCTGTCCTAATTAAGATTTGAAGAAGCATGGGCTCATGGAAAGAGCACGGGCCAGGGAGTCAGACGACCTGGGTTCTGATCCCAGCTCTGCCACTTAGCTGCAGTGTGACCTGGGGCAAGTCGATTAACTTCTCCATGCCTCAGTTCCTTCCCCTGCAAATGGGGATTCAGTACCTGTGCTACCTCCTACTTAGAACGTGACCACAAGCGAGGCCTGATTATCTTATCTTAGGCCTTAGTACAGTTCTCAGTACTAAGCACTTAACAAATACATTATTTATTATTATTACTATCATAATTATTATTTTTACCATCTTTGGAGCTTGCTGGTCTTTTATATCATTAAATCAATCGATAATATTTATTGAGACCTACTTTCGCGTACAAACAGAATCAGTAATTGGAATGAGAAGTTGTCAGACCTCTTACCGCTTGTGGCTGTCAATTCTTGGTGATAAACTGTCTCCAGTTGCATTATTATCGTTATATATTGTTTTATATTAATTATATTGTTATAATTGATATTATAATTAATTACAATAATAATGAACCATTAGGGAACCATTGCTTTCCAAGTTGGTTCAGCATGAGCCTGGGTGTCAGAAGGGCATGGATTCTAATTCCATTCCAGTGCTTGTCTGCTGTGTGACCTTGGACTAGTCACCTTTCTTCTCTGTGCCTCAATTACCTCATCTATAAAATGGGGATTGAGACTGTGAGCCTCATGTGGGTCAGGGCCTGTGTCCAACCTGATTGGCATGTATCTACTCCAGTGCTTAGTATAGTGCCTAGCACATAGTAAGCAATTGATAAATACCATTTTTGGTTTTTTAGTGCACTTATCACTTGCTATAACAGATGGAAGGAGGGGAGTATCAGACAATTTCATGAAGCTTAGACCTCCGAGACCCTGAATCTATTGAGCACATGGGTCCTAGCTTCTTGTCTGCTCTCTGCTTTGGTGTGGAGGAGAAAGGAGGAGAAGCTTGGCTCTCATGGTGTTCTCTTCAACACTGTGAGCCCATTTGGGGTAGGGTTTGTCTCTATCTGTTGCTGAATTGTAATAATAATAATCATAATGGAATTTAAGTGCTTACTATGTGCCAAGCACTGTTCTAAGTACTGGGGCAGATACAGGGTAATCAGGTTGTCCCGCGTGAGGCTCACACTTTTAATCCCCATTTTCCAGATGAGGTAACTGAGGTGCAGAAAAGTTAAGTGACTTGCCCAAGGTCACGCAGCAGACAAGTGGTGGAGCCGGGATTAGAATCCATGACCTCTGACTCCCAAGCCTGTGCTCTTTCCACTAAGCCACACTGCTTTTACTTTGTACTTTCCAAGTGCTTAGTACAGTGCTCTGTACACAGTAAGGACTCAATAAATACGATTGAATGAATGAAAGAAAGAGAAGTGCTGTGAGAGCAAAAGAGGAGATGCGCAATGGTAATTTCCTTGGTTCTACAATAATACATGTTATCACTGCATGTTTTATCTACAGTATCATCAGGGAATTAGGGAACATTTGCTCAACAGTGCAACCTTGTTGGGAAACAATATCAGAAGAAATGATTTGTGCAAGGGCTCAAAAGAGGTTTTTGAAATTTCCTTACCTGCTAGTTTTCCTTAATATAAGGTTTTGCGAGAACAGAATTCCCATATTGTATACTAATTTTCTGCAACACAAAATAGCCTCCCCTGAATTCAAGGTGTTTTTACTATTATTAATACTAATTACTAATAACATTAATAACAGTGCATTTTATGTGTTTACTATGTACAAAACACTATTCAGTCCTGGAGTAAGTACAAGTTAAGCAGGTTGAACACAGTCCTTGTCCCACATGAGGCTCACAGTCTATTCAGGAGAACAAGTAATGACTCTCCATTTTACAGATGAGGAAACAGAAGCACAGATAAATGACTTGCCCAGGGACACACTACAGAGTCCCAGTTGTAATGATAATTTGGGATGGTGCTTCACACATACAGGAAGTTTAGTTTTCTTAGGGTCACTGTACTGACTCTAGGGAAAAATCATATTGAAGATGGGGAGAGAGAGTGGGGAATAAGAGAAATAAACCTTACCACATTTCATTATGGGTGTAATCTCAGTGGGTAGGAATTTTAAATCTTTCCAAGTGCTCTCTCAGCTGTTCCTGCCTACTTTTTTTTTTTTAGCCAGTGCTGCAGGATAAGTGAGGGATGGTAAGATCTGACTACTTAGCAATTCCAGATCCACTAGGCAGATGTCTACCCCATGACAGGAAATATTGATTCCCTGGAGGTGAAACCTGGTGTGACCTCTTAATTTCCAATAGTGATGACACATCACAGTCATTTCTCAGAACTCTGTGAAGGAGAGGGACTATCAGAGAAAAGACATTATTTGAGATTCAAGGCACAAGTTGGCTTAGAACCATGTAAGATTCTCTCCAAGAACTATTATAGGTACAGATTCGTTTGCTTCACTAACACTCTCCTGTAGCCTCTTTAGGCACGGTCCACATTCTGGCTCCTTGGCTGCATTTTGGGGGTGAATATAGCTTGCTATTTGCCTATTGGAACTGACTCATAAAAACCTTACTATAGCCCCTCTTCCACTTTCTTTAGCTTCACTGAATTTTCCAATAATGTAGGGGTTTCATTCTTGATTTATTTCTACCTATCCCATACACCTCCTTATCTATGTTATTCAATTGTACCTTCAATTAATTACTTAGATGACCTTATTTGTAATTATTTTGACATCTATTTCCCCTATTAGAGTTTAAGCTTCTTGTGTTGCCTCTCTGTATGCTTTCCAAATACTATAGTGTGTTGCATCAAGTGACACTGAAATACCATTGCTATTCATTGACAAACTCCACATTCCATATTAGTATTCGTGCCTTCACTAGCATCTTTAATATCACACACATACAACCATTTCTTTCATCATCATTTTACATTCTGCCCAGTTAGACTTGGGATGACAGGATAATTTTTCCAAATTCAACTGCATCATATTTACAGTGTGTAGTAGAAACCTGTGTTATTAAAGAATGTATAAGTTAAATCATCCCTGTTGTTCTTACTGAATCAACTTTTTCTACCATGGACTAAATTTGAGAGACTACCCTGCCCCCTCCCTACGTTCTCTTCACCTCACTTGGAAATGAAGCACAGGTTTCAGTCAATAAGTCTTATTTATTTAGCACTTACTATGTGCAGAGCCCTGCACTAAATGCTTGGGAGAGTCCAATAGAACAGAGTCATTAGATGTGTTCCCTGCCCCGAAGGAGAGGGAGCATCTAGAGGGGGAGAATCTCAAAGTGCTTTTTCATTCCCTTTACAGGCCCTCAACTAATGTTCCTTTAGGTTCATAATTTTTTCTCTCTTTTCCAGGAAAAAATAAGCCTTGTTCATCCCTGTCCCCTTATCCTCTAGGTATTTCTACAATTCTCTCTTCCTCTCCATCCTTTTACAATTCCAGATTTCTCCCACTCTGTCTGCATCTTCTGGTTAAGAAGAGTATTATCAATCAATTGTATTAACTGAGTGCTTATTGTGTGCAGAGCATTGTACTAAACACCTGGGAAAGTACAGTATAACAGAGTCAGTAGACATGTTCCCTTCCCCCAAGGAGATTACAGTCTAGAGTATTTTATGAGGTATAGAATGTTGATCAATTTATGCCTCTGCCCGTCTTCCGCAATTAGACTGAAAGCTCCTCAAGGAATGGATGACTTATTATACGTGTTCTGTATGCTCCTTAAATGCATTGATGACACACAGTAAGTTATGTTAACTGACTATGGCTGAACCACTGGATTCTCTAGATTACAAGTCAAGGAGATGTTACTGGGATGGACTTGAAATCAGAATGCTTGGTCAATTTTCCAGCTCCATCATGAACGTGTTGGCATGTCGGGCGACTTATTCCCCCCATCAGAAGCAGCTCGTTCCAATAATGACAAAGAGTGGTTTGTTTGCATTGTGCTTTAGGGGCCTCATTCGGAAGGTAGTACATATTCGATTCACCATCGTTTTTGTAATGTCTTCGGAATCCTTGAGCAGGGCCCAGAATCATTGCTAATGAATTCCTCTTCAGAGGGAGACACACCAAAGGTTCATTAATCACCCTGGCGTGCAAGTGTCCTGTCGTTTGTTTCAGGAAAATGAGCAACTGCTGATAAATCTCACCTTCTTTCTCTGCCTCTGTGACATGGTGTATGTCGATTAGTCCTCAGCTTACAAGAGGAATTGATACTGTAATAAATTGAGGTGGTGATGCCTGTCAGGGGAAAAAGGTTGGGATCTTTAGGGAAATATAGGAAATATTATTGGAATTTATTAATTGGAATGCTCTTTCTGGGAACACAGCTGATGACTTTGTTTCACTTTGCTGTTGTCTTGTTCTTACTGCTGGACTTTGGGAAGCTTTGCAGTATTTTAGGCAAAAGCTGTGTTCTCCTGTAACAGATATAAGCAATAAGCTTCATCCTAGATTTTAAATTCAAGAAAGCATCCACTTTGAGAAATCAAATTATGCACAATTGAATGGAAAGAGCATGGTTTTGTGTTCTCAAACTAAAGAACTTATTCTGGAGTACCTTTCCATAAATTGGAGTGTTAATACTTTTCACTGAGTAAGCAGTAGTAAGTTGCTTATATTACTTGACTTCATCATTACTTCACCCTATAAGGTCAAGATCAGAACTGCCCTTGCTGCAGAGGGTTGTGCAAAAATTAACTATTGTTCCTATGCTGTTAAGATAAAGGGATTGAAATAATATTTCAATAACTATTAATTATTTAAATTATATAATAGCTTAATAATGATCTACTAAGGCCCAGCTCCCCCACTTTGTCCCTAATGCCACTCGCTCACGGTGCCTTAATTTCATCAATCTAGCCACTGACCCGGTCCCACATCTTCCTTCTGGCCTGGAACTCCCTCTCCCTCCATTTATATTAATGTTTGACTCCCCCTCTAGACTGTAAGTGCATTGTAGACAGGAATGTGTCTAACTTTTTTAGTGCTTAGTACAGTTCTCTGCACACATTAAGAGTTCAACAAATACCACTGATTGATTGGCTCCTGTTCTCTGCTACTTGTAAGTCTTTCTCGGGACTCAGCACAAGTCAGTCATCTTTCTGATTAATAATATCTGTTGAGCTTTCACTTGCAGAGCACTATACAGAGTGCTTGGGAGAGCACCATAGAATTGTAGATAAAATCTCGGCCATTGGGGCATGTATAATCTAGCAGGGGAAACAAGACACTAAAATAAACTTCACATAGGGGAGAGACTTATGTAGGTCATTTATGTACATAACTGTCATGTTGATTCCCAATGCCATGGAACTGTAGTGCCTACAGAAAGGATTTAATTAAGAAGGAAAATTACATTATTGTGAGGGAGTTTTACATGCTGAAGAGTTGCCAGGAGAGAATTATTACTAACATTCTGTTGTGTTTACAATGTACAAAGCACAATCCTGAGCAGGAGGACATCGATTGATACCATCCCTGGCCCCCAGGAAGGTTCATAAACTCAGTGGAGGAGAGAAGATATATAGAACAATAAAAGGAAAATTCAAACGGTGAAAGGGATTAAAAATTCCACCACAAAAAAGTCACTAATTCCATATGCAGAGCTATCTGTAATTTCTTTTAATGTCTGTCTCCCACACTTAGATGGCAAGTTTCTTGTGGGCAGGGATAACGTCTACCAACTCTCTTGTATTCTCCCTAGCACTTTGTTCAGTGCTCTACACACAGCAAGCACTGAAGAAATGCCGTTGATTGAGTGATTAAGAAGCTCTTGCAAATGTTGGGTTTTCAGGTACCTCACCACTCCAAACAGTCCTTGCCTAAACAACCTTCCCAACATTCTAAAAAGTTGAAGATAGGCTTCTTCCAAAATGCTGCTTTTTGTGGCCGAGCATTCACTCTTGTGGCGTGGGCAAGATGAGGGACATCACCTAGACATTGAAAGGACACCTGAAGGCCCCATAAACACATGGATATTCGAGAAGCAGCATGTCCTAGCAGATAGAGCATGGGCCCCAGAATCAGAAGGACCTGGGTTCTAATCCTGGTCCCACCACTTGTCTGCTGTGTGACCTTGGGCAAGGCACTTTACTTCTCTCTGCTCCAGTTACCTTATTTATAATATGGGGATTAAGACTGGAAACCCCATATGGAACAGGAACTATGTCCAACTTTAAGACCTTTTATATACCCAGCGCTTAGTACAGTGTCTGGCACATAGTCACTCAACAGAAACTTCATTCTGAATGCAGGGGAAGGTAGACTATATCCACTTTCAAAGAGTCTTCTATCCATACAATATATGAAACACTTTTTGGCATGGTGGTAGTCTGCTAATTTCTGGAATCGTAGTTCAGCTTTATTATCCCATTGAGATTAATTCCCCATATAGAATTAGCCACAAATGTGTCATAAATTACTGGGTAATTGTGATTTGTGTTTGTTTACATTATCTTGCCCTCTTGCAATCCATCAGAGGTGAATTTACACAGCCTTCAAAATATGGGGGAGTGAGATTGGCCAGAAAAAGTTGAGATATTTAGATATTTAACTATCCCCTTGCATTATACTTGAGCTCCAGAAACACAGTCCGAGGTTTAATGCAGAGGTTAATAACCTAAAGCTTTCTAAACCTAAACAGTTAGAAAAGTGATTCTCTCTCTCCTCTCTGAAACACTATATATGTGCAAATTGAAGTGATAAATTACTTTCCTGCCCTTTATAAAAATGAAAGAAAGCAATAAACAGGATCTACTTGTATAGTCGGTCCTTACCCTTCATATTTATGGAGCTTTATTTATAGACAGCACACATTATTATTTTTACAGATTTATTTTTTTTCAGGGAAAACCTCAAGGGATAGGTCTGTCGGTTTCATGAAGCTCTCAGGAGGTCATTGTCAAAAAACGTGAAACAACTGTGCTTCATCCCATTCAAGCAGAATAGTGAAAAGTCTTCTACTTTCTGTTAAAAAATGACTTTGGAATTGTTTCGTTGTGACTGTAATATAAAGGTGTATGCACCATTTGAAAGAGTTTGTCACAGATCTTGTCGTTTCTATCTCAGCTGCATCCCTTGATTATAGTTTCTCATCTCTCACTCTAATATATGTGTGTGTGTATTATATATGTGTGTATATATATAATATACACATATACGCATAATATTATGTGTATAATATACACATGTGTATATATGCATAGTCATATGGTGAACTTTAATTTTACCTTACTTTTCTCACTTATTTTATGAACTTAACCTTCTTGCTCCTTCAATATGTTTTCCACTCTCCCCTGCTCTAGTTATTTAACAAATCTATTAGAAGCTAGCTCAAAAAAATTAATTCAAATAACCTTCTCATGTTTGTCTTTGCATGCATTATCCATTTGTAGTCCACTTCAATTTTGTCATTATGACATCTTTACTGGGAGATTTGCCCCTTGCCCAAAAGATTTTCCATTAGTTTGACCAACAATATTGGGCTCTAATATATCTGTTCTCCCTCAAAATCTCCTCCATCTTGATTCCTAACCTTTGGATGCCTTCCGCATGGGTATTTTTCAATCTTAGTGTTGCAAGTGTACATAGTTCTGCTGGTTATGAGTGTTTTCACTGTGTCCTTTGGCTAAAACATAACCACACTGGAATTAGGGAATCTTCTTCTGAAAATATGTGACAGAGTACAGCACATCATGGTGGCTGACCCTGGGAGAAGACTACAAGAAGAATTGTCCTTAATGCAGGGTTCTGTAAGAACTCAATTCCTGTGTGAATCTTCCAGATGACCCTTGGCCCCCACCTTATACCACGAGATACCTACGGTGGGAAAGGAGTCTGTAGGTAGACCCAAAATGAACAAATTTCAAGAATATTGGGTAAATAATCCCTTCATATTAGAGATACAATGGTAATTCTCCCTCCTACTTTGACTGTGAGGCCAATGTGGGATAGGGACTGTGTTCAATCTGATAAATTTGTAGCTAACTGAA